>NC_072384.2:96376238-97032738 GCF_028885625.2 Pongo pygmaeus
CTTTTTCAAACGTAATATAGCTTTAATGAAAATCCAAACATGCGGTCATCAATTCAGAAGTTATTTTCAAACCTAACTTTTAATGTGAAAATAGATGCAATCATCAATCTAGCTAATGCTCTTGTCTTATACTGGAAAGAGTTGGGGTAGGGAAATCCCCAGTCCAGATCCATCATTCTTTAATGGAGAAAGGGGCTTTCTGAAGCTGTTAGCCCACCTGTGCCAGTGGTTGCAATTACAAAGTGCTGGTTTAATGTAATCAAAGGCTATAAGACCATCTCTCTCCAGCAACCTCCAGGAAAACTAGATGAAATGGTCTTACATGTCAGGTACATTTGCTGTGAAAAGATGCAAACTAGATTTAAGCTTCACACTACATTTGATGGCTGCAATTACCTCTCTATTGTTCCCTTAACCCAGACACAGTTTGCCCTGAAGCTTCGAAGGGCCACAGAGCTTTAGGCTGATTCTGGAATTGGGTGAGCGAACACAGCAAGCCAGGCACTCCAGGATCACCATCACCCTGTCCAGGCCTCTTCTGGACATGTAAACCCAGCTCAGTTTTAGAACAAATCACTATGACTTTCCAGTGTCCTAGCAAACAACAATAATAGCAAGCATGTTCAGAATGGTTACTATGTGCCAGGGACACATAAGAGATGCTTTAAAAATAGTATCAAATGAGTGTCACTGTGCTCAAAGAATAAGGTCAGTAGTGTCATTAGGCCCATGTTACAGATGAGAAAACAGGCTCACCGAGAAGAAGTGATAACAGCCAGGATTTGAAGTCTCATCTGAAAGACACTTAAACCCAAGCTCTTTTAAGATACTCTGCCTTCCTCATATAACACTCTTGAAAATGCCAGCAACCTCACTAATTTAGGTGGCCAATGGGTCCACAGTGGGCTCAGTCACCACTGGGAGATTAAGAAAAATAAATCTAGGCCAGGAACCATGGCTCACGCCTATAATCCAAGCACTTTGTTTGGCCAAAGTAGGGGGTCGCATGAGGCCAGGAGTTCAAGATCATGGTGAGACATCATCTCTACAAAAACATGTTTTTTAAACTTAGCTCGGCATAGTGGCATGCACCTGTAGTCCCAGCTACTCGGGAGGCTGAGGTGGGAGGAGTGCTTGAGCCCAGGAGTTTGAGGCTACAGTGAGCTATGATCCTGCCAATGCAAATCAGCCTGGGCAACAGAGTGAGATCCTGTCTCTAAAAAGAAAAAGAAAGGAGGAAAAGAAAGAATAAGAAATCTAGAAAGAATAAATATATTTCCTCTTTTTGGTATCAAAGTTGGCTACAGCCTATGGACAACAAATAGACTTCTTAACAACGTAAGCCTCTCTGTTTTTATCCCCAGGAAGGAATAGAGTATAATATTGAGCTCTTGACTACTTTCTAGTTATGGACCAATAGACTCTGTGTTGGGTAGAAGAGAGACTCACCTACTCTGCTTATGGTGCAGCTCTTACTATCACTCACTCCCTGGTCTCTGAATCCCACCTGATGCTCCTACCACTCTGGTCCTCCAAGCCATGATTCTTTGCCTTCCAAATACCACAACATTTGGTACATACACCACTTTACCTGCGCTCTAGGTTCTGGATCACCCATGTATTACCAACACCTACATGTGACAATCTATTTTTCTATATGGAGAAAACCTACTTCCCCCCAGCATAAGACACTATCATAATGGAATTAGACTTCCCAGCTGACCAAGAAAGAAACTAAAAAGTGTAGGGCAACAGTGGTTGATGAATGTTGGAGCTTCGATTTCAAGCCATTACACATGTACTCTTTCATTGGGATGGTAATTTTTTAAGCACAAGTAATTCAGCCAGTACTACTTTAATCATAGTAAATGATTATATTGAGAAGGTATATCCAGAGTATCATAAATTCACATATGCTTTCCTTTCTCCAAACCACACTCCTTTGTGGGGAAAGTCCAGCAAAACCAAGAGCAACAAATAAAATGGGGAAGCACATTAATAACAACTTTTTATCTACAAAACACTCTTATGTTTTTACTTACTATGATATCATATGGTGCTAGGCATTGGGAGGTAGCTGCGAACAAAATAAACATAGCCCCTGCCCTCACAGAGCTTATATTTTAGAGAGAAAAACATTAAATAAATATAAAATGAATTCTTTAATTACAATTATGACACATGCTACAAAGGAAAAAGAAACGATCCTCAGAGTATGGATGGGCCATCAATATGACGTGGTCAGGAGAAAAAGAGAAAGCTCATTCAAGGCATTGGTGTATGAATGACACTCTGAAGGGATGAGGCTGGTGAAGGAGAACAGCATCTAGAAATTTCAAGAATTGATGTAAAGGGATAGAAAGGGAAGCTTAAGAATGAAGGAATGGAAATTATCCTCAATTATCTTTCCCATTTCCATCAGATCTCCCACTGCAAGCCCAATTGATTATTACAGTTTTCAACATTCAAAGCTATTGATCTAGCAAGGATGCCCATGGGTGGAAATGTGATTTATGGATGCTGAATGGATTAATTATACACAATTAAAGACATCACTTAACTAAAGTAGCTCATTCCCCAAAGCTCGCAGAATATTTATTGCAAGTAAAGCAGGGAAGAGCAAAGACACAGTCCTTAGATTACAACATAAATTGGCAATGGAAAAATTCAGCAGTGCCTCCTCCACCTATCTTTATGCTGGTACTAAAAACACAAACTAGAATCAAGGTTAGCACATCAGGAAGGAACAACCCTTTTCCTGAAAATCCCATTATGAATTTCCTTTGTGTTTTGCATTTTGCATGCCTCTGAGGCTGACATCACTCATATACATTATTGAAGCCTCACTGGATGTGTCTATCTGCTGCAATTTTTATTGGAGACTTTTTCTTCAAACCCTGTGTTCCTAAAGCAGCCAGAGGAATGCTTGTCCCGTTGTCACTCTGTTTTCAGATTCCCAAAATGTTTCAATGGGAATACACATCAGTCTGTGTATAAATCAGAAAGCTTTTTGAAAATATATACAAAAGTGAGGTAGCTGCTAAAATATCAAGGGTAGGACCTCAAATCTAAACCCAAGTTGATAAATGTGTACAAAATATGTGTAATACGTGTATTTTTAAATTTGGCTTAGAAAGTAGGCCGTTAAACTCACTAAAAACGATCATGACTATTATTTGTTATGTTATAATAAATGAATACATGCTAGGCCCTATAAGTGTGTACACACACTCATTTAATCCTCAGACTAACCAGAGTAACAATCCCTATGTCATAAATTAAGAAAACTAGGGGATAGATTGAATAACTTATTCACAGAAGATCACATAGCTAGAAACTAGCTGGATTTCAAATCTTGGGTCTGTATGACATCAAAACTTACCCATACTTTTGCCACTCTTCTACAGCTT
This sequence comes from Pongo pygmaeus, assembly GCF_028885625.2. Lineage (NCBI taxonomy): Eukaryota > Metazoa > Chordata > Mammalia > Primates > Hominidae > Pongo > Pongo pygmaeus. The sequence continues at coordinate 96,379,649 of NC_072384.2, forward strand.
CCCCCAACAATAACTACCTACCATTCACTGAATGTCAAGAATTACACTCAGTAATTAAGAATCATCCACTGAAAGAATTCTCACAGTAATTCTGAGAAGTGTTCTTAGCCCCTAGATGAGGAAACTGAGCTCGGAGAATTCCAAGAACTTGATCAAGGGAGCACCACAGCAAGGCTGAAAGGTGCAGAGGGAGATTTCCCAGAACCCTGCACAATTTCAGGAGAAATTTGTGTGGTACAATGAGTTTAGTAAAAGTAATTAAGGACTTGTTACTTTCTTAGAGTTTTTCAGTTTTATCTGGGAAATTATCAATATGCTTTGGAAGAGAAGAAAATTCCCAAAGGACTGATTTCCTCATCTTAGGTGGACAAGGAAATCCCTCTAGGAATGTCCATTCAAGCCGAAATAACAGCATTGTGATCCATTACTTTCATACACAAAAATAAATGATCCTCAGTTATCTATGTTTAACAGATCAATACCCACAAGCAGATGTAATGTGCCAAAAACTCTGAAAGCTATACACAAATCAGAATAAATGTAGTTCTTTTCCCTTCACCTACTTCCACCACAGAATTAAAGACCCAGCTATAGTGGTATCTGCTTTATTTGATTGGCATATGTCTTGAAGCTCTTAGGATGTAATATTTTTCCTCATGGGAGAATTCATATTAACATCTAAGAGTATTATATTTTTCCTTAATGGTGAACTTTGCGTTAACGTTGCATTAACTCCATATTAATGGAAACACAAATGTTTCCAAGTGAAATATTAAGGGGTTTAAATACAATCCCCCTTCTCTAATTCAATTTATAACTCTTTAACTGCACAGTTAATGGGTTCTTCAGCTATGTTATTTTTCATTCCAAATTAAATTATATTATTGTAAACCAGGGGGAATTTAAGAATAGGTTTTAAGCATGCAAAAATCTTCAATTAAGATGAAACTAGTAGAGAAGGATGTAAAATTATTTTACCTGTATATGTATGTTGTTTCTGTCTGTAAAAGGGGAACACTACCCTTTTCCAATAATGTTTTGCATACAGCAATGAACACAATAATATACCCTGGAGATGCTCTCCTGAAAGAACACATTCAGAGACTCTAATATATTCACATTAGTGAACAAAATTGGCATTTATACTTTACCACCATAGTGTATGATTCAGAATTAAACATATCACACAGATTCCCACATGCTGAAAGAGTAGTTCTCAAATTTTATTGTGTCTTAGAATCATCTGAGACTCATGTTTAAAATTCAGACTCCATACAGAAAACCACAGAAATTGTGATTTAGTAGGTATAAGATGGGTCTTAGGTGTCTGCATTTTTAAATTTTTAATTGTTGTGGGTACATGGTAGGTGCCTATATTTACAGGGTACATGAGATACTTTGATACAGGCATACAATGCATAATAATCACATCAGGGTAAATGGAGTATTCATCACCTCAAGCATTTATCCTTTCTTTGTGTTAAAAATAATTCAGTTATACTCTCTTAGTTACTTTTAAATGTACAATAAATTATTGTTGTCTGTTGTCACCCTGTTATGCTATCAAATGCTAGATCTTATTCATTCTATCTAACCATATTTTTTTACACATAAACCATCTGCACTTCCCCCACAACCCACTACCCTTCCCAACCTCTGGTAACCATCATTCTATTCTCTATCTTCATGAGTTCAATTGTTTTCATTTTCAGCTTCCACAAATAAGTGACAACATGTGAAGTGTGTCTTTCTGTCCCTGGTTTATTTCACTTAACGTAATGACCTCCAGTATCATCCATGTTGTTGCAAATGACAGGATCTCATTCTTTTTCATGGCCGAATAGTACTCCATTGTGTGTGTGTGTGTGTGTGTGTGTGTGTATGTGTCTATGGTATATATATATATATGATACATATATATCACATTTTCTTTTTCCGTTCGTCTGTTGATATAAACTTAGGTTGCTTCCAAAGCTTGGCTATTGTGAACAGTGCTGCAGCAAACAGTGCAGATATCTCTTTGATACACTGATTTCCTTTCTTTTGCATATATACCTAGCAATATAATTGCTGGATCATATGTTAGTTCAATGTTTAGTTTTTAGGAACCTCCAAACTGTTTTCCATAGTGGTTGTACTAATTTACATTCCTACCAAGGTGTAGAAGGGTTCCCTTTTCTTCATATCCTCGCCAGCATTTTAAAAGCCATTTTAACTGGGGTGAGATGATATCTCATTGTAGTTTTGATGTGCATTTCTCCGCTGCTAGATATATTGGAAGTCCACTGTATGTTGTTTCTTTTCTCCTGCTGCTTTTAGCATCCTTTCTTTATCCTTGACCTTTGAAAGTTCCATTATTAAATGTCTTGAGGTAGTCTTGTTTTAGTTAAACCTACTTGGTGTTCTATAACCTTCTTGTATTTGAATATTGATATCTTTCTCTAGGTTTGGGAGGTTTTCTGTTATTATCCCTTTGAATAAACTTTCTACCACTATCTCTCTCTACCTCCAGATTAAGGCCAATAACTTAGATTTGCCCTTTTGAGGCTGTTTTCTAGATCTTGTAGGCATGCTTCATTCTTTTTTATTCATTTTTTTCTCCTCTGACTGTGTATTTTCAAACAGCCTGTCTTCAAGCTAATTCTTTCTTTTGCTTGATCAATTCTGGTGCTAAGAGTCTCCGAGGCATTCTTCAGTATGTCAGTTGCATTTCCAACTCCAGAGTTTCTGCTTGACTCTTTTTAGTTATTTCAAGCTCTTTGTTTAACTTATCTGATAGGATTCAAAATTCCTTCTCTTTGTTTACTTGAATTTCTTTTAGTTTCCTCAAAAGAGTCACTTAGAATTCTCTGACTGATCACAAATCTCTGCCTCTCCAGGACTGGTCACCGGTGTCTTATTTAGTTCCTTTGGTGAGGTCATGTTTTCCTGGGTGGTCTTGATGCTTGTGAATGTTCTTCAGGGTCTGGGCTTTGAAGAGTTAGGTATTTATTGTAGTCTTTGCAGTCTGGGCTTGTTTGTGCCTGTCTTTCTTTGAAGGTATTCCAGATATTTGAGGGACTTGGGTGTTGTGATCTAAGTTTTTGGTCACTGCAGCTGCATCTTCATTAGGGGGCATCCCAAGCCTAGTAACAGTGTGACTCTTGCAGACTCCTATAGGTACCACCTTGGTAGTCTTGGATAAGATCTAGAAGAATTCCGTGATTACCTGGTAGAAACTCTTGTTCTCTTCCCTTACTCCTCCTAAACAAATGGAGTCTCTCTCTCTCTCTCTGATGAGCTCTCTGAACCTAAGAGAGGAATGACACATGGACTCCTGTTGTCACCACCACTGGGACTGCACTGGGTCAGACCTGAAGCCAGCACAGCACTGGGTCTCACCCAAGGCACATATTAACCACTGCCTGGCTACCACCTATGTTCACTCAAGGGCCTAGGGCTCTACAATCAGTACAGCACATAACAAAGCTAGCGAAGCTTGTGTCTTTCCCTTCAGGGCAGCAAAATCCCCTCAGTCCTGGGCAGGCCTAAACATGCTATCTAGGAACCAGGGCCTAGAGTAGGAAACCTTAGGAATCTACTTGATGTTCTATTCCACTGCAGCTGAACTGGCACCCAAGCCACAAGACAAAGTCCTTCCACTCTGCCCTCATCTTTCCACAAACAGAGGCATTTCTCCCTATGGCCACTACTGCCCTAGGTCCATGGTAAGCACTGTCTGGCTACTGTTGATATTCATTCAAGGCTTACAAAGCTCTTTAGTCAGCTTGTGGTGAATGCTGCCAGGCCTGGAACTCTCCCTTTAGAGCAGTGGGCTCCCCTCTGGCCCAGGGTAGGTCCAGAAATGCCATCTAAAAGCCAAGACCTAGAACTGGGAACACCAGTGGGTAGTGTCCTCACCCACTGTGGCCAAGCTGGTACCTAAGCAGTAAGACAAAGTCCCCTTACTCTTCCCTCTCCTTTTCTCAAGCAGAAGGAGTCCCTCCCCTTAGCTGCCACAGCTGGGAATCTGCTGGGTCATACCTGAAGCCAGCATGTCTCCGAGTCTCACCAAGGCCCATGGTGAGTACTACCTGGGTACTGCTGCTGATTATTTAGGGCCCAAGGGCTCTTTAGTCAGCAGGTGATGAATCCTGACAGGTCTGAGTCCTTCCCTTCAAGGAAGTGAGTTTCCTTCTGGCCCAGGGTGTGTCTAAAACGTCATCCAGGAGCTAGGGCCTGGAATGGAAGCCTCAAGACTCTGTCTGGTGTTGTATCCTACTGTGGCTGAGCTGGTATCCAAGTTGCAAGACAAAGTCCTCTTTATTCTTTCCTTTCTTCTCCTCAAGTGGAATGCAGGGGTCTGTTTTGGAACTGTGAGCTGTGCTGCCTGGGGGTGGGGGAGGGATGGCACAAACACTCCCCTGGCTACCCCAGCTGGTGTCTCACTAGGCCACACGCCCCCAAAGTCTACTGGCTCCAAGCCCAGTACAGCACCAGGACTTGCCCAAGAATTGCAGTCCTTGTGGCCTAGACTACCTTTAATGTTTATTTACAAACCCAGAGCAATTTAACCCATGGTGGTGAGGCTTGCTGGGATTCAGGTTCTGACTGCTAGAATGAGTGATTCCCCTCTGGCTAGAGCTGGTCTAAATGCGCCCTCTGTGGGTGCCAGCTAGGTTCTGCCCAGTGTTGCTTTCTGCTGTGACAATGCAGCACAGCATTTCAATGCGAAGTCCCACAATCACTGCATTCTCCCTCCCCTAAGCGCATAGATTCTCTCTCTGTGCCACTTGCTGCTGCTGGAGGATAGGAGGGATGCAGTGTCGGCAATGAAAAACTCTCTCTCCTACCCTCTTCAGTGCCTCTTTCAGTGCCATGAAATTAAAACCAGATACTGTGATTGCTCACCTGATTTTTGGTTCTTATGAAGGTGTTTTCTTGTATGTGGAGAGTCGTTCAATTTGGTGTTACTGTGGTGAGGACAATCAGTGGAGGCTTCTATTCCACCATCTTGCTCTGCCCCCTAAAGTCTGCATTTTTAAAGAGTTACCTCAGCTAATTCTGATACAGGTATTCTTTGAACCACATTTCTAACAGACAATGGTGTAGAGTCTTAAAATCCAATAGTCCATATATTAATGTACACGTATAGGTACATGTCATTTTTGATTTTGCATATTCATTTTATTAAACTCAAAAACAGACATACATCTGTACCTGTACTGTGTCTCCTACCTTAACAGCTCACAATTATTACATTCAATCTACTTTTAAATGAAGAATAAAAAAGCATAGTAAAAGGACAAGCAAGTACAGGAATAATGAAGACAGAAAGGGGCACTAACATGAGAACAAAGTTTTAGATTCTATTTAAGCTGAGAACAGTGCTCCACAAAATATGGGCCATGGGTAAGTGCTGGTCCATGAATTGGTTGTTTATAATCTGGGATAGGTCTAGAAACTGACTGGAAGCTCTTAGAAACTTTTACAGAAATTCGTCAGAGTCATTTTATGTCTATTCAATCTAATAATAAAATTTTGGACTCATATTTTATAGATCTTATATTTTATTCCATTTCTTTTTCTACTAGCTTATTTTCACTCTATTTTACAAAAGATCAATGTCCACAGGTAGTCTGCGAAGCACTGGTGAACTCTACAGAAAAGAACCGGCCTTCTTGGTTAGTCCAGTGAGACTCTCCTAACCCAGGATTTTAATACAAAAGTGAATATCCTCAACTTCTCATAATTACTTACTGTGAATCTGTCAGCAATGAACGATCTCTGTCTTCTGTGAATCTACCAACTTCTTTTTAGCTTGTATCCCCTTTTAGAATAACATTTTAGTAACATTTCTTAAAAGTTTACTTTCAAAAGTGTAAAGTAGTACTTTTTCACTTTTATTTTTCTTTTAATTTTCAAAAAGACCCTTGAATCTTAACATTTGAGGATTCAGTGATGAATGCTATCATTGTATTAATATCTGTACCCTATCTGTATTTTTGCTAACATGAAACCATGGTCTCAGGCTATTCTCAAAAAGCAGGTCCTTTAACTGCTTTGCTCATCTTAATGCCAGGTCCCTATCAACTATCTAATGATTTTCTTGATATGTGGCAATAACAGTAATAAGAAGCACAAAGTATCAGTAAATTATTCTAGTCATAAATACATGGGACACGGATCTCATTTTGTGGTTTCCCTGCCTCCTAGTAAACTTTGAATCATAATTTTCTCCCTTATTGAAGACCTGCATTGTAAACAGTATTAAAGTTAAATGTTAGATATATTCTTTACGGTATCTGCTTCCTGGTTGATATATCCTTTGGTGGTCCCCTACAGTTTCTACTTTTGGTATATAAATGTTGCCAAGAATAACATTTTCCCTTTCCAAGTTAAACATGGTGTTTATAAAAGGTGTAGGATGGAGAACCTGGAAGTATGAATCTGTGCATACAATGGGTAAAGTCACAATAATAGCAACCACTTTCCCAGTTGCCAAGATCTCTAGCCAGGAAGAATAAAAATGAGGATTTTTTCCTCCCTACATAATTGTGTCCCCCTTTTAGAAGAGTTAGGAAGTCAACTATTAAGTGTTCAAATTTGCTTTCTGATGCTTATAAGTTGCACACTAAATTTGTTCATTATATTTGCTTAATTTTTTTTTTAGAAACCCAATTTAAGACATTTTCTCATGTAATCAGTTAACTATAGACTAAGAACTCTCTGACAGCTTGTAGGCTGTCCAGGACAGCTTCAGTTCTGCGGCCAAAAATGGACACCTTTTTAGCTGTGTGAGGTTGGTCAAGTGATTTAACTTCCTAAACTTTAGTTTTCACATCTGTACAATTGGGATAACAAGGCACAATTTTGAGAGGATTGTGAAGCTACATAAAGTCAGCAGCACACGACCTGGTGCAGAGTCCACGCTTGCTGCAGTAAAAGCTCAGATATGAGTGTTGTTATTCTTAACAAGGAAGACTCTAAATCACTGAAAGAAAATCTAGAGAAGTTGTTGGAATTTTCTCACTCTGACAAGTACACTAAATAGATAAAGGATAGTCCACCACCAGGAAGGCAGCTGGCTAGATGAACTGACCTCTGCGGTCTCCTTGATCTAGGTTATCTGACATGCCCAAACCATGTTCAAATTCAGTACTTTGTTTGTAATTCAAGTAACACCTTTGGAGAAAAAGAATTGCCTGTTTTCAATTAACCAAAGGAATTATAATTATGTTAATTTCTTTTAGTGTACCACATACATTTGTTTCAGCACACTTTGGGAAAGGTTAAGTGGAGCAAATATAACTAAAACCACAGGACATCTTTGTAAAAGCAGATGGCGTCCATCCAAAATGTCCTTCCTGGAACAAACTGTAACAACTTGATTCACTCCCACCCTTCCCTACCAAGCTATATTTAAAGGTCCGTAAGCATTTCCATCATAAACTGCTGTCATCAGGATTTGTAATTTTACCTTCTAACCTATTTCAGGGTTTATATATAAACATCTCAAACTTAAAAAAAGCTATTGTTTTTAAAATTTAACAACTTCCTTCAGTAAAGGATAAGAGTACAAGGGGAAACAAACAAAAAAGTAATGATTATACATGAAAAAAAATTATCTGCCATGGCTTGATAAGCAAAATAAGGTGCATGCTCAAGAAATATGCGCCACCAAAGATTATATAAATTCAATGGTGAATAATACGTCATGATTCATAATAATTAGAAGCTAAATAACTGCCCAGAAATTAATGAAAAGGTAAATTATGGTACAGTCATATTATAGGGTATTATGTAGCCATCCCATGATATTCTCAAATAATTTTTAATAACATGGAAAATGTTCATGAGATAATAAGTGGAAAACCATACTGCAAAATTATATGTACAATAGGAACTTAGCTGGATTATAAAATAAATATATATACAATCTATATTTAAAGTTGTAAAAGAAATATGCCAAAATGTTCATAGTAGTTATAGCTTGGCTGGAAAACCTAAGTTCTTCATATTCGTCCATAATTTCCAAGTGGTGTACAATGAACTTGCATTACTTTACTAATCAGAAAAGAAAGGCTTCATTGTGGCTTAACGTCACAGACAAATACAGAAACAGTAATACAGGAAAAAAAATGAAGGCTGGTATCTCTCCCCTATCTTTCTACATCCTCTGCATTGCCCTTGCAAATCTATCTTTAATCATCAACTATTTTGACATTTGAAAATCTTATTTGTATTGTGGATTTATGAAATACTCATTCAGAAAGAAGTTTTCATTTATCAAGCAGTTTCCCCAAAAAGTGACTTTGTAGCTACCACAAAGTATTATCAACAACTCATGTCTCAAGATTCTAAAAAATATAAGTATCATCCACCATAAGGTCACCTCTAGGGGACAAAGCATAGATGTGGGATACATCCAGTAAGGGAAGAGTAAAAAAAAAAAAAAGAAGCAAAGATGGCACATGAAAACTAGTTTTGGCCGGGCGTGGTGGCTCATGCCTGTAATGCCAGCACTTTGGGAGGTCGAGGTGGGCAGATCACGAGGTCAGGAGTTCAAGACCAGCTTGGCCAACATGGTGAAACCCCGTCTCTACTAAAAAATACAAAAATTAGCCAGTCGTGGTGGTACACACCTGTAATGCCGGCCACTCGGGAGGCTGAGGCAGAATTGCTGGAACCCGGGAGGCAGAGGTAGCAGTGAGCTGAGATCATGCCACTGCACTCTAGCCTGGGCAACAGAGTAAGACTCAGTGTCAAAAAAAAAAAAAAAGAAAAAAAGAAAAAGAAAATTAGTTTCAATCTGTTGAGCTGTTGTATTCAAAACTTCAAGTATTCAGCAGATATCAAATTAAAGAGAACTGTCCCAAATGGAATTATGACATCAATTTAAATCAAACATAAACATTAAAAGAATTCGGAGTCCCAGTGTATCTTAGGGCCTCTCTAACTCTGACTGGAAACAGACACACACAGAAATCACACTGCAATCAATCATTGTGAGCATTCATGATCACAGATATTTCCAGTTTCTCTATAAACTTTTCTCTATAAACTTTAATAGATTCTACTTTTACTTTTTTCATTGAGATAATAGTTTTTGCCAGTTCGTGAAGTATGTTTTTAATTTCACAGCTTGTTACCACTGGGTTTTGAAAGAAAAGGAAGTGGTAACCTTTTTCAAAACATCAGGATGGGTAAAAGACTGGCACAGGGTATACTTGAGAATCAAAATTGATTATTAGTGGGAACACAACAGTGGAAAAAGATGTGGATACTGGTGTCATGCAATGGCTAGGAAAAAAGAATCAAACATGAGAGGTGGGAAAACGTCTACAGAGAAACATCATCTATTTCAATTTTTCTAATGGAGATTGTCCAGAATAAAAGTGAAATAGCCTCTACTTATTACTTTATTGCAGTTATGCAGATATTATGAATGACACTTATTCTGTATCACCAATGCCATACATTTTTCCAAGGCTGATGAACATGTTCTTAAAGCTTATATGTCTACTATTCAAAGTACTTTCGCATGTGCCTTCTTATGCCAGTTAGGAAAATCTGGTCCATTTGGATACACTGTCAAGTCCAATTCCCTCTATCAGTCTATGTTCCTTCAGGCTCAGAACCATATTTTATTAATCTCCACATTCCTAACAATTACCTAATGGTGGGAAGGGCACAACACATATTTTTGATTAAAAGAATAATAACACATTCCGAATCTTAGCTTTTATTTCCCTCAAACTTTGCCCCAAACCAGAAGTGTGAAGTACTTCATAACTTATTGGTCTCCAAATTTGTATATTTAAGAGCAACTATTTAAACAACAATTTGAAGAGATACTAAGAATGTAATAGACAAAAAGCCACGTCAAAAATAATCTCATTATACTGAGAAGTAAAAAACAAGAATCCAACAACAAAACATAAATTAAAATAGATTTTCAGCTGGGCACAGTGGCTCATGCCTGTAATCCCAGCACCTTGGGAGGCCGAGGTGGATGAATCACAATGTCAGGAGTTTGAGACCAGCCTGGCCAACATGATGAAACCCCATTTCTACTAAAAATACAAAAATTAGCTGGGTGCAGTGGTGTGCACCTGTAATCCCAGCTACTCAGGAGGCTGAGGCAGGCCGCAATTGCTTGAACCTGGGAGGTGGCCACCGCAGTGAGCCAACATCATGTCACGCCACTGCACTCCAGCCTGGGCAACAGAGCAAGACTCTGTCATTAAAAAAAAAAAAAAAAAAAAAAGGCCGGGCGTGATGGCTCACACCTGTAGTCCCAGCACTTTGGGAGGCTGAAGCAGGCGGATCAACCTGAGGTCAGGAGTTCGAGACCAGCCTGACCAATATGATGACACCCTGTCTCTACTAAAAATACAAAAATTAGCCAGGTGTGGTGGCATGCACCTGTAATCCCACCTACTCAAGAAGCTGAGACGGGAGAATCTCTTGAACCCGGGAGGTGGAGGTTGCAGTGAGCCAAGATCACGCCACTGCACTCCAGCCTAAGCAACAAGAGCAAAACTCCATCTCAAAAAAAAATCAATACATAAAAATAAATGAATGAATTAATTAAAATGGTATTTCATTCCTTGGGGGAAAAACATAGAATTACAAACTCTATAAAAATTATTGTTTGATCGTACTCAAATTTCATAAACATGCCAAGAAAATTTTAATAACATGAATTCCTAAATCAAAGGGAAACCAGGTTGGCCAAAGCTATCCACTAGTTAGTACCATGGAAAAGTAGCTTAAACTTTCAGTGATAAAATAATGAGTAAATTCTGAGAATCCCGAAGAGAGAGTCTCAAACACAACCTAAGAGGCAAATTATATTATGGTCATTTTAATTTTTTTGTCAGTTTTAAAGTTATCTACTTGCAACAATTGTATTCTTGATACAAGGTACTAAAAATTGTCCTGATGCAGTGTATTAGTCTGTTCTCATGCTGCTCATAAAGACATACCCGAAACTGAGTAATTAGTAAAGGAAAGAGGTTTAACTGACTCACAGTTCCACATGACTAGGGAGGCCTCACAATCATGGTGGAAGAGCAAGGGACGTCTTACATGGTGGCAGGCAAGAGAGGGCTTGTGCAGGGGAACTCCCCTTTATAAAAACCATCAGATCTCATGAGACTTATTCACTATCGAGAACAGCATGGGAAAGACCCACCTCCAGGATTCAATTACCTCCCACTGGGTTCCTCCCATGATACGTGGGAACTGTGAGAGCCACAATTCAAGATGAGATTTGGGTGGGAACATAGCCAAACCGTATCATGCAGATTTTCCTGAAATATCCTCAGCATAGTTAATGCATGAATGAAGCAAAGTTTCCATTTTACAAATTTCTCATGCAATAACAATTGCAACATCTGAAAGCACTTAAAATAAGTTTTTCTCACTGTTTCTTACCAGCAGATTAAGTCAATACTCCTAAGCCTAATTAGAAAATGTGAACCAAACAAACAAGCAAAATACAAAAGAGAAAAAAGGAAAGAAAATCAAGAAGTATATATTCTCTTGGCACAGGTTTACTCAGATGCAGTCTCACAAAGCATTTCTGCAATTATTTTAAAAACAAGTTCCACTGTTAAATCTGTGTTCAGATTAGTTTTGCACGTATTACTCTAAGAGTAGCAAATTCACAACTGTCTCCTCTTTGGCCTTTCCGTGGGTTGTGAGTCAATGGGACTGCCATAAGTAGAGCAGAGTGGTTAAAAACCCAAGCTCAGAAGTCAGATTCCTAAGTTTAAATCCAGGCCCTACCATGTCATCTTTTTGTCATCTTAGCTAAGTCACTGTAACTCCCATTGCCTAGGGCTGAAATAGCATATATACTGCACCACCACCCCCATACACACACACAATTTCACACAATGTGCTTTTATTTATGAAAAGAAACATGGAAATGATAAAGAAGCAGCCACCACAAATGGTTACCTACAGAGAGAATAAATGTTCAGAGTGGAGATACCAGGGATAAAATATAAAACTACTCTTAAAACACCTTCTTGTATAGATTTCCCCATTGGCCCAATTAGAATATTTTCAAAACCCTGCAACTCATTAGAACACATGAAAATAAAATGTTTAAACATGAGTTCATAACAATATTAAAATATATGTAGCCCCTAACTAAAATAAAAGTAAACCTCATTAGTCACAATTGACAACAACTAGGGCACCAATGTCCACATATTCTGAAAACTGTCAATGAAAATTAAAGAATTAAGCATGATTTTGCTTTTCCAGAATGAATAGTATTTGAAAGGTACTAAGGAGCCATAGCTAATGAGGAGAAGTGCTTTTTACATAAGAATTCCACGAAATAAGTAAAGAAGAAATAAGATAATTACAAAATTCATAATTTTTCAATGCGTAGGAAAATAATATATTTGAAAACATTAGACAAAAAAATCAATGAGAAACATTCTAATGAAGACATTACACTGCCACAACTTGAACTCACTAATCAATCTTAGCATCACGAAGAATGGGGCAGCCAGACTCTTGTGTAACTTTTGATGGAATGCAACATGAAGTACACAGCACCACCAAAGAAGCATCCTTGGGGAAAAACATGAACTTGATGATATTCAAGACCCTTTTGGTTAACCTCCAATTTATAAGAAATAAGGGAGTCAGTGGAACAAATTAAAAGACAATACCAGTGAGCAAAAAAACAAATCCAGAATGTGAGACATTCTCAAGGACAACAGATACAGTTGTCACTGGCACTGTGAAAAATGAAAGGAAAAAATGATAGTGAAGAGTCAGATAAAACTAATGCACTCTAAATAATTCTCTTCTTTATTTACAGTTCAAAAATAGGCAAAATTAACCTATAGTTTTAGAAGTCAAGCCTTAGGGAGGCTGGGATTGGAAGGGAGTATGAGGAGGACTTATGAGGTGCTGAGAATACTCTATGTCCTGATCCGGGTGACAGTTATACGGGTCTACACATACGTAAATGTTCATTACACAGTACACTTAAGATTATGGCACCTTGGCCGGGCGTGGTGGCTCACGCCTGCAATCCCAGCACTTTGGGAGGTCGAGGCGGGCGGATCACGAGGTCAGGAGATCGAGACCATCCTGGCTAACATGGTGAAACCCCGTCTCTAGTAAAAATACAAAAAATTAGCCAGGCGTGGCGGCGTGCACCTGTAGTCCCAGCTACTCAGGAGGCCGAGGCAAGGAGGATGGCGTGAACCCGGGAGGCAGAGCTTGCAGTGAACCGAGATCGCGCCACTGCACTCCAGCCTGGGCAACAGAGCAAGACTCTGCTCAAAAAAAAAAAAAAAAAAAAAAAGATTATGGCACCTTAAGGACTTTCCTAAATATGTGCAATTCCTCAATAAAAACAATAAAAGAGACATAATTAACCTATGGTGTTTGAAGTCAGGACGATGGTTACCTTTAAGGAAGAGTGTTACTAAGAAGATGCAAGAGCCATAAATTTATGATGATTTTACTTCTCTGCATGTATGCTATTCTCCAGCAAAAAATAAAAAATAAAAAAAAGGATGAGGGGAGGAGGTACTGCTCTATATTAAAGGTGACATAATAAATAAATTGTTAACTGGATTTTGCTTAAATCAATTGATTTTTGAGAAACAGTGAAATTTTAATATTAGATAATTCTTGTGTACAATATTAAGTATAATAAAGACATTTTGCTTATTTAAGAAAATATCCCTATTAGAAGTTCATAGGGATGAAGCAGTTGTCCTGTGTGGCTATTTAAGTCCCTGCTCAGTTCACTCAGTGGTTGGATAACAAATGCACAAAGATTTGCTTAAATGCACTCAATCAGAAAGTCCCCCAGCCTTTGCTGATGGGCTGTGTGTGTTTGATGGAACACTCCTTCAGTACTCTAGCAGTTTATAATTCTGCCTTAACTTTTACTTCCTGCTTGCACAGAGCCTGAAGGTCAGGCACAGAAGAAAATAAGGTCTCTCCTGGGTATGCACACAGCCCTTTGTATGCATTTGGCTTTCCCAATTCCCAGGAATATATTTGAGCTTTTCAAAGCCTCCTATGCACATCTCTTTCTCTATATTGTCCTTTTCTGTTTTTTTCTGTTAGTCCCTTATGTGCCCCAAGTGGTATTGCCACCTCAGGTAAGTGCAGTGTTAAACAACTGCCACTGGTTGTTTTTTTGAAAAGTGTTCTGGTGATAGGGTTGTTTGCATCAAAGAAGCTATGAGCCAGGTTAATGAAAGTCCTGCAAATGGGGCTTTTCCAGAGAGCTGCCAGACATGGCAGGTAGTGACAACTGTCTAACAGGGATGAGGTTTTTAGGGAAGCTCCAAACCCATTCTGCTGCTATTAGTGGCTCGTAAGGTGTGTTTGTTTTCATGACTACCATGGTTGCAGAGCTTCTGGTTTTCAGTTATTGCAGAGCTGGGGAGACAGGAATGATAAAAGGCAAGTTATAATAAAATGTTACGCAGCCAAAGCCTACTGTGCTGAGTTCAACCTGTTTCTTGAATAAATGCTCCTCATGTGCTTGAAAGCTTTTGGCTGATCAGAGTTCTAAAAAAGTTGACTTTTGCAATTTTCTCCTGTGTTTTCATTGCTTTTTGGGGGAGCAGAATGTGGTTGGGGGGGGGGTGGTTCTTACTCTACCATTCCTGAAGTGCTTCTCCTCACAATCATCCCTTGAAGATTAGATTGGGGTAAGAAAACCCCTGATCTAAGAGCCCCATAGGAAAACCCTACCCGGCTTCTCAGCTGCCATTTACAATAAGCGCAGTTGCTTAAAGCATGATGCTCTTTAGAAAGTCTAAAGTCCCTTAAGACACTGTTCTGTGACCATGAATCTCACACATCACCCCACATGGTTCTCACGTCACTGAGTCTAAGGATCAGTTCAGCACAAAGTCATCCCTCCCACTAGAAAAATGATGAAATTCAGCATGTCCTACTAACCATGTGGACTATGATAGCAGCTTCTATGAAGGTTTTATCTTCATTTCATAATGCTTTGGTGCCTTCGCTGTTAATAAGTTGTAAATCAGTATAGAAAAATAAAGTAAAATCAATGTCCATATAAAATTCTACCAAAAATCAACCAACAGTGAAATTTTCAAGCAGGTCATTGGTTTCTCATAGCGTCAGGATTATAAAGAAGCAGGTTCTAGTCTATTAATAGCCAGAAAATGTTCCTTATATCATAATAAATAAAAGTAGACGAAAAGTTCTGGGAAGTCAGGAAGCAGACATTTGCCTCCTACCAGGAGGGCAAGAGTTTCCCAGAAATCAGACCCGGCTGAGGTTATAAGAGTCATTAGTAAGGCAACATCCCTATGATAAGGTTCTCTGTGGACCATGACTAGAAGTTTAGTGTGATATAAAGAAGCTTTCCTAAACTGCCAGAAGTGTACTATCTACTGCAGGACACAGCTGACATTAGTCTTTAACTAGTTTAAACTGAAATAAAATTAAACGTAATACTAAACAAGACAAAACACTAATGTGATTTAAATATATACATATATGTATGATTATTCATTACAGCACTATTTGTTTGTAATAGGGAAAACTGGAGACAATTTAAATGTCCACTACTTAACCCATCAAGTATACCAGTTAAATTCTGTTACATCTCAACAATAAAAGTGTGCACATATAAAGAAAGGGACTCTTTCTATGTTCTGACCTGGAAAAATCTGAACAATATATAAGTGAAACAAAGTGTAGAATAGTACATATATTTTGCTATTTTTTATATTAGAAGAGGTGAAAATTTCTATATAGTTGTATTTGTTTATTGATGTACATGTATGCGTGTGTGTGTGTGTATATATATATATAGTGTGTGTGTGTGTATATATATACACATGTGTGGAATATATATCCATCCATATATGTATAAAAACTTTGAAATAATGAACCTGAAACTAATGAGCATTGTTACATGTGAGAAAAAAAGGGAAAAATTTGGAAATGCATGAGAGGTTGAAAGGAAACTTCTCAAACTATTTCTTTGCATTTAGAAAGTTTTTTGAGCCAAATGACTATATTACTTAATCCAAAAAAGGCCTCTGGTTATTCACATAGGGCAAAAAAAAAATGTAATAAAATTACCTTACCGTTTTTTAAAAAATTAGAAACTAGAGATGTATTCAAATTTTGCAAATCTCTAGTTGATGAAGCCCTAAGTAAACCCCGGAAAGAATTTCTGAATAGGTATATAACATGAAAAAAGATAGAATGAGAGTCTGTACAATATGACAGTGGATTGTATTTTCTCTGTCTTGTAGCAACATGTGCCCTACTTTGTCTTCATTATTTATAAATAACCTGGCTTTAAAAAGCATCTACAGCAACTGACTCCAATGGAAATGGCACTTGCTTTACATGAATGTTCTAAACTAGGGTAGCTGGCATGATAACCCTGACCTTTAGAAATGTAACCAGCTTCAGTACTAGTAAAAATGATATTACAAATGGCAGCAGGACCACAAGTAGCTTTCATTTTATTCTTTCTATTTTCTGTATTTTAAATGTTTTTCACTAAGCTTAACTTTCATGATCAGGGATAAAACTATATTTTTCACAAGACAGGTGGCTCTGGTGGCAGTATGGGGGATGAATTGCAGTAAGAGGAAATTGGTGGCAGAAACATCAGTCAGAAGAGTGGCTGAAGGTAGGAGAAAGATAACAAAGATAGGAATAAAAGTTGAAGCAGTGGAGCCAGATGTAGATAAGTTGAAGAGGTTAACTGACCAGGCCACCTGGATGGAAGTGATGAAGAAAAATGCAAGCATAAGTCTCAAATGTCTGATTTGCATAACTGCTGCCAGCAACATTAAAGAGGCGTACGAAGGAGGATGAAGGATGTGGTCAAATTCTGTTTGGGCTACAATGAATTTGAGGGGTCTGAGGCCAATCCAGGTGGAGATGCCAAGTCAATAGCTAGAAATACAATAATGGCACTCAGAAAAAGAATGAAGATTGGGGATGTAAGTGTATAGGTATTGGCTGAATACATGGAAATAGATGAGATTGCAGGGTGCCAAGAGCAAAATTAGGAGAAAAGAGCCTAGGAGAAAAGTCTGTGGAACACCAACTAAGGTGGAAGAAGAGAGAGCAAAGGACAAAATAGAAATAACTTCAGGCAGGTAACTAGAAAAGAAGGGTCTAGGAAAGATTAAAGAGTAGACCTTTTCAAGAAGGGAACAGTGACATCAACAGCATCAAACACTGTCAAGATTTAAGAGGATAAAGCCCCACTTCACCCAGTTGGCAATGACAAGGTCTCCAATGTCCTCAGTGGGTCAGTGATAGTCAACGGCTGGAGTTGCAAGCTAGGCTGAGGTGGGCTGAGGAATAAAATGGAAGGTGAACATTTCAACTAAGAAAACTAAACCATTCAATAGTGGCCCTTCACACATCACTCATTTCAAATCCCTAAGACATGAACATGGAAATCATATTCTCATTTATTTCACAGCAAAAGGTTAAACAGTTTAGTACAGTGGCTAAATATATTTCCTGAGTTAAAATCCTGTTTCTATCACTTGTGTGACTGTGTCTCATATTGCTCATCTGTAAAATGGCAATGGGAATTGTACAACCTCAACAGGTTACTGAGGGTTAGATGAGGTGAGCAACTAGCTTAGTGCCTGCTCAGTCATTCAGATGCTATTATATTTCTTAACTCTTCCATCTGTGTAAAACCAAAAAGAAATTAAATCTTGACCTCCCTGATTGAAGGTTGGATTGTTTAATAAGCTCATTCAGCACTGTTCATTAACCTTACTCATTTACTTGGCAATAAACATTTATTAAGCCCTTTCCATGGGCTTTAATTTACTGGAACCTGGGGACAAAAAAAATGATTAAGGCTTGATCCCAGCTCTCACAGGTTACATAAAAAATTCTTTTAGGCTGAGCACGGTGGCTCATACCTGTAATTCCAACACTTTGGGAGGCCGAGGCAGGAGGATCACTTGAGCCCAGGAGTTTGAGACCAGCCTGCATAATATAGAAAGACTCCATCTCTACAAAAAAATTTAAAAATTAGCCAAGCATGGTGGCATCTGCCTGTAGTCCCAGATACTCATGAGGCTGAAGTGGGAGGATCACTTGAGCCCAGGAGGCAGAGGCTGCAGTGAGCCGAGATAGCACTACTATACTCTAGCCTGGGCAACACAGCAAGACCCTGTCTCCAAAAAAAAATTGTTTTAATCATAAGGTGGCAAATAAAATAGCAGAAGTCTGAAGAGTCATTCATAAGTATTTACACAATGAAATGATGAACACAACACTTATAATGCCCCTCCCTAGTATTTTTTACATTCATTCATTATGACATCCTGAATTAAGGTTACAAAAAAACAGAAACACTAGGCTGCCAATTGATTAACTTCTTTAGCATGCTTTATAAAATGTTAATCACTTCTCCTAAATACTTTTATTTAATCTGTTCTTCTCTGCAATTCTCAGTAACTTCATGAAACTAACAATAAATCTCCTCAGCCACCTGTTAGATGGTTTCTTTTTTTATTTCTTTCACTTTTTTTTTTTAGTCAGGGTCTTGTTCTTTCACTCAGGCTGGAGGGCAGTGGCACAATCACAGCTCACTGCAGCCTCCAACTCCTGGGCTCAAGCAATCCTCCTGCCTCAGCTTTCCAAATATCTGAGACTGTAGGCACTAGTTACCATGTCCAGCTAATTTGTATTTGTAGATACAGGGTCTTGCTATGTTGCCCAGGTTGGTCTTGAACTCCTGGGCTCAAGCAATCCTCCTGCCTTAGCCTCCCAAAGTGCTGGGATTACAAGCATGAGCCATTGTGCCTGGCCTGATGGTTTCTTTTCTGTATCTCATATGCAATAAATCATAATCTTATTTAATTAAGACAGTAAAAGCCTTCCCCATCTTACAAACCCCGGCTCATTTATTTAATCAGAATATAAAAGCTCTAGTTACTTAATGAAAAGTATTCAATAAACCACTGAACATGGAGATATTAAAGCAAATTTTTAAAATATGATCTCACTAGAAAGTAATTAATTTCCCATCATGCAAAACTTCTTCCTAAAATCATGTATCATTGGCTATCCCTCTCCATTAAGCCCTATGCCCTGATACCAAAGCCTCTTATTAAAAAGAGCACTCTATTCACCTAAGATAGGACGCTAAAAGACCTGGGTGGCAGGTCTTAGAGAATCACTTTTGTGATCCAAAGCTAGTCCTTTAACTTCTCTGGAACTGCAGCACATGGGGACTGAAAATACTTGTTCAGACCAGTCTTGGTGGTTGAAAAGAAAATCCAAGGAAATTGTTATATAAGCTGCTCTTCAAACTGTAAAGTGCAATATAAATGCAAATATAACTTGTCTAGGTTAAAATAACTACTGTAGTACATGGGTTTTGTTTTTTTTCCTAATTACTTAGGAATTTGGTCCAAATGAAACTAACTTGATTGGAAGCCTATTTATTAAAACCTATTAGGTATGTTTCATTGAATGTAAAATGCCTCATTTAATGTGAAAAATGTCACAACAGTGTAGAGCTGTGTATCTAGAACTTCTTCCTATTAACATACACAAATGTGCCACCTCTACCCTCAACCCTGAAACTGTTTAGAAAGGAGAAACTTAGGTTATAACTTCATGAAGAATCGGACTAACGAGATGGTAGAAAGACTAATTTATTCAATAACTATTTACTGAGTGCCTACTTTGTGCCAGGATCTGAGGATACATGAGTGAATTCAACAAAAAGAAAACCACCTGCCCTCATGGAGCTTACATTCTAGCAGGAGATGGAAAGGGGAGATGGACAGTAAACAAGGAACATATTAAGGTAAATCATATAGTGTATAGGATGGTTATGAGTGTTGGGGGAAAGAGAGCGGAGAGGGAAAGCAGGGGCTCGAGAGTAGGGAAGCATGCTAGACCTCATTCAGAAGCGGATGTTTGAGCAAAGAATTGAGTGAGGTCTTGGATTTGGCCTTACATTCCAGGCAAAAAGAACAATCAGTGCAAAGGCCCCAGTGAGGGAGCTTGCTAACATGCTTGAGAAGCAGCAAAGAGATAAAAGGAATGCAGACATTAACAGCAATGTAAAGAAGCAGACCACCTGTTTGAATTAGCTTTTCACTGCAGCCACTGTGCATAGTTTTGACTTGTCTCTGTTGACAAGCTGGGCATCCTAGCACTGCAAATTAGGAAAAGGTGAGAAAAATCTCCTTGGCCTTCTTTGCTCTGGGTCTCTTTTTAAGCAAAATGAAGGCCTCAGGGACAAGACCATCTCCTTCCTAGGCAATGATTTTTGAATGCGACTAATTTCTGGCACAATCCCTAGTGTAGATACTGTTATCATAGTATCATTAAATGTACAAAAACATACAGTTAACTGCCAATAGTGCTAAACAAATTCATAAAACAAAAAATGATGCATTGAATACAAACAAAACTACAAAAAAGAATCAAGTTCTGATTAACAACACTCGCTCACTGTGAATGATTATAGTCGTTTGCTAGAACTAAATCACTATGCTTATAACGAGGCTATAATACTAACTCCTAACAGCAAAGATTGTTTTGAGTTCATCATGAGAAGAATGCATGGTGCTAGGTGATGACTCAATTTTTCTCTATTAGAAAAGTATTTTGTTTTGGCCCTTTCTTGGCATAAACACATAATTTACATATTAAACTTACTTCTCATCTTCTTTCATAAGCTCAGACAGTTAAAGCAGTATTACTTGGTGACAGCAATATTATAAGCAGGAAGACTATAAACTGATATCTCCATTAGTTAGAATATGCTTAAATACTTTGGGGTGCTATGGTCTGGATGTGTCTCCCACAAAAACCATATGTTGACTTCAAATCCCCAATGCAATATTATCAAGAGGTGGGCCTTTAAGCAGTGATTAGGTCATGAGGATAAAGCCCTCATGAATGTAATTAGCGTCCTTATAAAAGAGAGAGCTTGTTCATCCCATTTTGCCTTTCTGCTCTTCCACCATATGAGGACACAAAGGTGGCACCATCTATGAGGAACAGGTCCTCACTGGACACCGAATCTGCTGGCACCTTGATCTTGCACTTCCTTGCCTCCAGAACAGAGAAAGTAATTTCTGTTGTTTATAAATTACCTAGCCTAAGGTTTTCTGTTATGGGAGCCTGAATGGACTAAGACAGGTGGATTATTTTGAACAAAAACACAAAACTTAAAATGTCTTATAAAAAACATACTCCTGAAAACATGCATATATATATACATATACACATACATACACACACACATACATATATCTCCAGGGATCAGAATCTTGTGGCTCTATTTCAGCATGAAGTCAACAGTAGAAAAGAGACCACTGGGGTCTGTGTGGTGAGTGATGTAGGTAAGAAAATAACATGCCAAATTACAGCATTTGTCTTCCGTGCTGTGACTTCGGGAATATCATTTAGCAACCTCTGTATTTCATTGAAGAGTAGCAGCAGTAAATAAGTTTTATCAAATTCAAAGGCCCTAATTCACCTCAACTAAATTAAATAAGGCTTATAAGCACTGAGTTATTAGTAAACACTCCTTAAAATACAATTTTGTGGCCAGAAACAGTGTCTCACACCTATAATCCCAGCACTTTGGGAGACCAACGTGGGAGGATTGCTTGAGCCCAGGAGTTCAAGACCAGACTGGGCAACGTAATAAGACCTCATCTCTATAAAAAAAAAAATTTTTTTTTAATTATCCAGGCATGGTGGCATGCACCTGTAGTCTCAGCTGCCTGGGAGGCTGAGGCAAGAGGATCATGTAAGCCTAGGAGGTTGAGGTTGCAATAGCTATGATTGGACTACTGCACTCCAGTATGGATGATACAGTGAGACACTGTCTCAAAAAAAAAAATACAATTTTGTTATTATAATTGTATAAAACATCATTTCTAGAGATTTTTGTTTTTTTCATGGCTTTCTTTAGGTCTATCGATTTAATACTTACATAGTGCTTACTGTCAGGCATGGTTTATAGTGCTTTACAAATGTAAATTTATTTAATCCTAACAACAACCTTATAAGTTAGATGCTATTGTCATTCCCATGTTACCTGTGGGGGAAACTAAGACACAGAAGTTACGTAATACATCCATGGGTACACAACTAGTCAGCAGTAGGGACCGAATTCAATCCAGATACCTGGCTCCAGAGTATATGTATGTAACTGCTATGCTATGCCACTCTATATTTACTTGTGGGACTTCAACATATATCTTTTTCTTTTTCCTTAATGTATGGCTAGCATCTAATCATATGTATAATTTTCAATCTATAAGAATGGAAACCTAGAAAAACAAGATAAGAGGCAAATTTGTCTAGGTATCAAAAGCAAAATATTGTGGTAGTTTTTCAGAAGTGAAAATGTTAAGATTATTAGAGGTATATACTTCTCAGACACCAGAGTCACTGGTCCACAAAGCTGCTTTGCTGTTACATAAATTAACTTTTGCTGACAGGGAAGACTGGCATTTGGAAGCATGGTTACTGCCACTCTGAGGGGCACCCCAGTGAAAAACTGAACAGAAATATAAGTCTCTACAGAATAGCCTTTATAGGCAACAGAAAAGCTATATAGTTCCTAGAATCTGAAGCATAAATATATTGGCAAATAACAAATTGTGATTGAAGTGCGATCTGTTGTGGAGTCACTTTATGGACCACTCAGGACAAATTTTTCACCCATATCTGGTTTCTCTCTTCATACGTCACAGCCACTTCACACCATTAATTAAAGAATACTTAGGACATGAAATTAACTGTCATATTGCAAAACTGTCTGTGGCAGGCAAATGGGCAAATGGATGTGTTATCAAGAAGACTTACAGAGAGTTATTTCCTTAGTGCAGCATTTTCTAAAGTGCATTTTGAGAAACCCTAGTGTTTTGAGGAGTTACTAGGAAAAATGGGCTCCTGGTCAAATAAGACTAGGATGTGGTGGATACCATACTCCCCTTTTAGAAGTTCACAACATGCATTAGTAAATAATACGGAAGCTCCAGAAGCCCTCTGGCTTCTATGGCGTCCTAAACTGATTTGACCCAGGAACGCTTTATAACAGAACACCTACAAACAGCCTGGGGAATGTAACTTGATGAATCCCCCACTATTCCAGATCTGCCTCCTGCCTCTGAAAGACGCTTGACCTTGTCAGGGTCTCAGAGTTGGTCAGTACCAGAAAGGCAGACTAAATTGACTAAGAAAGGTAACTTTGAAAGGGGCCTTATTCTTGGCATCTTCTGGCTTTCTAGGAAAACTATAGAGAAAGCCAATTTATCATCACAAGTTTTCTTGGTAGTAAGAAATCAGAAGTGGGGGAGTGAGTTCAGATGTTTAAAGGCTTCTAGCTAACAGTCTGATTCATGCACATGTGGCCCTGGGGACCACAGACTTCATCCTTGGATGAGTGTATCCTCTCCCTGAAGAGCCATTGGATGGACACTACAAAGGACTACACCACTCGTGCTAAGCTTCCACAACCAGCCAAAGCCCTTTCTGATGGTTCAGGACCTCTTTAGATACTTTGAAAGCCTAGGCTTGAAATAATAATAGTTAACATTTATTTAGTACTTTCTCAATGTTAGATATGGCATGAAATACTGATATTATGCTCAGATACTATATTATATTATATTTATTATCTCATAATTTTCCTGACAACTCTATGAGGTAGACCCTATTATGATACCCATTTTATTCATGAATACCTGAGGCTCAAAGCAGTATGTAGCTTGCCCAAAATTAGAGAAAAATAAAGGCCAACTAAAAATTTGCATCCAGGCCATTGGTCTTTGGAATCCGCATTCTCTACCAGCTGCTTTACTGGTTTCAAGATCGGAGAACCTTCCAAGTTGTTGGAATGATCAATATGTCAACTTGATAGTTTAATAATCAGAAGGAACTGCTTTTACATTCTTGCCAGCACTCCTTGTACTCCCCCAAATGATCACTTATCATGACTTTGCAGCAGACACTTGGTCACCTCTGAAACTGAACAGCAAAAGTCGCTGCATGGAAAACTAAACACACTAGGTGACCCTAGGTAGCTTACTAGCCTTTTCTGTGCCTGTCTTTGCTCACCTGTAAAACACAAATCACACTTGCACTAATTCATAATGTAGTAGAGAAAGTACTGTGACTGCATGTTTAGCCTCCTAGGGGAAAAAATGCCATCTATAACCTTGTTGTTTTTTATTAACGCAACAGTTTCATACTTGATGCCTGTTGGGGCCAAGGCATTCATGGATCTAGATACAAATACATTCTTTGCAAAACCTGTCACCGTAAGAAATAAGATGCTTGAAGATAAGTAGATTAAGACTTCACAACAGGCAGAAATGTTGTTTTTACTTGAATGGGCTACGTACTTAGACACAAGAGGACTTTCTGTTTTGAGCTTTGCATATTGTCTAGGAAATTCTACATTGTGCGAGCTCGATTTCTTTATTAATCTGCTGTCTTATACTCATTGGCATTGGCTGGTTATCTTCCATGTGCCTCCCTCCCTCCCCCATACACTCTGCTCTCTGCCCTGGGAAACTGACCCATAGGTAAAGCATCACTGAGCTCCACTGACCTCAAATTTGCAAGTGGGTTTAGTCAACAGGGAGCACCAGCAAGAGATAGGAGGGAGGGAGGAGAGTAAGACTGGAATATTTAAACTCCTAGTCCTAAATATGTAGTCTCTCTGCAGGTTATTTATCTTCTACCAGGTGACCCCTCCACCCAGCTCTCTCCGGAACCCAGGTTCTAGTAACTGTTCCCTCTTCTTACATCTTCAGGCCTAGGAGTAGTAATGGTACCCTGCCCCATTGTTACTGGCTGTGTTGTAATGTATCACCCCAATGATCTCTCTATGCTTTTATAAACAGTCCTTGTATTAAAGGTCACACAAATGGTCTAAGTTGAGATGGCCATCTGCATCTGGCAGGGACTCTGACTGACATAGCAATCAATCAAGAACTTCCTTGCACTGTTTTTTGTACTGAATTGATATTGCTCGCATTATACTGTTTAACTCTCATGAATGTATGTTTTAGATGATAGGATCTCACATTTGGAACCCAAAAGCTTATCACATGTAACCCCATAGCTTTTCTACTTTTCAAAGTTTAGTTCTATATTTTTTCTCTCATGCTGTGCTTAACTCTTTGGAATTAGATTAAAGAGGTATGGGTTTTAGTCCCACATATTGTATTAGTTTCTTAGGGCTTCTATGACAAAGTACCACAAACTGAGTGACTTAAAACAACAGAAAGTTACTCTCTCACACTTCTAGAATCTAGAAATCTAAAATCAAGGCATTAGCAAACCTTCCTCCCTCCAAAGGCTCTAGGGAAGAATCCTGTCTTGCCCTTTCCTAGCTTCTGATGGTTGTTGGCAATCTTTCACACTCCTTGGTTTGTTGCTGAATCTCTCCAGTCGCTGCCTGTCTTCACGTGGTCTTCTCTGTGTCTTTCTCTTATCCTGTCCTCTTCTTTTAAGGACAATATTGATTGGATTCATTGGCCCACTGTAATCCAGTATGACCTTATCTTCACTAATTATATCTGCAAAGACCCTACTTCCAAGCAAGGTCATATTCGGAGGTTCAGGTAGACATTACTTACGGGGACACTATTCAAAGCACTACACATATGCTATGTAAATCTATGCAAACTTTTTTCCTTTTAAGATTCAATCTCTTTATCTGTAAAATAAATTATATTAAGATTGGTAATGAATAGAATAAAATTGAGTAATATTTTGCTTCATCTCTTGCCCATGCCAAACATCGCTAATTGATTATACAACTCTTTGCAGAATGAAGCCTCAGTCTTCCTAACATAGCACTCCATGCAGCTTCCACTATTCAACTCAGATAGGAATGTAAGATAAAACTTACTTTCAGTGCCAGGGCTGTGTAACCTATCAGACTCCTTCTAGTTCTTTGCTTTTAAGCTTTATATTCCTTAATTAAAATGCTACATAGAGAAGTTTAAGGAATTGTGGTATATTAAAAATTTTTTTTTAATTAATTTAAAGATTTATTTGTGTTTTGTCAGCAATGCAACACAAGGCGTTCCATCTTCTAACATCAAAATAATTATAAATCTTGTAAGTAGGAGTAGGTAACAGAAAAGCATGAATCATTCCCCTTAACAAAATACAAAATACAAAAATGCCAAATGCCACCACCATGTTTCAGAAATATTTCTGGAAAACATCAAAGAAATGCAAAAGCAATACAAATCAACACTGAAACAACAGTAATAAATGGAGAAAAGGAAGACATGAAACCACCACTATTTACATACAAAACATTTTCGTATTGGAAAAAACTACTTTAAAGTTCATATGGAACCAAAAAAGAGCCCGCATTGCCAAGACAATCCTAAGCCAAAAGAACAAAGCTGGAGGCATCACACTACCTGACTTCAAACTATACTACAAGCCTACAGTAACCAAAACAGCATGGTACTGGTACCAAAACAGAGATACAGACCAATGGAACAGAACAGAGCCCTCAGAAATAATACCACACATCTACAACCATCTGATCTTTGACAAACCTGACAAAACAAGAAATGGGGAAAGGATTCCCTATTTAATAAATGGTGCTGGCAAAACTGGCTAGCCATATGTAGAAAGCTGAAACTGGATCCCTTCCTTACACCTTATACAAAAATTAATTCAAGATGGATTAAAGACTTAAATGTTAGACCTAAAGCCATAAAATCCCTAGAAGAAAACCTAGGCAATACCATTCAGGACATAGGCATGGGCAAGGACTTCATGACTGACTAAAACATCAAAAGCAATGGCAACAAAAGCCAAAATTGACAAATGGGATCTAATTAAACTAAAGAGCTTCTGCACAGCAAAAGAAACTACCATCAGAGTGAACAGGCAACCTACAGAATGGGAGAAAATTTTTACAATCCACCCATCTGACAAAGGGCTAATATCCAGAATCTACAAAGAACTTACAAATTTACAAGAAAAAAATCAAACAACCCCATCAAAAAGTGGGCGAAGGATATGAACAGACAATTCTCAAAAGAAGACATTTATGAAGCCAACAGACACATGAAAAAATGCTCATCATCACTGGCCATCAGAGAAACGCAAATCAAAACCACAATGAGATACCATCTCAGACCAGTTAGAATGGCGATCATTAAAAAGTCAGGAAATAACAGGTGCTGGAGAGGATGTCGAGAAATAGGAACACTTTTACACTGTTGGTGGGACTGTAAACTAGTTCAACCATTGTGGAAGACAGTGTGGCAATTCCTCAAGGATCTAGAACTAAAATACCATTTGAACCAGCCATCCGATTACTGGGTATATACCCAAAGGATTATAAAACATGCTGCTATAAAGACACATGGACACGTATGTTTCTTGCGGCACTATTCACAATAGCAAAGATTTGGAACCAACCCAAATGTCCATCAATGATAGACTGGATTAAGAAAATGTGGCACATATACACCATAGAATACTATGCAGCCATTAAAAAGGATGAGTTCATGTCCTTTGTAGGGACATGGATGAAGCTGGAAACCATCATTCTGAGCAAACTATCGCAAGGACAGAAACACCGCATGTTCTCACTCATAGGTGGGAACTGAAAAATGAGAACACTTGGACACAGGGTGGAGAACACTTGGACACAGGGTGGAGAACATCACACACTGGGGCCTGTAGGGGGGTGGGGGAAGGATAGCTTTAGGAGATATACCTAATGTAAATGACAAGTTAATGGGTGCAGCACACCAACATGGCACATGTATACATATGTAACAAACGTGCATGTTGTGCACATGTACCCTAGAACTTAAAGTGTAATTAAAAATAAAAAAGAAAAGAAAATGATCCCAGAAAAATAGTACAGGTGGTAAATGTAAAGATAGACCAGAATTTATTGTCTATTTTTCTTATAACCTAAGGTATAAGATAGATCAATTAGATAGAGAGAAACTAAAATCTCATGTTTTAGAATAAAATATTCCTTCCATCTTTTTGCCTGAAATTGGAGCTGCTGTAATTTTAGCAAGTCAATAAACATTACCCCCTTTAGAGAGTTCAGACCACCTAAAGGCAGACACGAGAGCCAGAAAGATGAATGATCTCTCCAATATCCTGTCTCAGAAAGGTCAATTAATGTATCCCAGATCAGTTAATTAGTAGCGAAGTAAGATTTGTATGATTCTAAAGTTCAATATATCACAATACCTCTCTGAGAAAGAAAAATGGCTTTGAAAATATTACTTCTAAAAATGTCTGCCATTCATTGGGAAAAGGACAATCTTTTGAACAAATAGTGCTGGGAGAACTCATTTTCCAGATGTGAAAGAATGAAGTTGGACCATGTCTTAGTCCCTTTGTGTTTCTATCACAAAATATCACAAACTGGGTAGCTTATAAACAATAAACCTTTATTTCTCATTTCCCTCTGAAGGCTGGGAAGTCTAAGATCAAGACACCAGCAGATTCAGTGTCTGGTGAGAGCCTGCTTCCTCATAAATAATGCCTTTTATGTGTGCCCACTTGGTAGAAGGGGCCAGATAGCTCTTTGGGGTCTTTTTCATAAGGGCAATAATCCCATTCATGAGAGGTCTGCCCTCATGACCTCATCACCTCTCAAAGGCCCCAACTCCTACTATCATCACCTTGGGGGTATCAATACATGAATTTTGGGAAGAAACAAAGATTCAGACCATAGCAGACTTCTACATTATACAGTACACAAAAATTAATTCAAAAATGAGTCAAAGACTTAAACATAGAGCTAAAACTTAAAACTCTTAGAGGAAAACATACGGCAAAAGCTTTATGACATTGGATTTGGCAATGATTTCTTGAATATGACACCAAAAACACAGTTAACAGGAGAAAAAATAGATAAATTGGACTTCATCAAAATTTAAAACTTTTGTACATTAAAAAACACTATCGACAGAATGGAAAAGCAATATACAGAATAGGAGAAAATATTTGCAAATCATGTATGTGATAAGAGATTGATATCCAGAATATATAAAGAACTCCTACAACTCAACAACGACAACAAAAACCAAACAACTTGGTTTAGAAATGGGCAAAGAACTTAATAGACATTTCTCCAAAGAAGTCATACAAATGACCACTAAGCACATTAAAAAGATGTTTAACATCACTAATGATGCACATCATCATTAGGAAAATGCAAGCCAAAATCACAATGATACCACTGTGCACCCATTAGGATGACTATGTTTTTTTTTTTTTTAAAAAGAAAATCATAAATGTTGGTGAGGATGTGGAGAAACTGGAATCCTTGTGCATTGCTGGTAGAATGTGAAATGGTGCAGCTGCTATGAAAAAGTATATGGTAATTCTTCAAATAATTAAACAGAATTACCATATGATCCAGCTATTCTACATCTGGGTATACACATAAAGGGATTAAAATGGGACTCAAACAGGTATCTGTATGCCCACGTTCACAGCAGCACTATTCTCAATAGCCAAAAGGCAGAAGCAAACTGAGTGTCCATTGAATAAACAACATGTAGTATATACACACAATGGAACATGATCCAATCTTAAAAATGATGGAAATTCTGACATATGCTACAACATGGATGAACTCTAAAGATATTATGCTAAGTGATATAAGCCAGTCATGAAGGACAAATATCATATGATTCCACATATATGAGGTACCTAGAGTAATCAAATTCATAGAGACAGAAAGCAGAATGATGGTTGCCAGGGGCTGGGGAGAGGAGAGAATGAATGAGAAAAAGTTTGCATGTCTAAACGGAATAAAAAGTATACAAACAAGCAATAGCACAAAAGTAATTGAGAACTTTACTATTCAAACTATAGAAATAGTTTTTAGATAAACACATATAGTCAATTCCCAGGATCTCTTTACAAAATGATGAATGCAAATATATGCACAACCAAAAAGATAGTAAATTATCACATAGAGAAAAGTTCACAAGTGCCATTTTTACAGATTCCCTGAACACCTGGTAAAGAAAAATAAACAAATAAAAACAGGCATTATTACACATTTCTGGTTGCAACATATAAGACCATTTCAATCTTCTAAAGAATAATGTATAAATGCTCAACACAAGCTACAAATGTATCTCTATTGTTTCCCCTTTTGGAGAAATATGCCCCAGACTAATGTTTTTGGGTACCTAGAGCCTTGCCTAGAGGCATTTCCTTAGAGGCTCTGAAATGTTTACAGAGATCAAGAAGGAAACAAGAATTAGTAAACCAGCCTGGGTGGGATGTGGCAATGTCCACTCCAGTTCCAGCAAACTGTTGTCTTGCAAAAATATTACAGACCTAGGTTTCCATACATTCCAATAAAAAAAAAAAAAAAACTGGCCGGGTGTGGTGGCTCACACCTGTAATACCAGCACTTTGGGAGGCCAAGGCGGACGGATCACGAGGTCAGGAGATTGAGACCATCCTGGCTAAAATGGTGAAGCCCCATCTCTACTAAAAATACAAAAAAAAATTAGCCAGGCATGGTGGCGGGCACCTGTAGTCCCAGCTACTCAGGAAGCTGAGGCAGGAGAATGGCGTGAACCCAGGAGGCGGAGCTTGCAGTGAGCCGAGATGGCGCCACTGCACTCCAGCCTGGGGGACAGAGCGAGACTCCGTCTCAACAAAACAAAACAAAACAAAACAAAATAAAAAACTGTCTTTGGGAATTCTTCTACATATGGAAGAATCAGAGCTGTTTAGACAGATTGGTGTGACAGAGGAAAGACACTGCTGTGTGTCTCTGCTTTCTGTCCCAACTAAGGTAACATAAGGTAGCACCTAATATGATGCAGGTACCAGAGAAATGTATCTTCTTCTGAAAAGCTTTACATTCATATCTGGAAGGGCTTACTGACATTCACTTCCTAGGGCCAGTGTGAATCTACCACATTTTATATCATCTGAATGATCTACACACAAACCTCTTCTGGCCATCCTCTAGGGATGTGGCTTTGTGAAATCTTAAATTCTTTTTGGGGTGAAGGCAGTGGAGGGCAAAGATAAAAGTGAGTTTGGTTTGTTTTTTCTTTTATTTTTTAAAAATGTATTCTATTTATGCTTAACAGCTTTGCTGGCTCTCTATTCAACCTCCAGATAATAGTGATAGAATCTCCTTTAGTCCCCCACCAAATACCAGACAGCATCATTAGTTGAAAATGGCCAAGGCATGTTTTCCCATTTAAATTAAGAAAGTAAATTGCAACAATCTGTTTTCCCTTGGAAGTTGTTAAATTCTTTAGGTTGGGATTTCCACCAACTGTTTAGATATCATTTCCTTCCATATATGCCAAGACATTGTTTTCCAAATGCTTCCAACGTAGTCTTTTAAAACTCAACAGCAGTCCCAATACCATTGCTTCATATACCCCATCCTCCTCACCTGCTCCCAAAGATGTTCATGGAAAGGCTCAATAAAGCTGCACTGAGCCAAGATATTTCCACAAAGTTCTAACAGCCCTGCAGAAGGCATACCCTTCCGAGATACCTCACCAGGAAGTGGAGTCTTTTATAAGAAGAGGTAGGTGGTTTCAGGCAAGCAAAGGGGAAGGAAGGACACAATAGAAGGGGAAAAAAGTGAGTGTAGGGGAAAGGTGGCTGGATGGGTGTGTGGGTGGGTGGCGGAGTTAGGGGAAACGGCCTGGGAAGTCAAAATGCATCCTTGTGAGTAGGAAGGATACATTGGCCTGAAAATAATCTTAGCTAAATGGGAAAGACTCATAATTTGATGAGAAAGGTTAATGGTTAAGGGTTTTAAGACAAAACAATATGGCCAAGTCAGTGGGAAAAAATACTGTTTGATTATGCACGCAGAGAAACACAGACATATAGTAAAATGTGACAGTTTTAAATAAACACATTTAACAAAAATGTTATACCGTTACTACAGATCTTTTCAAAAACAAGAGATATTGCCATAGGTTCAAATAAATTAGTGTTTCAGGAGCTGATAGAAAACATAGGCAGTAAGATTTAGTAATAGCTATGAGAACGGCAAAGAAGAAATATCCCAAGATGCCTTGTTTTCCAACCAATCAAATCCCACCCATTCTCCAAACTCATCAAGTTATCTATGCCCTTTGAAGAAACCACCTCTGGCTTTCGGTCCAAGGTGGCATTTTTCTCTATTAAACATGTTATTTACGATACACACTACCATTTCTCACCTAATCATATGCCACTGCATGTAGCTATGAATCTTCTGATACCTTGTATCCCCATATCTGGTTTCCCCAGTGAGAGCAAAAGACTCATGTTATTCTGCAGATACAGAAGCTCAATAACTCTGAGGAGAAATAAAATTTTTAAAAATACTGAGCGGAGCATGGTGGTGCATGCCTGTAGTCCCAGCTACTTGCATTTGGGAGGTTGATGTGGGAGGATGGCTTGAGCCCAGGAGTTTGGCTGCAGTGAGCTGTGATTTCACCACTGCACTCCAGCCTGGGCAAGAGAGGGAGACCCTGTCTCTTTAAAAACAAAAAGTAGAGACAAAAGTATGGCTTCTAAACCAACATATATTTACAATCCAATATTATTATATGATTTTCTTTCAATTCATGACGACATATTGGCCCCCAAAATCTATTCTTAATCTCAAAAGGCCGACTGCATACAAGCCCCAATAGTTCCAGAGCTTCTCTTGGGTATGGTTCTCAGGCTGAGCATGTACACTCCGGAAGCACAACTAGTGTGCTGCCCAAGACTCAGCCCCATTAGAAATGTGGAGCATATTTTTGGAGGCTAATTTTTTCCCAAGGATTTGAAGAAGAGGAAACATCAAGTTACATTAAGTAATTTAATTGGTAATTCTAACATCATTTCTGCATGAAAACATATGTATATTACAAAGAGGTTAAAGTAAAACAAGACTTCAAGTCATTTCACCCTGGCAGCAGACTACTCTGGGCTAAACTGCCAGAGGCCAGAGGCCTTATGATCTTCTTCAGCAGGAATACCCCTGTGGAACACTCTGCGAAGCATTATTTTAAGCATTCCCCAAAACTGAGAAGAAAGTGCTAATGACGAGAACAACGATTGTTGATCCAGCTCTTCCTCCAAGTTAAGTGTGGTATTACGCATGTTACAAACATTTGCTCACTTCTTTCTCTAGTCCCACAGGAGTTATGATACCCATCTGACATAACCTGCCCAAGCTGAAGCCTCTGTAGTCGGTAACAAAAACAAAAGTGGGATTCAAACACAAGCCTATTTGAACACCAATGCTATTGTTCTTTCTAACCACACAGTCTCCTAAGTAGGACTGACAGATAGGACCTGTAGGCCTAACTAGTTTTCAAAAGAATACTTCAAATTATAAGCAAGTATTAACGTATTTTTGAACAAACAATTAAATAGCCTCTCACAGCTGTGTCTACTGACATTTCCTAGGTGAGGGAATAGTGCACCAGATACTGCCAAGCCCAGTATTAGTATGAGAAAGGGTCCTCAGGAATTAAGTAGACTCCTGGAGAAGGTCCTAACGAGCACTCAACAATCTTATCATATTTAACTGAATTACTACAGTAATTAATAACTGGGTGCCTGCTAAAATAAGAAAATATGCTGGAATCTGAAAGCATGGAGAAATTTGTCTTATAAGAAATTAACTGGCTCCCTTTCTCAGGCCAGTTTCACAAGAGCTTCTTCACAGATCTAAGAATCAAATCTCAAATTTTCAATAATTTTTCTAATCACACAGTGAATAAAAAAGCATGTGGTGCCTTTGCAGCCTTCACTATGGGATTCTTGAGGCCTTTCCAAAAGAGATAGCCTAATTATAACTGCCAACATTGCAGAGAAATTGCATCACTCCTGTTACATACATCAGTGAGGAAATGGGACAGACAGAGGAAGGATTTTCGTGTTGGGGGGAAGGAGAGTAGAGTATATGACTAATGCCTGCATAACTCTGGAAAAGATATAGAATTTTTGCTCTTGAGTGAAAAGATAAGCTTAGGTATTGTATTAAAATCAAGCCCTTTGACTGAAACAGGATAGCCTAGAAATAGTTCAGAAGCACGGGATACTTGAAACTTAAAATGTGCTTTCAAAGAGGTTATTTTTATAAACCAAATATGCACAGGAAATTTTGTTGTTCTACTCCTATTCCATAGCCTAAAGATCTGTATTGTCCCAGCACAAAGACCTTCTTGGACTGAATCCCAGTCACAGCTGGTTTACTTAAAAATCATGAAAACCTTACTAAATATCATCTTGTTCCAGACAGCATATTCTTATAAAGATGCTTTCACTCACCTACATTTCTCCATTTCCAAGACCAAATAGTGACTCTTTTGCCCTCTCCTCTCTCTGAGCCACCAACCCCCATTTCCACAAAATGCAAAAAAAAAAGAGTTAAAATAATTTCTATGTCTTATATTCAACTTGTGTCGACTTAAAATATAAATTTTTAATTTATACTAAACCAAAAAGAGTTATAAAACTTCATCTGTGATATATGCCCTAATCATTCAGCAGACTTGTAATTCCTATCATTTGAGAAATTTCTAATTTATTTCGTTTCATGATTAATAACAGACTTTCGGAAACTGAAACAATATTTCTGTAGGGATGTTTATCAGTATATCTCAAATTAAATGTGCACATTCTTTGCCTCAGCAATTTCATGCCTAGAAATTGTTTTTTGAAATACTGACACAAATGCTCAAAAATGTAAGTGTACGAATGTTTACTGCAGCACTATTTGTAATATCAAATATTAAGACCAATCCAAAAGACCATTAATAGGGTAATGGTTAAAGAAATTATAGTACAAGCACACTAAGGAGTACTATCAAGAAGTTATAAACAATGAATATTGAGATGGATTGATGTCTAAGGCATATTGCAAAGTAGAAGCAACTATTTACAGAAGAATGCATATAACATAATACATTTTTGTTTAAAAGTACACTTGTGCATATATGTTTCTCTGTGTGTATTATTATATATAATCCACCATTAACACTTCTTTCCTTCAGTGAAGAAAGGGAAACAATTAGTATTATCTGAAATTTTACAAAATACAATACTCTTTTGCAATTTTTAAATAGAATTTTTCTTTAAAAATTCTACCTCGAAAAATATGGATCAGTTGTTCCTCTTATCAAATATTTCAAAATACTACGTTCAGGTGACATATACCTTTCACAGATGTTTTATATACACAGGTGTGAATACACAGTCAGGGTATATATTCATCCTGTATATCACACAGATGTTAATATTCAGGATGTTTTAAAATGAACATTTAAAGAGCTTTCATTTATAATCTTACAGAAAAAATTTTTACTAATGAGAATATTTTCTGCACCAATATGATTTCCAATGGAAAACAAAATCCCTCAGATAAGTTAAGACATTGAATCAAGGACCTACTATGTTCTCAAAAGGAGAGGGTACCAAAAATAACTAGGCATCATAAGAAGGGAAACTTGCCGGGCGCGGTGGCTCACTCCTGTAATCCCAGCACTTTGGAAGTCCGAGGCGGGTGGATCACGAGGTCAGGAGATTGAGACCATCCTGGCTAACACGGTGAAACCCCATCTCTACTAAAAATACAAAAAAATTAGCCGGACGTGGTGGCAGGCGCCTGTAGTCCCAGCTACTCAGGAGGCTGAGGCAGGAGAATGGGGTGAACCCGGGAGGCGGAGCTTGCAGTGAGCCGAGATGGCGCCACTGCTCTCCAGTCTGGGCGACAGAGTGAGACTCTGTCTCAAAAAAAAAAAGAAGGGAAACTTGCCATAATAAGTTGCTAAAGGAAAAAAGATATGAGAAGCTTTAGCTCAGAAATTGGATAATTGTGCAGCTATATAGTTCCTGGCCCTTTAACAGACCTTGAGTTTCATTTCTGGGGGGATGGCTTGCAAGAGATTTACTTTTTATTCTTAGTCAAAGAAACTTTGAAATTGTTGTCTAACATGGGAATACGAGTGAGAGACTTTGAGCCATTAATACTGTGCATGGTGCACCTCCACACCATGGGTTACTTTGGCTACTTTTCCTTCACTGGTTCAGTCCCCCTGACAGATATTATGTTCCATAATGTTTCTCTGTCATTTATTTAACAGCTTTTTGTCAGTGTGAGTGATACAGCATATTCAATGATATATTTTTCATGATATCTAATACACATTGTCACGGTATACCTTTAACAATAGTCCTGAAACTCAAAAAACAAACTGTAAGAGAACAAACAAAATTTCTATAGCTAACAATTTAATTTGGGATGTCAAATACATACTTGGAAATGTAAATATTGTAAATCAAATAAAGTAATCAATTAACAAACAGATTCCTTGCCTTGGGATTTTTTTTTTTTTTTTTTTTTTTGAGACAGTCTCGCTCTGTCACCCAGGCTGGAGTGCAGTGGCACGATCTCAGCTCACTGCAACCTCCGCCTCCTGGGCTCAAGCAATTCTTGTGCCTCAGCCTCCCGAGTAGCTGGGATTACACGCGCGCACTACCATGCTTGGCTAATTTTTGTATTTTTAGTAGAGACGGAGTTTCACCATGTTGGCCAGGCTGGTATTGAACTCCTGACCTCAGGTGATCCGCCCGCCTTGGCCTCCCAAGTGCTGGGATTATAGGCATGAGCCACCACACCCGTCCACCTTGGGATTCTTATTCTTCTGTCATTCTTTCCACTGATGACCAATTATAACTGTGCTGGGTAGGACACAGACATAGAAAGAACAAATAAGTACTAAATAGCCACAGGCTACTAAAATGTCACTCAACTAAATGCTGCATTTTGATACTGCATTTGACAGCTGACGTAATGTACAAGAAAGTATTTAACAGATACATGTTCAGGAACATGATCACAGTAATAAAGCAACAGATGCTTAAGTGTTTCTGCTTTCCACATAGGGTATCCATAGAGACTATTAAAAAGACTTCCAGGGAAAGGTAGAATCTGTCATTAAAAATGCATCTCCTCATATGAGAGATACAGTAAACACAAACCTTCAAGATGCCCATAATTTTTAATGTCCTTTTAAAAAGACATTTATACTATGCAGCTCATTTCTGCAAAATGTGACTTGATTACAAAGTACTCAGTGGCTTACATTATTTATTTAAGAACACTGAGTCACTTTCCTAAAGTTTTACAGCTATCCTAGTCTGTGAAAAAATTCTAAAGCTTAAAAGCTGTCAAGGAAATGAACCAAAACATTCTGGAAAATTCATTCTCTGCAGGGAAGATAACCATGGCTATAAGACTGGTCAGCCTAAGGAAGTACACAGGGAAGAAGAATGACCGCATGTAACAGGTCCTCAGATCTTTTGAAGGAAATAATAACAACAAAAAAGAACATGCCTGTCTTCCTGCTTAAGATATGTAGCAGAAAGCCAGACACTTCTTCAAGTATTCCTTCAGGTTGTATTTCAGGCCTGTTACATACTTCAGCATCACACTGCCAACCTTCTCTATAGAACCCAGACTTTCTTGTGAAATTATGTCACGTTGAGTGTTTTAGGCCTCACATTCACCTGAGATAAACACTCTAGTAATATACAATGGAACCATGCAATGGCTATGGTTGGCTAACCATGTTATACTGGATTTTTACTAAATGCAATTGAGTGCCAGAAAAAAGTCTTCTGTTTGAATCCATACAATAAAGAGCTTAGCAACTTGTAGTATCCACATAGGATACTCTTGGTTTTTGTAATAATTGAGGAGAAACATGGCACTGCAGTTGGAGACCGGGCGTAAGTCCCATTACATGAACTTTAATAGTTAAAAAGCATAATTCTCCCTATGATTTGCCCCATGAATACATACCTACTTGCCTAAGCATTAGTCATGCCTCTCTCTGCCACGTCTGCTAGGATTCTGTAATAAAGAGATTCTTCAAAGTCTCTTCCTAGACCTTCTAGAAGAAAATGATGTTTTTATTTCCCAAAACCCAGTAAGCTTGTCCTGACCAGCCAGGAAGGTTCAGAGGGTCTTCTACTGCCTCCCCTAGTCAAAGATCTGTAACTTCAGAATTAGTGTCACTTTTTAATTGTGGTGAAAGCCTCAAAATACCCACATTAAACCCCAAAGAGATTTTCACTCCTGAGATTTTTATTTTATCATCTTGGAAATTGTTTCCTGTCTTTTGGCACATTTCTGTATTCAAACATTTCCTGATCTTCCAGGTCACCAGTTCCAGTGCTCCCACTACAGAAACCCTTCTATCTCAAGCTCTCTCCAATCTACTTTTTCTCTATTTATCACCCACAGTTATCAATTTCCTCCTTATCCTGCCAGATTCCCTGATCCATTCTTATAATCATCCTGTTGGTAATATTTCTTTTTTTTTTTTGAGACATAGTCTCACTCTGTCACCCAGCCTGGAGTGCAGTGGTGCGATCTCAGCTGGCTGCAAGCTCTGCCTCCCGGGTTCACGCCATTCTCCTGCCTCAGCCTCCCGAGTAGCTGGGACTACAGGTACCCACCACCACTCCCGGCAAATTTTTTTTTTTTTTTGTATTTTTAGTAGAGATAGGGTTTCACCATGTTAGCCAGGATGGTCTTGATCTCCTGACCTCGTGATCCGCCCGCCTTGGCCTCCCAAAGTGCTGAGATGACAGGTGTGAGCCACCGCGCCCGGCCCCTCCTGTTGGTAATATTTCTAACTCCATCTTCCGTCTCCTCTTCCACTGTACTCCCCTGGAAAAACACAACAGTGATTAAACTAGCTACTACTTAAACCATACCTGCAGTCCAGCTGGTAGAAGAATAAAACAAAACCAAACACAAGCATGCTCATGAGTCTTACTTTAGACTCAGGACCACAAATCTTGCAGGGGACTCAATACTGCCATGCAACTTTGCCACACTGCTCTACATATGTGTTTCCTCACTTCTCCAGGTGACGATATCACACATCTACCTCTCTCCTCTAGCTCCCCACCACTTTCAGATGCATAAAAAACAGAAGCAAGTTCACATGGAACCAAAAAAGAGCCCGTATCGCCAAGACAATCCTAAGCCAAAAGAACAAAGCTGGAGGCATCACGCTACCTGACTTCAAACTATACTACAAGGCTACAGTAACCAAAACAGCATGGTACTGGTACCAAAACAGAGATATAGACCAATGGAACAGAACAGAGGCCTCAGAAATAACGCCACATATCTACAACTATCTGACCTTTGACAAACCTGAGAAAAACAAGCAATGGGGAAAGGATTCCCTATTTAATAAATGGTGCTGGGAAAACTGGCTAGCCATATGGAGAAAGCTGAAACTGGATCCCTTCCTTACACCTTATACAAAAATCAATTCAAGATGGATTAAAGACTTAAACGTTAGACCTAAAACCATAAAAACCCTAGAAGAAAACCTCAGCATTACCATTCAGGACACAGGCATGGGCAAGGACTTCATGTCTAAAACACCAAAAGCAATGGCCACAAAAGCCAAAATTGACAAATGGGATCTAATTAAACTGAAGAGCTTCTGCACAGCAAAAGAAACTACCATCAGAGTGAACAGACAACCTACAAAATGGGAGAAAATTTTCCCAACCTACTCATCTGACAAAGGGCTAATATCCAGAATCTGTGATGAACTCCAACAAATTTACAAGAAAAAAACAAACAACCCCATCAAAAAGTGGGCAAAGGATATGAACAGACACTTCTCAAAAGAAGACATTTATGCAGCCAAGACACATGAAAAAATGCTCATCATCACTGGCCATCAGAGAAATGCAAATCAAAACCACAATGAGATACCATCTCACACCAGTTAGAATGGCAATCATTAAAAAGTCAGGAAACAACAGGTGCTGGAGAGGATGTGGAGAAACAGGAACACTTTTACACTGTTGGTGGGACTGTAAACTAGTTCAACCATTGTGGAAGTCAGTGTGGCGATTCCTCAGGGATCTAGAACTAGAAATACCATTTGACCCAGCCATCCCATTACTGGGTATATACCCAAAGGACTATAAATCATGCTGCTATAAAGACACATGCACACGTATATTTATTGTGGCACTATTCACGATAGCAAAGACTTGGAACCAACCCAAATGTCCAACAATGATAGACTGGATTAAGAAAATGTGGCACATATACACCATGGAATACTATGCAGCCATAAAAAATGATGAGTTCATGTCCTTTGTAGGGACATGGATGAAATTGGAAATCATCATTCTCAGTAAACTATCGCAAGGACAAAAAACCAAATGCCGCATGTTCTCACTCATAGATGGGAATTGAACAATGAGAACACATGGACACAGGAAGGGGAACATCACACTTTGGGGACTGTTGTGGGGTGGGGGGAGTGGGGAGGGATAGCATTAGGAGATATACCTAATGCCAGATGACAAGTTAGTGGGTGCAGCGCACCAGCATGGCACATGTATACATATGTAACTAACCTGCACATTGTGCACATGTACCCTAAAACTTAAAGTATAATAATAAAAAAGAAAAGTTAAAACAAACAAACAAAAAAAAGAACAGAAGCAAACAGATTCACCTTTTCAATGCCACATCTACCACTCATCTGCCATACTTCTTCTCTGTGTTCCCTTTTGCTCTTCTGGATGAAATGTCTCTGCTCCTGTTGAAGTCCAAGCCCCCATCTTATGCTCTAAATCCCATCTGCTCACACCTTCCCAAGGATTTATCTCCAATAATTATCCCTCCTTGTGCACATCAATGTCATCTGGACAATGTCTACTAGATCATATCCATTAATGTGCAAACATACCAGATATCTTTACTTTATTCTGAATTCTCCAGTAGGCATTCCCCATTGCTTTGTCCCCATTCACAGCAAACTTCTTAAGGGAATTCTCTACAGCTGAAATACCCACTTCCTCACCTCACATCTCTTTCTCAACTCATTTCATTTCAACTTCTACCCTCACCGATCCTGTCAAGACACCAGCTGACAGCTTCCCTTGACACATTGCCAAGCCCAGTGGTCGCTTCTCTGTTCTTACACTGCTTGACCTCCCTCCTACTTGATTATCCCCTACTTTCTTCTAGTAGCTTCCAGGACACCTCAGTCTCATGGTTTTCCTCACTGACTATTCTTTTTCAGCCTTCTGTGCCTCCTCTCTGGGCTCAGCCTCCACACTAGAACCCCTTCCTTTCTCTGTGTACACTGTCCTTCAGGGTAACCTCCTCCATTTCCATCTATGTGCCAATGATTCCCACACTAGAGATTTGCAGACCCAGCTTCTTCCTTCTTGACATATTCACCAAGATGACTGATAGGCATGTCAAATTTCACAGGGTCAAAACAATTCCTGACTCTCCTTTTCCTCCTCATTCCCCACAATTACTTTTCCTTCAGTAAATTGTCCTACTCTGGCCAACAATCAAGGAACCACACCTGATACTTCTGTTTCCCACACCAATCTAAGCCATGAGGAGTTTCTCTTTATACCATCTTCAGTGATACCCTACACATATTCTACTTCTATCAACTTTTCTATTATTAGCCCAGTATAAGCCCATATTCCCTCTCATCTGCACTGCTGCAAGATTGACCTATAATCCATTCTTCTCCAAAAGCCAGAGTCATCTTCCAAAAGTCAAACCTTATTAATCTCTTGCTTAAAATCCTGGTCTCCACTGTACTTGGAATAAAACCCAAACTCCTTATGTTGCTTGACAAAGTTCTCTGTGATCTGACCCCAACCTTCTTCTCTGAACCCACTGTGTCCCATTTCCACCTAGCCCGCCATGCTCCAGCCACCCTGGCCCTCTCTCTGTTCCTGACACCTGCCAAGCTCGTTCCTGCTTAGGGCCTTAGGAACCATTCTCTGCCTAGAATGCTCCTACCTCTGATGTTGGCAATGCTTGTTCCTTCTTGTCACTCAGCCTAAACATCACCTTGCAGAAAGGTCTTTCCTGACTCCCAATCTAAAGTCTGCCCAATCATTCCTGTTGCATTACACTGTTTTTATTATCTGCATTGTACTTACTTAAAATACTATCTGATATTTTTCTTGTGTATTTATTTTCCATCTTTCCTCTTTAGACTGTAAGCTCCACAAGTAGGGAGACGCTCTGTTGTATTTATTGCCGTATCCCAGGATCTAGAAGTATGTCTAGCGCCAAGTGGATGCTCAATAAATATTTGATAATAAGTGCTTTCTCAGTAGAGCTTAGTCAAAGAATATGAGCTTTCTGGTATAAAAAAGTTACCTACTTGCAAAATAAAAATAATATACCTAGGTTTATGTGGCAGATAATACTTTCAAAACTTTTTTTTTTTTTTTTTAAGACAGGGTCTCTCCTGGCTCACTGCAACCTCCACCTCCTGGAATCAGGTGATCCTCCCACCTCAGCCTCCCAAGTAGCTGGGACTAGAAGTGCATGTTACTACACTCAGCTAATTTTCTTTATTCCATGGTATAAATACTTCCACCATGGAAGGGTGAAAGACAGGGTTTCACCATCTTGCCTAGGCTGGTCTCAAACTCCTGGACTTAACACAATCTGCCCACTTCAGCCTCCCAAAGGGCTGGGATTACAGGCATGAGCCAGCAAGCCTGGCTCAAAACACTTTCACAGACATTTGTTTAATTTTCCCGATTACCTTTTAGAAGGTCTTCATGGTCCTTCCTTTCCCCAACACAGACAGGAAGGTGCTAAATGATCTACACCAGGTCATACTGTCAGGCAGTGGCAGTGCTGGGACTAAAACCAAAATGGCTAGACTCCTTGCTCAGTGCTCTTCCCACTAAGTCTAAATTAACAAACGAAAACAATGTATTGAACTGTGTGTGTGCTGCACTTAGAAGGCTATACTGAAGTTACTTGTTCATGTCTCTTTCCCCACAGGCTATATATGTTCCTATAAAACAAAGTTGATGTTTTATTCATCTGTGTATTCCTAGTGCTTAGCACACTGCGTGGTACCTTGTGGGTGTTAAAATGCTTGTTGAATTTAACTGAATACTCATATCAGAGCCAAGTCTTCTTCTCCATGCAAAACAGATTGGTTATTCTATCTCAATACTAAAGACTTCACTCTGAATATATAAAAGCCTTAATGATTCTTCTGCAAAGCCCTAAGTTTCACACCATCCAGCACCTTCTGAGTCTTTCACTGACAATGTATGTGCCACAAGATACAGGAGGTTAGAAGAGCAGTAGGCAGTCCTCTAAATCAGTACTCCACTTCCCCCTTCCTAATATGATCAAAAGGCTGCGCTGAAAATCTAAGATTTATTCAATCTGAAGTCACAGGCAAGAGACATATGCTATATATTTTTTTTCATGCTCTGAATGTGGGAGAAAAATGAGTTATAATGGCATAATGGAAAAACATGGAATGAGGTATCAAGAATCACAAGTTATGAACCCAGTGAAGACTCCAAACAACTGCGTGATTCTATGCAGATTTCTGTCAGTCTCTCAGCTTCCTTATCTACAGCATAGGGGTGATGATCATTTGTAGGGTCGTTCCCAGCTCTAAAATCTGTTACTCTCTAAGTAGTCATGATTTTTATGACACTGTATCTAGTATCTTATCTCCCTCAGTCTCTGAACTCAAAATAGCTAGAGGATTGCCATAATTAGGTTAGGGTCCAGTGGTAATAGTTAAACATAAATGAATGAATGAACAAATGACTAGATAAATGGGAAATTCTAGAAATTCTACACCCCTCCATTGAACTTTCTTTCAAGATACAAAGTAGAAGCAGAATCTTTATGAACAGCAAATCCTAAGCCCCGCAACACAACAGTTTCAAAATGCTTTAGAACCAAAGGAAATATCTCCCTTTAGCTTCCATTATTTTTTATCACATGTTAAATCAAGAGGACTACTGAGTCTTATGGAGAGATTAGGATCCAAGGAATGCTGGACTCTTTGGAGTAAGCTTATCAATGAAACAAGTCCTTCTCTTAATTCCATTAATTTATCTCCCATCGCCATAAGGGGCCCACCTATCTCACAAAAGGTTGGTCACTGATATGCTACCAACAATGGCAAAAAGAACAAGTATACAGGAGAATACAATCAATGGTGTGTGGGAGTCTACTGTTAACTTTTTCAGGAAACTTCCAAGCTGGTTGTTAGATGTTGGTAGCTTGAAATTGGCCATGGTAGAAGTATTTATACCATGGAAATCTACAAACACTACAGACCAGGGTTTTTTGTTTTTGTTTGAAAGAGAAATCCAGTTTGTCAACACACTACTGACCATGGCACTTGGCTAGAAAGGCTCTGGGCTCTGGGAAAAACAGATAATGCAACACCAACAGAGAACAAAAAGAAGATTCATAAATCAAGAAACCTGGGTTCTAGTTCTAATATTCCCATTAACTGACCATGAAAACTGGAGCAAGTTTCTAAATCTCTGTGTTGTTGACTAAAATGTTAAGAGAAGTTAAACAAATGAACTCAAATATCTCTTTAGGATCTAAAACTTGGGATTTTATGATTCTCTGTCCGGGTCATACCTACCCTGACTCCTGAGATCTTACAGGAAATTCTCCAGGAACCAAAAGCTGGGCAGCACCAAGACATGGATCAATCTTCCCATCTTCTGCTAGACCACAGTCTAGTGCTGTTTCAGTCTGATGCATTTGGCCAATGCACCACACTCAAACTTGGTCATAGTTCTAAAGTTCTCAGGACTCTTA
Organism: Pongo pygmaeus; assembly: GCF_028885625.2. Classification (NCBI taxonomy): domain Eukaryota; kingdom Metazoa; phylum Chordata; class Mammalia; order Primates; family Hominidae; genus Pongo; species Pongo pygmaeus. The sequence continues at coordinate 96,424,332 of NC_072384.2, forward strand.
ATTTTTTAGTTGCATGAAAGAAAGTTTCAGAAAGCCTCCAGCTGACTCAAGGGTTACATTTAGACTTAGGCTAGAGGCTCTCAGAGCATTTCTGGCCATATTTGTCAAGTGCATGCTACTTCTATCCTGTTGCAGTCATGAGGTTCCATAAGAAGCCCTCTAGGTATGAGGGCAGGAATGAAAAGTGCCATGCTACCAGAAGATTTTTAAAAAGCACATATCCTAACACCAGAGTTCCAGTCTTGATCCTGAGCCACCATCCTGAATCCCTTATACAGTAAATCCCTTGAAGGCAGAGACTGCGTATTACCCACAAAACCCGGCACAAGAATCATAAAAAGATTTGCTAAAGTCAATTCCCTGGTTTGGTAGAGTTTGGGGTTCACTGACCTGAGATTGGTATATGGGCAACGAATAACATTTAGTTAAATATTTCTCCCAGAGCAAAAGAGGACTCCTCAAAATAAGTGCTCATGACAAGCCAGCACAGATTTATCCTATCATGTAGGACGGCAGTGTTATTGTGCAAGGTTTGATCCTGAAAAAAATGGAAATGTTGCTTCTGCTCTGCCAAGTGTTCTCACTTAGGGATGCAAAGATTTGTAAATATGATCATTGTTCCATGGTCATGCGCTTCGAAAGAAAAATGCATGTAACATATTTTGGGATCAAGTAAATAGCAATGGTACATTTTGACATAATCCTAAAAGTGATGACAAGAACAATATCTAGCAGGATCTATTTGTAAGTGTGTTGGAGTCAGATTTCTAAAAATTCAGTCAGAGAGAGCAGAACTTAAAAATAGACAAAGCGGTTTAAACTTAGAATGAATTCCAGAAAATGATCATATGCATCTAATCTAATTCATAAAAATAAATCTTTAAGAGACTAAAACAAAAATGGGGGAGTTTTTTAGGTCAGTCTGTTATGTCCGATCAGATCAGTACTTAAGCCATTGAAAACAATTCTTAAAGCTCCCTAGGAATATAGGATGCATGAAGTCTTGGAAATTCAGTCCAGGACTAACAGCTTTCCCCAAATCAACAAGATTTTAAATCTAAAGACTAGAGGAATATTTCCAGTGAACCATGTCACAAAATTCAATTGTATGTCAAACAGAAATATAGCCAACAGGACACTGAACTTCAGTTCTCCTTTTAAAATGTTCATTATTCAACACATTTTTATTGAACTTGATCCAAATATGATTCAGACACGGCCAATCTATAAAGTCAAGAAGTCCACAGAGCACAGTAGAAGACTAGCACACCCACAAATGTAACAACATAGCGTACGGACAGCGGTGATAACAACAGCCTACCGAGGAGAGCAGATTCAGAGATCATAATGCCATTCCAGGCAATGCAACAGCTCAGCTAGAGACAGGAGCTTTTTTTTTTGTTTTTTTTTTTTGAGGCAGGGTCTCACTCTGTTGCTGAGTCTGAAGTGCAATGGTGTGACCATAGTTCATTACAGCCTTGACCTCTTAGGCTCAAGTGAGCCTCCTGCCTCAGTCTCCTGAGTAGCTGGGACTACAGGTACACACTACCATATATGGTTAATTTTTTTTATTTTTAGTTTTGTACAGACAAGGTCTCCGTATGTTGCACAGGCTGGTTTCGAACTCCTGGCCTGAAGCAATCCTCTCACCTCCATCTCCCAAAGTGTTAGGATTACAGGCATGAGCCACCGTGCCTGGCCTAGCAGCATCTTTTAATTAAGGGCCAGGTTCCAGGGTGCAGTGCTCTTCCTTTTTAGTGGGTGCTATCACTTCTAAAGGTAACAATTATTTTCTGGTAAGAGGAGTTAAACAAACAAAAAACTCACAAAGCATTTAAGGTTTAGAAAAGCAATCCTGTTTCAATACAAAGGCCTTCTGCAAAGAAGGATGGCTCTTCATATGAATCAAGTGGCAAAGTCCAGACATCTAGGGCACTGTACTTTTGTAAAAGGAGACACACCAGTAAGTGTCCAAGCTCACGAGATAGCGGTACTGGGGCAGTGGGAAGCATTTTTGAAATGCAAAGAGAGAGAAGAGCTGGCCAACAAGGCCTTAAAGCTCAAGAGGAGGCATTTTTAATTAGAAACTTCGAGTGACTTGGATCAAAATTTCAAAATTACCTGGGAAGCCTGGATGCGGTGGCTCATGCCTGTAATCCTAGCACTTTGGGAGGCCGAGGTGGGTGGATCATTTGAGGTCGAGTTTCAGACCAGCCTGGCCAACATGGTGAAACCCCAAATCTACAAAAACTACAAAAACTAGCTGGTGAAGTGGCACACACCTGTAGTGTGTACTTGGGAGGCTGAAGCAGGAGAATCACTTGAGTCCAGGAGGCAGAGGTTGCAGTGAGCCAAAATTGCACCAGTGCACTGCAGCCTGGGTGACAGAGCAAGACTCTGTCTTAAAAAAAAAAAAAAAAAAAAATTACATGGAAAGATCCTGTTATTCAGTTTAAGGTTCATTATTTATGTCCCCAGTATTTATGCACAAACCTATTGTATTAGTTTGCTAGGGCTGCCATGATAAAGTACCACAAACTGGGTAGCTTAAACAATAGAAAGTTATTGTCTTAAAGTTCTGGAGGCTAGAAGTCCAAAATCAAGGTGTTGACCGGGTTGTTTTCTTTTGCGACCAGTGTGGGAAAATCTGTTCTAAGCCTCTTTCCTTGGTGTGCAGGTGACTGTCTTCATGCCACATGCTGCTTCCCCTTTCCAGAGGGCAAGAGTCATATTGAATTAAGGCCCACCCTAATGACATCATTTAACTTGCTTACCTCTGTAAAGATGCTGTCTCCAAATAAGACCACATTCTGAGGTACTGGGGTTACGACTTCAACATATGAATTTGGGGGGTGCCAGGACACAGCACCTGGATTATAGAAGGCACAGTCCTTATTCACAAAGAGTTTATCATCCCATTCTGAGGTCAGGACTTAGTCACAGGACACATTCAGAACACCCTTTAGGGAATGTAATCAAGTGATAAGCTCTTTGTTTTGGCCAGGAAGCCTTTAGAGCAGTGGTTTTGAAATTTCATGTTCACAGTGCCCTTCACAATTACTGCCGCATCTTGATGCTACTATTTGCTTGATGCTTTTTCATCTTTGCTCTTTTTACTTAAGTGAGTTTACCTCAGTCCATTAATGGAAAACCAGTATCCCTGCCAAAATAGAAAGTAAATTTAAAACTAAACACATTACAATTAAATTTTAAAATACTGCCCATGAATCTGAAATCGTTTTACCCCAGTTCAACATAGCCCTAAAGGCTGGAAGGAGCCCTCTGAATTAGGAAATTATTAGACAACTTTGGTCCAAATTCTGTCACCATCATGTGTCATGGGTAAGCAACTTAACCTGTTAACTTCCTCCTCTGGTTCCCACCATCAGGTGGCACAGTTAATCAGGTGGCACAGTTAATCAGGTGGAGAGCTGCCCTAAGAATTATATGAAATATGAAATAATATGAAACAGAGCTGGGCATGATAGCTCACTCCTGTACTCTCAGCACTTTGGGAGACCCAGGCTGGAGGATCACTTGAGGCCAGGAGTCCAAGACTAGCCTGGGCAACACAGAGAGACCCTGTCACTACAAAAAAATTAAAAAATTAGCCAGGCATGGTGGTGCACTGTCTGCAGTCTCGGCCACTCAGGAAGCTGGGGTGGGAGGATCGCTTGAGCACAGGAGCGCGAGGTAACAGTGAGCTATGATTGTGCCACTGCACTCCAGCCTGGGTGACAGAGCAAGACCCTTTTTTTTTTTTTTTTTTTTTTTTTTTGAGATTGAGTTTCACTCCACTGCTCAGGCTGGAGTGCTGTGGTGCAATCTTGGTTCACTGCAACCTCCGCCTCCCAGGTTCAAGCAATTCTCCTGCCTCAGCCTCCCAAGCAGCTGGGATTACAGGCACGCACCACCATGCCCGGCTAATTTTTGCATTTCTAGTACAGACGGGGTTTCAAATGTTGGCCAGGCTGGTCTCAAACTCCTGACCTCAGCTGATCCACCCGCCTTGGCCTCCCAAAGTGCTGGGATTACAGGTGTGAGCCACTATGCCCAGCCGACTCTGTCTCAAAAAAAATTATATGAGATAATGTTATTAGAAGAGCTCTCTCAATATAAATGCACTATAAAAATATTATCATGGATAAAATGGACAGCAGATGAAAAACCTGAACCCTTACTTCTGCTCTCTTTTCCACTCTCTAATTTGGAGCTCTCCCTGTATTCTCTGAGGTTTCCTACAGTTACACTGCCCACCCACACCAGCCTGCACTTCTCTTAGCCTGTTGGCTGGTGCTGGTCTCTATAGGAACGCGGAAGCTGTTCTTAGTGACAGATGACCTCATTTCCATCACCCCGTGCTTCAAGCCTCAAGGACTGAGGCAGGTTCTGCCTTCGTTGTGTGTTGCTGGTGATCACTACTCTGCAGCTCACCTCTGCACTCAGCTGCACCCCACCAACATAGTCATCAAAAAGCACTGAGAAGACAGTCCCCTGATTTTCTCTTCTTCGCTGCTTTTGAGTGAAATGCTTTGCTTTTCCATAAATAGTTCAGAGCCTCACGCCACGTGAATATTTCTTCAAAAGTGGTTCTCTCCAGGGGACTTGAGCACAGCTGTTAGTTAGCTTGACTTAGAAGCAACAGACCAGAGAAAGGCAACATTTCCCCCAACAGCACCGTTTTGTATCCCACTTTACTCAGCCAGAGTCAGCTCAATTTCACCTCTGAATCTGAGACTGAAACCCTACCTGTTCTCCATTCCTGTAACATCTCCGTTTCCAACTTGAAAAATAAAGCCAAACAAATCTCAGTATGTGTTAGGATCTTCTCCCCTTCTAACTTCAAAGATAAAATGTGCTTAGGAGGCAGGGAAGGGCTGATTGAGCTGGTATTGCCATGGTCTGGTGCCAACATTCTGTGAGTGTGGAGTATTTCTCTTTCTCTCAAAGGGGCCTTCCTGAGTCCTAGAGAGAGACCCCATTTCTGGAGACTCGCACTTGCAAATTCCCCTGAGGTGGTCACTAGCCCTAGACACTAGGCTTCAGGAGCACACACTGCCTCTTTCTGCCAGGGTCTTCCATCTGGCCTCTGTGGCCCCTGGGTTAACATCAGCCCCTGGGGACTCCTTTCCAGCAGGAGTAACAATGCCCCAACACCAGCTTTGTTGTGGGCAGATCCCCCACACCTGGTCTGCAAGAATCATGTGTTCTTGCCCCAACAACTCAAACAGTGCAGGTTATTGTCAGCACAGCCCCTCTCACTCTGAGTTCCAGCCACAGCCTCTCACCTTGGGAGTCTTCAGGTGTGGGTCGGATATCAGTCCACTGCAGACAGCACTCATGAAGCTCTTAGAGCAGTTCCTTTCATGCCTCTCTCATTTGACTTGAGGTAGAGGGAAGTACCCCTGCTGAGGTCCTGAAGTGAAAGGTGACAGCCATACCCAAAGTCCAAAGTGAGATGCTTGACTGTCCAAGCAGGACATGGGAAGGAGGTGGTCCAGAATCATTCTCATGACCCTTACCCAGCTACCAGGTGAGAGAGGAGTTGTTGATTTCATAGGGGATTTCTCTGGGGCCATTGTCTATGTTCTGGTGAACCTGTTATCTTTGTCAAAAACATATACATACACTGAAAAGAAGCAGGGGTACTTATATTCCTCGGTAGGAGACTGGATCTGCATGTTGAAAGTGTAGTAGGAGTCAAAATCTTGTACAAGGTTTCCAAGCCTATGACATTGAAAAAATGGCATTTCTACCAACAAAAACAGGGAAATCAAGAACTGGTTTCGCTTGTCAGTCTGTTCGTTTTGAACAAACTGAGTTTGAAAGTAAGTAGCATATTCGGAGAGAAATGATCCTGGGAGCTTTAGATAGAGGTTGGGATTCAATAGGGGTATGCTGGGACATTGGCTCTCTGAGGGTGCGAAAGCCCTGATGTGTAGTGTTTGCTGCTTCCTGTGGTGTAAATGCTCTCATCACAGCTGACTTCCTGCTACTAACATGCATGCACTGAATGTGGAGCTGTGCTTTCAGTGCATGACGTGCAGAATGGGCTCTCGGGAGCCAGTAAGAGATGGCTCCAGGCACCTTTGGTTGGAGATGAAGCTTTCTGCTTAAACTGGCCTCTTAAAAAGAAGGAAATCCACAATAAAGCCTGAAGAATATTTAGAGTAAGGAAAGAAACAAGTTTCTGTAAAAATGAAAGGATTCATCAGAAAACTGGGAGATCCAGGACAGTGTCACAGCCAATGAAGAAAAAAGTCTCAAAAAGAAGGTGCAAAAAACAGTATCAAAGGGTGTTGGGGGTTGAAGATTAACAAAAGTTCTAGTAATCTGACTTTTTAGAGTTATTGCTGATTTCCAAGTGCATGGTTTTAGTACATAGTAGGGATAGAGGGGTTCTAGTTGTAATTTCTCATAAAAATAAGAATTTTCTATTTGAATTTTATTTCTTCATATCTTTTTCTTAATAGAGATAGCTTTTCTTAATAGAGATATTAAAGAAATTATGCTGAAATATTTTAGCTTATAGACACTTGCATTGGTCACATCGACCTTTAGAAACAATAAATTACATCAGTTACAGTTTAGAGAAAGATGAATAAGTTTTAAATTTTATGGCAAAGAAATGTTTGTACTATATACAATCACGTTAGATCATCTCACTCTCTCCTATGCCTAGGGCTTATATAAGCAAGCACTCAGCCATGTGGATTTAAAATCCCAAGGACAGTGTGCTGCACTAAAAAGGAAACATAAGAGGTAACAGAAAAAAAAGTATTTCTATGTATTTGATCATAAAGGTCACCTGAAAAACTGTGGCAGCTTTACAAAAACAGTATTAGTGAGATATTTTAAATGGTGCTATTAAAAAACTAGCAAAAAATTATAAATTAAACCTCTATGAGCCTCCATCTAAGAAACTGAATCATCACATTCTACTGAATCTTGGAGGATCAGATTCATGTTCAGCGGGAGGCCCAGTAAATGCCCATTTAACATATTTCAGTGTAACCACACAAGCCTGCTGGGTGCAAGAGAGGAGACTGACAAAGGGGACAATCGAAGCAGCATGGGAACAATTCCAAACCCTGCATGTGTGACCCAAGAGGGAACGTGAAATATGCAATCCTTCCAAGTAGCCCGCCAGGCTGCAGGGAATTTTAGTTTTTGATGACAAGAGCTTTGTTGTTATTATTTGTTTGTTTTCTTATAAAAACAGCCCATAAACACAAGCTAACTTCTTCTCTGGCACTCAGTCTGAGACAGCAGTCTGTTCTAAAGCTGGAAGAAAAACCTGCCATTGAATTTGGTGTTAAGTCATATTGCTTTCCTAAGGAGTTTTCAGGGGTAATTTTGGCTATACTAAAAAATCACCTTCAGGAAGTGGCTTTAGCAACTGATTCCTTTTAAGAAGCAACTCCACAATGAAGGAAATTCCTATTAGGCACTGTATTTTTCCCTGCTGTTTTACTGAGCAACTAGGTACACATTACTTAATCCATCTAAGCCTTCAGCTTCTAATTTGTAAAATGAGACTGATGGAGTAAATGATCATTAATTTTATTTCTAAATTTAAAACCTTTATGGCTCTACATTTTAAAATACACTTCAACAGATAAATAATATTTTAATGATTCCAAATCATTTAATGATGAAAAATGTCGTACTTCACTGCTAGCATTCAATTTCCTTAAATAAGTAATATAGTTTCCTTACATTTGAGTGAAACTTATTTAAAATGTAGAATTCTAGAGGTTCCAAAGACAGCATCACATAATAAGATGTCACTAAGATGACAATGTTGCTGCTTGTCCTAGCAGTGTTGATGCAATTAGAAAGAATTTTACAAGTAATAATCCTGATTATTTTTAATTAAAAAAATTTTTAGAGACAGGCTCTTGCTACGCTGCCCAAGCTGGACTCAAACTTCTGGGCTCAAGTGATCCTCCAGCCTCAGCCTCCCGAGTAACTGGTACTACTGGCAAACAATCCTGACTTTTCAAAAGAATTTTATTAGTTGCATAGCACTCCATTCAGGCAAATGAATCACATGATGGACCAGAAAACTCCAAGTTACCTTACATATGCTGACCAGTAACCTTGCTCAAATCAGCAGTTACATCGGGTCATGTGCATAGCACAGTTTATCTCCTTGTTTATCTCCTTGAAATGTCTCAGAAATGACAGGTTTTGGCAGTTAAAGTGAAAAGAGAAAAAGTGGCTGTCACGGAGCCCCAAACTAAGAATTTAACCTCTAGATGTTTGCTGAATTCTTAAAGCTTTCCTTTTCATAGTGAATGCTTTACAATGTCAAAAATATGACACAGACTTACACTTAAAGAAAAAAAAAACCTACTATTTACTTGGATGCCTTAAAAAGATACATAGTAAATATTTAGAATCCTGTTAGTTAATTTAATGTAAATTCCCAGTTGGAAATTTCACATTTTTTAGGTTAGTCATTCATTAACATATTTGAGTCTAATAGTATAGCTTAGTGCTATAAATATAGTCCCCAAAAAAGCAGTACTTAATTTTGTAGAGTGAAAGGATGATCACTTCTTTTTTTTTTTTTTGAGATGGAGTCTCGCTCTGTTGCCCAGGCTGGAGTGCGGTGGTGCCATCTCGGCTCACGGCAAGCTCCACCTCCCGAGTTCACGCCATTCTCCTGCCTCAGCCTCCTGAGTAGCTGGGACTACAGGCGCCCGCCACCACACCCAGCTAATTTTTTGTATTTTTAGTAGAGACGGGGTTTCACTGTGTTAGCCAGAATGGTCTTGATTTCCCGACCTCGTGATCTGCCCGCCTTGGCCTCCCAAAGTCCTGGGATTACAGGCGTGAGCCACCGCGCCCGGCCGGATGATCACTTCTTGATCCATCAATAATCTCAAAACAGCACTTGCTTGTACTAGAGGTATAATAACTATATCGCAAATATACTGGTACATATTTCAGAGTGTCAAAAATATAATAGATATTCTTCATGTCAAACAAGTTATCTTTCAGGAAAACATCTATGACTGCTTAGAGCAACAGATGCACATTTTCAGAAACAAGAGAATAAGAAAGGACCAAAAAATAAGAGTATAAAGCAGTAGACACACTGAATTCAGGAAAAAGTTATTTCTATTTAAACATAAAATGCTTTCAATATTGAAGATAGATCCTATAGGTAAGGAAATGGGAAACAAAAGGCTGGTACACTGTAAAAAATTAGGAAAAATCTGCAATGATGACTTACTAGCTATGATCCTGAATATAGAGGATATTTAAATTTTTTTTTCAGAAGCCTGGTACATAGTAAAGTTCTAACATTGTTAAACAAATGGATGAATGAATACCAAAGATATTCTGTTCAATAAAATCATTAGTTGAAAGCTACATAATATGGAACCATCCTCAATAAAAAAGTATCTACTCACACCATAATTACTCTAGCTTAAAACCAACTCTCAAATGAATTAATGAATCTACACAGATAATGCAGCACAGAGAGCTGGGTAAGGTGCTCAGCCTAAAACATGAACAAGATGCAGTTAAGGAGTTAAGAGTGCAATGGAAGGAAGAAGCATGGAGAAAGACAAATTATAAATAACACAGTGTAATCAGCACTGAGACAGCGATATTATAAAATACCTAAGGGAGTAGGAAAACAGACTGATTACCCAGAATAGTTAGGTAGATTACCCACAGAGTGGGCGATTTTTCTGAATCCTCGCTTAAAAGATACACGGAATTCAGACAGAAAAAGGGAAGGGAAAAGGAGGTGTTCTCTTCAAGTACATCTGCAAACCCTTCGGGACAAAAGACTGTATGTGCACATGCAATTTCCACCTCCTGGAATGACCTTTCTTGTGTATGAACGCCAAAAAACATCTCAATTTCACATGAAGTCCAAATATCATCTTCTTGGTAAAGCCCTTTCTATACCCTTCCCATCTCTGAATCCATCTCACGCATTAAACTGCCCCTTCTCCATGCTCTTGTGGTCTTTGTAATATTGTTCTGAGCACAGTGCATTACAATTATTTCCTTCCTACTTATATCTCACCTATTATGAGCTGATTCATGTTTTATCCTATTGCCTAGTGGCAGCCACACAGTAGGTTCTCAACAAATGTTTGTTGGGGATGTGGGTAGTGGAGTGGCTACCTGGCTACTCATGTATCACAATTACAAATGTTATCTTGTTCCACCTTCAGTGCAATCTTATGAGGTTGGTATATCAAGAAACTGAGGCTCAGAATGGTTCAGCAACTCTTCCAAGTGCCAACTACTGTCCTGTACCCCTACTCCAAAACCATCCTCGGAGCCACTGTATTATTACCCAATGTTGAGGTTAATGGAGACTCTATCCAGTTCCAGCTTGTTTGTAGGTAAGGCATTACCACGGTTCTGGTAATGATTTTATGAACTACAGTAGCTGAGAAAATGTGATCATTTATACCATTTGACTGTTGTTTTACACATTTTGATGAAGGAAGAGAAATATCATGCTTTCTCAATGAACATACATTTGGAGTTTTGCAATTCATAATTTCAATAAAATAAGTACAAAAACTCAAACTATGAAAATGTGGAAGAATCCCCTAACGTCACCACTAAATCTGAGTTACAATACTCTGGTTTCTAAACTTAAAACAGGTTGAAAATCTGAGTTGCTCAATGCAGTTTCTCTGAAGTCCATATGAACTGCACACTATTGTGAAGCAAGTCTGTATTTATTCAACAATTCAACAATAATGTCAGCCAGATTGTGGGAAACAATTGACGGAAAAAAATATAATGACTTTGATAGTTATCACAGTTCCACTGTAACTCAAAGATTGCAAGCATAAGATTGGTTTAAGGCCTTGACTTTACAAATAATGATAAAAATAGCTGGTGCAAAATGAAATAGAGAACACATGAGAGCCTGTTAAGGGGAAGACCCACTGGAGAAAATGAAGAGAAGATTTTGGATATATCTGACACCTTTCCTCATAACCTACATTAATCAAGAAAAAAATATATTCTTTGGTTTGGTAAACCAACAAGGATTTGAAGTTAAATTGTAAACTTCACCTATGTGCTTCCATTTATTTTATAATGCAACTTTTTTTGTATGTATGTGTTCTATAAGAAAATCAAGCCCAGTGCTCTGGTGCTGCTGATTCAGATAAGTCAGGTTTTTTTTCTTCATCTTCAAATTGTTTATTTATCCAAAAGATACTGTTTTCAGCCATTATGTTATGGAGGTTTGTTACATAGAATATGTTTATGAAAAAAACACAATAATAATAGTAATGACTAATGTGGAAGAAGGGGTTTAAAATAGGATGAAATTAAATGTTGTCAACAATAAAAGAGAAGATGGGAAAGAAAGTGATTGGAATGAAAAGATCCTAAGATTCTTGTACAGTTTGAGGCACTTAAAGATCCCGATTCATTATATGCTAACTCAATTACACAAGTCAAAAATTGAAAGAATAAACTTTTAAGAGAATAGACTAGAATGTTTAAATTCCAAGCAAATAGGCTCAGGAAGAATGTGAGATGTGGGAGTAAAGACAACTCATCATTTCCATTGAGGGTATAAAAATAGGGGGAAAAAAACTAAGAAAAAGCATGATATACAGAAAATAAATAAGATGTTGTAATAAGTCCAAATATATCAAAAGTAAAAGCCGATGTAAAAAACTCTACATTTACCAATTTTAAAAGATGCTCACTTAGATTAGATTAAATATCATAAAGCTTTACATGATTTACAGCAGATAAATCTAGAGCATGCCAAACAATGGCTGAAAGTAAATTGATGGGAAAAGATACACTAAGCAAAAACTAACCAAAAGGAAGTTGATATAACAACTGATAACAGACAGAACAGACTTTAAGAAATATAGCAGGATAAAATAATTGCATTATAAGTAACTTTATAGGTGTGTCCACTATTTAGTCCTTAAGAAAGTATAAAAAGCTAATTATAACAAACACAATAAAATTAGTATGTATAGTTAGCAATTATTTTGTGGGTTAGTAACACTTGCAACCAGAATAAAGAATTTCTAAACCTCATGCAAAAGCTATCTTAACTCAATCACAAAATATTTACAATTATTTAACATTTACTAATTTTGGCTATATGAGTCTCCTTTAAGGAAAAGCGACACAAATAAGCATGGGGGGGGCAATAAAAATACAACAAGGGTAATGTTTCTAGAATCATCTCAATCTATGGAGAGAAGAATGCCTGTATCAAGTATCGCTTGCAGTCAATATGTTAAGGCATAAAATACACTAAAGCTTCTTTGGCTACACCAACATATGCAATTTTCAAAAACCTACCTAATATCCAGGGGAGTCTTTCATAACCATTTTGAACATGTGGACTCCTCTGTGGACCAAATCTTCCACACGCATATTAAAAGGAAGATCCATGATAGTCTGAGATACCAAGGTGATCCTGTGAATTCAGATTCCACTAAGCTATTTTTCATCCATAATGGGCATGCACTGTCCTTGGTACTGCCCTGGGTATGCCTGTTCATTCAGTCTCTGAACACCTTGCAAAGTGTATTCCAAAGTATGAGACTTTCTAACCCCTAGTATCTATTCTTGCAGTGACCATACAAGGATGTCTTAGGCTTTGAAACAGACTAGAGGACCAGATATATTGTTAGCAAGATATTCTACTATGGCAGAGACACTGATTGCTCACTGAATAGCCAAAGACTTCTATGCATTTCCCAGTCGCCCTGCAGTTAAGCAGAATTTTGCTAACAATGCTGAACAATGAGCTCTGAGCCGAAGTGAAATGTGTGGCTTTGGTGTCTAAGCATTTAAGAGCTGGCATAAGAGTTTCCAGCTCTCTCTTCCCCTGACAATTGCCTAAAGAGGTCATGTGTCCAGATGGCATAATGATAAAATGGTTGAGCCTTTAATAATCTAATATGGAAAAAATAAAGAAGGTGATGAGCCTGAGTCCCTAAGTGACAGTATGAATCAAGCCCCCTGCCAACCCACACTAGACATGCAGCATTAGCAATAAATAATCCTTTGTTCTGTTAAGCCCTGAGGATTCAGGGTTAGTAAATTATTGCAGCATAATCTGACTAGGTGAAAAGAATTTAGAGTTAAGTTGTTCCAAAAAACAATTTCATGTTCAAAGCTCTTATTTTCTAAGAGCATTTAAAAATTTTTAAAATATGACCTAAAACAACTTTTCTTTGGCAGGAATCGTAATAAAAAAAAACTTAGGATCGGGCACTCTTAACCGTATTTGATAGCTATTCTGAAGATGAAAAACCTACTGCATTAATTATTTGTTCCATTTGATTGAATTTCAGATTAAATTGCGGATTTCTCATCACCTTGTAAAGCATGTTGATTTAGAACCTAAATAATACTCAAATTAAAATACTGTATTATTTTATTACAAATTAAAATACTGTATTATTTATTAAAATGTATTCACATTTTAAGTGCTTATATAATTTCTAGAGCTCTGCTTCAAATAAATGAATTTTGTTTTCCTTAAGTAGAAGTGGCCCATTGTGTCACTTTAAACTGGAAATCCCTTCTTGGGAATTCATTCAGTGGGTAAGTTTGAGCTGCAGCTTCAGGCTACCAGTAAAATGATTTTATTATTATTAATAATTACCAAAATATTAATGATAGTTTATAATAATCATAACCTTACAATCTGCCCAAGCACCCTGCTGAGCATTTTATATGCAATATCTCATTTAATTCTCATAATATTGGTGGTTTCTTAAGTCATTTTTTTAAAGATGGAGAAATTGAGGTTTAAAAAGTTAAATAATCTGCCCATGGTCATTCAGCTAGTCATTCATTGAATTTACTAGTGTGTCTAACTGTAGCGCTTGTGATCTCAACAACTGATAACGTCAGAGCTTCTCAAAGTGTGCTGCTATGACGGTCCTGGGTAGTTCATTGACAAAAGTTATTCCTTAACAGTTAATGCATGTCAGAAAGAAATACACCTAACAACGCAAACCTTTCTCTAACACTATTGCTTAGAACATTGTCAGGGTAGACAGTATGTTTTGTTTTAATCAAATGAGTTATTTCACTTCACCTCCAGGTTCATCTATGTTGTCACAAATGAGAGGGTTTCCTTCTTTTTTAATGAATGTATAATATTCCATTGTGTGTGTGTGTGTGTGTGTGTGTGTGTGTGTATCACATTTTTCTTATCCATTCATCCACTGATGGACACTTAGGTTGACTGCATATCTTGGCTATTGTAAATAGTGCTGCAATAAACATGGGAATCCAGATATCTCTTCTGTATGCTGACTTCATTTCCTTTGGATATGTATACCCATAAGTGGGATTGCTGGGTCATATAGTATTTATATTTTTAATTTTTTGAGAAGCCTACACAGAACACTCTTTTTATGATGCTTTGCTTTATTGCACTTCATAGACAATGTGTTTTTGTTACAAATAGAAGGTGTGTGGCAACCCCACATTGAGCAAGTCTATTGGTGCCATTTCTTTTCCAACAGCTTATGCTCACTTCATGTCTCTGTGTCACATTTTGGCATTTATTGCAATATTTCAAGCTTTTTCATTATTATTATGCCTGTTGTGATGATCTCTGATCAGCGGTCTTTTGATGATATTATTGTAATTGTTTTGAGGCACCATGAACTGTGCCCAAGACTATAAACTTAATCAATGAATATTGTGTGTGTTCTGACTGTTCCATTGACCTAACGATCCTCTTTCTCCCTCTCTTCAGCCGTCCTATCTCCTGAGACACAACAATATTGAAATTAGGCCAATTAATAACCCTACAATGGCCTCTAAGTATTTAAATGAAAGGAAAAGTCACACATCTCTCACTTTAAATCAAAAGTTAAAAGTAATTAAACTTAGAGAGGAAGGCATCTCAAAAGTTGAGACAGGCCAAAAGCTAGGCCTCTTGCTTCAAACAGTTAGCCAAGTTGTAAAAGCAAAGGAAACGTTCTTGAAGGAAATTTAAAGTGTTATTCCAAAGTACATACGAACAATAAGAAAGTGAAACAGCCTTATTATTGATATGGAGAAAATTATAGGGGTCTGGAGAGAAGATCAGAATAGTCAAAATATTCCCTTAAACCAAGCCTAATCCAGAGCAAGACCCTAACCCTATTCAATTCTATGAAGGCTGAGAGAGGTAAGGAAGCTGCAGAAGAAAAGCTGGAAGCTAGGAAAGGTTGATTCATAAGGTTTAAGGAAAGAAGCCATCTCTATAGCATAAAAGTACAAAGTAAAACAGCAAGTGTTGATGTAGAAGTTGCAGTAAGTTATCCAGAAGATCTAGCTAAGATCATTGATTAAGGTGGCTACACTAAACAAATGATT
This sequence comes from Pongo pygmaeus, assembly GCF_028885625.2. Classification (NCBI taxonomy): domain Eukaryota; kingdom Metazoa; phylum Chordata; class Mammalia; order Primates; family Hominidae; genus Pongo; species Pongo pygmaeus. The sequence continues at coordinate 96,439,689 of NC_072384.2, forward strand.
TTCAATGTGGGCAAAACAGCCTTCTATTGGAAGAAGATGCCATCTAGGACTTCCATAGCTAGAGGAGATGTCAATGTCTGGCTTTAAAGCTTAAAGAACAGATTGACTCTCTTGTTAGGGGCTCATACAGCTGGTGACTTTAAGTTGAAGCCAATGCTCATTTACCATTCCAGAAATCCTAGAGCCCTTAAGAATTATACTAAAGCCACTCTGTTGGCACTCTAGAAATGGAACAACAAAGCCAAAATGACAGCACATCTGTCAGTTAGATTTACTGAATATTTTGCTGAATATTTTAAGGCCACTATTGAGACACACTGCTTGGAAAAAAAAAACTGCAACAAGTCACCTAAGAGGTCTGATGAAGATTTACAAGGAAATTAATGTTGTTTTCATGCCTGCTAACACAACACTCATTCTGTAGCCCATGGGCCAAGGAGTAATTTTGAATTTCAAGTCTTATTATTTAAGCAATACATTTCTTAAGGCTATAGCTGCCATAGACAGTAATTTCTCTGATGAATCTGGGCAAAGTAAATTGAAAACCTTCTGGAAGGGATTCACCATTCTAGATGCCATTCACAATTCATGGGGTAGACTAAAATATCACCATTGACAGGAGTCTGGAAGAAGTTGATTCCAACCCTCATGGATGACTTTGAAGGGTTCAAGACTTCAGTGATGGAAGTCACTGTAAATGTGGTAGAAATAGCAAGAGAACTAGAATTAGAAGTGATGCCTGAAGATGTAACTGAGTTGCTCCAATCTTACGATAAAACTTGAATGGATAAGGAGTTCCTTCTGATGGGTGAGTAAAGAAAGTGGTTTCCTGAGATAAAATCTACTCCTGATAAAGAAGCTGTGAACATTGTTGAAATTACAACAACAGCAAGAAATTAGAATATTCCATAAACTGAGTTGAGAAACTAGCAGCAGGGTTTGAAAAGATTGACTCCAATTTTTAAAAAAGTTCTACTGTGGGTAAAATGCTATCAAATAGCATTCATGCTACAGAGAAATCTTTCATGAAAGGAAGAGTCTGTCAATGAAGCAAACTTCACTACTGTCTTATTTAAAGACATTGTGCAGCTACCCCAACCTTCAGCAATCACCACCCTGATCAGTCAGCAGCTATCAACATGGAGGCAAGACCCTCCACCAGCAAAAACATGACGACTTACTGAAGCTCAGATGATCATTAGCATTTTTTAATGATAAAGTCTTTTTAAATTAAGGTATGTACATCAGTTTTTTTTAGACATAGTGCTATTGCACACTTAATATTTAGATTACAGTATAGTGAACACACAACTTTTACATGCACTGAGAAACCAAAAAACTTTGTGTGACTGGCTTTAATTTGCTATTCACTTTATTATGGGAACCCAGAACCGAAACCACACTATCTCTGAGTTATGCCTGTATTGTTTGCCATAATGGCTGTACTAATTTACATTCCTACCTACAGTGTGTAAGGGTTCCCTTTTCTCCAAATGTCACCAACACTTGTTATCTTTTGTCTTTTTGATAACAGCCATTCTAATAGGTGTGGAGTGATATCTCATTGTGGTTTTGATTTGCATTTCCATGGTGATTAGTGATGTTGATTTTTTTTTTCATATACCTGTTGGACATTTGCTTGTCTTCTTTTGAGAAGTGTCTATTCTGGTCCTTTGTCAATTAGATGGTTTAAAGAAAAATATTAACACTATAGCCAATCATCTAAAACTGCAAAACAAGAAGGTGGTGAGCAAGTAATTAACAATTGGGAAATACCAGGCTACAATTCTCGGCACAGGAAAGAAAAATGAAGACTTGGAACACAGGACACTGAAGTTCTAGCCTTGACTCTTCCCCCAACAAGCTGTAGGGTATCATCATTCTAGACCTTAGTTATTTATTTATAAAACATAAGCTTAAACTTTGGGATCTTAAAGCTCTAAGATAGATGATGATAATGCTTTGGTTCACTATTGCAATCTTACTTTATTTTATTCTCCAAATGTGAAGAAATATGAAAAATGTCAAAATATATTACCATGATACTTTTTTAAGACTGACAGTCAAAATACAATTGTTCTGCCATTTATTTTTGGACATAATCAATCCATAGACACTGAGAGGTCTACTTAAAGTGTGATCCAGAGAAATGCTGGTAAATTATTTGTTACCAGTCCATGACAATGTAAGAAGCTTGAGCCAGAATCTGAAATACTTACATCAAGAAACTTTAGATGATTTTTTTTCATAGCAACATTTTCTCATTGAGGTAATCAGTATATTGATTTACATTTTGGAGAGAGCACCTTATCTGTTCACAGATCAGTAACAGTTTGCAGACCAGTACTTTGAATAACTGCTGGTACACAGCATAGTATACACTTTTACATTTTCATTATGCAAAATAAAAAAATAAATAATTGTCTTAATGTGCACTTTCCTAGTTCTGTTAAGTACCTGAAGTTGCCTACAAATGAGAAATGGCAAATGAAGCCTTTTGAAGTGTTTGTTTTTCTTTTGAACAGCCAGAAAAATAAGCATAGGTCCAAAGGTGAAGGGGAATTAGACAGTGAGCCTGAAACAAATTTAGTATCATCTACATCCTCTTTAAACTGTTTCCATTTGATTCTTCATGGAAAGTTGTTTGTGTTGGATGACCTAAGTGTCTTTGTATAAGATAAGCATTTGGTTCTTTTTATTTGGTGCACTTAGGAGGAGGCAATAAATAGCACTGTTAAATTTGTGAGGAATCAATTCTAATTTTGGAGACCAACAATAAATTATAAGCCTAGTGATTTCCGCAAACCATCTGCAAGGGATTAATTGTTGTAATTTGGAGGTTTGGGCCTATAGCTCCATTGTGATCATCTCTAGAAATCTCAGGGTGTATAGGAGGCTTTCTGGAAGGAGGAAATATAATTAGCATATGTTTTGAGAACTGTGTTCACACCCAAAGTCTTCTCAAATAATGCTTTGATATTTTCAACTTTTTTCTTTGTATTTCCAATAGGGTCTATTTACTGCCTAAAAATGCCTAAAGAAGGATTTATTTTTCTGATTCACATGCATATGTTTTCCCTCCAGATTAGAAGTGCTACAAGTCATCTGGAGTGAGTTGTACAGTTCAAAACATTCTGCACAATGAGCCAAACAAAAACAAAACTCACACTTCTAGAGGGGAAGAAAATGTAAGCCAAGAGAAACACAATCAAAATGCAGAGTGCCAACAAGCCACACCTCGTCAGCTTGATGTTCTACTAAATTCCTTCTCCTTTGGGACTTATTTCTATAGAGACCATCTCTCTGTTCCATAACTAAAACTAGAAGTTGCTAGGAAACAGTCAGGCTTCTCAGGACACAACTGAAGGGGAGAGGCTGCTTCCTACCAAAAGGTATAGAAATCTGAAGCTATTTCTGACATACATGCTATTGTTACGAAACCTGGATTCTCAGCACATCTATTTCACACAGCCCAAGAGAGAATTTATTATGCATGTTCCTGTTTAGCCACACAGTATTAAATTTATGACTTAACCTGAACCTCAAAAATCTTTTCCCGTTCTAGCATGGTGTTTCCTCTTTTCTTTCACTTCCTCTCCAAATGTATCATGTTACTTACTTTCATTTAATAGTATCCAAAAAATTGTTTTGCACATTTTCACGTTATTAATTACTCATTTGAAAGATTATTCCCAACACAATATTGGTCCTATTAAAGCACTGAAAATTTCCACATGGCTTGGAGTTACTGTGTTCAGAATTTTTATATTAAAATTTTTGTTACTTCTTTTAAAAACAACCTGGTGGCTTTCACAGATATTAAAATAGTCCTTAACACTCTCCACGAAGTAGTAACTACCAAAGCAGCCCACTCATCCTTTATCTTGCCTTTAAAAGCAGTTGTTACCCTTTTCCCTTTCTTGTATTTCTAGCTGTGTTAGTGGCTCTATTAGGAACAACTGCAGGTACAAGAAAGCCTGCTGCTGACTTAAACAAAGAGAAGAACATTTTTTTCCACATATAATATGAACTTCAGAGTGCCAGTCCAAGATCTATTTTCTGCTCTGCCATCCATAGCTTTTTATTCTCTTGATGCCTCATGATTGCTACATGGATGCAACAGCTCAAGACATCGTATCTTTTCACCAGAGTTCCAAGTACAAGAGAAGAGGAAGTTTTAAAGACTCTTCATGAAACTCTGGCTTTTCATTGGAAAGCAAAGTTCCCCCAAAGGTTTCCCATTAGATCTCATGGGCAAGAACCGAGTCACATGTCTACTTCTAGACTACTCAATGGTTGGATTAGCATACAAGTTTAGACCTTTCCTGAGCCTGGGGAGGGCCTACCTGCCCTGAGATTAAGGACTTACTGCTCACCATGACCCCATCAGGGTTCTGACTACAGAGACAAGGGGGCAGAAAATGGACCCTTGTGGGGTCTGGGATGCCAGGTCCTCATTCCTCTTTCCTGCTAGGGATAGAAATCTATTAGAAAATACAGTAAAAAGTGACAACATAGATGTAAGCAATCAATTTTATTCAGTTCTTTGGAAATGGCTAGAGGGGAAAATTGAGACCTCTTATCTTCCACCCTAAATCAAATTATAAAAGAACTTCTGCTTCAGGCCTTAATGAAGTAATTAGCACCAGACTAGCCTTCCCAATGTACATAACTGTAAAATTAGAAGTAGAAGTGGTTTTCAGACATTGGAAAACAGATGGTATTAGACTATAATCTCAGAGAAAAGAGAAACTTATGAGGTGACTCTATGATCACCCAGATCTCAGATGGAGGACAATTTCCTGAGTGTAGAGCAAGAAGCTAGAGTCCATAGCAGTTCTGCTGAGCTTGGATACAGAGATCAGAGTCTGCGTCAACTAGAGTACTAGAATCTCCAGGCCAGGGCCCTGGAAAGATAAGAGCTCTAGAAGGATGAGGGCCAGAAGTCCACGAAGGGGATCCCCTACAAATCTTTGGCCAAGGTCTGGGCCAAGGTCTGGGTCTCACAGGGGAGACCAAATTCGGAGGATGAATTCCATCAAGTTAGAAATAGTAGAAAAATACACTGGCCTTTCCACAGATCCAGTCTAACAAAGTGTAAAAAATCAAACCTACACAAGTTCAAAGAAATAAACCTGCTTATTAGAAAAAAAAACCAACACTGTTATTCCACAGAACTCAGAATTTCTACCACATAGAATCCTTAATATCCAGTGTAAAATCAAAAAGTGCTAGCTATACAAAGAAACCAAAAAATAAGAACCATGGTCAATGAAAAAAAAAAAAAATAGTCAATAGGAACCTATCCTGAGATGGCCTAGATGTTGAAATTAGAAGACAGAAACTTTAAAGTAGCTATATTCAATTCAGTTTGAAGAACTGAACAAAAATATGATCTGAATGAGTTAACACACAAGAAATCTCATAAGAGAAATGAAAACTAGAAAAAGAGAAATGCGTATTCTAGAAATGAAAAGTCAAATAACTCAAAGTTTAAAAATCCATTGAGTGGGATTGACAACAGAATGAAGACAAAAAATGGGCAAAGTTAGTGAACTTGAAGATAGATAAACAGAAATTATCAAATTTGAATATCAAAGAGAAAAGATGTTGAAGGAAAATGAACCAGAGCCTCGGGGCCTTGCAGAACAACATGAAATGATTCTAACATATGTATAACTGGCATCTCAGAAAAAGAAGAAAAAAATAAAAATAGAAAAAATATTTGAAGAAATAATGGCCGACACTTGTCCAAATTTCATCAAAAACATTAACTTACGAAGTTCAGAGAATATCAACTGGAATAAATAAAAAGAAAATCACACCTAGGTATAGCATAGACAAACTGCTGGAAACCAAGATAAAGAGAAAAATCTTGAAAGTAGCCAAAGGAGGGTAAAAAAGACATGTAACATACAGGGGAACAAAGACACAATGATAACTTATATGAGAAAGACACAGAAGCTTCTTGAAATAAACTGACGAAAAGTTATCACTTTTCAAAAGGGATTTATTTCCTAATTCTGCTTTCCTAGTGATAGCCTTGGATTAATTCCAGACTTAGGACTCTGACCTATACTTCTTCCTCTAGAAAGTAAAATATAACAACATCAAGATTTTGTGGGTTTGGTCACTTGGAGATAAGATTCATTGTGGTTGGAATTCCTTAGTTCCTTCCTGATTAAATTTAGACAGGGAAATAAAGCAAGTGTGTGTATGGGAATCAACTTTTAAACTGATTCTAGCAGTTTAAAGATTAAGTTACTCACACACAAAACAAATCATCTTATATGAGAAAGCAAAATTGATTATTTCCCAAATAAATATCATAAAAGGATTTTTAAAACTACAATTTGATATTTGTAGTCTTATATTAAGTCTTCTATTAAGATTATAAAATAAAATCTAAAATGGTAAAAAATGAGAAAGTCTAAAGAGAAGTTATATGAAGTGTAAGAGTGAAATTACATTCAAATCAAAAGGGTTACATCTAAAGTCCCAACAAAACTAAGATTTTTTGTGAACATAATAATACAAATGTAATTTTTAAATTATGTATCTTCCTCAATTTGATTATATTTTTAAACACACTTAGGGAAAATGCTGTGAAGACTTTTCCCCTTTTTTGGTTACCATAAAGAAAAAAAAGAGAGATAATAATTCATTAAAGCTTTGCCCATTTTAGATTTTTTGCTTTCCAGCATGATTAACCATTAAGAGTTACATAAGTGAATACAAATCAAATGTTTTTATTTCAGTCAATATAAAATTCTTTATCCCAGAGAAAAATAAATTTCAGTGGGTTTAACAATCTAACAAAATTTCAGCAAGAGTGTTGTTTTGCCTCAAACAGGGCTTCTCAACAGTGGTGCTACTGGCACTTGGGGCTAGATCACTGTGGAGGGAGGCTGTCCTGTACATTGCTGGATGTTTTACAGCATCCTGGACTCATATCCCCCTACCCAGTTGTGACAACCAAAAATGTCTCCAAACCTTGCCGAATATCCTCTAGGGGGCAAAATCTTCCCTGGCTAAGAAGTACTGCCATAAACAGAAGGGTCTTTCTTTCCTCTGATTTATTCGTTAGAAAAAAAGGGCAGTGGGGTGGTGGGGGGATGCTTGGTTTACAACTTACATTGAAAGCAACAATGTCTTCCTAATATCTGATGCTAAATCTTGGACAGAATTTTCTTCATTCAATGAAAAAGTTCTCCAACTTTGGAAAATGTTAGATTTTATTATTGGGTTGCATTTCAATGTTCTTTCTGTTTAGTTGGTAGGTTAGATTTTTGCTTTCCAATGTGGCAGACTTCATACTTTTTGGGATGTTTCATTCATCACTCACTCAGCAAATGTAAGTTCACTAAGAACAACAAGCGTAAATTAGCTAAACAGAGCTGGACTGTTTTTATTAAAGCAAACAGCAATTATTTATAAGTCATTTGTCAGGAAAACATGACACTTCCTTCCCCTAATTGATCTAGAACAGAGTCATGAAATTTAAAAAAGACATCTTAGGCTACAAGTAGTTCTTAACAAAACTCAAATTTTAGAAAATGCAGAGCTTTTAAAATATGTCATCTAAATCTACACGTCTCTTTCATCAGTTTAAAAATGTTAGTAAATGTTAATAGATATCTCTTTCTAAAATGGGACTGCTGATCAAGAGAAAGGTGAAGTTTTATTGGTGCAATTACTTTTGCATCAACCTAATAGAAAATACTGTAACACCTGCAGGTTCTGAAGGTTCTGACATTTAATAAGGTAGAGATGTAACCACAAACTTCATAATATAAGCAAATGTACTGTTAAATCTCCTCCTCTCAAAGAAGAAAAAAAATGAATTCCCAGAATCTGCTATGTGTATATGTGCATGTGAATTTTTTTCCAGGAGAAAATACAGAATGGTAAAAATGTCAAACTAAAAACTTGTATGCTGTGAGTCACGTGCAAGTCCATTCCATTTGACTCACCTATATGATAAAGTCCAATCCAATCACTGGGGTCCACCTCCTCTTTAATGTCCCAGAAGATAATGAGGTTCTGGGCTTGCCCCAGCGTGTACTCGTACATGCTGGCAGTTAAGCTGGAGCGGCTCTCAGAAGTCACCAGGTCGGTGTCGCTGTTGGCCCGCTGCAGGGTCATGTTCTCTGGCATGGAGCTCTGGGCTGCGAGGCTCTGGAGGTTCTCTGGGCTCAATGTGTACCGCATCTGGGGATTTCGACGCCTCACAAAAAGCAGGTGCTCCCGGGCTGAACTAGCCATCCCGTCCGCCTCTCTGGGATTGGCTGCCTACAAAGCTGCAAGAGACAGATAAACATAAAACGTTAGTGCTACAACACGAAGAATTAGATATAAGCTCTCCAGACATAAAGCCTTAAAGGGTGTTTATTAAAGCCTGATCATGCAATAATCTTCTGTTGTCAAAATAAAACCTATTATTCTACTGTCAATTGATGATGTCAGAAACAGCTTCTATAGAGTCAAGTCACATGATGGCAAAGGCTGTCACATGCCTGTGACCCTAGATTTCACTTGGCACAGCTTTCTCCTAGCAATCAAGGAGGAGAGGATTTCCCTGCCATCCCGTTTAGGTCTATTGTTTCCCAAACACCCCATGTTCAAATATGGCATCCTCTTCTCGTTTTCCATCCCACACACATATTTATTTGCTGCTGCAATGAAATTTTAAAATAGCAAGACACATGCTAAATACAGTTGAAGTACACCATTAAGTACAAGTTCACTTGCTCAGTTTCCTTAGCATAAGAATGTAACTCATTGAAATCTTTTCAGGAGCTTGCTCAAATGTCACCTCTTCCCCTAAATACAGTGGCCATCACATTTAAAACTGCAGCACGCCAGCATTCCCCATCCCACCTTTCTTGATTTTTCTCTATAGCAATTTTTGTGATCTAATGTACCATACAATTTACTTATTTATTTGGTTATTGTCTACTTCCCCTGACAAGAATGTAAGTTTCACAAAGGCAGGGATTTTCATCTGTTTTATCGGCTACTTTATCCCCAGTGTCTACAACAGTGCCTGCTACACAGTACATGTCGATAAACATTTGTTAAACAACAGATGCAGGAAGAGTAAGCATCTTTCTCCTAGATACTTCTTGGCATAACTTGTATCTCCAGTCCCTTTCCTGAGCCTGCCCCTTGCCATCCTGACTTTCTGGCTGGTCCACATTATTTGGGCCATCTGGATCACGATAAGCTATTTCCTTTGGCTCCCACTTGGCCTCCATCCAAAGGAACAAGGCCTTCCCTGTTGGAACTTAGATAGCCCCTTTTTGGCTCACTGATTCTAGTTCTAAAATACTTCCAGATTCAGACAGAGACTCCAGTACCTCCTGTACTTTAACGCAGTACAAGTAAGGTTCTATCTACCAGCACCTTACCTGTTTGCCATGGGTTTACATTACCTCACTCGGATCTCACTAGCTTTACATATAATTGATCTGATTTTCTTCTGTACCATCCCATTCAGAACTACATAATCCCCTCATGAATTTATGGATTTAACATTTATTCTGCACGCTTAGTACCTGCCACCATCTTCATTATGCCATGTTTCATTTCAGGGCAAACCCTATTGGGTCCTGGGTAGTCTATGAAAACACTTTCTGCCACTCACACTAGCACTTCTCCTATGATATATTTCAACACCCACTGCATGAGTTTTCATTTAAAAAACAAACAAAGTAACCTTGGGTGCAATATTTACATGACAGCTAACAACCTTGGCTACTGAGTCTGAGAGGAGGGAAAGGGAAGATAGGGTTTTTTCTCCCATCCTCCCATTCAGTCCACAGACACTTTGGATGAAGAGGACATGCTTCTGTGCTAGGTTTATAGCACTTGCAAATGTATTTATTCAAATAGTTTCTGCCATAAAGTAGATCTCATACTTTGAGCACTATCTCTTGAATGAAAATAACTTGGACAAGATATCTTTTGTGAAAAGGATAGAAATAAAAATGAACAGACAAGCTGATTTACTCAGTTCAATGGTTTTAAATCCCATATCTCTCTTCATAAAGTTGGCACTTATTTTCTGTATGTCGTCTATGGTAACTCTGATACCATAAAAGAATCCATAATTATTAGAAAATCTCCAATCTATGAAGCTTAAAATACAGGTCAACTTCTCATCTGATAGTTTCAAGAAATTTCATTTTACTGACTTTCAACAGGCCATTATTTCTTTATAAACTCAGTGAGTCATGCAGCACATCAGCTTCAGCAAGAACTATAAATAATTAACTCCTAACACATTGTAGTTGAATAAAAAAATACAGGCTGTATATAACTAAACTACTTCCCTGAAAGAAAGAAATAGGCCACAACCCTTATAGCTTAAAACCACAACAGAAGAAATACTGACAATTATTCCACTCTAGAAAAAAGTGAAATAACATGTATGTATGCCCACATTACTGTTTTTAAATTATCTGTATTTAAGCAGAGAGATAGGTTAGCACAGCAGCTAAGAGAAAAAGCTCTGAAGTCCAACTTCTGGATTTCGGTTATATCTTTACTTTCTATCACTCTATGACCTTAGACAATTTATTTTAACTCTCTGTCCCTCTGTTTCCCCACCTATTCAGGAAGAACATAATAACATCTGCCTCATAGGATTTTGGAGAGAACTAAATAAATCAGTACAGATAAAACATTTCAAACAGTGTCTGGCATATAGTAAGTGCTTGGTCAAGTTTAGCTATTAATACCATTATGTGACTACATTCTACTTTAATTATATCAAGAATTGGTTTTAATACTCCCATAATTCCCATCACCCCTTCTACTTAATCAGCATCTTCAGTATTTCAAAGCATAGCCCCTAACAGAAACAAAAGAGCCTTGTAGGCAGTGAGGACCTCAGATATCTCAGAGCCCAAGCTTTGGCCCCATAACACTGACAAGAGCCATTCCCTGGTCTTCAAGCCGGGCGTGGTGGCTCACGCTTGTAATCCCAGCACTTTGGGAGGCTGAGGCGGGTGGATCATGAAGTCAGGAGATTGAGACCGTCCTGGCTAACACGGTGAAACCCCATCTCTACTACAAAATAGAAAAAATTAGCCGGGTGTGGTGGCGGGCGCCTGTAGTCCCAGCTACTTGGGAGGCTGAGGCAGGAGAATGGCATGAACCCAGGAGGCGGAGCTTGCAGTGAGCAGAGATCGCACCACTGGACTCCAGTCTGGGCGACAGAGCGAGACTCCATTTCAAAAAAAAAAAAAAGTTGAAACTCAACTTCATCACCAATAGTGGGTTCATCGTTCATGCAACAAATTACTGTGCTCCTCCTAAGTGAAAAGCATTAAGGATACAACAGAGCAAAAGTCAAAGTCCCTAGTTCAAAAAAGCCTGCATTCTAACAAGAAAAGACACGCAACTAAGGGCCAAAAACCAAATACATAATACATATTTGTTTTCAGTGAAAGAAGAAAAAGAGCTAGAAATGTGTGAATCTGCTAGCTTAATTGCACCTGCAAAAATGTATGGAGCATCTACTACTACATGTCTACCATAAAGCTGCAGTGTATGCTAAATAGTAAAAAGAGTAAGGTATTTTTTCTTCAATTTCTTTCTTTTCTTTTCCTACCATAGCCCTTCCCCTGTGGGAACTTGAAATTTTGGGGAACAAAAGCAAATATTCATATATGAGATAATTCAAGCTGGTATCAATGGCACTTTATATACATGTATAATTAGTCTTAACAAATATGTTGTAGGGACAATAAATGTTGTAGGGCATCTGAAAGTGATAAAATATATTTATAACGGGCTTAACCTTTTCCAAAGCACTTTCACGTCAGGTATCTCAAGTAAGCCCTCAGAATATTGTGAATTAATTCCAAGAGATAACATCATTATCTCTCTTTTCAGATGAGGAAACTGAGAAAGATTTGTGAGGCAAAAGTTTGGCTGAAGAAGACAGAAAACACTTGGTGGCAGAGGTGATATCTGAGGTGAGCCTTAAAGAATTAGAAAAAAAAAAAGAAACGCATGAAGAGCTTTCTAATTGGAAGCATGGATACAAAGAAACTACCAAGGAAGAGTACTGGGAGGCAGGGAAGAAAAAAACAAATGTAGAGTTTCCACAGAACCCGGTGAAGATGATGAGAATCCTGCAAAAGAAACCATGCACTGGCCGGGCACAGTGGCTCAGGCTTATAATCCCAGCACTTTGGGAGTCTGAGGCAGTCAGATCACCTGAGGTCAGGAGTTCAAGACCAACCTGGCCAACATGGTAAAACTCTGTCTCCACTAAAAATACAAAAATTAGCTGGGCATGGTGGAACATGCCTGTAATACCAGCTACTCGGGAGGCTGAGGCACGAGAATCGCTTGAACCAGGGAGGTAAGGGTTGCAGTGAGCTGAGATCATACCACTGCACTCCAGCCTGGGCAACAGAGTGAGACTCTGTCTCAAAAAAAAAAAAAAAAGCACCAGTCTTGGAGGGGGTGGGTCGCCACAGTGCCCACTGACGAATGCAAGCCCCAATGTGACACAGAAGATACTGAGGCTCCATGAGGTTAGGCCCACCCAGCGTCACAAAGCTGATGAGTCAGTCACACGCTTAAAAACAAAGTTAAAGTGGGAGAGAGAAAAATGAAAGAGAGAGAAAGAACTTCAAAGTCAAGGAAGGAGAGACTCCAAGGACAGTGTCAAATGCTGCAGGGAAAGACTGAGGAGTGGGTAAAATTGGTGGCCAAAAGAGTTAGCATGGAGTGGTAAAAGTGGGGTAAAGAATCCAGGCTCTTCCTCAAAAGGCTGGATGGCGAAGAGAAGGAGGCAAGTGGGGAGGGCAACATGGATTGAGACAGAGTTGGGTTTGTTTGCTTTCATGTTTTGTTTTGCTTTTAGGGTGGAAGAGATTCTGCATGTTCCTAATACCAGCATAGGAACTAAGAAAACAGGAAATATTTGCTGAATGAATAAAAACTGAGAGAAAAGGGCCAGTAAAGAGGAGAGAATTAAGATGTAGGAAAGAGAGGAGACATAGTACAGAGCATGGCTACTAGCACGAACAAAAGCTGGAAGACATAGGACAGGTGGAGAATTAGTCCAAACCAGCACTGTCCAATTGAAATATAACACAACCCATAAATTACACCCAGGGTGTAATTTAAAATTTTCCAGTAATCACATTTTAAAAACATAAAACAGATGAAAATTTTAATAACATTTTATTTAACTCACTATATCCAAACTTATTGTTTCAACATTAATATAAACAGTTACTAATTTATTTCTTTCTTTTTTTAAATACTAAGGCTTTTAAATCCAGTGTGAATTTTACACTTAAAGCACATTTCAGTTCAAACTGACCACATTTCACGCGCTCCACAGCTACCTACAGGACCAGGAAGTACAGATTTAAACCATGGAGGTGCCCCCACTTCCTTTTCAACTCTATTGATCAGAAAGACCCCGAAGGTAGCTCAGAAGAAGATGTCATTGAACTAGCTGACAATAATGTGTTAATAACCAAGAATTCCTTAATCCTTCCAAGAGTTCTTTCATTACACTTTAGCACAAAGATGCTTTTTGAGCCAAATCTCTAATAGGAATCATTGTTCAATCCTGTTATATGAAGACATCCAGTCTGGGGGTGGAGGGTTTTCTGGGGATAGACTTGAGGATGGGGAGGTTGACAAGTCTCAGAAACTCTTTATATCTCTTTTTGCTTCTTTTCTTCTACCCTGAAGCTGTATAGTCTTCAAAAGCAGAACAGTGTCCCAGAGGTGCTTGTGTGTCAGGGGAGGAGATGAAGTGGGGAAGGGATGGAGATTTTCTATATATTCCTTTAACAAACTCTCATATATGATACAAACTTTTCCTAAGTGATATTCAAATATATACAGGTTATTTGTAAGTCAGTACATAAATCAGTAGCTGTATATATTTAAACTTCACTCTGCCTCAATTTATTTATCTATTAAATGGAAGTAATTTTAATGTACCATGCAAGGTTGTTTTAAGGATTGAAATACTGTGGATGAAAGTCTTCAATAAAAAGTAGCCATGGTTATTTTAGTAGGCAAACATTATAACTACTGAATTAATTAATGCATTGTTTAGTCTAGGGTAACTATTTATGCCTAAGAGCCTGGGGAGAGGAACACCAGGATTTGGAAGACAGTGAACAGAAAGCAAATGCTGAAGACCAACTTTACATATTAAAAACCACTAGAAGTTCTGCCTAGTCTAGATGACCCTGTACTTAGAAAAGAAGAAGAAAACGTCCATCCTTTCCCTGCCTCCACCTATTCCACATGGCTCCTGGTTTCCAGGGCTCAGAAATCATCCACATTAGGTTATACAGGCCTTGAGTTACAGCTTAAGAAACTCAACCATAGCTCTTATAGAACTGTTTCTGTATTAAAAAGTAATGACAACCTCCAAACAACCCCCTTAGAAAAGAATTACAGAGCCCACCGCCCACAAGCCAGCGACGGGACAGTGTAAGATGTAAGAGAGAGGAGACAAGAATTTAAGAAACTTGGCCACAGAACTTGAAGTAGTCCTGTTGGAACCTGACCAAGAGTAGTGAGTGGTGAGCCATTCCAGGGTCTTGAGAAGACAGGCGAAAATAGGAAAGGGAAGTCTGAGGAAACGTAATCTGAGAGTTTATGCAGGGCTGATTATAACAGGAAGAAAACAGAGGTGGGGAAACAGTGAGAAACTGATCAGTCAAGGAACCCAGTGCTGTTGGCAGAAGACGGATTTTAGTGACATGAAAAGGAAATATCAATCAGGAATGTTTCAAAGGAAGAACCCATAGACACGATGACAGATTGAATATAGGGGATAAAAGTGAGAGTAAAATTAGGACTAAATTCTGGATTTTCAATCTAAGTGACAACAGAATCCCAGAAACATTGACAGGGCTGAGAAAATCAAAATCATTTCAGGTGAGATGGAAGTAAATGCAATATATCCAAGTAAATATAACTCTTATGAAGGTGGGTCCAAATTGTCAGTTATTATGAGGCCAGGTATAAAACAAATATTCAAATGCAAGTCTCTGCTCAATAATAGCCTTAGTATTAATTAAAATTGACTATGCCAATGTATCCCTAAAAGTCTTATTTCAGGGTTTAAAAACCTCATTCAGATGTTTTACTTTACATAACTTAGGTCAACTGGAAAGGAAATAAATCAATGATTTTATTTAGATTACAACAAGGGACTATTATCTAATTGCTTTGGAAACCTTAATTTTTCCCTTATAGGAAATGTAATATAGTTTTTAGAGTTCATGTTTTGATAGTAAATAAGTACTGTGCAAAAATTAATTTGCAAAGTCACATAAAAATGAAAAAAATCAAAGCACTCTAAATTTTATACCTAAAATTTGAGTTTTAACTACCTTATTCAATGTAATATTCTCATATGGGAAAATCAGTGTACTCAATAACAGAGAACAGCTGCTGCACATTTTCTAATACTGAAACCTAAGAACTCTCAATTTGCTTCTTGATTTCATATTTCTTATTGCCTTCTGCAATGAGAAAGACACATTTTCTTCAGAAAATTATCCACGTTCTTTTGAAAAGCTTCAGAAAATAAAGCCGACAGCAAGGGAAACAGGTTAATATTCACTATATGGCTTAAGTAGAAAGCTGGTCCTTTAAAGCTCCTTAGATAACCCATCCCTCCCAGGGTGAGTCTGTGCTGCAGCTATATGTCCCATTCCCAGTGGGCACAATTTAACATGATGTAGCACTCTTTAAAAAATTTTTAAAAACCCTCCTTCTAAATATGATTAGGTCTGCACCATGCTGCTCTCCCAGATAAAAGACATCTGTTTCAAACAACTGAAAACAAAATCATTTTTCTTCAAGAGGTCAAGAGAGATTTAATTACTAAGCAAATCACAAAATGCCATAGTATACAACTTCAATTCCAAAACCAGGCGATTTTGTTCAGAAGATATAGACAGTAGCAGATGACAAATACATTAAGCAAGTGTTTTTTATTTAAAATAGTTTTGCTAAAGAATCTGGAGGTGAATGTCAATTTACTAAACCTCACCTGAAGGACAGGTACTGAAAAACATTGTCAGAGGATTTTTACAGAATTTAAGAAATGCATCCTAGGATCTAACTTCCTAGAGTTGGCATTGATAAATAAAACCAATAATAATAAAAGACAAACTTGTTTAACCCTTCAAATTCCAAAAGACACAACATACAACACACACACACACAAACACACACCTGTTCAACTATACTATGCTTCAAACTCCAAGTGATTTTTAATTTTTTTTTACTATCTAAATGAGGAAAACAAAGGGTGAAAAACTAGATTTATAGTCAAGATATAATTAGCCTGCAGTAAGTAGAGATGTGAGAACTATAGGAAAAGAAAGCAGAACCCATCCCAAGCAAGGCCAATTGGCATCTGAGATGAACAAAGACGTCACCAAATCTTCCACCAAAGCTCCCTCTCCAGTGGATTTCCCCTGTGTGTAGCAAGAGAGAGCATTTTCAGTCATTCAGTATAAATGAACATTCAGATAAACTCCGTGTTTATCATAGATAATCAGAACTTGATGCTTAGCTTACTCAGCAAGAGTATGCTAATAAAATGATTAGGAAAACCAGAAAATGTCCTTCTACACAACCTGCTAGGAAATGAGAACTGAATAGAGAACCTGGGGTAACTGGAGCTGCCCCTCACTTCCTCTTTCCAGGTGGAAAAGTCTCAGAAAATGCAATTTATCCTCCAGCCTGCTGCCCTTTAGGAAAAGCCTGTTTTCCCCAAAATTTTACTGAACAATATGTTATAATCCACAACATAAAAATTGCCCAAATGTAAATTTGGAAAACGGATGTACACAAATAGAAATAATTTTAAGTTCCAAAAAATTGTTAATTTTGAAGACTGAGTTCAAGAATGCTTTCAAGATGTTGGTTTAGCTTTAAATCATTAAATATGCAACTAGATTAAAAAGATAAAATCATTAATATTTAGCCCTTTTAGTTATTTAAACTCAGTGAGATTTTTAATTCAATTATTTAATTAAAAACTTCTTTGAAGGTATGAGTAGATATTTTACAAAAAAATTGAATCAATAAGTATATATCAAAACACATTTTTAAAAAAGAGATATAATTGTTGTCCACTAAAACATCAACTTTGAAAAACAATAGTACTCAAGTGAAAATGCAGTGAGAGACAACACTCATATGTTGCTGAGAGGATAGTTTTACAAAGCTTTCTGGAGCTTTAGGTATGCTCACACCCTTAGCCCCAGTGATTCATTTCCAGGGCTCTACCCTAAGGAAAGAAGCAGAGATGCCAGCAAAGAGTTATAAAAAGATGATCACCACAACATTATTCAAAATAGAAAACCAATTAAAAACAAAACAAATGTCCAACAATGGAGAAGTATTTACATTATGGCATATCTACCTTATACACTATTATGAAGCCATTAAAAACATATTTTTAAGATTTGACATGGGAATTTGTTCATGCTGTAAGGTTAAGTATTATCAAATACTGTTACATATACAATATAATTAAATTGTGTTAATAACACACATAGAAAAAAGAGTATACTTTTTCAAGTTATAGATAGTGGGATTACAGTTGTTTTTACCTCTTGATACTCAATTTTTGAATTTTTCTACAAATAAGATACATAATAATGTTATTTAAAATGGACCTCTGATATGAAAGGATGGTTCCTACTATTTATTTATTTATTTATTTATTTATTTATTACAATAAATAGTTATCTTCGAGGGCTCCTTAGTTGCAAGGAACAGAAGCCCCCTCTGATAAACCGAAACAGAAAGGAAATTTACTAGAAAGATACTAGGTAGCCCACAGAATCAAAATAAAGGAAATTAATGAACCAAAGATGCTCTTGGGTAACAGTAGCCACCAGGATCAATCCACCTAAACATCTGTCCTTTCTCCATGATGTTGCTCAGGACTGACTGGTAGGAGACAGGATCCTATGGACCTACAGAGAAGAGGAGACAGCATCTGGATGGGCAATTCTACCAAAACTGAAGGCAGTTTTGGTAGAATTAAATTAGTAAAAAAAAGAATTAAATTAGTAAAAATGAAGGTTTGCTGTTACTAGATGAATAAAAAATGAATGCTGGACAAAGATAAAAGAAAAAAAACACTAACAAAATACCAGTGCCAATATCACAGACCCTTAAATATGTAACAAGAGAAGAATATAGACTAGCAAATATGGGAAAAACTAGAGCAACATCTCTTACTCATTTATCTCAATACAGGATAGACTGTGATGAGCCCCCACTGTAACAATATTTATTGGCAGAGGTATCAGTTACATTACATTAACCTATACTTTTAAAATGTTAGTCAATTAAGAAGAGCAAAACTTCATTTTAAGAATCATTTTTAAATGTCATGCCAAATTAGGAAAATGAAAGCCAAAACTTCATATATTTTCACTACCTTTTAAAAATTCCAACCTATTTTTCAGTAAACATACATGAAGTCATAGTCTATCCAAGTGTCAAAAAAGAAGAAAAGAAAACAAGAAAAACTCTCTGCTTTTATATCAACCACTTTGGGTGGTTTGCTCGTCTATTAACAAATACTAGCCAGGCACTGTGGCTCATGCCTGCAATCCCAGCACTTTGGGAGGCCGAGGTGGGCAGACTGCCTGAGTTCAGGAGTTGGAGACCAGCCTGGCCTGGGCAACATGGCAAAACCCCATCTCTACAAAAAATACAAAAATTAGCTGGGCATGGTGGCGTGCGCCTATAGTCCCAGCTACTCGGGAGGCTGAGGTGGGAGGATCACTTGAGCCTGAGAGGTGGTAGTGGCAGTGAGCCGAGATCAGGCCACTACACTCCAGCCTGGGCAACAGAGTGAGACCCTGTGGCAAAAACAAAAACAAAAACAATTATTAATGGTTTTTGTGAGAGAAGTGGAATTATTTCCTCTTACATTCATTCCTTTTGAAAGATACGAAACTTTTACTCCTGTGCAACCTTAAGCAGAAGATATCTTTTCTCTTTTGTGTGGAATATATCTCAAAACATTACCTGCAGTTAAGTTGGTAAACTATTCGTAAGTGAAATTCAAATATTTAAGAATTCCACGTTACTTTGTGGTGGCTGAAGCGAATTAGGTGGGAAAGTCTTCCTTGCAAAGCAAATCACAAAACTTAAGCTCCTAGTTACTGATTGGCAAAAGCTTCCAGAGAAGACCAACTGTACTTCAATATAATTGTTTATTCCATAAAACACCAGAGGTCATAACTATAAACTCTATCATGCAGTCTATACTCCATAGAGTACATTTTTTAAACCTTAATCCTTCTTTCATTTCCACTGCCACAACAGCATTAAGCCAAGTTCACATCATTTCATACCTAGACCACCACTTCTTAAAAGACCTCTCTCGTCCTTATATTTTCCCCCAGCCAATCTATCTACTCTCTCCCTACAGCACTTTTTCAATGCCAACCCTTCCAATCAAGTAAATTACATAATTAAAAAGCCATGATGGAAGTGAACAAAGGAGCAGGGAAGGAACCAGGTTTGACAAGAGTGAACAGGGAAGGCCTCTCACAAGTAGTGACATTAAAGCTGATTAGGCTGAGATCTGAAGTTAGCAAATGGTTGCACAGTCCAGGTGAGAAGCAAGGAAGGCACAGATTTCAGTGGTGGCTCTGGGGGTCAGGGAGGACAGCAGAGGGTGGATTTTTTCCCTGGATTTCTTTATAATTCCCTGAATAAACCCAAAGTTCCATGCAAACTTTCTCCATGCAAATTTATCTATTCTGTTACCCTTGCAAATGCTTAGCAAGTTCAGCAGTGCCCATGCAATTCTTACCACCTACTCCACCTTCAAGACCTAAAGACCACTCTCTTTTTGAAGAACACCCAGCCAGTAGGCAACATTCCTATATGTGAATTCCAGTTGTCTTTTTTATATTATTCTTATCACTTATACTTCACAGTGCCTCATATTTTAATTATGAAGATCCATGTCTTCTCCTGCCAGACTATAAGCTTTTTGAGGACAAATTACTGTTTCTCTTACACAAATAGTGTTTATTTTTCAAATGCTACCAGTGAGAAAATAACAATGCAAAAGGACAAAGTCAACAGTATGAATAAATCTTGACTTTTCTTTTTTTTCCAAACTTAGAGTTTATTTTTGAGTTACAAAGGTAGATCCATTGCAGAAAAATGAAACAGTGTTAACAGCATCTCCATTCACTTGTTTAATTAGCATTATTGGCTTTTTTTTAAACTTTTACTTTAGGTTCAGGGGTACATGTGCAGGCTTCTTATATAGGTAAATTGTGTGTCACTAGAATTAGCCACATTAGCCATCTAAAAAGGATTTTTTGAGTAAAGTGCCCATTTTGTGCTAAAAAGTATAAAATAAGGCTCTTGCTACAGCATACAAAAAAATAAAAGTCAAGCTACATGAAAGAAATAGAAAGCAACTGCCTTCTGTACTGTAATGTATAAGTGCAAAAGGCAGTAAGAGAGCTCATTATGGGGCATGATCAGCACGGGCTGAAGTAAAGAAAAGCCTAATGAGAAAATTTGAGCTGGACCTTGAAAGATACGAAGGGGCCATGAAATATGGCATGCATTTTAGGCCATACTAGAGTACAACTAAAAAATATGGCGTGCATTCTAGGCCATACAACACAACTAAAAAGTAAAGATAGATAGGAGTTAGCTTTCACTACCTTCACTCTATCCAAGCCACTGTCATCTCTCCTCTGAATGAATAGCCTCCTTCCCCTCTTCCATTCTTGATTTCTTTTTGTATATTCTCAATATGACAGCCAGAGTGACCCTGTTCAAATGTTAGATCATTTTGTTCTCTACTACAAATCCTCCAACAACCCCTATCTCATGCAGAGAAAAAGCCAAAACCCTTACGGTGGTCTAGAAAGCCCCACATGATCCAGCTGCTAGTCCTCTCTGACCTCATCTTTTGCTACTACCTTCCATGTTCACACCGCTCCAGTCCCACTGCTACTCCCAGAATGTTCCAGCCACACTCTACCACAGGGCCTTTGCATATGCTATTCCCTCTGCTCTTCTCTTCAGTATGCACATGGCTCACTTTGTTACTTCTTTCATGGTTTTACCAAATGGCAGCCTCTCAGAGGGACCTTCCCTGACCACCCTATGATAAATTTCAACTACTCCAACACTACCTACTCCCTTTTCCTGCTTTATTTTTCTCCTGCAGCACTTTTCATACTGTAATATACAGTATGACTTATTCACCTGTTTATTACATCTCTTCCCCCTAGAATGTATGCTTCATGAGGAATCAGAAATGACAGACAGACATCACCTCTAAGTTGGCAGCTGGACCTATATGGTTTTCTTGGTAGAGCACTTGGAACAATGTTTCACTTAATTAATCAATTATTGTTTTTAATTTTACAAACTATTTGGCACCACAGTAAGATCTTTAACTGAAGTGATTTCATGGGCAGAATGCAATGGTTGTAAGCAGATGTTGCAAACACGCAGGTAAAATTTCAAAGTCTGAGGTTACCAACTGATGCTTACCATTACTACAGAAATCAACAAAAGGTGCATCAAAGCAGAAAAAAGCAAGAAGGGATGGAATCAAACAAGAAGGAAGAACCACATTAGGAAGAAAAGGCATGCGTAAGTCACAAACAAGAGTGTCAAACCTGCCTGGTTTTTCATACAAATAATAGTTATCCAATGCCTACTAAGTATGAGGTACTGTTCTTGTATTAGAACAAACAAATGGAACAAATTCCATTCTGAAGGAACTTACAGTCATAAGACTAGAAAAAGAATGAATTCAAAATAATAATAAACTACTCAATTTATGAGATCCCCAATGAGGGCAAAGACTCATCTGGAAGAACCAAAAAACTAAATGAATATGCAACATGTGAATAAGGAAACAGTTCTCTTCAGTATCATGATCCAGCTTATTGATACCAAGTTTAATTTTACTTCAAATACTGGGATAAAAAAAAAATGCTTGGAATCTTTTCCAAAAGGACTACCTACAGAGCACTGTATTTTCCAATTTTTTTTTTTTTTTTAACAAAGAAGAGATTATTTTTACCTAAGTGTTCATGGCCCAGCTCCACTCTATTAACGGGCTGACAGTGAAAGCAAAAAGCGTCACACAACGATGAACTGAAGATGTAAAATCAGTCCCCATTCAACCATTTCTCCCATACAATGACAGAGTCAACCCCTGTCAACCCCATTTCTGCTAGTCTCTTATTGAATGTTAGATGTTCCAACAATAAACTGATGGCAAAGAGAAATTACATGAACTGGTAAAAGATTCAGGAATTCATAAAAGTCAAAGTGATTTTAAAGTCACATGCAAAACCACTGAGTAATAAGGATCTGGCAAAGTTAGAACAATTGGTAACCTAAAGAGAAAAAAATTAAGGATAATTTGACTTTCTTAGGATTAGACAGAAGCCATGGGACAGTTAACAGAGGCTTGAAATAGTTTTTGCAATATGACTTTCTTTATGATTGTAGTGAGAAAATCAAATAGCATATTGTGCTATCACACAGTTTTCTTGAAAAAAATGAATTACTCCAACCCTCTAAAAGTTTCAACACTTTGGGCTGGGCGCAGTCGCTCACGCCTGTAACCCCAGCACTTTGGGAGGCTGAGGCAGGCGGATCATGAGGTCAGGAGTTCGAGACAAGACTGGCCAATACGGTGAAACCCCACCTCTACTAAAAATACAAAAAAACTAGCTGTGTGTGCTGGCGCACACCTGTAGTCCCAGCTACTCGGGACGCTGAGACAGGAGAATCGCTTGAACCAAGGAAGCAGAGGTTGCAGTCAGCAGAGATTGCGCCACTGCACTCCATCCTGGGTAATAGCGGGAGACTTCGTCTCAAAAACAAACAAAAAGTTTCAACACTTCATTTGTTCTTTGTTCCTTCTAATGATTAGGCCATGTTTGTGATTATAACCTAAATGTTGGTGTAAGACAAAATAAACTGATTCTCATCATTTGAACTTTTGTCAAGATCAAGCCCTTTGTCTCCCTATTTACTCTGCAATTTGGCTTCCCAATCAATGTAAATAGATTTACTTTAAGAGGCCTGCTTTCCTGGTAACTCCTGTCTATCCTCCGCTCCCATCCCTCACTCCCATGTTATCATGCAGCTCTTAATCCTAGATTTGACTTCCAGACAGAGGCACCAAGCTAGTGGATAACACAGCTGAGACCTACTCTGAGGTCTTTAAAGTCTGATTTTATTCCAATATGCTATGCCTCCTGTGGCTTCTGGGTTACAACTGGGTTATGAAAGCTATATCATATGGAACCCAGGTTTATCCACAAAATTTGGGGAGAAAGACGTAATCAACTGTTTACAGGTTTTAAAATCAGTGCCATAAACGGGAGCCAAGCAGCCTCCCCCTGCCAAAGCAGAACTGCCCGATCAGCTCTGCTGTGTCTCCTCGCTTTCTCACTCTCACTTGTGGTTCACCTGCTGTTAGCTTTGCAGATATAGAAAGCAATTATTTATTTATTTGTTGTGAGCCACAGATTTAAGTCAACTTTAGAAGCCCATCACCTTGTTGAGAAGTAGCAATTTCCCTCTCTGAAGACAGTCTCCATGGACCCTGACAATTCGTTGATGAGCAGGCATAATTAAAGAGGCCCGAAGGAGTAGCTCTGCTGCTGGGAGCCCTTCCAGAGTAGCAGCTCAATAAAAATCACATCCTTTTTGCCCTTCCTCTCTCACCTATCCATTTTTTGGGGGGAAAAAATAGTAAGTATGTGGATGTCTCCTTGAGTCAAAGTAAATCAAGCACATGAACACTTGTACTCAGGAATCCTACAGTAAGTTGAGATGTGAAGTTCTGCCTCCCACTTCAATGTTGGGGTGAGTGTCCGTGGCACCTGGTTATGTGTTAAAAAAGGAAGACAGTGATGATCTCTTAGCCTAAAGATATGGGGAAAAAGAAAGAAACTGTGGTGCCAAGTCTGGGAATTTCGCCGGGCTATAGTACCGGCTTCCTCCCACCCCAGTACGTTGATGCACAGAACTAATCCTTCGGACCTATGCTAGCTCTCCAGCTGACCTCGAAACTATGAGTTGTATGGTCCGTGGTCTTCCCCACCTCTGTCTCATCTCACTAGTTTAGCAATGTATCTAGCGCAAGGGCAGAAACACTGTGGTAAGTATTCACTAAAAATGGAACACATGAGAAGGTATAAATGAAGCAAGGTTTGAAGTCTGATGGAATGATTTCTGCAGAATAGATAATTAGACAATCCTTACAAAATGATAGTACTATATGACCGTAAGTAAAATTGCCAAATTCTTTCTACGGATGCTGAAAGATTTCATTTGTTTTAGTGAGTCAAATTATTTTAACTCATTATATTTATAGAAATTGGATTCCTGCTCCCAAATTCAATAAACTAAAAGAAGCTGCATTTTCATTAATAGATTAAAATCTATTCAAAGAAATAAATCCATTCAGCTTATAAATAAATTATTTTTGCTAAGAATGCTGCACTACTAAAATGTAAAAATACCATGGCCTTAAATAATAATTTCAAATGAATTAAAATATCATTAAAATGCAAAACAGTTTTAACTGGTTGTAATTAGGAAAAATCTTTTCAAACACTACACACTTATCCATTACCTCATTAATCCATTTTTTTTTTAATTTATAGAAAGATAAGACAAGAACCCACCCTTTGCAACGGTGTGATTCCTTCTGTCATAATGCATGGGAAACAGGAATAAAGAAGAGACTTGGAATCATAAATATTAGCACTCCTTGTCTCCTCTTCTTATATGCATTTTCTCTGCCTACAGTTGTCCCTCCCCCGGCTTTCTATAAGTATGGGGGCCTTGGTGATCTGCCAGGCTGAGAACCAGAAAGAAAGCTGTGGGCCATTCCTCCAGCCTTAACCCAGTGTGCCTAAGACAAAGTCCATCCCTGTGCATCCAAAACTTTGCCCTTTTTGCGTTGCAAAGTTTAGGTTGGGTTTCTGTCATAGATGTAGAAAACTTCAGTAATACAATGGATATGTCCCACTGTTTAGCACACAAAACCTAGATAATAGGTGAAGCAGAAGGGAAAGAATCTGAGTTGACTGATAAAAACACGGTGCTTAGCCAGAGAGTGGCAGGGAAAGGAAGATAGAAAAGGATTGTGGGGTTACAGCATTTTTTCTGGAGATGAGAGGAAGAAGAAAGATGGAAGAGGCAGCTACCAGGAATATAACAGCAGAGAGCATGTTCAACCACCATTGTCTAGTCTCCAAATCTACTGATCATAAGCCACCTGTTAGATGCAGCCCAAATATCAGATTTTTTTTTTTTTTTTTTTTTTTGAGATGGAGTTTCTCTCTTGTTGCCCAGGCTGGAGTACAATGGCATAATCTTGGCTCACTGCAACCTCCGCCTCCCAGGTTCAAGCAATTCTCCTGCCTCAGCCTCCCAATTAACCAGGATTACAGGCATGCACCACCACGCCTGGGTAATTTTTTGCATTTAGTAGACACAGGGTTTCACCATGCTGGTCAGGTTGGTCTCCAACTCCTGACCTCAGGCGATCCACCCGCCTTGGCCTCCCAAAGTGCTGGGATTACAGACGTGAGCCACCACGCCCAGCCCAAATATCAGGTTTTTAACATGTTCCCCATTTGATGCTGATAAATGCTGAAATTTGAGAACTGCTGACATAAGAAATCACCAGGTATTATCTATATGTAGTCCCAAGTTAGACCAAATAACTGACACTATCTCTCCAAGTATATCCAAATTTGTTAAACAAATTTAAAATGAACCAAAAGTCAACCGAGAGATTTGTCTAAGAATTTTTAAATTCTATTTCCCATACAATTTAGACAGACATAATTATTGAAACATTGTGAAAATTGAAATAAAATATTTTATTTATTAATTAAAAGGCATGAAACACTGCAGTATTACATTCAACAAGCTGAAAGTTGTCAAAAAAGGAAAGGAAGCTTAAGAAATATGGCGTAAAGTTTATACCCAGAACTTATGCTTTTCTCCTCTGTTCAGATACTAGAAACAGGCCATTAATTTATCTCTGATCTTTCTAACATCCAAAGAGTTACAAGAAACACAGACCCATTCCCCATCCATAAGATAAACAGAAATGATTTCCTGGTGGCTGGGCGCAGTGGCTCATGCCTGTAATCCAACCACTTTGGGAGGCCAAGGCAGGAGGATCACTGAGGTCAAGAGTTTGAGACCAGCCTGGCCAACATGGTGAAACCCTGTCTCTACTAAAAATACAAAAATTAGCCAGGCGTGATGGCGCATACTTGTAATCCCAGCTACTTGGGAGGCTGAGGTGGGAGGATCCCTTGAACCCAGGAGGTGGAAGTTGCAGTGAGCCCAGATCATACCACTGCACTCCAGCTTGGGTGACAGAGCAAGACATTGTCTCAATAAGTAAATAAATAAGAAATGATTTCCTGGTGATGAGATCTGAGAGAACTTTCTCCAATTGGTCTTCATGGTGTATGAAGTATTAGTCTCCATTCTTCTATCTACATCAAATACTACAGTGTTGTATTACCATTTTTATGGCATCTCATTGGCCTAACACCAGCAGGCCCAATTCAGGAACAAGCATACATAGCTCCGTAATGGTCCAACACTGTGCTGTCCATTACAGGAGCTCCTAGCTACATGTGGCTATTGATCATTTGAAATGTGGCTAGCCTAAAACGAGATATGCTGCAAGTATAAAATGCACACCAGATTTTAAAGAATTAGCACAAAAAAATTAAAATATCTCATCGATAAGACTTATATTGACCATAAGTTTTTACAAGATTACAAATGGTAGTGTTTTAGATATACTGAGTTAAATAATATATACTATTAAAATTAATTTCACCTGTTTTGAATGTGGCTATTTTTAAAAATTAACATGTGTGGCTCACTAGAATGGTGCTGGATAAACAACTATACTCCCAACTTAGTCCAAGGGTAAAATTTACACTTAAATTTTAACTCTTAAAGCCATGTCTGGGCTTCCTATTTTTCAAGTAATTCTTTATAATGAATTTCTTGTAAGAACTGGCAACAGAAAGTTCAAGGTAATATCCACTAATATAAATCTGACCTTGAACATCTGACATGTGATTCAGTGCAAAGCCACTTTGGAAGAGTTTCATCCTTTTAGGAACATGAAGAAAGCTAACCAACATGAGCACTTGCACAAAAGACTACTCCTCTCCTGCACGGAGGGTGGTGGAGGATCATTCCTGGGCAAAATCTTCCTCAGAAAACAATTCTGGGATTTTTCTATGCATGATCAAATGAGTGACTGACCCCAAAGTGCTAAAAAAAAAAAACAAACAAACAAACATGGGCCCAATAAATGTAGCCTGGTATATTTCCAGAGCAGGGCTTATCAATGGGAGACTGCCCAATAAGATAATCCTCTAATTTGAGCAAATCAATGCCAGGGCCGGGAATACAAAAAATGAGACTAAACCCCATCCGTAAGAACCAGTGAGACTCCATGATGAAATTGTGGCCTCTGACAAAAAATTTTTTAAAGCTTATTTTCTGTAAAATTTGCTTTTTATAGCAGTTCTGTTCTAAGGAATATGTTTAGGCAACTCAGCAAGACCTTTGTATTTCCTCTGCCTACAGAGACCATGTAAGCAAATTAATCCACTCACATAAGAGAGAAGGGGTAGGCTTCATTCCTCTTTAAGGACACAGAATTTCAAGATCTCTAACACCAAGAGTTTGGGTTCTCTGCAATAAATCAGTAGTGACTCTTTCTTCTTTTACATCATATCAGTTTAGGGTCTTGGACTGGGGTGATGCTAAAATGCATCAGACAATTACTTCTAAAGAAGACTTTGAAAGAACGCAGCCAACTAAATTAGTTTTAAGCATGTGAACTAAAAGTTTGAGTAGAAAATGAACTGCCTCAAAGCACTTCAATACCAGCTAAGACCGAACCCAGGATGGGGTGTGCTGTGGAGCACAAGCTTTAGGAAGCTCTTCCTAATACTTAGGAAGAAGAGTATTGTAATTAGGATCCATACAGAGCATCTCAGAGAAAAATTCTGACTGACAAAAGATTCCTGATTAATAATGACATTTGTTGATTTTAAATGCAGCTTAAAATATCATCTGCTTTAACATTCAGTGATAGCTTATATTTAGCTACTTTAACGGAGTTCTATTTTCTTATAAATTATATTACCTAAAAGTCATGTTTTCATCAGGAAGCTCAGGCAAACGAGGGTGGGACCTGCAGTTTAGAACATCCAAAGCTCACTAGCCCCACCTAATGACAGCACACCTAGATTTCTGGAGCAGTCTGGGGATAGAGAATCAATATAACCTTGAAAGGTGAAACTTCAAAAACAAAATTGTGACGTGGAGCTTCATGAAAAGCTCCATGTAAGACTGCCTCACATTCAGAAGGCAAAAAACCAAACTGAAAATTGTCAGCCTAATTTTACCACAAAATAATAAGAGTTGGGGGAACAGAAAAAAGAAATACTTCTATGTGTTTTGTTTGTTTGTTTTTGAGACAGAGACTCGCTCTGTTGCCCAGGCTGGAGAGCAGTTGCACGATCTCAGCTCACTGCACTTTGCCTCCTGGGTTCAAGCAATTTATGGCTAATTTTTGTATTTTTAGTAGAAACAGGGTTCCACCATATTGGCCAAGCTGGTCTCAAACTTCTGACCTCAAGTGATCCGCCCACCTC
Source organism: Pongo pygmaeus (assembly GCF_028885625.2). Classification (NCBI taxonomy): domain Eukaryota; kingdom Metazoa; phylum Chordata; class Mammalia; order Primates; family Hominidae; genus Pongo; species Pongo pygmaeus. The sequence goes on from NC_072384.2 coordinate 96,468,455, forward strand.
AGCGGATTTATACATGTATAAATACATGTATAGTTACTTTAATGTATAGCCACTTTGATGTATAAATAAGGTGAAATGATACTATAGAGCAAAACTCTTTTGTAGTTTGCTTTGTTTCTACACAAAATGTAAAGTGGGCATTCATATTAATAAACATGAAACTATATCATCCTTTTTAATAGCTATTTAACATTCCACTGTATGATGTATACCATAATTTAGTTACACAATTCCCTCAAGACGGTCATTTAGATTATTGTTGTAAACCATGCTGTAAACACACCCTCACATTCATTATTGCACACTTGCCTGATTATTTCCTTAGGATTATTTCTTAGAAGTGAAATAGCTGTAACCTAAGCTACTGATGAGTGTTACTGAATGCCTTTTGAAAAGGAGGCATGATAAGCATTCCCATATCTGCAGTGCAGAGAAAGTAGCTATTTTCTTCCAAATACCTTCACCAACATTGAATGTTATCCATCTTTGGAGGCAGTTTAGTGGATAAAAGTATAGGTTCTAGAACTAGAATTTTATAGCTGGGTTCAAATCTCAGCTCTGCCATGGACTAGCTCTATGACCTCTGGAAGGCTACTCAACGTTTCTGCAGATTTCTGTTAAATGGGGATTGTATCATTGTACCTACCTGAAAGGGTTATTATTAGAATTAAATGAGTTAATATAATACTTGATATACAATAAACACTTAATAAGTGTGTACTTATTATATGAGATATTGTCCACCTGAAAGGTAAAAGCAAATCTCATGTTTTGGTTTAATCTGTATTCATTTGATTCTTTCTGGGATTGATCACAGACCCTTTTACTTAATTTTTTTTTTTTTTTTTTTTTTGAGACGGAGTCTCGCTCTGTCACCAGGCTGGAGTGCAGTGGCGTGATCTTGGCTTACTGCGACCTCCACCTCCCGGGTTCAAGAGATTCTCCTGCCTCAGCCTCCTGAGTAGTTGGGATTACAGGCGTGTGCCACCACATCCAGCTAATTTTTGCATTTTTAGTTGAGATGGGGTTTCACCATGTTGGCCAGGATGGTCTCAATCTCCTGACCTCATGATCTGCCCATCTCAGCCTCCCAAAGTGCTGGGATTACAGGCGTGAGCCACAATGCCTGGCCCCTTTTACTTAATTTTTATTAACTTTTTTTAAAGTAGTCAATCATATCATTTATAAATAATAGTGATTTCTATATCTTCCTGATTTATTTTTCTGAGATAACTACATTGGTTAGAACTTCTAAAACAAAGGTGAGTGATAATAGTGGTCATAAATATCCTTATCTCATTTATGACTTTATGATAAAAGAATTTTAAAACTATTTCAAACATCAAAATAATAAAACGTTGTAATTCAGACAACTTTTTCCATATAGTTTTCTTATAAACAGTCCTTTAAATACAAACTCTGGATTGCTTCTAAATTGTGACATTCTCTTTTGGGAAAAAAGTACTAAACATTTTACATTAAAACAATCTTTTTTAACTAAATTGAACACACACTTTTAATAAAGACCACAGTAATTTTTAACACTGGAAATATGAAGGATAAAATAAAAAAATTATTTTATTCAAATTAATTTGCAAGACAAAAGAAATTCAAAAGACAATAATGCATTTTGTACAATAACCCAAAATCAATTATTCTGTTAAATAAATATATGATATAAATAACAGAAAAAAATTAGAACACCATTTGCAATAAAAAATATTGAGCCCTTTAACTTTAAAGGATAACATTTTCATCTAGTATTCTTGACTTCTTGTGTTTTTGACCTAAAACAGCATATAAATTTCAGAAAGGAGACTCAGTTTTTCACAATTCAAACCTCTATACTCCCACACCGAGAAGGAGTATAAATTATTTCTAGATATGAAGGTCTTTAATATAAATCATGCTCCTAAATTGCGAAGCCCCAAAATGAGGAATACTGAAGTCACAAAACATTTAAGCTTTTCTTTCAGTTAAACAACAGAAGAAAGGACACCATATCAAAATTCTACACTAAGTCAAATATTCTAGAAGATTTCCCAAGCCTTAACAAAATACATGATTGCTTGAGGGTTATAATTCTAAAGGCAAAATTGTAAAGCAGAATAAGGACATGTTTACTGAACATTTATAAATGAGCCAGACTCTAAGCTATGAGCCTTATATACATTATCTCTTATCACTGATTTACCTTATCCCAGCAAGGAAGGTATTGCCACATTACTGGCTTCACATTGCCCTTGCTACACAATCTTCCATAAGCATTTTCTATATATGGATTGTAAATGGCTCCTTGGGACTGACCGTATGTCCTCTGGAGAAAGGTTGGGGAAGCTTCACTGCAAACACGGTCTGAGCTTAGGCTTATCACAAATTGATTACTTGGAAACCACTGCAATCGGCAAATAAGAGTAACCATATACCAGCATCAGTGATGGGGACAAGGTACAATGACACTGAAGTGTGTCCAGATGGTCTTCTTTTTTACTGCTCTTATGGGACACTTTCCTTGAATTAGAGTAAGGCTGGCTAACAAACTCTGGATTTACTTTTTTACAGAATTTCCAGAATATCAAATAAGGGAAATTGATCAGGCAAAACATACCAATTCAACAAAACTTGCCCACAGAGCAGTTATAGTACCTTTCAGTAAAAGATGCTACAAATTTAAGCAACCTCGGGTTTTCTTCGTTCTTTAATACACCAACACATCTACCACATGTGAACTATTCATTTGGAAGAGCCAAAAGAGTATCAAATATTAAGTTTATTGCTTCATATAGATCTATTCCTGGTATTCATATTCCTGTACCAAGCTCCAAGCAAAGAAGGAGCATCCAAATTAAGCCTAAGAAATAGAAAGTATCTGGAAAGCATCAATAGTGCCTAATGAGTAGGTATGGCATGGAATCAAGATATGAGATTCTAAATGTTGAGCTGCTGATATGCTTTGGAGAGATACTACACATATGTCTCTGCTCTGATGTCATAAAGCTTTGATCACGTCAAGTTTCAATGGCTTATGACTGCTTCACTTTCACATAGAATTTTTGAACTAAAAGGGCCCTCAGAATCTCGCCTGATCCATTCATTTTGAATAATACAAACTGACTTTCTTCATTCTGTATGACTTTTTCCAAAGTGTAAGTACCAGAGCTGGAATTAGGACCTAAATTTCTTAACTATCTGCCCACTACATGGTACTGTCACCTCTTAACTATATTCCAAGCATGTTGTTCAATATTTTAGCATATGAAAGATCTTTTGAAAGGCTGTTTAAAAAAATTACTTTTTAGAATGTGTGAGTTTCTCAAATACATAATACTTTCCTCAAACTGGGTCAGAAAATCCAGACATAATATAAATTGATTATCTCAGCCTATTCACAGCACTGCTCTATTCCTTATCACTACTGTGACCTTATGTGAGTCAACCACACTGGTCCTTTATATTCCCAACTCTAAAAATGAAGGAGTGGGACTATATGATTTCCAAGATATCTCTCAGCTTCTACAAATTCTGTAAGTCTGTGATTCATTTATAAATGAGTATAATCACGTCTTTCACTTCTATTCTTCTTTTTCTCAGAGCATACTCATACCCGCTACTACCACAAAACCTGAAAAGCATTATATACACAAGCACGCTATACTTAGGAAGTATGTCCAAATATCCCAAAGTATTTATCAGTAAAGCATCATGGTGTTTGATCTAAACAAATAATCAAAAGGGATAATAGGCACAATCCTTAAAAGTTACCACTCTACAATACTGGGAACTGGCTGGACACAGTGGCTCACATCTGTAATCCCAACACTTTGGGAGGCTGAGGTGGGAGAACTGCTTGAGCCCAGGAGTTCGAGACCAGCCTGGGTAACGTAGTGAGACCCCATCTCTACAAAAAATTTAAAAATTAGCTGGGTGTGGCAGCACATGCCTATTGTCTCAGCTACTGAGGAGGCTGAGGCAGGAGGATCACTTGAGCCCAGGAGGTCAAGGCAGCACTGAGCCATGATCGCGCCACTGCACTCCATCCTAAGTGACAGAGCAAAACCCTGTCTCTAAGAATTATTAAATAAGTAAAATATTGGGAACTATCTCTTTCCTGTGCCCTCTACCAATTCTATTATATTCTACACCTGAAATATCCAGGCTCTGAAAAGGAAAGTTCTCATAATACTGGGAGTCTCTGGATCTTAACTGTTTCTCTCTCTCTCTCTCTCTCTCTCACACACACACACACACACACACACACACCCCAAGGGGATGAAAATATGTGAATTGGCATTACTAGTACTGAGACAAATCATACAAGACTCTAAAAAGCTCCATATGGAAAACTGTGAAACCAGATGATAAAGATGGCAAGTGTAGGCCGGGTGTGGTGGCTCACGCCTGTAATCCCAGCACTTTGGGAGGCCGAGGCGGGCGGATCACGAGGTCAAGAGATCGAGACCATCGTGGCCAACATGGTGAAACCCCGTCTCTACTAAAAATACAAAAATTAGCTGGGTGTGGTGACGTGCACCTGTAGTTCTAGCTACTCAGGAGGCTGAGGCAGGGGAATCACTTGAACCCAGGAGGAGGAGGTTGCAGTGAGCCGAGATTGCACCACTACACTCCAGCCTGGCAACAGAGTAAGACTCTGTCTCAACAACAACAAAAAAAGAGATAAGTGTAAACACACTGGCTAAAACTCATATGTTCACATGACTAATTAACTACTAGTTGTTTACTAAGCATTTATTATATGTCCAGTTCCATGTTAGGTACAGCAGGATTTACAGAAAAAGGAATGATTTGGTCCATGTTCTCTAGTAGTTCTCTGAGTAGTCCAGCTGGGGGAGATAATGCTAAAAAAGCAAACAAACCAGCACAAGAAACACCACAAGACTGTATGTATAATTAAATGTTAAATTCTCCACACAAGTGATGGAGAAATTTCCAGAAAAGGAGGACCACTTCGGATCAGATTAGACAGGGAAGGCATCTTTGAGGCAGTAACAATGAGCTGAGTCTTAAAGCTTGAGAAGACTTAGCTGAAGAGAGATGGGAGATGTAGACTACGAGAAATACAGAAGTGGGCTTAGAAACTCCAATGAGCCTTAGCATGATGAGAAGAAAACAGTTAAAGTGGGGAGAAGTACAGGTTAGGGTATTTGAGTATAAAGGAGAGTACTGGAGAGTGGTGAAAAAATTAGGTGGTATAGATATAGTGAAAAATAAAGGTGAAATCCTAAGCCCCCCAACCTAATGAACAGACCTCCTGTTAGCCAAGAGGACTCCAGAAATCCTTGAAAACTCAGTTCCCAACCATGACCAGACAGGAGGTCAGACGTGCCTCATGATGTCCCCTCCCTCCATAACCACCATTAGGATTTCCTCCCTAAAGATTAAATAGAAACCAGCCCTTTGGAAAGCTCCGCTCCACCCCTGAAGTCAATCAACCTCCTGAAACCGCCCCTCCTTTTTGTGGTTTTCAACAAAATAACCGACCAGCATTCCTTCTTGATAAGAGACCACAGACCACAGAGTGGTTCTGGCCAGTCCACAGAGGATGTGCAGGGAGGGGTTTTGCGTCCTCTGCTTCATCTTTTGAAGTCAGAGATCAGAAAATTCCACCCTGGATCACGCTAACGCCACCATAGTTAAAAACCATGGGTCCCCTGGAGAAGGATGAGGCTCAGCTGTGCATGCGCATGTTTCTCCCTTCCTAAATATGCATGACTCCTCCTATTGCTTACAGAACACGAATATTCCTCCACCTCCTTTAGCGTGAATCCCTGTCTTATCCTTCTCACCCTCCAGTTGTTTGTTTCTGGTCTCCAATGGAAGGCTATGCTTCTCAGTCTGTCAGAATGGCTACCCTGCAGGCTGCAACCCTTTATGAAAAATAAAGCTCTCCTTTCCAAATTTATGAACCTCGTCATTCTTCAGCTGACAGTAAGGGTGGAATTAAAAATCTAGAAAACCAAGGAGTCAGACTTGATGCATTAGAGCCATGAACAGTTTATGGAAATAGGGATGGGCATAATTAAAAGACTCTAAGAAATATCAAGTTAAGACTTTTGACGGAAGTTAACAGAAGAGAGTCATTTTTATTCGACTTTCCTCCTAAAGCCAACCAAAATAAAAAGAACTCAAAAAACAACAGACTCAATATTCAGCCTAACTAGAAGGCCATCTCATCTACAAGCCATGAGGAATAATTTCCAATGAAGTAAAAATTGAACCAAATTGAATGAGGATACAAAAACAAAACCGACTAAACCTTTTTTTTTTTTTTTTTTTTGCACACATTCATTTAGCTTTTTCTTTTAAAGAGTAGAGAACATATAATTTCTGTCTAGTTTTTTGCTTTTCTCCCAGAGCAGGGAAAAATCTCAATTGTTTTTTGTCTTGTTTTGTTTTTGTTTGTGAGACAGGGTCTTGCCCTGTCGCCCAGGCTGGAGTACAGTGGTGCCATAACTGGCTCACTGCAGCCTTAACCTCCTGGGCTCAAATGATCCTCCCACCTCAGCCTCCCAAGTAACTGAGGCTACAAACATGCACCACCACACCTGGCTTTTTTTTTTTTTTTTTTTTTTTTTGTAGAGATAGGCTCTCACTATGTTGCCCAGGCTGGTATTAAACTTCTGGCCTCAAGTGATCCTCCTACCTCGGACTCCCAAAGTACTAGGATTACAGGTGTGAGCCACCATCTCCAGCCTAATAAAGAGACTCCTAAATGGAGACACAGCACAGCACAGGATCAAATTAATTACGTGAGAAAATATTCTGAGATAAAATGCCTGAATTAATGATGATGTTGGCCCAACTCACTCTCTGTCTCCTCCCCATTCAATACTTGAGTAAACAGTTGTAATAGATAAAACAGCCTTCAGTTGAAGATGGGTAATAACAAAAAGAAAGCATACATGGATAAATGCACAGCCTGATAGGAAGGAAGAAAGGGAGGGAGGGAGAAAGAAAGGAAGGCAGGCAGGCGGGCAAGAAGCAACAGAGATTAAAAACATGTCAGAAGAATTACCTTATAAACCACAGTCTAGCATGAAGACAATGAACAAGGAACTACTGAAAAACCACAATAAGATACTATACTACTACACACCCATTACTAGGATGACCAAAATTTAAGACAGCCAATACTGAATGCTCACAAGGGTACATAACAACTGTAAATGTCATACATTGCTGATCAGAGTACAAAATGGCACAAACACTTTGGAAAACCATTTTCATACACACACCATGCCATTCGGCTTTTCCACTCCTAATTATTTACTCCAGAGAAATGAAAACATATATCCACACAAAGACTTATTGTATTAGCCCATTTTCACACTGCTATCAAGAACTGCCCAAGACTGGGTAATTTATAAAGGAAAGAGGTTTAACTGACTCACAGTTCAGTATGGTGGGGGAGGCCTCAGGAAACTTACATTCATGGCAGAAGGTTAAAGGGAAGCAAGGCACCTTCTTCACAAGGCGGCAGGAGGGAGAATGAATGCAGGAGGAACCACCAGACACCCACAAAACCATCAGATCTCATGAGAACAGCATGGGGGAACCATCCCCATGATTCAGCCACCTCCACCTGGTCTCTCGCCTGGCACATGGGGATTATGGGGACCACAGGAACCATGGGGATTACAATTCAGGATGAGACTTTGGGTGGGGACATAGCCAAACCATATCACTTATGTACAAATGTTCACTAGCAGCTTTATTTGCAATAACTCATAACTGGAAAAAACCCAAATGTCCATCAATATGTGAGCATCCTGTCAGACCTTTTCTGTACTCATGTACATATGTGTGTGTGTTTGTGTGTGTTTGTGCGTATACGTATATATCCATATATACGTATATGCACACATACAGACATTTAGAAACAGGTTTTTTCCTCTTCATAACATAATTTGAATCATATTAAAGAAAGGCAAAAACTTTATAAAGGCAAAAAGTTATAATAATAAAACCTGTATTGTTATTTTTTATGTAATCATTCAATTTATATTTCAAAACATACTGAAAAGCAGTCTATCATAATGTAAATTTTGAAAGGGGGAAAATGGGAAAGGGGAAAAATAGTAATTAAAAATGATATGTGCAATAAACTGACCTAAAGAAAGAATAAAATTAAGGAACTCTGAGTTTTTCATAGACTTTTAATTCTACTCAGCCCACCATATTTTTCTCCAATGCAAATTCTATTATATGATCAAGACGATAATGACATTTCTGGATCCATTAATAGTGCTTTCCAGACGGCCAATTTCTGGTTATGCTTTAATCAGATCTTAGGTGAACAGAATCTTAAAACCTAATATAATCATTCCTTCTCAGAAACATAACCAAAACAGGTATCTTTTTTATTAACAGGTCTTCCTTTAAGGACACTTATTTACAAAGCAGACGGTTTTGAAATTTTTAGTAAATTACAAACTTGTAAATCTCTGAAGCAGTTCCCAAGCACCCACCCCTCCCCCCGAAAAAAGATGTTGAACAAAATGAAATGATCTTTCAAGGTGCTTAACAATTCTGAGTAATCTTAGACACAAGTCAGGTCAAAACAACTGTACTTTTTCATCTCAACAACAAAGACTAAAAAATAAAACACAAGGGAAAGCCTTAAGAGAGTGGCCTAAGGAGATGAAACAAATGGGTACAAATGCCTGATGAAAGAAACAAACTCTCACTTATTCATTATCCCTTGTTCCAGGGAGACTCCAATACAAGAGAGAAGTGCCTTCCACTCACACCAGCAGTGAAAGAAACTACAAACTCCCCCATTCCCCAGTGGTACTATGCCAGGGCTTCTGAGTCTTGGTAGAAATTTAACTTGTAAGTTCTGTAGTCACTAAGTGGCAATTAGTCATAGGGACATGTAATAACCCAATGCTTTCTTCTCTAATGATCACTAGTGATAGCATCAATAACCCTGTTGGGTGTATAACAGAAGAGGTGTCTCAACCTCTTTCACATGAGATTAGGAGAGAAGCAGCAGTAATTATTGTAACAGGTGATTGCATTATCAATTATAACTGTTAGCATGGGTTACTACTGAGTGAGAGATGAGTTCTCTAAAAAAACCACGGAGCTGCCTCAGTGCCTAGAATGTTTGGGAATGGACTGAAACAGATCCAATGTAGATTCGTCACGCAAGTCAGGCTGCACACCACCCACCACCACCCTCTACCCTGCAAAAAAAAAAAAAGAAAAAGAAAAAGAAAAGAAAAATTCCAACTGCAAAGGGGAAATTTTAATAGAAATGAAAGTTCAAAACTACAAGGCTGGGCTTTTTGAGAATACTAATGCAGACTGGCATTCGTTTGCATTATGACTATAACAGTAGTAATTGCAGAGAAAGTGCTAATTTTTTCATCACTGTTTTAAACTTGCTTATATAATATTGTATTTTATATTACAAAGTGAAACTATTTCCAAGGTGATTAACTGAACTACCTGATCTCTTTGTTCTTTGAATTCTATTAGATAACACTGTTTTTTGTTATAATCCGCCTCACTCTGAAACCTTCTACTCTTTATACTGCTACAACCAGGTGGCAGCCTGTACAGTGATCTTCCTTTCCCTGAAAATCCACAGGGGCAACAAGCCCAACTAGCAACATTCAATATCTGGGCTTCACCTTGACCCAGAAAATGCAAATCAAACTATGCTGAAAGCTTCATATAAAGGAACTGAAAGTAAGTACTATTTTGATCTATTTTCCCATCCTCCTTCCTGCACCTATGAAAACTCAGGTCCTTTTATTTTACTTTCAAATCCATCTTTCCATCTTCCAGCTTTTCCTTTTTTTTTTTCTGGAAATGGTTTAACCAATATTTATGAATAAGAATACATTAAAATTGCTACCCACTTTTGGGGCCATTATCATTTCGACTGCTTCCAATTTCATTTTGGATCTCTCAACATAAAACATTAGGAAAATGGCACCTAAGAAAGCATATGCTGCCACTTTATCACCAGCTGTTATTGCCTCATCTTAACTCTCATTTTAGGGCCTTTAAACATACCCCAGAATTCCCATCTGAAAAACTGCATAGGTTACATAGGAGGGGAAAAAACTTCATGTAGAACTAGGGTTCAATAGTAATGCTGGGAGTTAGAATGGTAACTTAAGTATCATCAATATTTTTGTTTTGTTCTGTTTTACTACTCATGAAGATGCCATCAAAACTAAAGCAGATCCTGTTTCCTTTCAAGATATCAAATTACAGGTTTTTGGTGACTAAGCTGAGACATTCAATCCTCTTTCCACTATATACCAAATAAGCAAGAAAGGGGAAAAGCCAAAGGAAAACCTGAAGTATAATTCCCAGGATTTTACAAACGAGGCAAAAACTCAGCCTATAATTATCCCATTGGCCATGCTCAAACCCATAAGAATTCAGAGGAGGCAAAAGTTAGTGTAATGATAATATTTTTAAGCTCATATTAGGAAAGAGGACGGTAAACTCCAAATAGGATAAGACTTAGTGCTTGTAAAAATCTTTGTTTAAAGAAGGGGATAGTGGCCAGGCGCGGTGGCTTACGCCTGTAATCCCAGCACTTTGGGAGGCCAAGGTGGGTGGATCACGAGGTCAGGAGTTCGAGACCAGCCTGGCCTAACACAGTGAAACCCTGTCTCTACTAAAAATACAAAAAATTAGTCAGGAATGGTGGTGCACACCTATAATCCCAGCTACTCCGCAGGCTGAGGTAGGGGAATCGCTTGAACCCAGGAGGTGGAGGTTGCAGTGAGCCGAAATCGCGCCACTGCACTCCAGCCCGGGTGACAGTATGAGACTCTGTCTCAAAAAAAGAAGGGGATAGCAATACCCTTACTTGCCTGTAATCCTAATATGCTCTCCTGGAGAAGTAGGGCTCTACATGCACCTCAATGGAGAATGAAGAACTCAAAGCACAGCTTTAAGAGTAAAGTATTTTATTTCTAACAAATTAAAGTATTTGGCAGTAATTTTTTTAAGCAGATGGATTGGAATATTTTGGGAAATGCTAAGGGGCTGATTTGCTATTGCTTTTTAGAACCTCAAGTTATAAAATAAGATTTTGGCTAATCTAGTCTTCTTCCAGATTCAGAGGTGTTTATTAAAGGCAACAGAGTTGCTTTAACTTTCTTATCTAGATTAATCTGTGAAGCAGTAGTTAGCTTTAATTAGGAATCCAAATTCAAATAATTAAAATAATGCTGGATTCAGTGTTCTTAGTCCTCCAAAGTAAGAATCATGGATTTAAAAATAGCCATGTGCCTAGGACAATTTGGGCCCAGCTTACATCATGATTTTTAGGGTGCTCTTGAGGTAAAGTCACCATTTTTTCTACTGCTTATAAGCCTAATCTTACTTTAGGGAACCTGCCTTAACTTTTGCTTTTCCATGATAAAGATTAGTAAACTTTCTCTACAAATTCCTGTGCTTATATTAAGTTTAAATAAACTCCTATTTCCTAACTGTGCCATGCAAATACGTGGCCGTTCTGGACATGTATTTGCATGGCACAGTCAGGAAACTGATCTGGACCACTGATCCAAAAGGACAGAAAATGAAAATGAAGCCTCACCATTTCTTGTTTTCTATTCCTTTAGCCTCGTGCAATTCCACTGGATGTACAATGCAATCATTCCCCTTTCTTTAGCCCTTTTCTTCTATCAGTCATCTGGCCAATATTTATTGAACATTTGCTACTCACAGTCCTTCAAAGAAATTGCTTTCACAGGCTGTCCAAATATGTAGCTACAAAGTTATGTTCACATCCAATCCCATAACCTTTTAATTGTTTCTCTAACAGACTGGCTGTTAAGAAAATTTTTTAGAAATGACCATATTTACCTAATGGCTAAGAATTTTCTTTGTCACACCCATATACCAGCAGAATCCAGTGATCAAGTATAAATGACTCTCCCTACTCCATCCATGAGGTTGACAGTGAGGAAAACAGTGTTACCCAAATCTAGTAATATTTGGCTCCAGAGATTTGAATAAAGAGTTGGAAAGTGGGGGATCCCTTTCAGCAGTGTGCTAGAGCTGGCTTCCCCATCCTGAGACCTCAGGTTGTCGTCTTGAATTAAGCCACAATGAAAATATTTACACTTCAATGACTTTCCTCCAAATATTTCCCTCTCCAAAATGTTATCCAAATCCATTCTGTCCCTGGGTTTAGATAGTCCAGGGATAAGTTTAGCTAGCAAGGGTTACCTTTTACATTAAGAAATTGCTACTTTTAAGTATGAACTTATAAAAACATCAAATTATAGGTTTTCCAGCCCGCAGGGCACTTCCAAAGTATTCACAGGGAAGAGACATAGGAAATACATAGAGAAGCAGGTGCAAAAATAATACTGAAGTTGGTGAGAGGGTTGGACAGCAGGAATTCAAATTGTTTGAAATTCTCCAGAAGAGTTTAGAGAGGAAAGGGAAGTGAGATTTGAAGCAGATCTTAATTGATGATTATGATTTTAGACAGCTGGAAAAAGTAGAAAGCGTCATCTCCAGTGGAATTACTGAATAGGCAGAAAAATGGGTAAAAGCATAAGGTGAGCTAGAAATGGGCTTTGGGCCAGTCTGGCAATACTTTGAAAAATCAGCTAGGCAGAAGGAACTACTGAAGCTCTATGATGAGAGTGATAAAGAAGTGTTTTAAGAATATTCTTTCAAATTTTGCTCACTCCTCGATTTTCTGATCTTTAACTTCTTTTCTGATCTCTGATAACTCCAACCTTCTTAGTTTTCAGACTTGCTAGACTAGAATGCATACTAGTACCAAGCCTGGTGCCATGTCACTTGGTAACCCCGGAACCTCCTGCTAGGGATTACAACAAGTACCAGCTGATGTCAGCTTTAACTCCTAAAGCTGTTGTTAGGGGTTCCCAAAGAAATGGTTTAGGATAAGTTTCAGCCTAGCTTGTCTTCAGTAAATTGTACATTATTATAATTTAAATGAAGACAATTCTCAAAACTCTGCATATGCATTCTTAAAGCTATTCCCTTGGAACCCCAAATATCTCTTCCAATACAAAATTACTTCCTCCTTATCTTCGCACCTTATAAATATTTCTACCACTACTGCTATTCTTAGTATTATTAGCCTCTACAGAATCTGGAATCAAACTGCTTGGGATAGGATTATGGGGAGGGAGAGGAAGGAGGGAGGGAAGGGGAGGAGGAGCTGCTATTTATTGAGAGCTTTCTGGGCTTTCTTGCAGATTCCATTTAATCCTCGTTGTAATCCTGTGAAAAAGGAAGACACGGAGGCTCAAGTCAATACTTCTATGATGCGCTTACAGTCATTCATTCTAATGTTGGTTTCAGTGTCTGACTCTTCTTAGGGAACCCTACGTGCAGGAAATGGCTGCTATGTATTTGTAAACAGAAACAATATTGGAAGTGGCAATTAACTTTCCAGGTTAAACTTGAAAAGTCAAATTAAAATACTAATACTGGATCTTAAGCATACAAATTATCACAACATAAAAGCAGGAAAAGGGAAGATTTTCTCATTTCTGAACAAAACCCCCATGCTACCTTTATCTCACCCTCTAATTCCTCTTCTTACTAAATAAATGTCATGTTTCCCTGACAGCCCCCTCCAATCCAGGCCTAGCCTATTCCCTAAGTGTCCATGTTACAAAATTACTTTCTCTTCTCTTGCTAAACATGTCCTTATAGAATATAGCAACAGAGTCTAATAATCATCAGCATCAACAGTGTCTAATAATCATACTGGCAAAACAAATAGCCAGTAGCCAGTAATAACCCTTCATTCTCCCGGTTGTTTTTTTTTTTTTCTTTTTTTGAGACGGAGTCTCACTCTGTTGCTCAGGCTAGAGTGCAGTGGTGTGATCTCAGCTCACTGCAACCTCCGCCTCCCAGGTCCAAGCAATTCTCCTGCCTCAGCCTCCCAAGTAGCTGGGATTACAGGCACATGCCACCAAGCCCAGCTAATTTCTGTATTTTTAGTAGAGATAGGGTTTTGCCATGTTGGCAAGGCTGGCCTCGAACTCCTGACCTCAAGTGATCCGCCCGCCTTGGCCTCCCAAAGTGCTATGATTACAGGCATGAGCTACCGTGCCCAGCTGGTTGTTTCCTTAAAGACGAATGTTTCAATTAATTACATTAACTAAAATTAATCTCTCACTGGTAAAGCCTCAAATTGCATGGAGTATGTACAATATTGTCAACACCCACCCACCTCTATGCTTCACTTACTTTTTAAAGATTAGAGGAGGAGTGGACACTTCTGAGGCAGGTCAACCTTGCCTGGGATTCTGATTTTTAAAGCAAAACTTCTCAAGCGTGACTTGTTAAAATGCAGCCTCTGAGTCAGTAGGATTGGAGTGGAGCCTGAGAATCTGCATTTCTAACAAACTTCTAAGTGATGATGACACTGCCATCTGCAGACCACACTTTAAGCGGCACTTCTCTAAACGATTCCATTTTTTTCCCTGCTTGTTAATATTTCCACTTCCAAAGCTACAGATTTTCCAAATGAATGAAGGTCTGAGGTGTGTTTTCAAAATAACTCTAGGGTCAGCAAGATCTGTAATAAGGGACTTGGACTCTGGGAGGGGGGAAGCAAAGGGAAGGATGATATACGTATATGGGTTATCTAAGCCAAGCCTGCAGGTGTTCAAGCAAGAACTACAGAAAGCCAGGGTTGTTGAGATTTTTCCTACATTTATCTGCCTCGTCCTCCTAGACAGCATTTAAGCTGCAAAATGTTTTTTAGCAGGCTAATGACAGGTTACTTGCACTACACTATATCATGATGGAAGAAGCAACAATTCTTTTTCAAGGAGAGGAGGTGATATGGTACTTCCCATCAGAGCCAGATGTGAAGAAGGAAGACAAAGAATCGTTTTATTTTCTATCGCAGGTCACTGAACCTGTATGTGTGTGTGTGTGTGTGTAAATAAGTGAGACTAGCCAAGAAATTTGTAAAAAGGAAGAATAATATAAGAGAAGTTGCCCCGCCTTAAATAAAAGAACATGTTATGGGTGCCAAAATGTAGAGACAACTAAACAGAACAAACTAGAAGGACCAGAAACAGAACCAAGTTTCTGTAAGAAGTTAGACTTTAATAAGAGTGTTATATACTTTAAAAATGGGGACAACTGTCTAATCACTTTGGCAGAGGGGCTACCTCTGCGGCAAAAGGAGGGAAATGCAACTGGGGAGGAACACCCACGAAGTTTAGGAGGACAGATTATAGTTTATTCCTGAATCACCTGGTGGGCTCACAGGCGCTAAATATCTCATTCTTTACATATCTAGAATATTCATGACATATTTAAAAAATAAAAAATGTAATAAAAAGTATAGAGGTACTGAAATAAAATTAAGTATGTTTTATGATCTTGAGATAGAGAAGGATATTTACATATGTCATTAAATAGTCATAACAAAAATTTTAAATGTAGGTGGTAAGAAAGTTCATAAACAAAGGTAAAAGACAAATGAAAAGTTGAGGAAATATTATAACATGATGAAAGGTTAATATCCTGAATATATAAATAATCCATATGAGATAATAAGTAGTTAACCAAGAAGTATATATAGTATGAAGAAAAAAAAATAAGGCTGTTACCTCTGGGGCGGGGGACTAATTGGAGGTCATAAAAGTAAAAAACACATGGATGACTTTTTATAAGGGAAATTGACTTTTTTTTACAATGAATCAAAAAAAAATGCAAGTTCACCTTACAAGAATTTCTAGAATAAAACTTAATTATCAGAAAAATTCTAGTTAAAACTTTCTTTAAAAAAAATTTCCCATTCTATCTATAAAAATAATATATATATTCACTACAAAAGAATGATCAGAAAAGACTAAGATCACAGAAAAAAAATTCACATAAGCAAAATAAAAATTTATATTCTGTTTTATAACACAGCCAAGTCACAGAGATACCAGGCAAATAAACAACAACAATAATGACAACAAAACCTTACTATACTTCTAGTGTGCTACTTATTCATCTGGACAAGCATCAGTTGCAGTGAGCCGGGATCCGACCACTATACTCCAACCTGGGTGATAGAGCAAGACC
Organism: Pongo pygmaeus; assembly: GCF_028885625.2. Classification (NCBI taxonomy): domain Eukaryota; kingdom Metazoa; phylum Chordata; class Mammalia; order Primates; family Hominidae; genus Pongo; species Pongo pygmaeus. The sequence goes on from NC_072384.2 coordinate 96,484,532, forward strand.
TTGTCTCCAAAAAAAAAAAATATACAATTTTGAGTTTCCCAATAAAATATATTAAGTAAATAAATGGGTCACAGTAAGGCTGATAACACTGCTAAATTTAGGGATATTTTGCAAATGAGTAAGGATTAGTCCTAAATAATATTGCTTTATGCATATTAGTACTTTGTGGATGCTAAACTTTATTTTTTCTGTTTATCTTCGTCTCTTGCTTTCATATTGAAGTTGTGTTTTGGAGTTTTGTTTTGTTTTCAGAAAATGTCCATTGATTCTTGGTTGCCCATTCGATTTTTTAAATGAGGCATAAAAAACTAAGCAAGATTGAAGAAAATAATTTTACATTAGATGAGTAAGATAAGGGAAGCACTTATTCTGCCATAACTAATACTTATTATCCAGTCAAAGCAATTTAGATTATTAGTACATCACCAAAAAATAGAGCACGGAGAAATAGACCCATTGATATATGGAAGCTTTATATATGAAAGTTCTGTTCATTAAAAGACAACATTTTTTAAAAGTGAAGACAGGTCGCAGGCATCTATAATAGATAACTGGTTAGTATCCTGAATATATATAGAATGTATAAAACTCAGAAAGAAAAAAAGAAAACAGCAAAATATATGAGTAAGCAAGTTACAGAAAATAAAATCAAAAAGCCAATAAACAGTTTACAAAAAAAATAAAGCCACAATGCGATATTATTTCACATCCATCAAATTGGCAAACAAAACAAAAAAAAAAAGTCTGACAATACCAAGTGTAAACAAGGACAAGGAGCAAGGGAGATTCATATGGACAATGGTGGGAGCATCTCATGAATGCAATAAAGTACACATCTTACAATTTAGCAGTTCTACTCCTAAGTATATTCTAAGAAAACATCAACAAATTTTTATTTTTTAAATCCCTAGCAGGATTATTTGGAATAGAAAAAACAACATCACTAATCAATAGATAAATGCAAATCAAAACCACAGTGAGATACCATCTCATACCAGTCAGAATGGCTATTATTAAGAAATCAAAATTAACCGATGCTGGCAAGGTTGCAGAGAAAATGGAACACTTATACACTGCTGGTGGGAGTTTAAGTTAATTCGTCCTTTGTGGAAAGCAGTGTGGTGATTCCTCAAAGAACTTAAAACAGAATTATCATTTGACCCAGCAATCCTATTATTGGATATAGACATAAAGGAATATAAATTGTTGTCATAAAGACACATGCACATATATGTTCACTGCAGCACTACCCACAAAAGCAAAGACATAGAATTAACCTAAATGCCCATCAACAGTAGACTGGATGAAGAAAATGTTATACATAAACACCATGGAATACTATGCAGCCATATAAAAGAATGAGATTATGTTCTTTGCAGCAACATTGATGGACCTGGAGGCCATTATCCTAAGTGAATTGATGCAGGAACAGAAAACCAAATACTACATGTTCTCACTTACAAGTACGGGCTAAACAATGAGAACACATGGACACTAAGAGGGGAAACAAGGGACACTGGGACCTACTTGGCAGCGGAAGAAAGGAGGAGGGAGAGGATCAGAAAAAACAACTACTGGGTACTAAGCATAATATCTGGGTGATGAAATAATCTGTACACCAAACCCCCATGGCACACAGCTTACCTATAAAACAAACCTGCATGTGTAGCCCTGAACCTAAAATAAAAGTTAAAAAAAAAAAAAAAGAAAAGAAAAAGCAAGAGAGAACCTAAAAGTCACTTACAGACGAATGGATATACTGTGGCATTCTCAAACTTTAGAGAATGCAGCTGTGGGAATGAATGAACTAGATCTACCCATAATCAAACACATTTAAAGGGCAAAAAAAAAAAAATAGTTGTAGTCAAATGTATACTATATATTGTATATATGTACTGCGTAAAGTTTAAAACGTTCAAAACAGGCTGGGTGTGGTGGCTCATGCCTGTAATCCCAGCACTTTGGGAGGCCAAGACAGGAGGATCACTTGAGGTCAGGAGTTCAAGACCAGCCTGGCCAACATGGAGAAACCCCGTCTCTACTAAAAATACAAAAATTTGGGGGCAGTGAGGGGGCGCCTGTAATCCCAGCTACTCGAGAGGCTGAGGTGGGAGAACCGCTTGAACCTGAGAGGTGGAGGCTGCAGTGGGCTGAGATTGCACCACTGCACTCCAGCCTGGGTGACAGAGACTCCATCAAAAAAAAAAAAAAAACGAAACAGTAACTCACTGTTTAGGACCCAAACATAGGTCTACAGTTACATGAAAATTTAAAAAGGCAGATCAGAATAGTGGATCTCTGTAGGAGGAAGATGACTTTTTTTCTTTTTCTTTTTTTTTTTTTTTTGAGACGGAGTTTCACTCTGGTTGCCCAGGCTGGAGTGCAGTGGCGCAATTTCAGCTCACTGCAACTTCCACCTCCCAGGTTCAAGCGATTCTCCTGCCTCACCCTCCCAAGTAGCTGAGATTACAGGCATGCACCACCACATCCAGCTAATTTTGTATTTTTAGTAGAGAGGGGGTTTTGCCATGTTGGCCAGGCTGGTTCCGAACCCCTGACCTCAAGTGATCCACCCGCCTTGGCCTCCCAAAGTGCTGGGATTCCGGGCGTGAGCCACCGCACTCAGCTGGAGGGTAACTTTTTTAAGGTGGTGGATTAAAACATGCACATTTGTCATATTACATTTTATACTTTTGTATGTCTTAAATATTTCATAATGAAATTGTAGAATCTTGTCCTGGTTAATTGGTTACCACACTCCCATAATAGATAACTGAAACAGATAACTGATAGCAATTGATCGTGACCAGAAGTTGTATTGAAGACACATTTATTCTGAAGTTTACTAAAAACCACATTTTTCAAAAACCAAACTAGGATAAGTGTGATAGCTCCAAAAGAACCATTTGCATGTACTGAATAATGTTTTGTTTTCTAAATCAGTAGCTTCCAAAGTGGAGTGCATTGGGCCACAAGAAGAAAATATTGGAACTATGTGTTTTTCCATAAAATCCTTTCAATTTCTAGGTTTCATCTGTTGTAGAAAATACATAACAGACACAAATCTAAATTAATTTATATAATATATTCCTGCACAGTGGTATGTCATATCATTTATAAATCATTTTTTACTGATCAAAGTGCAAGGTCTAAAAAGTTTAAAAATCACTATTAGGGATGACCATTAATGGACTTTCTAAACCACCTGTCCAAGTAACCTACATCCAGACCCTGAAAGTTAAAAATAGAGATTATACAGGAGGACTGGATTTTTTTACAGATAATTTATTAGTCAAAAAATATCTTGAAGTAGATGACTAAAACTGCAGTCTGAAAACAGCCTATGTCTTCCAACTTTCTACAGACCAAACTTCACATCAGGTTTCAAGACAAAGGTTGACATAACTGCCAACCAGTGCAGTAACAGGTCTGGCCTTATCTGTGTTGGATGCTTTGCTTGAAAAAGATAATAAATCACTTGAAAAGCCCACGTGGGAACAGGACACAATCTAGGAAACTGAATGCCACTCTGTAACACAAGTGCTAAATTAACATTCTCCAACTGCTTCCAGCTATTGATATTCATTTTGGAACACGCAGGACATATTTAGAAAATGGCACATCACCAGAAAATGTGAGTGAGAGTGTGGGCTTTTGCCTAATACAATGCAGCTAGAATTTTTCTAGAACCAACTTCAGAAGCCAGAAAAGAAAACTCTGTTTCACAAACCCTTTAGATCAGAGTGTAATCTTCCAATAAAATAAGTTATATGAAATCAAGTAGTATCATCTTACTATAAATAACTATTCAAAGAAGCAGTATTTTAAAATAAACTCCTCCTCTTGGCCTTTAAGCTAGTGATCTTGGTTACTGCCAATAGCATTCATAATAAACAGGATATAGTTTTGTCAAATGTTTAGCAAAGTATTATAAATATGCTTTTGGTGAAAATAAGTATTCAATATCTTTTGGGGACAATGAGAGGACTATTCACATGTACCATTTATCAATTTAACAATGAGCAGATAATGTAAGAAAGTGCACATCAGCCAGCTACCATATGGCTTGCATTTTGGCAGAAGTAGAAATGGAGGTGGGTGGATACCACAAATATCATTAGTCATAAATTGAGAGACATTAATATATTTATTACGATAGTGTGCATTTTACTCTAATAATAATGATGTTCTCGCACCAGGCAGGCAAAAGAAAGCCTTCTCAAAGAATTCTTCACAAACATTCATTTGGACACCAGCTCAGAAAATCTCACTAGAGGTCACAAGCCTTTAGTAGACACAGACATCTATTTTGTAGCTTGCTGTAAGGAAGCTACATAGCTCTATAAAATGTGCAAAGCTTATATACAAAGCTATCTGTCATTTCATATCTGATAATGGAAGCAATTCTATCTCCATTGCCATCTTTTTTTAGGATTGATTCCTACAAGGTACAGCATGGAATGTTATAATTTCATACCAGGGTAGGTTAAGTTTTTGATAAAAGCACTTGCTGAGATTTCTAATTTCTTCCCTCAAGGGCATGAAACTAAGCAAATTAATCACTCTAACATCTAGACTCTTAAGGCAGAGGCCCATTTATTAGAATATGTTCAATAGCAGAAGACATGCTATGTATCATCACACGCCCACACCTGATCCTCAACTCTCTGGGCCCAGCGAGCAGCATCGTTACAGACGCTTAACACAGTTTAACGAATTTCTCTGATAGACCAACAGTGGCTTGGTCCATGGTCCCATGGCTCTGCCTCCCAGGGACCATCAACAACCAAAGGCCCTTTCTCAGTGGTTTTCTTTGAGATGCTCAGAAGACACCCACACACACATAACACTGCCCCCACCCACCTGGTTCTGTACCCTTACAGAGTTGAACAGTTCTCCCTTCCAGCCAAGGGCAGAAATGAGGAACATGCCAGATCGGAGAGTTCCCAAATCTAATCAAATTCCTTCAGCTGCAGATAATGGTAGGGAAGGAGAAGGGAGTGGGGAGAATAAAGGAGATGGGGGGAGAGGGAGGGAGGGGACGTGCAAAGGGAAGAGGGGAGATAGGAAGATGAGGAGAGAGAAAGAGAGTGAAGGGAGTGGAGGGGAGAGAGATGAGGGGAGGGAAAAAAGGAGGGCGGCTCACATAACTGAAAAATTGAGGAGTGGGTCTCCTACCTTCAGACATAGCCAGATCCAGGGGATATTATCAGAACTTCACCTCTTTTTCCCGATTTCTAACCTCTGCTTTTCTCTGCATGATCCCCTTTTACTAGCAGGGTCTCACCTCAGCAGTGACAAGATATCTGCCAGCAGCACCAGGCCTACATCTTCCCAGCTTTAAATTCAGTGAAAAGACAGGATCTCTTTCTAAAGCACTGCAATAAAATTTCCAGAATGAAAACTCATCAGCTTAATTGGCCTCTGTTGGTTATCTGCCCATTTGTGAACCAATCACTGTGGTCTGAGAGGTGCGAGGACTCCTCTGATTGGCCTGGCCTGGGCCATTTGCCCACTTCCGGCATCAGAAGGAAGGACAGTTTCAAAAGGCAAACTGGGTGTTGCTACAGGAGAGCATTCAGGCAAACCACAGCCAATCTCAGGACTCTCCTTGTTCTGCCTTGTCTTCAAACCTCTTGCACATTTTTCCAGCCTCGGACCCACTGTGCCTCACCGTGTCCATCTAGCATAGGACCCTCAATACATTTCTCTGACACAGGGAAAACCCATTTGGTGTAGTGAATGACCCTACAGTCAAACAGCCTGGGTTCTAATTCTGGCTCTATCATTTTAGCAAGCTGTATAATCTCTCTGTGCCTCAGTTTCCTCATCAAAAAAAAAAAAAGGCAGGTGGGCTGGGAGCAGTGGCTCATGCCTGTAATCCCAGCATTTTGGGAGGCCTAGGTGGGCAGATCACCTGAGGTCAGGAGTTTGAGACCAGCCTGGCCAACATGGCAAAACCCCATCTCTACTGAAAATACAAAACTTAGCCGGGTGTGGTGGTGCATGCCTGTGGTCCCAGCTATTAGGTCGCTGAGGCACTAGAATCACTTGAACCCAGGAGGCAGAGGTTGCAGTAAGCCGGGATTGTGCCACTGCACTCCAGCCTGGATGACAAAGCGAGACTCCATCTCAGAAAAAAAAAAAAAAAAAAAAGGCAGGCGACAATGGCACATCTATCAAGTTGTTGGGACAAAAAATAAGATGACACAGGCAAAGTGCTTAAAACAGTGCCCAGCAGAAAGTTATCTCTCAATAAATGTTAGGAATTAAGTCTTCTAACAGAGCCATTTTGAAAAAGTTCAGTTAATAACTATCAAGTAGATCTTTTTTTTAATCCACAAGACATTAAACATCTAACAATCTAAAAAGATTATAGTTAATTTACATTTTGTCCAAAGCTCTCACTGGTTTTATATTGTGACAATTACCTAATTTGGTTACTGATAAACTCAGAAAAGAAGGGAGCTTAAAATTTGGGGTACACAGAACAGTGGAATTCTGAACTGTAAAAGATTGAGGTTTTTCAGCTGGGTGCAATGGCTCATGCCTGTAATTCCAGCAGTTTAGGAGGCCAAAGCAGGAGGATAACTTGAGGCCAGGAGTTCAAAACCAGACCTGGCAACATGACAAGACCCCATCTCCACAAAAAAAAAAAAGGAAAACAACTTTAAAAATTAGCCAGGTGTGGTGGCACACACCTGTAATCCTAGCTACTTGGGAGGCTGAGGTGAGAGGATCACTTGAGCCCAGGAGTTTGAGGTTAACAGGAGCTGTGATTGCACCACTGCACTCCTGTGTAGGTGAGGTATTTTCACTGGAGGGAAAAGCAAAAAAAAAAAAAAAAAAAAAAATTAGAAGTAATATCATGACCTCAACTTATTAAAAGAAAAAGCTAAATGAATACATGCAAATGAGAAATTGGCCATATTTAATATGTGGAAGAATGTTGTAATGAATATTTTTCCAGCAGTTGTCTAATAAAAATTTGGTCTATTCAATTCATCAAATTGCTGCCATTAAAAAACATCGAACTCAATCAAAATTCCTTTATTAAAGTTAGAAATTAATAGACCATTTGTATGAAATCTTACATGCTTTTTAAAATAAAGAAAACAGTTCTTCCAGGCAGTTCTCAGCTTTCAGGTGTTTCAGAAGGAAAAGTCTAAATGGGATACATAATGCATTTTTCCTCAAAATCCCTTCAACTGTCACAGGGGATTTCATTTTCAATAGGGCCATAATTTCATACAAAGTCTATGCTATTAATTTATTTCCCTTTAATCCTTTTCAAATAATCACAAAAATCTGAATGAGTGCAACGTACTTCTTTTACATGAAATCTGAATAAAACTGACAGAAACATTCCAAGCTCCCACTGGCAGGCTTGGAAGGAGGCTTGGAAAGAAGCGGGTACAAGGACCACCCCTGTCTTCCAGGAGTTAAACACCTCACAGAGAGGCCGGGTGCAGTGACTCACGCCTGTAATCCCAGCATTTTGGGAAGCTGAGGCGGGTGGATCACCTGAGGTCAGGAGTTCGAGACCAGTCTGGCCAACATGGCGAAATCCCATCTCTACTAAAAATACAAAAATTAGCCGAACATGGTGGCACGAGCCTGTAATTCCAGCTACTGGGGGGCTGAGGCAGAAGGATCACTTGAACCTGGCAGGCGGAGGTTGCAGTGAGCCGAGATCATGCCACTGCACTCCAGCCTGGGCAACAGAGTAAGACTCTGTCTCAAAAAACAAACAAATATCAAAACAAAACAAAACAGAAAAAAACACCTCACAGAGGACACAAGTCCCACTCATGAACCGTGTCTCTAAAGAAACTTAGACACTTGCTTGTGAGGCACAGAAACAGCAGAAAATTCAAAAGGAGAAATCAGAGTGTCACCACATCAGGAGTGGCTTCAGGCCAAGAAGGGACCTGATCTAGGCTCTGAGGAGCTGCAGGATTTGGACAGGCAGAAAGGAGAAGGAAAAACATCCCACTGAAGTCCTTGCTCAACTAACTCACAATGGTTCTTGTGACAATGAACACAATTCCACAGACGAGTCTCCTGGCTGCTGGTCTGTGATGGTATTACTACTTTTACTGTCCAGTGATATAAAAAGCAGGTTTCACATTGCCCAGTAGCTTTGCAGTCACTGTTATCTATCTAGTTCTTTAAGTTTAAACATTCTGTTGCTTATACCCAACAAACAGAGTGGATTAAAAGGGTATCTTGAAGGGGAATAATTATTATTATCACTATTCATTTTAACTTCACTCTCAACAGTTACTTTTTACCTAATCCCCATAAACATTTTCATAAAGAACTTATCATTAAAAAAAGTATGTCAAAAGAGTCAGAGGAGACCCCCAACACAGCAGAAGAAGCAATCCAGCCCTACAATGGAGGACAGGGCAGTTTAAGGCCCTAGAAAGCTACCTTCCTCTCTATGTCATGGGAATTTCTGTGCTGATGTGCATCCCCAAATAGAAACTCACCCACAGCACCAGTTAAAACCAGCAGGAGCCAGGGCTACAGCCAAGACAACCTCTATTTGTGGTACCTAGAAGAGGGATCATCTTACGGCAAACTTGATGATTACTGGGTTTTATCCCAAGAGAAAGAAGAGGCCAAGCAGCACTCATTAGGACCCCACTTTGTGAAGAGCAACACAGCCAATGTGAGGGCCAACGAGAGGGGTACATAATTCAGAACAATACAGTAGAGCATCAACTCACTCCACTGGGATGCAAAGTTTCCCCCTCCTTTTCCAATGTAATGGATAAAGAAGAAGTGGTGCAGAAAATTGATCACTGCGAGTACATACAAGTTGATGGCAAAATAAGAAAGTGAACCCAGGGCCTTTCACACCACTTCTAACTCTGTCTCAGCCACACATCTTCTCCTTCTCTCCAAAAAGGAAATTTTTTTATCTAAAACCCCCAAAGTACCTTTGGCACTTGGCATAATATTCATCATTCCGTTATAGACATAAAAACAACAAGGAGCAATAATTTATGTTTGCCAGCAAGATTGCATGCTCTTTCACTGCCAAGGTCCTGAGGCTTTCATCAGTAAGGAGTTTCCAATCTCCAGAACAAGAAGTGCTACTGGCATTTGGGTGGAACAGTTCTTCCTTGTGCAGGGATGTGTCCAGTATTGCAGAACAGAGTTCACTAAATTCCAGTAGCCATTCCCAGTCACAATCAAGATTGCCCCACCACATTTCCCAGACTGCCTCTAATTGTGAATCACTGGATCACTGGACCACAGCTATGCATTCTGTCTCATTGGCTGAGTCTCCACCCAATGCTTAACCAAGCACATTACACTGTGTTAACACAGTACTCAGTATTTCCAAGGACAAATTCAGGATCTCTCTACTCTCCCCCCGCCAGCAACCTCTCCAGATTTCCTTATTTCTATAATAGAACCCTGACCCAAGAGCTCTGAGTTATCTTTGACTCTTCCTACCAGCCCCAATTTTCTTTTCCATCTTGCCCTGATTTTCTACTCCTGTTACCATCCTCTTGCCTGAAGAACTCTTAGCTTGTCTCTGAATGGTCTCCCTCCTTCAGAGCATCCTGAAACTACTTCTACTGTCTTCAACTCTATTTATGCATTATTCATGCTTAGAAATACTTAAAGGACTCTCTATTGCCTAGTAAATTAAATGCCTTGACCTAGAATTTGAGAATTTTTATAACATGACCCCATTGTCTTTCCTGGCACACCACTGCCACTCCCCACAAAATACCTATTCTCCAATCTGTATATTCTTCCCCAACCAGGTTCCAATCTCAGCCATATGTTTTCCTCATCGCTCCCAATTAAAAAACAAAAAAAAGGTGTCTGTCTGAAATATCTTTCCACACTCCTACTCAAATCACATCAGTTTGGGGGGGCCCTCTCGTGTAGCTTTGCCAACTTCTTCAATATAAGATTTCTTTCTCCTTTTATCTGCCCTTCCACACACAGTTTATACTTGGTTATCCTAACATACTTCTCTTTGTGCTCATTTATCTGCTGTAGTGAAAAAACATCCTGAGGTTGTTTGTCATGTGGTGAGACAACCTGACTTCTATTTGGGGATCCCTTTCCCCCCAACTCTCAGTCCATTAAAATTGGGCGAGGCCTCCCTCAAGGCCCCAAGAGTAGAGAAGAGGATCCCAGCCTAGGACAGGTAGCATATTCCATTCCCCAGCCACAGTGATGGGTTCTTGGATGTGGACATTGTACAAGTCAACAAGACAGTGCTGGGACAGAACTCAGTCCCTGAGTTTTCTTCAAGAACTGGGAAGAGCACTGAATAGGGAGGATGAAGAGCTGGATCCACTGCAGGACACAGGGCTGAAAGGTGAGAGACCTTGTCTTGGCAACAATGCCACGCAAAACCTAGCCTTATACCTGAAATTTTCAGTGACGTGAGTAAAAAATATTCTCTTCTTGCTTAAGGTCCCTCACAATTACAGAGTCCTGCTACACCATCCTTTCTATTGTCTACTGGCTAGTTAAGCAGAATGTCTGATCCTGACTCATGTTTCCCTCTTGTGCATAGCTCAACTGAGTTACTGTACATGAGACACATGTACATAGACATACATGCATTGTACTTGTTAAGTACTGGTACTCAAGAAATATTTTTGACATGAATTAGAGAACAAATATTTTAATTGGGAGGAAAAAGAGGAGTTAATTTTAGCCCTTTGCAGTCTCTTTAGTCATCACCTTATCACTTGTAGTCAGTAGACACTGAAAAGCTTTCATTACCAAGTTTCAAGAAGGCTTTGGATTCACAATTAAACTCTTCTGTGAAAACCCATGCCTGCTTTCAGGACTGCTTAAGTACTAGTGGCATATGGTAAAGCAGGTGTTTGGCAGCAAATGTTTTTTAAAAGATCTTTTGAAGACCACAAATTTGTTTATCTTTCTAAAATTAGGTGGAATGTCACAATTTTAGCTGGGCCTCCCCAACCCTTTCAATTACATATTAATTTCATCCTTTTTAGGAGCCATAGGCTTATAGGTGCTGCCAAAAGAGATACAGTTATGCTTGTATTGTTCTAGGCGCAAGTAAGCTTCACAGTTGCTATTTGTGCCCTAGAGCTTAAATGCTTTGGAAAAATAAGCACATGTGTGCTCTGCCACATTGCAATATTGTGGACTCATTCACAGTGGAAACCACCGACAGACCATCTCCCTAGAGACCTCACAGAGTATTGCTCATTCTGGGATTAACTGACCATGGTTCAAGCCCTCAGGCTTGCAAGCTCAAAAACATATTGTGGCATTCCTCCAAGCTGAATATATCTTCAAAGACAGACTTTCATAAAACAAGCTTACAGACCAAAACAGAAATTCAAAATGTGAGTTTAATTTACAATAAAAAATAACTATCATAGGAATCAGAAAACTTAAAGTTCCCCTAATCACTACATTCTCTCCTGTAGCTAAGCTATACGGAAGACAAACCACAGTCATAAGATTGCTTGAGTGAACACTCAAATCAAATAAAAAGGGACTTAAATGCTCTAACCAAAGGTATTTCAGATGAGACACCTTAAGAGACTGTTCCCATAAAAATCCAAGAAAATTGACCACCAATCCCACCCCATGGAAAGAACTACCTGCACAATGGTCACGTTCCCTCTTTTTCTGTATGCCTTCTAACTACCCTCTCTTCAGGGTGGGATACATAATTTGCAGGGCTTAATCCAAAATAAAAATGTGAGTTTCCTTGCTGAAAAAATAGGATGAAAATGCCATTAAAGGCACCAAACTATAAAATTTTTCTTCTTCTGTGTCTCTCTTTCAACCTCTCATGGTGCTTTTAAATTGCTATTAATATCAAACTCCCTTGAGCACAGGGATACTCACAAGGCCAATACGGACCCTCATAGGCACGCAAGGGCCTTGTCCCATGATTAAGGGCATAAGTGTGCGACCCATCAGCTATAGAGCTCCCCCTTCTGCAAGTTATTGGACTGACAGTGCCAACCCAGAGGTGATGAGCCTGAGCCAGGCATCTCCCCTTGCAAAGGAGCGTGCTGCCCTGCTCATGGTGGACAGGCAACTCCAAGGGATTACAACCTCTGTGCTGGGATGCACTCAGCACCTGAATCAGGAATGAGTGGGAGGCTTGCCACTGTTGCTTGCTGAAAGAACAATGGCACTGCCAGCTGGGAGTGGGGACAGCCACCACCATGCCTACAACAAGATACCACAGGGTATTCATAGCAGACATTGACCCTCCTGCTCCCAGACTCCAACTAGGGACAGAGGGTAATAGTGGTTGCTTGATGGTGGGGGCAAAGGGAGGCCAGGAGAGACAAGGGTACCAGGGGGCAGGGGAGCTGGCTGCTGAGCATCTGTCCTCGGAGACAAGGAGGTGACAGAAGGCAGAGCTCCATGCTGCTGACGCATGCTCCACTGTCCTATTGCACTTCACTTACAAAATCACAAATTCAAGAAAAAAAATTACTAAGAATTCAAGATAGCAACCACAGAGCACTGAGCCCCAAATGCAGAGCCTTTCTGAGTGGGATGCCCTGTGTGACTCACTGGTCAACACCAGTTCCGCTTCTCTGGCTTTTTGTTTCCTTCTCAGTGTCCTTGGGTGTGCCACAGCTCTAACGTGCAAATATAGTCCAGTTTTGCCAACAGCTACAACTCGTTGGCTTACCTCAAGAAAACTAAGGTGTCCCTTTAATGAACAAATTATTTTCAGACTAGTATTTTAAAAGCTAAGCAACATCCACAATGTGTGTTGATTTCATAGTTGTAAAGAAAAAGGCACTCTTATTTATCGTGTTTCCAACCCTGGTGGTAGCCTCCAAATATGACAACATAGACAACTTGACAAGCATAACAATAATATGGGATTGAAACATGCCTTCATAATGCATTAATCTCTAATAATTTATTTACTCGATGGATATTTAATAAATCTTGTGTGTCTACATGCCAGGCATTATGCTAAGCTCCATGTTACAAAAATCAAGAATTATACAACTCCTTGAAGAATGAAGACTGCTCACTGAAATAGAGAAGACAGACACAAAAATTGACACTTTAGTTTGATAAGTGTTACAGAATCAATTGCCATGGAACACAAAGGGAAAACATCTAACCCTGCTGGGTGGGACAGGGAGGAGGTTTACCAGACCCATCCCATTTAGTAGAAACATCTTTCTCAAGAAAATCGATAGTACCTTGGAGTTACACAGTCCTTTTCCTACAAACTTTCAGAATCCAGTAAGTGAGAACACACCATCTCCTCTAAAGTATAAGTCTTACCAAAAATATCAAACCCTAATGTGCTCATGCCTCCAGTTTCAACAACCAATTTACAAGAAACACTGGGGACAAGGAAACATATTAACCGAACCATAAGGGACACACTCAGCAAAATCCAAACTGTGGGAAATTCTACTAGGACAAATAACTCAATTTCTTCGAATCTTAAATTGCAATGTGGAGGAACACTTATTAAATAAAAAGAGACTTTAAAAATATATCAGCCACTTGCAAAGTGTGGGCCTTCTGTGAAAGGTTTTTGTATCTTTTGAGGGGGAAAAAACATGACATTAATGAGACCAAGATATTTAATGAAATTAAGGAACCATTCATTTTTAGATGTTATAATAGTGATGCATGTATGGTTAAAGAGGCAAGACAGAGTAATTGTTAAGGGTCCAGGCTTTGAAATCGTTTCCTGATTGGAAATATCTCTTCTAAGACTGGGCAACAAAAATTTGGGTAAGTTCCCAGGTAAGTCTGGCTTTATGTCCTCTCTCTAAAATGGGAAATAATAATAGTTGTTACTTCATTAAGTTGTTGGAGATTTATAAGCTACAGCATGAAGAAGTGCTTAGTATAGTGCCTGGTTCACAGTAAGCACTCATTCCATGTATATTACTATTAAGATGATTAGGAACTTTTTAAAACCTTGCTATTGATTCCACTCAGCTCAGTTACTCTAATATCTGAGCTAGGTTACTCCTCTCACATCTTCCATATACTGCACACTCATTAAGTGATCAAAACTTAGTTTTTTCCTTAGAATTTATATTTAAAATGACTTTGCTCACAATCTCCCTCAGGTTGCTTACACAGCGTGATCCTGAAGGCTGCCCAGCACACCCCGAAGCCTGCAGGACTGCACTTAATGGGAGTTCACTATTCACTCTGCAGTCCCTCCTCACAGTCACCCTTTTCTGCTCCTGCCCTTCCAGCTGCCAAATCCACAAATCCCTGTTCTTATCCTTCACTGCCCTATAGACTTGAATAATACCATCCCAGGAATCAAGGGGTCTCCAGAAAAGGGCTCTCGTTCATCTCTTAAACTAAGTTTCTTTGGGTACAACCTATATTGGTTCATACATTCACCCCCTAATACACCCCATGCCAGGCACCACTCTCCCCAACCCCGGGGAGTGGCAAGTTCATACTTCATTCACTCCACGTGCCAAATCATAGAGGATTCCGAATGTACAGGCAGGACTTTCAACTTCATCTTGAAAACTATGAAAGTGATGGAGGGATTCAAGCATGAAAGTTAAAGATTCAATGTGTTAAGCAACCCTCTGGCTGTACTTTGGGTAGGTAGCAAGATGAAACTGTTGGAGGTTCTGTTGCAGGATTCTAGGTCAAAAGTGAGGCAAGTCTGAATCAACCCAGTATGGTTGGGGAGCAGGGGAGAAGAGGACAGAGTTATCAGTCAGCAAGGAGGAAGGGCCAACAGGGCTGAGTATGATTACTGAGTGGAGGAAAAGTCCAGAATAACTCCCCACTTTCTTAAGAGTAGGATCACAAGAGAAAGAGCCATTGGAGAAAAGAAAATATCAAAAAAAGATGAGTTCTATTGGAGCACTGAGTTTGAGGTATCTGTGAAATACTGAAGTGGAGGTCTCCAGAAAGGTGTGGCTTAGAGAAGCTGAGTTGGGAGCATAGCACACAGCTGAAACCAGAAAAAGAAGAATATCAAGCCAAAGACAAAACATGGGAGAACATTGTCTTAGTCCGTTTGTACTGCTATAACAAAATACCTGAGACTGGGTAATTTTAAAAGAACTGAAATTCATTTCTCACAGTTCTGGAGGCTGGACGACCAAGATCAAGGTACCAGCAGGTTTGGTGTCTAGTGAGGGCAAGGTCTCTCTGCTTCCAAGATGGTGCCTTGTTGTGTCCTCACAGGTGGAGGTGGAAGGCAGGGGAGAGAGAGAGCAAAGATGGCTCTGTGCCCTCATGACTGACTTACCTCCTACAGGCCCCACCTCTTAACATTATCACATGGCGATTAAGTTTCAACACCAAATTTTGGGTGATATCCAGACCATAGTAAACATCAACATATAACAAGGGGACCGAGAAAGGCATGTTTAGGAAAGCCACTGGGAAGGAACTGGCCAGAGACATGATCATAAGGCAAATAAGATGACATATCACCATAAAAGCCAAGGCTTAAAAAAGTAATTTGTAAAACAATAAAAATGAGTGTAAAGAAGAAAAATGTGATCAAAAGTGTGAGGGAAGAAGATACTTAGAAAAATAAAAGGGAGACCCAGGCACGGGAGCATGCATCTGTAGTCCCAGCAACTCAGGAGGTAGACACTTTCAAAACACAGGAAGCTATTCCCTGAATCAATTCAGAATTAGCTTTCATCATACATACCACACTATTCCTAACTCTTACCAATACCAAATATGGCACCTATAATTTCCCCACTATATCTCACAAAAATAGTGTGAGAAACATGGCAATTTTTGTGGGTTTTGTAAAGGGCCTGGTGGTAGTCTAGATTTGGATTCTGGCTACGTGGAACATGTCTGGTAGGAAGGTTATGAATAAGGAAGGGTGGAAGCTAATAGAAGGGCAAAGAGCAATTCTAAATGTGAGAAAAGGTTCTAGAAGTTCTAGCTGGAGCCTTTATATGGAGTCACAACATTTCTCTATGCAAACTAAATGGTATTTTCACAGCTCTCCAGAGCCTCCCTGCTGAGCTGCTTGCATGTTTCCTAAACTTGATGTCAGCCAGTGGGACTAGCAGTTACACAGAGCTTCTCATTATGTCAGTGAACAGGGAGGGTGGCCAAGCTTCACATGGTCACACGCTACAGATGCAACCCCCCCGGGCTCAGAGAAAAACTATGATTCTGGAAAACCCTCAAGCCCATGCATTCTTCCAGCATTATACACAGGAGTGATCCTAACAGAAAAGACAAAGAAGTGGCAACACTCAGCCTCCCCTAAGGGCCCGGGGTGTGGGTGGCAGCCCTCCCCTGGAAGAGACAGAAATGGGAAGAAGACACAGGGAATGAAGCTCCCTTAATTATTACTGCAAACTTGGACTATTTTTAGAGAGGTTTAATGAATGGAATGATATTTTAACCTAGTAACAAAGACTGGGACCCGGCATCCAAGGGAACTATTAAACAAGAATAGAAATCCTCAGTGTCCACCTCTTATCCATGTGATTCCAAATATAAGCTTAGATAATTTTAAGCAGCTTCACCTCTATTCACTAAAATTAGGAAAGCAGAGCTAATATTAAATCTTCAAACTAGGATTTAATGGAAAGCCGAGGCAGGAGGATCACTTGAGCCTAGGAGATTAAGACCAGCCTGGACAACATAGTGAGACCCTGTCACTACAAAAAACTTTTTAAAAAATTAGCCAGGCATGAGCCAGTCATGGTGGCACACATCTGTAGTCCCAGCTACTTGGGAGGCTGTGGCAGGAGAATCGCTTGAACCCAGGAGGCGGAGGTTGTGGTGAGCCAAGATCGCACCACTGCACTCCAGCCTGAGCAACAGATTGAGACTCTGCCTCAAAAAAAAATAAAAATAAAAAATTAGCCAGGCATGGTGGCTTCTACCTGGAGTCCCAGCTACCAGGAGGCTGAGGTGGGAGGATCACTTGAGCCCAGGATGTTGAGGCGGCAGTCAGCCATGCTGTTGACACTGCACTTCAGCCTGTGTGACAGAGCAAGACCCTGTCTCAAAAACAAACAAGCAAAATAACAAGGACTTAAATAAACTTCTATTATTGCCCAAGTGGTGCCATGAGCTGTGGGTAATTATCACTACATCCCCAATCTCTGGATGATAATGCTCAAGTGAGCTCATGAAGAAAGGCTCCCTGTTTATTTCTGGGAAAATGTAACCTTATCCAGACCTTGCTTACTAATGTTCCAATGTGCTGATGTTGAGACTTTACCCCTGCCATGGAACCACACCCCACTCTCCAGGGAAAGAAATTGGCCTATTTGGTCACAGCACCAGCAGAAGGGGTGCCTCGCATTACATCCCACACCGAGCAATGCTTTGTTAGATAATTTGACTCTGACACACACGGTCTTCTAAGAGAACAGCCAAAGACTGCATGAATTTAACCATCTCAAAACTGTAGTACTGACCCTAAATGCATGACTCAAACATTTTGATATAATTGTTAAGATAAAATTTCCACATAAAAACAGCAATTCTATTAGATCAGCATATTTACTAGGCAGTATTCCCAAGGGCACAGTATCAATGACATCTGTCCAGAATGCAACATCTTTATAACAGGAGTCCTTAGGTCTTTCAGGACATTTCTATTTTTAAATTTGCTGGCTAATAAGAACAAACCTTAGTTAAAAATAACAAGAATAAAGCAAAGCTCTAGAACTACAAATTAACAGTTGAGATAGCTTCAAAGACTATGATGTTTTTGAAATTCCACTTACTGTGCTTCCTTTTTAAAATGAGAATCTGTATGTGCGTGTTCCAAGATGGGGGATTACTCAGTAAGACTGTCATTACCACACTAAGCAATGGATCTACAAGCATAGAAGTCAGCTTGCTCATATTCTCCAAGGTGTCTATTATGATCCCATTTCTCAAAGGCGTATGGTAAGGAAGAGGACCATATCCTTCTTATATTCAAAACAACATAACATTTACTTCCCCTCTTACAATAAAAACCAGTAAGAGTTAAGATATATCACATTATATTTCTGACAAATATTTCCACCCACATGTAAATAGCTCTTTTAAAAGAGATCAAGACCAGAAAAAAGTCTCAAAGCATAGACACAAAACAGCAATTCTTTCTCTTTCTTCTTCATCTTTCTGAATTGACTAACTGAATGACAATGAGCTTTATTCCCTTTATAGTAAGCAGGGAAAATCATTAAAGTGATGTTACAGAAGGAGATGTAATGGCATGGAGAAATGTTTATTCCACTATACCACTATACCTTGTTAAAATAATAAAGAGCACATTTCAAAACAACATATACAATGAGATACTAATTTTATCATGAAGAATGAATACACACACACACACACACACACACACACACACACACCCCACATAAAACATACCTGATTCCATAAAACTCTAAGGGGGAAAGGAATAAAATTTATCCAAAAAGTTACCTCTAAATGGCTGAATTCCTAATACAGTTTTTTTATTTTTACTTTTCCTACGTTTCTACAACGACCATGACTTTTAAGGTCAAAATAGGATCTAGCCTCACATAGGATATTGTAGAAACTAAATGAGATTATATCTGAGAAGAGCACAAAACTCAGTGCCTACACATAATAAGCATTCTATAAACATTAACTTAAAAATTCCATGCATAAAATGCATACATAGAAGTAATTTAAAAGCAAAGAGAAAAATATTACCTACACATACTATGCTATATTAAAATGTATATACTAACTAAAACAAAAAAGAGACTTGGGAGCAACGCGAATAGAGTTAGTTACCTTTTATTCTTGTAGTCTTATTTAAATTACGGAAAGAGGATCTCAAAAAACATGAAATTTACAGAGGTAAGAAGTCCTTGGCATTGTTTTGCTTTGTTAATCAGAAGACAGCATGAGGTCATAAATTAGTAGGCTTATAGAAGCATATACTGAACATATTTTTAAATAGTGCTTTGTTTTTATGCTAGACTAGAAACTGTGAGGAGGTTTTTCAAGGACTGAAAGAGAGAGAGATATAACTCCCCTATTATAACAAAGCTATCATTTTCTGCAACAAAGTACTGTTTTTCTTCTAAGGTCCTCAAAGCTATTTATTCCCAAAGACACTATTATAATTCAGTGATGTGCTGGAGGACACAGCTAAATTCAACAGGGACTAATGAGTGACCAGAAGAAAGATCAAAAGAACCCACATCATGGTTCCACTCTGTAATGAAAGTCCCACAGGGTTAACATACTCCAAATCCTTTCCTTCCAACCATTAAACTAAAAAATTCCAAAGAAAAACAGCCCTG
The DNA here is from genome assembly GCF_028885625.2 of Pongo pygmaeus. NCBI lineage: Eukaryota > Metazoa > Chordata > Mammalia > Primates > Hominidae > Pongo > Pongo pygmaeus. The sequence goes on from NC_072384.2 coordinate 96,503,806, forward strand.
GCGTGTGAAGGAATAGACCACAAGCCTGTTTCAAATGCTTACCCTTAACACACTCAAGTTTGCCATTTTAAGTCTGGGATGGCCCATCCACTTGGCCCCAGCCTTGGGAAGTAGGTCTTGTTACTAAGGAAATAATCCAAAGAGAAGTGGGAAGGCAGCACAGCAAAAGGTAGAGAATGGGAATGCACTGTCCCCTACTTTCTTCTGTTCAGTGGATGACATTATCATATCTGAGGTTACTCTGCAGAGAACACTACAGAGAGGGAAAAGCCAGGTAACCAAGAAGAATGTGGTCATTGAAGACTGGGGTGGCCAAGGGACCTAAACAGGTTTGCAAAGTAAGAGGCAGAGACAAATTTCAAAGCCAAAGCTATCTGACTCCATATGGGAGCTCCTCCATACTGCATAATGTCCATGCCACTCTCCACTATGACCACTGCAAAGCAAGAGGAGATGTCAGCAGCCTTACCTTCCCACACTCAGCCACTGTGGGAGATGGCTAATGGACCCCCACCCCTCAAAAAACAACAGAGGTGGCCAATTGCCCGGCAAACTCCATTTGCCTTCTGGGCTTGGCCCTCCTTGGGAAGGATTTTATTTAACTACACTTGATAAGCTCTGAAAAACCAACAACTAAACCCAAATTAAACAAAACAATCACAAATTAAAAGAGGGGTTATTCAAAGGTTGTCCCTCTTTCCCTCCATTTTATTTTCTCTCCCTTTTTTGTTTCATCTTTCTCATGAAATCAGCCACACTATGTGTCACCTGACAATGACAGGAGATATATCTGCGCACAAGCTAAATTCATTCACAAAGATGCTCTCATTTGATCCAAAATGAGACTTCAAAGACTCTAAAAAGTTATTCCAACAAGAAGAACCCTCACATGCTGGTGAAAATGGTGGTGGAAATGCAAGACAGAAAAGTCACTCTGGAAAACAGGCAGTTTCTTAAAAAGTTAAACACACATTTACCATAAAGCCCAGCAATCCCACCCCTAGATATCTATCCAAGATAAATAAAAACATATGTTCACCCACATAAAAACTTGTATATGAAAGTTCACAGCAGCATTATTTATAAGGCCAAAAAGTAAAAACCAACCCAAATGTCCATGAACTGGTGAATGATTAAACAAAATATGGTATGTCCATAAAATGGAATACTATTCAGCCATATAAAGGAATGAGGTAGTGATACATGCCACAACATGAATGAACCTCAAAAACATCATGCTAAGTGAAGAAAGCCAAAACCAAAATACCATATATTGTATGATTCTAGTTATAAGAAATATTTAGAAAAAGCAAATCTAGAAAGAAAGTAGATTCGTGGTTGCTTGGGACTGGGGGTGGGAAAATAATTAACTGTAAAAGGTCATGAGCAATTTTACCGTGGTGATGAAAATGTTCTAAAACTGGATTTTAGTCATGCTTATACAACTCAGAGAATTTACTAAAAACTACCAAATCACACACTCAAAATACATAAATTTTATGTTATATAAATCATACCTCAGTGAAGTTGTAAGAAAAGTGTGAGTACACAGACCATTTAAAAATAAGGTTTATTCCACTCCTACTATACTGAATGAACTTAAAATATAATGGAATGTTGGCTGGGTGCAGTGGCTCACACCTGTAATCCTAGCACTTTGGGAGGCCAAGGCGGATGGATCAGATGGATCACTTGAGGCAAGGAGTTCAAGACCAGCCCTGCCAACATGGTGAAACCCCATGTCTAAAACAAATACAAAATCATATATATACATATATATACACACACATATATACACACTTAGGTGTGTGTATATATATATACACACACACACACATATATACACACACGTATCTATGTATAAATGGATAAGCCTAAAATAATATATATACATAGATATCTGTGTGTATATACATATATATATTAGAATGTTAACATTTAAAATGTAAAAACAGAAAGTTTAAGCCTTCTGACTGATTTATTAACAAAGAGCTTTGTGTCTTTAAGGAAAGAAATCCAATCACGCTCAATCAAAACTAGTTTTCAAGATGCTGTCAGATAGTTGATATAACTTAAAATAATAAAGATATCATTTGCAAATGGTCTCAAATCTAATCTCTTCAGTATTACAATTCTCCACATACTAGTACAATAATTAAAGGAAACAAATTTATTCCCAAGTACATGATTGGCTTCTAAGATAAAGATAACAATTACAAAGCACTGTAATTCCAGATCAGCTCTTCTAAGATTTCATTTAAAGTGAATATAATAGTGACAGAACTAAAAGAGAAACAATTTTGTAAAAATTTTTTTCAAATAAGTAAGTTATATCTTTGAATCTGAGTGAACACTTAAAATGTCAAGTCTAAAATAAAATCTTGATTTAAACATAGTATACACCACCATTTAATGTTTAAAATAAAAATATACAATCTCTTACAAAACAATTCAACATAGTCAAAAATGTTGCAAGGTAAACAGAGAAAAACAAACGTTTATTTTTTAGAGTTACACTCCTCAGTACAAAACCTGCAGATTGTCACAGAATGCTCCAGGGACAAAGGGGACACCATGGTGAGCAAGCCCAAGTGTCCCTTTGTTACCCAAAAGACATCAACATCTAGCCTGGACTGTCATCCAGACTATGGGTTCCCATGATGCCAGGCCACTAGACAGAGTTATGGTGACCTCCTGCCCCTCACTAAAAATCTCCAATGTAAGTTACTCCCACAAACCACAGGGAAAATGCCCAGGGCCATGTGGAATGGCCAAATCTGCAACAACTTATGGAAGAGTAAATAGGAAAAAAAATTCACATAGTCCATAAAGTGTCAGCCTATTAAAGAACAGATTATCAAACTTAAGTTATTAAACTCTCCTGCAAATTCATCCTCAGTCAGAGGACAAAGGATTGTGGGGGAAAGGAGCGGGAGTGGAATCCATATGAAATACTTGTTTCTTTCTGAGGTGTTAATTCAAAGATACCATTGTTATTACCAAAGTACTCTCTTTCCTGAATTTAGAAGAAAATTTGGGGGGAAAAAACTGTACTCAAAAGAGTAACATCGGTAGTGGCAAGTAAGTGTTGTCACATCTTTTACTGTCTTCATCAGCCTGAATTTTGCAAGACATATCTTTGAAGTAGTCAGAAAAACTGCTACTTTAACAAAAATTTCATAAACAAAATTCAACACTCATTTTTTTTTGACAAAAACAACAAAGGCTTTTCAAGTTTGTGATGTTAGAGAACAGAGATGTTAACTTTAATAAACATCTTGAGTCTTAAAAATAAATAGACAAAAACACTGCTGTAAAGTTATAGGGGGAATAGAATAGAGATGGCTGACTGAAATATGTACATTCAGGATATTTCAGAAGAATCTGCCTATTTCTAATAAGATCGAAATTGGATAACACAAGCTAGATATGGTGGCTCATGCCTGTAATCCGAGCACTTTGGGAGGCTGAGGTGGGAGAATCTCTTGAGGCCAGGAATTCAAGACCAGCCTGGATAACATAGCAAGACTTTATCTCTACAAAACATTTTAAAAATTAGCTGAGCATGGTAGCATCACCTGTAGTCCTAGCTATGAGGAAGGCTGAGGTGGAGAATCACTTGAGCCCAGGAGCTCAAGGCTGCAGTGAGCTGTGACTGCACCATTGCACTCCAGATTGGGCAACAGGCTCAGAGACCCTGTTCTGAGACCCTGTCAGAACAGCAACAAAAAAGCACAGAAAAAAATTAGGTGACATAAACAGAAACTCAGATATGTCTTTGCCACTGATGAAAATACTTGTTTTTAACTATTGAGTCTGTCAGTGTATTAGATATTATCTATCTCTTTTTTTAAAGTATATTTTTTAAAGCAGTATGATGTAAGCCTCACAGCAAATTCAAAAATGAATAAGTAGACTGATTCACCACAAATTAAAAGTGATCAATTTTTTTAAAAATTAGGTCTGTGTTTCTCTTCTTTATCAAGGGCTTAATTGGTCATGATTTAAGCCAAAGACAGAAGAGAAATATTTCCCAGGTCCTCTGAATGCTTTTCAAAAAGCAAATTTGGGGCTGTAGGTGAGAGATTATAATCAGGTTTAAAGAACAGTCAACATTAGCTCCTAAATTTGGCAGAGGAGGGAGAAGCCTTTTATGCTATTGGAAACTGGCTTCCCAATATAAGCATCTACTGAGTGACTGTTCAGTGGTTACCTGCACAGTGCTAGACTATAAAGATGAGTTGTTCAAAATCTAAGAGATAAAACAGTCATATAAGTAGATACACTACAATTCAACTTTAAGGATAAATCGTGCTAGAAACAAAAAGGGTGTGACTAACCCCCTCCAAGGATTCAGTAATGTTTCACAGACATCATGGCTTTGAGTTCAGCATTGAAGAATTAGTAGGAATTCACTAGTAAAGAGAGGCATTCCAAGAGAAAGGAATCCCAAGCATAGAGGAATGGAAGTCTGAGAGCAGGACTTGTTCAGGAAAATGTTTCTGTGCTGCCAAGAGTGTAGCAGTGGGAGCTGAAGCTGGACAGAGAGTTGGAATCTAAATCATAACCAACATGTATGTCAAGCTGATATGTTGGCAGGGGCTGGGAAGAGCCCTGAAAAGGAATTTCCAGCCACAAAGTGATATGACCAGATCATCATATTAAGAAGAGCATTCTAGTAGCAATGTGGAGGATGATACGGAAAGGAGAAAACCTGAAAACGATTAACAATGGCCCCAGGTAACAGGGAAGATGATGCAGATTCAAGAGAGATTTTTAAGAGGTAGAATTTCCAGAATCTAGTATTTAATCAGATGGGGAGAAGGCAGGGAGAGGGACAGTTACAGAAGGGACAAGTTTAGGAAGGTTCCCAGATTCCCCCAGCCAACTGAGTGGATGGTACTACCATTTACAAAAACAGAGCACACAGGGAAGGCATGACAATTGAGAGTGGATAGTTGTGTTCAAGATACTTGTAAAACTTAACATGCAGATAAACAACTGAATATATGAAATCCAAAAGTCTAAGACTACTGAAACTTCCCAAGACATTTTCTTCATGTATAACGTTTCAGGTGACTGTTATGCAGGTTCAGGCTTAATCACTTGATAGATCTTTATTGCCAGCTTCCCAGATGCAAGGTATTCCACTGAACATTTGATGAGGCTTCTGTACATGGTGAAAAGAGCTCCAAACTTGGAGTTAAGATTCTCTTATTACAAATCCAGGCTGCACCTACTCTGTAGTCTCCAACAATCATTGACCTACTCTGTTCCTCTGCAAAATGCAGATTTCTTCTACTCAGCACTGCTGAGAGTGTTAAATAACTCTCAGGAATGGCGTGATACCAGGCACCTTGTATGTGATCAATAAAAGTTGGTAAAATGTAACATATATCATTCTTTTTTTTTCTTTTTTTTTTTTTTGAGATGGAGTCTCGCCTTGTCACCCAGGTGGAGTGCAATGGCGTGATCTTGGCTCACTGCAACCTCCGCCTCCCAGGTTCAAATGATTCTCCACACTCAGCCTCCCAAGTAACTGAGATTACAAGCGTACGCCACCAGGCCCAACTAATTTTTGTATTTTTAGTAGAGATGGGGTTTCACCACGTTTGCCAGGCTGGTCTCGATCTCCCGATCTCGTGATCTGTCCACCTCGGCCTCCCAAAGTGCTGGGATTACAGGAGTGAGCCACCACACCCTGTCATCATTCTTTATACTAGAAAACCTGTGAGCTGGGGGAGAGGAGGAGGATGAGATATGTAACATAAAAATACCATAATATACTGTGAAAGATGATGGATACCTCTAAAAAAGATATAGAGTGATGAGTGGTCAGAGAAAGAGAGACCACCAATAGGAAAGATCTAGGGAAGAACTTCCATATAAACAGCCTGCAGAATGGGTGGGATTTAGACATGCAGAGACAGAGACAAAAGGGCATTCCATGCGGTGTGAAAAGGCCAGAGAGCATGTGCAAAGGCTTCTGCTCAGAGAGCTTGCCTTTATGTTAGGACTCTGACACTCACTAGCTGTATGACTTTGGACAAAATAATGAACCCAAATGAGAATAATTGCAACTACCTTTCGGTCACCATTAGGATTCTATGAGATAATATATGTAAGACTCTTAGCACAGGGCACATGGCAGCTGGCATCATATTTAGCAGATACACAGAGACAGAAAACTGGGGAAGGTGAATTTGCAGTGTACAGTTCATGATGGTGAGCAGTGGGCGGAAAGTATAAAATAGACTATAGAGGTTAAAAAAAGCAAAGAAGATTTTGGACTTCATTCTACATGCAAGAGATGCCACTGAAGGTTTTAGAACGGGAAAGGAAGATGAGCATCTTTTATCTTTCCAAATATCAGACTTTTTATTTAAAATATAAGAAACTCTAATTATAAAATGATCTGCTTCCCATCCTATGCTTGACCACATGAGTTTTCAATAAGTACAGAGGTTGAAAATACTAATTCTAGATCTGCTTTAAAAAAATTGGCTGAAACTCTACAGCTTACATATATTTTTTAACTTTACCTTTTTGTGTGTGTGTGTCTGTGTGTGTCTCTGTGTGTGTGCAGGTGTGTGCTGTATAATATAAGTCCTTGGTCCATGGCGGCCTCAGAGACTAGTACTGTATGTGAAACATAAGATTCAGCATATTTGTTGATGTTTTTGATAATATTTTCTTTTTACTAATCACAAATGCAGTATTCTGGGTTGATATGAATGATATGAGCAATATTGATAAGCTTTTCCATATACGTATGTATATAGTACATATATTTATACATGCATGCATACATATAGAGTAGTTCTCATATGTTTATATTCTATCAGGATGACTAATATCAAGCATTTTTTATAATTTTCACACACAAAGCTCATATTCTTTTTACAGCATGTTTTCATCCAAATCTTAAGCCCTTTTTCACTCTTCATTTGCCATTGAACTCCCACTAGAATTAAAAATAACCAAATTTCCAATTCAGATATACAAGCGCTTTTCTTCCAAGCAGCTTATGTTGCTTTATAATTAGTCTAAAATTTGTTAAGTCCTTGTGAGATAGTAGGTATGAAATACTATATAACCTCACTGGCCTGTAAAAGAGAAGTAAATATTCTTTCTAAAAGTTCACTGTAAAAGAGTGACAGCACTGTGGAGGCCATGTTACTCAAACGTTATGTCTCCATCCATCTATTCTATATCATGACAGTTAACTATAACTATACCAGTAATTCATTTTTCCAAACATTAATGAGTATCTTCCATTTGCCAGACACTATGAAAAACTAGGGGGAAAAATGAGTAAAACGCACCTAAGTCTTGGTATCTGCCTTACAGGAATTCTCAGTTAAGTGGGGTAGACAGACCCATTCCCAGTTAATAATCTAGACCAAATCAAACCAGGATTGGTTTTTAGGAGCCCAAAGGAGGGAGAAATGTGAATACAACATTAAAAAGTATATCAAATTTTACTCTCAAATCCCAATTCTAAGATCTATGGGTTCCCCCAAAATATGCATGATAAAAATGTTTAGACCAAGTCATTCACTTAAGATTTCCTAAGGTAACTTGTATTTCCTGGCCTCTTTTCTGCTGAACTTTAGTTTGTACAATTTTGATTCCTAAAGCAAACAAATCATTTCATCTAGGAAAGAAATCCAGACCGTGACATTTGACTAAAACTCTATAGCTTCCTAGTAAACAAATATGAGTAAATATTAAGTTTGCATTCAAATATTGTAGTTCTTAGGCTATTCATCTTTGTATCTCAAGGACCAGCTCAATATCTGGTAGAGTGGAGGGGAGATTGTTGACTTAACTGAATGAATTATAAGACCAGTATTAGGTGATGATAATACACTGTTGGGATCCAGAAAACAATACCCCAAATGAAGGCCTTAGCAACAGCCTTAGAAGCAAAAGGTTTTCTCTAACCTTCTCCTGTGTTCCTATCTCTCAGTCCCATTCTTCCCACCAAGGCTAGCTGTAGAAACTAGAATCCCTCTTCCACAAGGCGTGTCATAGAAATCAGAACCCCTTTTCCCCAACACCAGCCAAAAAAGCTAAAAATATTATCCTAACTTACCTCCACCTTTCCTTGCAAAACCTAGCCATAGAGAAGTCACCTAACCACAGAGGGTCCTGCTCCATACCCAGAAGGAAGGCATGCTGATCACAGAGGGCAAGAAGCATCTAGACAGACAGGGCTTTCTGGGTTTCCCCACTCAGTCCATTCACATTAGATCATACTCTTTTTGTCCAATCCTATTTCTATGTGGCTGTCCATACTTTGTTGAACCTAAGCATGAAAATGGAGAATTTCATCTCTATCTTTGGGTCTTCACTCTAAAGCCCCCTATGTATACTCATTAAATAAATCCTTATGCCTTTTCTCCAATTAATCTGCCTTTTGAGAGTCGATTTTTCAGTGAACTTTCACAGGGGCAAGGGGAAAGCTCTTCTCTGGCCCCCACAGCACCAACTAACCAGTAAGGTAAAAGCATCTTGGACTATAAGAGACAATGTCACTCCTAATAACTGAAACTTATATAAATCTCAGAGCCTGGTTTTTTTCACATAATATTATAACATAAGTGCTTTTTTCATTTAATTAAAAAATTTCCAGCATGTCATTTTAATAGCTATGTAAGTATCTTATTGCATGACTACATCATAATTTTTCTAACCATTCCTATTAATTAGAAATAGCCTGAAGGTCCCTTTTTTATTTTTATGTGCAGTATCATGATGGTCCCTTTTTTATTTTTATGTGCAGTATCATGGTGAACATCTTTATGAATAGAAATTTGTATAGACTGCTGACTGAAATCACCTTTGCAAACATTATGACAGTGAGAGAGACCTAAAATAACTGACTCCATTTTACTGCTAAACTCACAAACTGTCTTTGTTCATTCCTGCATATAGGCCAGGCTATGGGAGGAATTTAGTTTACAGTTTAACTTTAAAACAAAGATGCTAATAGTTCCTTACCAAACTTAATCCCCTCCTTGCTAGGGAACTGAAATCACCTTTGTAAAACTAACGAAAGGCCACAGGGTTAGTTTACGGTAGAGGCCTGAACTCTGCTAAGATGTAGGTATAGTTAAACTCCAATCAGTCATTGTTTTATAGCTTGCCTTTTTTGTAACTGCTTACTAACAGGAGTCACATGGCCAGTGGTCACAAGATTTATAACTTCCTCAATTGCTTCTATAGAAAACATCCCTACTGTAAAATCTAAAAATAGTGTTTAAGACTTTTTTTCAGATCTTGCATTCCAACAGACCAACTGGTGCCACCCAGACTGGTAACATGCACCCAGGAACTGACTCAGCACAAGAAGACAGTTTCAATCCCCCTATAATTTCATCCAAGACCCAACCAATTAGCCTTCTCTATTCCCCAGCCCCCTGCCCACCAACCTATCCTTGAAAAACCCTAGCCTCAAAATTCTCAGGGAGGCAAATTTGAGAAATATCCCCCATCTCCTTGCTCAGCTTGCCCTGCAATTATTAAACACTTTCTCTGCTGCAATACCCGCCATCTCAGTGTATTGGCTTTTTCTGGGCAGTGGGCAAGAAGAACCCATTGGGCTGTAACACGATTACTTCTTACAATAGAAACCAGAAATGGAAATAGGAAAGTAATATATTTAAAAATTGTTGACACATTGACAAACTTCTTAAAAAAAAAAAAGCTTAAATACATTCTGACTGCAGGTTATGAAAGTATTCGTTCTAGTGGACCTTTGCCAGCATTAAGCATTCTTTTTTTAATCAATGCAGGTTTCCTAACTTAAACATGCCTTGATAATATAAATAATTTATATTACAAATATAAACAATGCCCTCTGCATCTAACAGTTTCAAAGCAGGGGACCCTGTAAAGACTTCAGAAGAGCTTATTAGGAAATAAGCTATTTAGATGGAGGCTTAACTTTTTTCTTAGCATCTACAGATAGCTCCAGACACATTTTATCTTTATTGCTAGCCTTCTTAAAGGCAAACTTACGGCCTGCCACTCTGCAAATTTTCATATTCAATTAAATTCTGGGACTTAATTCTCGCTCTAAGACTTGACAATGCATTAAAATGCATGCATTTTTTAAAAGGGACAAAAATTAGTTCAGAAAGTACTTACTATAAACTAAACATTGATGCTGACCAAACCCTCAACACCTCCTTTAAAGAACTCAAGTTCTTCCAGAAAGTTCTTTTCCTCAAGGGTTTTATTTATTTTAATTTCACTGTTCTGAATCATTCTGAGTTAATGATTATGCTGTATGACCTTTCAAAGAGACATGACTTTGTTACAACAAACCACCCTTGTGTATTACATTTCTACTCTTTTCTATACACATATGACAGCAGATGGAATAATGAGACTTGGATTCCATTTTATATAAAGTTCTACCACATATTTTGTTCCACTATCAAGCATCCCCAAAAATGCTCCTCCTCAAGAAAAAAAAAGATTATATCAACCTCTTGCTAATAATTAAAATTCTCAAATGATTGGTGCTACTTCTGTGACCCCAAGAAGAATCAAATGAGATGATATATGTGAAAATGCTCTACACAACTCTAGAACTTCAAGTTTTTTTAGTAGATCCAACTCTGTGAATATCAATGTTTTGCTTTTATAGGAGGGGAGGGAAAGAAATCCAAAGTTTACTTCCCCATCCCATGACCTCCAGACACTGTAAGCATTAGCAGTATGCTGGACCACTTCATCATACTTACATACATTCATGCATACATACATACATACATGCAATCTTACACCATCAAAGCATGTGAGCAGTTCAAGTAATTTGCATAGAAACAATTCCCACTGCTAGAAAAAAAAGAGTAAATGCTAAGTAATTGTTGCTGTCACTAAAAGCATGAATGGAAAACTTTTGAGTTTCAAAGAACAATAAAATTCCAAAAACATTTTGCAGACTGACATAAAGTAACTAACTTTTATTTTATCAATGACATTTTTTAAACTAGCTCAATTAACACCACTTTACCATTTAATTCCTTAAGTTGAATAACCTATGCATTAATAAAAAGTCAGTCCATTGTCTATGTTTTTCTAAGCCCATAAAAACATTGTCTCAGAACAGCATTTGAAAACAACTTATCTAGACTATACTGGATTTCAAGGACAACCTACCACACCTCCATTTCTTGTCTGTATTCCCCTGTTACTTCCTTTCATCCTCCACCCCATCTCTGTCAACAGGATGAGTCACCTATCCAGGACTCAACACTTTAGAATCTACAGTCAAGGCGGGCTTGATTGGAGGGAAACAAAGCCCCCAGATGGAAGGCAAGATTCCAACAGTGAGGGCTTCCTTATTTTCCCGCTTTAAATCATTTCCAAGGCTAAAGATTAAGACTTACTTAATTCTTATCCAGAAGGTGGCTCTTTTCAGAAATTGAAGTAATAATAACAGAATTTTCATGTAATAATTAGTCTGATTATAATGGCAGAAATACATTTTATCTTTTTTATGAAAATCCTAAAATATCAGAATAACTTTTTAAAATTATAAGTTATAAAAGGTGACTAATATTTTCTAAAAACTGGTTTCTTTACTGTGAAACTTGCCTTTTAAATGTTGCATCGTATTAAAGAGACAGTTGGAAGGGATGCCACAATTACAGAAATTGACAAAAAGAATTTTATTTTTTGAGACAGAGTCTCACTCTGTTGCCCAGGCTGGAGCACAGTGGCGTGATCTTGGCTCACTGCAACCTCCCACGCCCCGCTGATTTTTGTATTTTTAGTAGAGACAGGCGTGGGAGTCTCTATAAAAATATAAGTTTTTGTATTTTTCACCATATTGGCCAGGTTGGTCTCAAACTCCTGACCTCAAGTGATCTGCCCGCCTCAGCCTCCCAAAGTGCTAGGAGTACAGGCGTAAGCCACCATGCCTGGCCAAAAAAATTTTTTAAGGAAAAAACTACCAATTCTCAAATTAGAACCAAAAGCCTAAGTTCTCCATGTATTTTGCAATTACATTTATGACAGCACAGTTTCTCCTGCTTTAGATTTTTTAAAATACTTATTTAAAATGTAAAAGACTCTCAATATCTAAACCTACAAGTACTGTCATAGATCAAAACATTAAGTGACTTAGGCTTACTTCTAATTAAATTTTAGAGAAAAATAATATCTTTTGGTTTGGAAACATGAATAGTTACACTTCTCTTGAGCATTCAATAATGTTTAGTCCATACTTTTCCAAGCCTAAATAAAAGCAGTATATATTTTCCTAAGCCTTCATCTATCATTCATTCCCAAAAAGGAAAAAAGACACAGGATGAATCTTCACTTTACATTCTCTTCTAGCACAGTCTCCCAATCCCCACAAATGGCTTAGATTACAATCACTCAAGTCATATTGAGTTTAACGTTCTTTAGTATGAAAACCTGGACTTTCCCTGAATCCAGCTCACATAGTTTTGTTTATTTTGTAAAATGATTTCAAAATAGTGCTGGTATTTATATGAAAAAATTGTCAAAAAACATAATATTCTCATTTTGCTGAAAACATACAGTCTCGATGATCAACAACAATTACAACAGTTTTCTATAATGTATTTCTTAATTCGTTGTCTTCATTTACTTTTTTTTTTTTTTCTTTTTTTATTATTATTATTATTATTATACTTTGGGTTTTATGGTACATGTGCGCAATGTGCAGGTAAGTTACATATGTATACATGTGCCATGCTGGTGCGCTGCACCCACCAACTCGTCATCTAGCATTAGGTATATCTCCCAATGCTATCCTTCCCCCCTCCCCCCACCCCACAACAGTCCCCGAAGTGTGATGTTCCCCTTCCTGTGTCCATGTGTTCTCATTGTTCAATTCCCACCTATGAGTGAGAATATGCAGTGTTTGGTTTATTGTTCTTGCGATAGTTTACTGAGAATGATGATTTCCAATTTCATCCATGTCCCTACAAAGGACATGAACTCATCATTTTTTATGGCTGCATAGTATTCCATGGTGTATATGTGCCACATTTTCTTAATCCAGTCTATCATTGTTGGACATTTGGGTTGGTTCCAAGTCTTTGCTATTGTGAATAGTGCCGCAATAAACATACGTGTGCATGTGTCTTTATAGCAGCATGATTTATAGTCCTTTGGGTATATACCCAGTAATGGGATGGCTGGGTCGAATGGAATTTCTAGTTCTAGATCCCTGAGGAATCGCCACACTGACTTCCACAAGGGTTGAACTAGTTTACCGTCCCACCAACAGTGTAAAAGTGTTCCTATTTCTCCACATCCTCTCCAGCACCTGTTGTTTCCTGACTTTTTAATGATTGCCATTCTAACTGGTGTGAGATGGTATCTCATTGTGGTTTTGATTTGCATTTCTCTGATGGCCAGTGATGGTGAGCATTTTTTCATGTGTTTTTTGGCTGCATAAATGTCTTCTTTTGAGAAGTGTCTGTTCATGTCCTTCGCCCACTTTTTGATGGGGTTGTTTGTTTTTTTCTTGTAAATTTGTTGGAGTTCATTGTAGATTCTGGATATTAGCCCTTTGTCAGATGAGTAGGTTGCAAAAATTTTCTCCCATTTTGTAGGTTGCCTGTTCACTCTGATGGTAGTTTCCTTTGCTGTGCAGAAGCTCTTTAGTTTAATTAGATCCCATTTGTCAATTTTGGCTTTTGTTGCCATTGCTTTTGGTGTTTTAGACATGAAGTCCTTGCCCATGCCTATGTCCTGAATGGTAATGCCTAGGTTTTCTTCTAGGGTTTTTATGGTTTTAGGTCTAACGTTTAAGTCTTTAATCCATCTTGAATTGATTTTTGTATAAGGTGTAAGGAAGGGATCCAGTTTCAGCTTTCTACATATGGCTAGCCAGTTTTCCCAGCACCATTTATTAAATAGGGAATCCTTTCCCCATTTCTTGTTTTTGTCAGGTTTGTCAAAGATCAGACACTTGTAGATATGTGGCATTATTTCTGACGGCTCTGTTCTGTTCCATTGATCTATATCTCTGTTTTGGTACCAGTACCATGCTGTTTTGGTTACTGTAGCCTTGTAGTATAGTTTGAAGTCAGGTAGTGTGATGCCTCCAGCTTTGTTCTTTTGGCTTAGGATTGACTTGGTGATGCGGGCTCTTTTTTGGTTCCATATGAACTTTAAAGTAGTTTTTTCCAATTCTGTGAAGAAAGTCATTGGTAGCTTGATGGGGATGGCATTGAATCTGTAAATTACCTTGGGAAGGATGGCCATTTTCATGATATTGATTCTTCCTACCCATGAGCATGGAATGTTCTTCCATTTGTTTGTATCCTCTTTTATTTCCTTGAGCAGTGGTTTGTAGTTCTCCTTGAAGAGGTCTTTCACATCCCTTGTAAGTTGGATTCCTAGGTATTTTATTCTCTTTGAAGCAATTGTGAATGGGAGTTCACTCATGATTTGGCTCTCTGTTTGTCTGTTATTGATGTATAAGAATGCTTGTGATTTTTGCACATTGATTTTGTATCCTGAGACTTTGCTGAAGTTGCTTATCACCTTAAGGAGATTTTGGGCTGAGACAATGGGGTTTTCTAGATATACTATCATGTCATCTGCAAACAGGGACAATTTGACTTCCTCTTTTCCTAATTGAATACCCTTGATTTCCTTCTCCTGCCTAATTGCCCTGGCCAGAACTTCCAACACTATGTTGAATAGAAGTGGTGAGAGAGGGCATCCCTGTCTTGTGCCAGTTTTCAAAGGGAATGCTTCCAGTTTTTGCCCATTCAGTATGATATTGGCTGTGGGTTTGTCATAAATAGCTCTTATTATTTTGAGATACGTCCCATCAATTCCTAATTTATTGAGAGTTTTTAGCATGAAGGGTTGTTGAATTTTGTCAAAGGCCTTTTCTGCATCTATTGAGATAATCATGTGGTTTTTGTCTTTGGTTCTGTTTATATGCTGGATTACATTTATTGATTTGCGCATATTGAACCAGCCTTGCATCCCAGGGATGAAGCCCATTTGATCATGGTGGATAAGCTTTTTGATGTGCTGCTGGATTCTGTTTGCCAGTATTTTATTGAGGATTTTTGCATCAATGTTCATCAAGGATATTGGTCTAAAATTCTCTTTTTTTGTTGTGTCTCTGCCAGGCTTTGGTATCAGGATGATGCTGGCCTCATAAAATGAGTTAGGGAGGATTCCCTCTTTTTCTATTGATTGGAATAGTTTCAGAAGGAATGGTACCAGCTCCTCCTTGTACCTCTGGTAGAATTCGGCTGTGAACCCATCTGGTCCTGGACTTTTTTTGGTTGGTAAGCTATTGATTATCGCCACAATTTCAGCTCCTGTTATTGGTCTATTCAGAGATTCAACTTCTTCCTGGTTTAGTCTTGGGAGGGTGTATGTGTTGAGGAATTTGTCCATTTCTTCTAGATTTTCTAGTTTATTTGCATAGAGGTGTTTGTAGTATTCTCTGATGGTAGTTTGTATTTCTGTGGGATCGGTGGTGATATCCCCTTTATCATTTTTTATTGCATCTATTTGATTCTTCTCTCTTTTTTTCTTTATTAATCTTGCTAGCGGTCTATCAATTTTGTTGATCCTTTCAAAAAACCAGCTCCTGGATTCATTTATTTTTTGAAGGGTTTTTTGTGTCTCTATTTCCTTCAGTTCTGCTCTGATTTTAGTTATTTCTTGCCTTCTGCTAGCTTTTGAATGTGTTTGCTCTTGCTTTTCTAGTTCTTTTAATTCTGATGTAAGGGTGTCAATTTTAGATCTTTCCTGCTTTCTCTTGTGGGCATTTAGTGCTATAAATTTCCCTCTACACACTGCTTTGAATGCATCCCAGAGATTCTGGTATGTTGTGTCTTGGTTCTCGTTGGTTTCAAAGAACATCTTTATTTCTGCCTTCATTTCGTTATGTACCCAGTAGTCATTCAGGAGCAGGTTGTTCAGTTTCCACGTAGTTGAGCAGTTCTGAGTGAGATTCTTAATCCTGAGTTCTAGCTTGATTGCACTGTGATCTGAGAGACAGTTTGTTATAATTTCTGTTCTTTTACATTTATTGAGGAGAGCTTTACTTCCAAGTATATGGTCAATTTTGGAATAGGTGTGGTGTGGTGCTGAAAAAAATGTATATTCTGTTGATTTGGGGTGGAGAGTTCTGTAGATGTCTATTAGGTCCGCTTGGTGCAGAGCTGAGTTCAATTACTGGGTATCCTTGTTGACTTTCTGTCTCGTTGATCTGTCTAATGTTGACAGTGGGGTGTTAAAGTCTCCCATTATTAATGTGTGGGAGTCTAAGTCTCTTTGTAGGTTACTCAGGACTTGCTTTATGAATCTGGGTGCTCCTGTATTGGGTGCATATATATTTAGGATAGTTAGCTCTTCTTGTTGAATTAATCCCTTTACCATTACGTAATGGCCTTCTTTGTCTCTTTTGATCTTTGTTGGTTTAAAGTCTGTTTTATCAGAGACTAGGATTGCAACCCCTGCCTTTTTTTGTTTTCCATTTGCTTGGTAGATCTTCCTCCATCCTTTTATTTTGAGCCTATGTGTGTCTCTGCACATGAGATGGGTTTCCTGAATACAGCACACTGATGGGTCTTGAGTCTTTATCCAATTTGCCAGTCTGTGTCTTTTAATTGGAGCATTTAGTCCATTTACATTTAAAGTTAATATTGTTATGTGTGAATTTGATCCTGTCATTATGATGTTAGCTGGATATTTTGCTCGTTAGTTGATGCAGTCTCTTCCTAGTCTCGATGGTCTTTACATTTCGGTATGATTTTGCAGTAGCTGGTACCGGTTGTGCCTTTCCATGTTTAGTGCTTCCTTCAGGAGCTCTTTTAGGGCAGGCCTGGTGGTGACAAAATCTCTCAGCATTTGCTTGTCTGTAAAGTATTTTATTTCTCCTTCACTTATGAAGCTTAGTTTGGCAGGATATGAAATTCTGGGTTGAAAATTCTTGTCTTTAAGAATGTTGAATATTGGCCCCCACTCTCTTCTGGCTTGTAGGGTTTCTGCCGAGAGATCCGCTGTTAGTCTGATGGGCTTCCCTTTGATGGTAACCCGACCTTTCTCTCTGGCTGCCCTTAACATTTTTTCCTTCATTTCAACTTTGGTGAATCTGACAATTATGTGTCTTGGAGTTGCTCTTCTCGAGGAGTATCTTTGTGGCGTTCTCTGTATTTCCTGAATCTGAATGTTGGCCTGCCTTGCTAGATTGGGGAAGTTCTCCTGGATGATATCCTGCAGAGTGTTTTCCAACTTGTTTCCATTCTCCCCGTCACTTTCAGGTACACCAATCAGACGTAGATTTGGTCTTTTCACATAGTCCCATATTTCTTGGAGGCTTTGCTCGTTTCTTTTTATTCTTTTTTCTCTAAACTTCCCTTCTCGCTTCATTTCATTCATTTCATCTTCCAGGGCTGATACCCTTTCTTCCATTTGATCGCATCGGCTCCTGAGGCTTCTGCATTCTTCACGTAGTTCTCGAGCCTTGGTTTTCAGCTCCATCAGCTCCTTTAAGCACTTCTCTGTGTTGGTTATTCTAGTTGTACATTCTTCTAAATTTTTTTCAAAGTTTTCAACTTCTTTGCCTTTGGTTTGAATATCCTCCCGTAGCTCAGAGTAATTTGATCGTCTGAAGCCTTCTTCTCTCAGCTCGTCAAAGTCATTCTCCGTCCAGCTTTGTTCCGTTGCTGGTGAGGAACTGCGTTCCTTTGGAGGAGGAGAGGTACTCTGGTTTTTAGAGTTTCCAGTTTTTCTGCTCTGTTTTTTCCCCATCTTTGTGGTTTTATCCACTTTTGGTCTTTGATGATGGTGATGTACAGATGGGTTTTTGGTGTGGATGTCCTTTCTGTTAGTTTTCCTTCTAACAGACAGAACCCTCAGCTGCAGGTCTGTTGGAGTACCTGGCCAGCCGTGTGAGGTGTCAGTCTGCCCCTGCTGGGGGGTGCCTCCCAGTTAGGCTGCTCAGGGGTCAGGGGTCAGGGACCCACTTGAGGAGGCAGTAAGCCGGTTCTCAGATCTCCAGCTGCGTGCTGGGAGAACCACTGCTCTCCTCACAGCTGTCAGACAGGGACATTTAAGTCTGCAGAGGTTACTGCTGTCTTTTTGTTTGTCTGTGCCCTGCCCCCAGAGGTGGAGCCTACAGAGGCAGGCAGGCCTCCTTGAGCTGTGGTGGGCTCCACCCCGTTCGAGCTTCCCAGCTGCTTTGTTTACCTAAGCGAGCCTGGGCAATGGCGGGCGCCCCTCCCCCAGCCTCGCTGCCGACTTGCTGTTTGATCTCAGACTGCTGTGCTAGCAATCAGCGAGACTCCGTGGGCGTAGGACCCTCTGAGCCAGGTGCGGGCTATACTCTCCTGGGGCACCGTTTCCCAAGCCCGTCGGAAAAGCACAGTATTCGGTTGGGAGTGGCCTGATTTTCCAGGTGCCATCTGTCACCCCTGGAAGGGGAACTCCCTGACCCCTTGCACTTCCCGAGTGAGGCAATGCCTCGCCCCTGCTTCGGCTGGCGCACGGTGCACTCACCCACTGACCTGCGCCCACTGTCTGGCACTCCCTAGTGAGATGAACACGGTACCTCAGATGGAAATGCAGAAATCACCCGTCTTCTGCGTCGCTCGTGCTGGGAGCTGTAGACCGGAGCTGTTCCTATTCGGCCATCTTGGCTCCTCCCCCCGTTGTCTTCATTTAACCAGCTTTGGTGTTCCGGACTTTTCTTTGTTTTTGTTTGTTTGTTCCAACCTAATTGAACTGTACATCATCCTAGAACGGATATTTAAAGTGAAAATCTGACTTAAAAAAATTATTGTGGAGCTCCCTTCCCTCAGAGAGTTATGTTACAAAGTCAAACAATAACATATTATCAAATTCACATAACTGAGGATCCCTAAATTCTACAAAAAGCTCAAACTTCATGTTAGTATCAGAAAGCATCTTGGAACAGCTGGCTTTTGTTTGTTACACATAATCGTACTCCAATGCAATTGATTATGCACACTCCAATGTGACTGATTATGTTATACATATTAGTACTCCAATGGTGGCAGTAGTTCCCTTCTACTTCTGGCTAATTCCCTCCCTTCTACTACTCCTCAGATCCCATGACTGTTCCTTCCTTCCTTCCACAATTACGTGTCAGGCATGGTTCTAAGGAAGAATAATGGGTAAGAGCAACTATGGATGGTCCCGCCCAGTGGAGCTCATGTGTGGTGGGAGAGGCATGCTGTTCACCCAGCCTTGCTCTTCCCAATACCACCAGGCAGTGGAGAACAGGCATGGGCAATGTTCTTACACAGGGCTACCCCTCATACTTGCAAAGAGTACACATGGAGGTCCAAATCCCTATGTCTAAATATTTAAAGTCTATAAATCAAGCTGATAAATATGCTCTATTCTTCTACCTTGACCTTCATAATGGCCTAAAAGACCAGATTTGAATTGGGAATTCCGATCAGAATGCAGGAGTGTTGGAGGTGACAGGTACCCTTCTCCTTCCACCCCAGCTCCATTCAGCACCACAAGGGGCCTCACCTCTGCATAATCATGGGCACCTGTGCCAGCTCATGAAATTCCATTCACATCTCTGCAATTAGCTGCTCCTTAGACACCCCTTGGGACTGAGAGTGTGTACATTGGCTTCTCTGTTTGCCCCCAGTAGGAACCCCCACAAAGAACCCCAAACAACCCCAAGAAACAGGCTTGGGGCTTTTGGCCATGGAAATCCTATATCTCAGAGTACCACAGGCAGGGCATGGGCTCCAGGTGAATACATTCCCTTGGGCCTACAGACTCCTTGCCCTATGCAGAGGGGCAAGATAGAAGAGGGCCAGAGAAAGGGAAGGGCCTCTTGCCCAGATCTATAGGCAGTAGTGAGTTCATCTACAGGCAGAGGTAGATTGTTCTGTGTCAGTCAAGAGCTGCATTGAGATGAAAGGGCAGAAAAAGAACTAGGGACAAGGGAAAAACACACACTATCCTGATGCTACTGAGTGATCCCCCTACCCCTTCTGCCCTCCTGTTCCCCTCACCCAGTCGGCCCACAGCAGCAAAGGGAAGGGAAACAGGAGAGGCCCCTACTCTGCTGTGGCAGGGAGTGGTGTCTCCCCGTAACAGCAGAGTACACAGCCCAGCAGAATCAGGAGGGGAGAGAAGAAACAAGAAAAAAGCGGAAGGCAACTGATGTTTATTAAGATTCTGCTCAAGGCCAGTTCTGCCCATCTCAGACGGATAGAAACACAAACACAAAAGTTTCAAAAATAAGCCGCAGCATTTTAAAAGTTGTTTATTAAATTATACAAAACCCCCACATTTTTAAAAGTACTTTTCCCACCACAGGCTTTACTGTGCTCCTTGTGAGACTTCCAACTGCAGAGCCACCAACCCAGGGACTCCCACTGTCAAATCCAACACAAGTGCTTGTAATTTGGGAGCATCCAACGCCGACTTCATTAAAAACTGGCAGAAGCTGCCAGGCGCGGTGGCTCATGCCTGTAATCCCAGCACTTTGGGAGGCCGAGGCGGGCAGATCATCTGAGGTCAGGAGTTTGAGACCAGCCTGGATAACATGGTGTAACCCCATCTCTACTAAAAATACAAAAAGTAGCCAGGCGTGGTGGCAGGTGCCTGTAATCCCAGCTACTCGGGAGGCTGAGGCAGGAGAATCGCTTGAACCCAGGAGGCAGAGGTTGCAGTGAGCCAAGATTGTGCCACTGCACTGCAGCTGGGGGATAATAGTGAAACTCTGTCTCAAAAAAAAAAAAAAAAAAGCTGGTGGAGGCCATGCAATGACTGGCTAACCACAGGTGACGGGACCCTGTTATGCCCAACCCCAATCAAAGAGATGCAGTACATACTCACCTTGGCTCACCTGCAGGATGATCCCACTGACTGAGGCCCACTCAGTCCCTCCAAGCAAGGATATATGGCAGGTAGGCTGCCTCACATGATCATCATAGAAATGAACTCTCCTTCCTCTTTCTCTGTCTATCCACCAGGCAAATGCTATGGTATTTAAGGAAATGCTAACAGGTCCATGCCAGCCCACCAGTCTACTCTTTAGAGTTCAGCAAGCTTCTACACCAGCCCTCACTCTCATAAGAATTCAAGACCATTCTCTTTTATGTGACATATCTCTTTGGACTTGAATTAATTGTTTATTTGTGAGTTCTTTGGGACAAAGAGTGTATGATCAAACCTTACATATTATACACTCAATATTAAGGAAGGAGTTTTTGAACATGTCTGTCAGTCTCTGGAACTGTGCTTTTTACACAGATTATCTCATTTACTCTTCACAAAACTTTACCAACCATAATTACTGTACACATTTTCAGGCTGAAAAAAAAAATGAGTGCAGAGAGATTAAGCAAGGTACTCAAGACCACAATGCTAAAAATATCTCTGACCACACCAAACAGAGCTCTACCTATATCTGTAAAACTATTAATACAATGTTACTGTCATTCCACTGTATTAGTTTCCTGCTTGCATGAATGGTTGACTCCAAAGAGTCTTATGTATCAGTCAACAGGGACATCAGCTCCATCACGCCTTAAATAGGCTTTTAAGGACTTGTTCACAATAATAATGATAAAATTAGATTAATAACCACACTTTACCGTTTAAAAAAACTTTTAAAGTAATTTAAAAAACCAAGACAGCAGTAAGAATTAAGACAAAAACAGCAATTAATAAAAGAGAAAACAAAGCCAGGCACAGTGGCTCACGCTTGTAATCCCAGCACTTTGGGAAGCTGAGGCGGGTGGATCACCTGAGGTCAAGAGATCGAGACCATTCTGGCCAACATGGTGAAAACCCCGTCTCTACTAAAACCACAAAAATTAGCTGGGTGTGGTGGTGTGTACCTGTAATCCCAGCTACTCAGGAGGCTGAAGCAGGAGAATCGCTTGAACCCAGGAGGTACAGGCTGCAGTGAACCAAGATTGCGCCACTGCACTCCAGCTTGGGCAACAAAGTGAGATTTCATCAAAAAAAAAAAAAAGAAGAAAGAGAAAACAAAGAAACTAGACTTGATTACTAAACCAAAAGATGCTACTTGGAAAAGACCAATAAAGCAGACAAATCACAGGCTGTTCTGATTTTTCAAAAGAGGAAATACGCAAGTAAAACCAGAATTTTCTTTAAAATTATAAAGGGACATAATGGCTAATCCTTATCAAGAAAATGTTATAGATTTATACTAATAAATTTGGATCTTTAACACAGGTGGATAACTTTCTGGAAATATATATGTATTAATTCATTCAATGAACATTTACTGAGGAGCTCCTATAGACCAAGCACTGGGGCTATCAATGTCAAAACGGATGAAGTCCCCCCAGCTGTGGAGTTTTCCTTTGGGAGGTAGGGCTGGGAACAGAAATTTAAAAATACATAGCGTGTCATATGGTGATAAGTGCTGTGAAGGAAGATGAAGGTGATTAAGTGGGAGCAACAGAGCAGGGGTATCTCTCAATAAGGCAGTTGGGGAGGGATGGGGCCACGTGGGTCAAGCAAAAAGTAACTGGCCAGTGCTCAGCTAGTTCAAGTTCAGTGAGGAGGGGAGAAAGGGGATGGCATAATATGATATGGACCTTAAAAATGCATTCTAAGTCAACAAAGACCCAAACAAGGTGAAAGTACTGTACAGATCAATAACTATGGGAGAAACTGGGTTCAGATGGCTTTAGAGGTGGATTTCACCAAGGCTTTGAAGAACTGATAAGCCCTATATAGAAAATTTCTGAATGTTTTGAGGCTTACAGAATCTAGAAAACAAATCAGACAAGATATGCAGTAAACGGTCACTTCGCAGAATAATAGTTCTGGAAACTGCAACTTCAAGTGAAATGATATATAACGAAACTAATTTTACTAGCTGAGGATATATTTTTCTTCTGGTCAATGAAATGATACTGAATGAAAGGACATCATTGAAGACCTGGTGTACATAGGGTTCTTTCCACCCCTGCCCCTTTTCTAGCATGAGCATGCACCCACACACGCACACACACACACTTATTTCATGGACCAAAGGTCCCCAAACCTCAGTCATTCAGGTACCACCTTTTCAATTTCTGACATACTCAGATACCACTGTAGTACACATAAATATTATTTAATATTTATTTAAATTTTTGGCTACAAAGTAGCCAAAAATACATTACTATCATAAATAGAAAACCAGTACCCCTTGTCAAAATTAATTAAAACAACTGCATAACTATTACAATTTTTAAAATATTTTTCCACATGCTACCTGAGAGTAGTTCACATTCTGCCAATACTTGGTACTGGCACATGGACCATATTTGGAAAAACATTGCTACAGGCCAAGCTGACTTATGACTCCCAGGTATACAAAATTTTAAATACAATATTAGAAAAATCTATACAGAAGGGATTTTAAAGAACAATGCATATATAAAATTACCAAGCAGGTTTTATTCCAAAAATAAATGTAATATTGGAATGGCTTCTGGAATTTTTATTCTAGAAATAAATGGAATATTGGCATAAAAGAATGGCTCAACATTGGGAAATCTATTCATATGTGTGTATATTACACACACACTAATATGTGTATATTACACACATATAAATAGAAACACATGTAGCTAGACTACGGAGCATATTCAAAACCATTCATTATCTCTTTTGAGGTAAGTAATACCCAACATATACAGAGAAAAACAGGCTGTGGAGTGTTACATAACATGACCAAAGTCTTAGAACTCATACGTTTAGAGCAGTGGTTCTCAGCTGGGAATTATTTTGTGCCCAGGGGACATTTAGCAATGTCTAGAGATATTTCTGATGGTCATGACTGGGGCAGCTGCTACTAGCATCCAGTAGTTAAGAGGCCAGGGACGCTGCTAAACATCCTACAGTGACCACACAGGAGAGCTCCCCACAACAAATAATTATCCAGTTCAAAATGTCAATAGTGATGAGGTTGAGAAACCCTGACTTAAAGGAAATGCAACATCTAACTCCAAATCTGATTCCAAGACTCTTTTCATTATACCCACTGCAACCCTATCGCTGAGTTAAAACATTATTTCCATGGAAAAATGCACTGTGAATTCCAAATAACCAACTCTAAAATTTACCTAAACATTACACCTAATAGAACAGTCATGATTAGGAGAGAGAATGCTCTATGAGTGTGTTCCTCCCCCAGTGGAATGACTCTTCCAGCAGGAAGGAAAGTTCAGGGATTCCTTCTACCGCCAACCAATGGTCAGATGGTTTAAGAGCAGTCCACCAAAGCATTTGTCCAGCTAATTTTTTCTCCTGTGACATTAACATTCCTCTTCAACCCCAATATGCTCTGAAAGCAGGGGTCCATTGTTTCAAACTGTTCTGGAAATTTTTATAATAGGCTAGTGTGTTTTAAATATTGTTTTCTTATGCCATTTATACAACTTATGTATGGTAGGGGGACTGGATTACTTGAAACAAGTATTTTTATCCCTCTGCAACTGTCTTTAAAAGAGTACTGCTTTCTGAAAAAAAAAAAGTTAAGAGACATAAATACACTACTTTTCTTCGGCTAACACTCTTGACCTACTTTTTCTAACCTGTTTTCAACTTCTTTACTACAACTGCAGAAGGGAGAAAAGAACAGTTAATAAACCATCTGTGTCAAATATAGAAACCTGAATCCATCAATCTCTGGGTATGCTCAAGACAAACAGGCTGAGTATTTCCATCTTTCCCTGTGGTGCAACTAAAATACAAATTGGAAAACTAAACCACTAAACATTTTCTTCAAGATCACCATTTAAGAGCTGGCCAAAGAAAGCTACTGGATGCTCGCTGAAGCTGATGAGCAGGAAATGTTTGACTTTCAAAGTTCACGGATTATAAAAAGCTTCAGTGTGTGCAGAGAGTTGTGTGTAGGATGAGTAGGTGGGGGTATAATAAGAAAGAACAGTATTTTGGTTCTTTAGCGGATTTAATTCCTTCATCCCAGCCTCCCACTAATATCTGTGAAGTATGCAAAATCACTCCCATTGGGGCTCCCCAGCCTTCCTCCAGTCTCTCTTTTTCCACCATCACTTCATCCCCCAAAGGCATCTTAGCAGGGGATGAACACCCCCATTCCTTTCTTTCATTCCTCCTCCATTGTCCCCATCCCTAAAGAAAACTTCATTCTTTCCTTTCAGAATCTCTTTTATGAATATTTTCATCTTAAGCTTTCAAATAACCACAATTATTACTCTGTAAAAATGCATCCTGGCTAACACGGTGAAACCCCATCTCTACTAAAAATACAAAAAATTAGTCGGGTGTGGTGGCAGCCGCCTGTAGTCACAGCTAGTCGGGAGGCTAAGGCAGGAGAATGGCATGAACCCGGGAGGCAGAGCTTTCAGCGAGCCGAGATGATGCCACTGCACTCCAGCCTGGGCAACAGAGCGAGACTCCGTCTCAAAAAAAAAAAAAACCCAAAAAAACAAACAAACAAACAAAAACCAGTCATCTACCAAACTTAGGACAAAAGTAAGTATTAAATGTTTAATTAAGCTTTCAGCTCAAATGCAGGAAAATAAGTAGTTTTAATAGGATTGTGGGTTTTTTTTTAACATTTGCCAGTTTATTACAAAAGATATTTTAAAGGCTACAAATGAATAAACAGCCAGATGAAGAGATACGTAGGGTGAGTTGTGGAAGGGGTCCCAAGTGCTGACACTTCTGTACCTGTGGAATGGGAGTGCACCACCCTCCTGGCTCATGGATGAGTTCTTTCAACTTCCTGTAAGCCTCCATGTGTTCAGCTATCTGGAAGCTCATCAAACCCAGTCCTTTTGAGTTTTTAGAGAAGCTTCATTATGTAAGAATGGTTGATTAAATCATTGGCCACTGGTGATCATCTTAACCTTCAGCCCCTCTCCTTTCCCTGGAAGTCAAGGAGTGGGGCTGCGAGTCCCAATCTTCTAATAGTGCCTTTGTTTTTCTGGTGACCAGTGGCTATCCTGAAGCTACTAGGGGCTTCCAAGTATCAATCAATCATTAGCATACAAAAAGGCATCACTTTGGGGATCCCAAGGATTTTAGAAATTGTAAGTCAGGAAACAAGGACAAAGACCAAATATGAAATTCACAGTATCACAGTCCACTCCTAGTCTTTGAACCTGGATCCCTTAAATAAAAAGAACATACAACTCAAAAGATAGTAGTACCACATTACCAGAATCCCATTCTATCATTAGCCATTAGTCCAGTCCATCATATTGTAAAAATGACTTCCAGGGTGAGGCCACTCAGGTTTGCAGGCTTCCATTCAATCCTGCCAGGTTCCAAAAGCAGGAGTGGTCTTGGCAAACACATAGCTTCACTCCTTCAGGCATAAGTGAGCTAAAAGACAATACAATCGCTTGCTCTGAGCCTCTTTTAAGATATTAATGTAATATTGTGCTTCACTCAACTCATAACCTATTTATTCATTTCTTAACCCTTGACTATTATTCCTCCTTATCTCCATTAATAGCCAAACTTTACCACTTTTGGAAGAAACATGAGATTCCACCATTGTGCTGCTAGTCTAGATTACAGGCAGCAATCCTAGCCTAGCAAGTGCCTCCCCCACCCACTC
This sequence comes from Pongo pygmaeus, assembly GCF_028885625.2. Lineage (NCBI taxonomy): Eukaryota > Metazoa > Chordata > Mammalia > Primates > Hominidae > Pongo > Pongo pygmaeus. Next base: position 96,530,408 of record NC_072384.2, read on the forward strand.
CCATTCAGATGGGGTAAGGTTACATAGCCATCTTTACCACCAGGCAATATGGTTGCATTCACTCTCAATCCCAATTTTGCCAGATGGGATGAAGGCACAACCCACCACCATCAGGCCCTTAGGAATTCTGTACTTGTAGTTGCAGACCAGTCCTAGAACCACTACATCAGGCAGGGGAAAGGAAAAATAAATTGAGGTGATGTGGGGAAGAAAGAAAAAGTATAATCATTAAACCAGCATTACTCCTCCCTTGGCAAGAATTTCATAGTCTTACCAGCATCCTCCTCCACCCACTCTCGCCCAGATCAACCAGAGAAACAGGAAAATCTAGTGGGGACACTCCTTTAGTCCCACTCATGCTGAATGTGAGCACACACTCAGGAAGACTTACAGGACTTCATGCTTTTATCTCCAGGTTGTGGGGTTTTCTTTTAGAAGATTCCTTTAATTGTTATAATTCTTTTTTTTTTTAAGTCTTCCATCCCTCAATACTAAATACACTGATTTTTTTAAGGTAGGGTTTTAATTGTTATTTTCCACAAATATGGAAATTGTTATATTATTTTTTTTTACTTAGCTATCTTTTTATAATGATGTGATCAAAAGCCCAGAAGAGCTTACAGAGAAGTAGTTCTAATTATTGTGTAGCACTGTGGTTTTAATTAGTAGTATGAAGCTAATTTAATGGTGACTTATTTTTCCCCTCAGGATTATAACCACATGCAATTAGTAGTGAGGACTATGAGGACTACTCCCCTATTCTCTTGAAAAAATCTCTAAAAATTGGAATTTGTGTTTGTTTTCTTGTTTGTTTGGGTTTGTTGTTGTTTGTTTGTTTGTTTTGAGACAGGGTCTCACTCTGTCACCCAGGCTGGAGTGCAGTGGTGTGATCTTGGCTCACAGCAACCTCCACCTCCCAAGTTCAAGTGATCCACACACCTCAGCCTCCCAAGTAGCTGGGATTATAAGTGTGCACCAGCACACCCAGCTAATTTTTCTATTTTTAGCAAAGACAAGGTTTCACCATGTGGGCCAGGCCAGGCCGGTAAAAGTTAACTTTGTAACCTGACTGATAATCATATAGGTACAATAAATATTTTGGGAATTATAAAATATTAAATTCCTAAATGTGAAATCACAACCTCAAAAAATATAATTAAATGATCTTATCAAAACACCAATCAATATTTCCATTCATTTTCTAGAATCGTTAAGGTAGAAATGGACTTTAAATGAAGATTGAATGCTGTACTGTGTACTGCAGAGGTACAAATTAATTCCACAACCTACCCTCAAGCCTACTTCACTGATACCTTCATTTCAGTCATCCAACAAATATGTGAGTACCTATTTATTGTATGCCAGATACAAGAGCAGTGGTTGCAAATTCACTGGTGAACAAAGCAGAGATGGATCTTCACAGAGCTTACAGTCTGGTATTAAATAAATAAGCACATAAATATATCATTACAAATTATGACAGATGTTATTAAAGAAACAAAAAGTGCTATGAGGAATATTCCTGAACAAGGAAGACAGAAAAGGCAAACCCAGGGGCATTGCAAGGTTAGTATTGCATGAGAAAAGCGTGTGATCCAAAGGGCAGAGTCTTAAGGGGCAGGCAAACAATCAAGGCTGATACAACAAGGAGGTTTCTAGAGAGGCCAGAAGGGGAGTAAGGGCACACGAGGATGGGAGAAGTGGTAAAGAAAAAAAGTAGCCATTCAGAGAAGGCCCTGTGATTCAGGAACTTGGCACCCTTGCTAACAGGATTTATGATGTTACTAATGAAGCAAACTGATGGATTCTTCCAGATGGTGTCCCCCACTGAGGCCTGCTCACTGCATGTTCTGTGGAGCAAGAAAGATTTTAACACACCACTCTATAACAGAGGTCACAAATTTCATTGCCCACAAGGCCAAGCAGGTGAAGAAAATGAATGAAGACATATGTATGCACACTCTGTGTGAAAGACCTATGGAGACCTGGAAAACAGGCAGGATGTAACTTTCATTCCATTCACAATGACGGGCCGCGTGAGAATGCAGGACCCACAGGGCCAAACATAAGAGATTTTCAAAAGAGAAGCTAGACATCTGAAAATATTTTCATGTGAAATATTTCAGTTTTTAAAGGCTATACGGGGAAAATAAAGCAAATTTGTGGCCCACCACTTTGCAACCTTCCTTTAATATTTTATATCAGTTATTTAGGTACAGAAGATGTCACTTTTCTAACCTTTGACTGATTTAACTTTTTTTTTTTTTTGAGACATAGTCTCACCGTCACCCAGGCTGGAGTGCAGTGGCATGATCACAGCTCACCACAACCTCAAGCTCTCAGGCTCAACCAGTCCTCCCACCTCAGCTTTTCAAGCAGCCAGGACTATAGGCACGTGCCACCAAACATAGCTAATTTTTTTTGGAGGGCACAGATGAGGTCTCACTATGTTGCCCTGGCTGGTCTTGAACTCCTGGCCTCAAGCAATCCTGCCTCAGCCTCTCAAAGTGTTGGTATTACAGGCATGAGACTGCACCTGGCCAGATTATACTTTTTTTTTCTCCAAGATGGAGTCTCGCTCTGTCACCCAGGCTGGAGTGCAGTGGTGCGATCTCAGCTCACTGAAACCTCTACCTCCCTGGTTCAAGCAATTCCCCTGCCTCAGTCTCCTGAGTAGCTGGGATTACAGGTGCACACCACCATGCCTGGCTAATTTTTTTGTATTTTTAGTAGAGACGGGGTCTCACCATGTTGGCCAGGGTGGTCTCAAACTCCTGACCTCAGGCAATCTGCCCACTTCAGCCTCCCAAAGTGCTGGGATTACAGGTGTGAGCCACCATGCCTGGCTGATTTTACTTTCTAATATACTATTAGCACAAGACTTCAGACCAAGAAAACAAAAAACTATAGGATAATCCATTCCACTATTCTTGTCCTTTATTACTTAAGCCTAAAAAATCATATACATTTAAGGAATGGATTACAGTGAAGATGAAATAGTATATTTTATAATATTCTAAATTTTTGTAAGTAAATGTTGCTGTCTTTAAACATAAATCTACCGCAATGAAGGTGGTAGTAATTTCATCTTTCACAACAATCCATATAAAAAGTATTCACACTTTGGGAGGCTGAGGCAGGTGGATCACTTGAGCCCAGGAGTGAGACCGACCTGGGCCACACAGCGAAATCTCATCTCTACAAAAAACAGAAAAATTAGCTGGGCACGTTGGCACATGCCTGTATTCCCAGCTACTCAGGAGGCTGAGATAGGAGGATCACCTGAACCCAGGGAGGTCGAGACTGCAGTGAGCCATGATCACAACACCGAACTTCAGCCTAGGTGACAGAGTGAGACCCTGTCTCAAAAAGAAAAAGTATTCAATAAGCATTTAATACCTGTTCAGCATAATGCTCAACCCCTATTCTCAAAGGGCTTACATTCTTGTTGGTGAGAAAAAAATCTCATTAACAACTAGAAGACAATATAAAAACAGTATATAATGAAATATTTAACTGTGCAGAATAAAGATAGTAAGAAGCCACAAAAGTCAGATTCCAATAGGCCTGGTATATAAGTCACATGTGAAGAGACAGAGCGGATAAAAGGGATCATCCACACCAGTGGTGCTCAAAGAGGGGTCCATGGACCAGTGCCAGTTGGCAAACAGTTTGCTACTGGTCCATGAAGTAAGTACAGAAATAGAGGGTAAGTGGTTAGAAACCTTTCTAGCATTTGGGCACTGCCCTTGATGGCAGCAGCAGCCCATCTGGAGTGGCCACTGCCATGACGCTGGCAGCAGCGGGGGAGGCGCTGCTGGGGCTGCCCACTCCAGAGCCAGTGAAAGCCAGCAACAGGCTGGAGCCCCACTCACTTCCAAGTTGGAGGGGCAGGAGCCCCACTCACTTCCAAGTTGGAGGGGCAGGAGCCCCACTCACTTCCAAGTTGGAGGGGCAGGAGCCCCACTCACTTCCAAGTTGGAGGGGCAGGAGCCCCACTCACTTCCAAGTTGGAGGGGCAGGAGCCCCACTCACTTCCAAGTTGGAGGGGCAGGAGCCCCACTCACTTCCAAGTTGGAGGGGCAGGAGCCCCACTCACTTCCAAGTTGGAGGGGCAGGAGCCCCACTCACTTCCAAGTTGGAGGGGCAGGAGCCCCACCCTCCCAGGCACAGCAGCAGCCACCCCACCAAGGGCTGCAGACCCAGGCTTCCCTGCACTCTCAGGGGCCTAGGAAGCTCCCTAACCCCATAGTCTCAGAAGTACCTGTTCCCACTGCCTGGCCTCTCCCTGCTTCTAGTGCCCACTCCAATTTCAGAGCAAAGTTGTGGCCGAGCCTGGGCACTGTCACAACCCAGCCAGGTGTGCATGCACTTGGGAGGACACTGACACACCTGTCCCCTGCCACCTCTGTATAGTCTGTAAAGTCCCCTTCAGACTTTCGGCACCAACCAGCACAGGAGGAGACCACAGTGGGGCTGATGGCGGCTCAGCATAGGCCTGTAGGTGCTCCTCAGCAGAAAAGCCTGGGTGCCATGAACAGCAGCAGGAGGCAGAAGGGCTCCCGGGTGGAAAGGGGTGGGTCCCTGATGAAGTCCCACCTTCAAGCCAGGCTGTCAGTTCCATAAACTGGAGTGAGAACTTATGGTGCTTTTTCCCAGCATGCCCATGGCTACCCATGGACCAACTGGCATGCACTCCCTCCCCTCTGAAGTCCATAAAAATCTGAGACTCATCCAGACTTGGGCAGATGATGGAACAACCCACCTGAGGACAGGAGCTACCGACTCTGGGTCTCCTCTCCAAGGAGAGCTGGAACCTCATTGGGATGACCTGCTTGTGGAAAGGAGCTACCCACTCTGAGTCTCCTGAGAACAGTTCTGCCACTCAGTGAAGCTCCTCTCTGCCTTGCTCACCCTCCAGTTGTCCGCACACCTCATTCTTCCTGGATGCAGGACAAGAACTTGGGACCAGCCAAATGGTGGGACGAAAAGCGCTGTAACACAAACAGGGCTGAAACATACACCCCTGCTTACCACATTATGGGTCCAGAAGGAGAGAAGCGGCCCTTTAGGGAGCCCAGACCTAGGGGCTCCCCAAGCCAGGGCTGTGACACCTTCTCTGGGGCTCTGCAGTTCCTGGCCTCTCCAAGCCTCCAGGGACCACTGCATTCCCTTTGTCCAGACGTAGATGCCCACAGCAGAAGCCATGTGCAGTACATCTGGTCCAGCCACAGCCTTGCACAGAGCCGGCACCTGTGCTGGCGCCTGGAGCTGCCCACTCTGCCGCAGAAGCTGGCATGCCTGGCTGTGCACAGTGGCCGGATCCCATGCTCACTTGCCCACACACTTCTCGCTGCTCTGCACCCAGCTTGGCAGGTGTGGGACCCAGGCTGTTAGCACAAGCCAAGTGCAGGCTGCTGGGCCGAGTGGGCAGAATAAGCCCAGCAGGCGCAAACAAAACTCAGGCAGAAGGTGCTGCCGGCAACAGAGGTTTCCAGCTGGCAAAGCAACACCCTAACGATCTCATGACACCCTGACATCTAAACTCATGTTCCATGGATTTGGCTTGGCGAGCACATCACTGACCAGTTAAAACACATGTGGCACAGGCTGCATGCCAGTAATGTGCAGCAGGACCATGTAACAACATGCAACCCTTTCCAACTATAACCCAAAAGGGTATCAAACCCAGAAATCATTTATTTCTCCAACAGGCAAATTCTTTACTACAATATTGTTGAAATTGTTTACTGAGAATGAATGAAAGATTAATTCTAAAAATAATACCTTTACTTTGGATAAAAGTGGAAAGTTAATATCCTGTGGTTGCTGACATTACTTTAAAAATCTCTTCTTCCACTCCTGTTAAGATCCCTTCCACAAAACTGGTTTTGCTACTATGAGTGTTATTAAAACAAAACCTAGGCCAGGTGTGGTGGCTCATGCCTGTAATCCCAACACTTTGGGAGGCGGAGGTAGGCGGATCACTTGAGGTCAGGAGTTTGAAACCAGGCTGGCCAACAGGGCGATACCATCTCTCTACTAAAAAAAAAAAATACACGCACAAAAAAATAGCTGGACATGGTGGCTCATGTCTGTAATCCCAGCTACTCGGGTGGCTAAGGCATGAGCATTGCTTGAACCTAGGAGGTAGAGTTTGCAGTGAGCTGAGATCGCACCACTGCACTCCAGCCTGGGTGACAGAGCAAAACTCTGTCTCAATAAACAAAACAAAACAAAACAAAAACCTGAAATATTTTTAGGTTGGATTATGCCTTGTAAGTAGCATTATCATCACTCCAACATGGTTTAGGAAGCAAGCTCATTTGTAGCATGAAAAACTTTAAATACCAATACAGACAGTCTATGTTCAAAGCATATAAACAAACAGGGAATCACTATTTCTCTTAAAGCCATTTGTTTAGCTACAATTGCAGTCTACCAAGTTACAAATGTAATAATAATTCTTTATATTAACTGCCTACACACACACTTTCAAGGAACATGTGTACTGTTTTTGTAATTATAATTTTTGTAATTTTTTCCTTAAGCTATGTTTATTCGTATTATATAATGAAATTTAATTGTGTCTGTTGAATCAAATAATAAAAAGTCTGGGCTTATATTTTGTATGCCTGGCTCTTATTTTGTTTTTCTAGTAATTCACAGTATCAGTCCACAAGGTATCGGGAATTAAAATTTAATAAAAGAAACATTAGTCCCTCACTGAAAAATATTGATCTACCCCAAACTGCTAGAAACCAGCCAGTTATGCAATCATAGTTTTCCCTAGGGCCATATTTTCCCAAATTCAGGATGTGTTGCTTGGTAACAGACTAGGCATTAAATTACACTGAATCAGACAGTAAGAAAGTCATTGCAAGCTAAGCTGTTCAGAAGATGTCTAGGTCTTTGAGTAAGCATCAGTTAAGCTAGGTATAGGCTATATATCCCATTCCTCACAAGCTTGCTACCAGGCAAAATATCCCATTCCTCACAAGCTGTTACAAAGATATCAAGTCATGGATTACATTCAGCCAAACGTACACACATTATCCAGCAGGCACCAAATCTGTTTTATAGGTCTAGAAAGTCCCAATTTCTTCCTGCCATTATCTAACTTGACAGGCTCACTCCCAGAGAGACACCAAGGTGTCCTGATGGCAGGACAAGCCAGTGTCCTGGCAAAACTACAGTGACTCTTGGGCTTCCCACCACTCATTCATACAAGGAGGCACTCATCTCATGCATGAAAAATTATTCCTAATATCCCTCAGGCTCATTAAATCCTCTAAGGCAGATTTCTAAACCAGTATTTGAAGTTCTAAATATTCAATACTAAAGATGTTAATTCCTTATGAGGGTTCTTGGAATAATAACTAACCACACTCTAAGGAGAAAATTAGAGAAGAATCATACCCTTTATACTAAATCACTTTCAAACTAAATTACCATACAATAATGCCAGGGTCACAGGTTCCTAAAAATAAAATTTTAAAAAGGAAAAAGAAATGACAACGCTATATAAAAATTTTATTACAATATTTCTACTGAAATAAAGTCTGTATTTAATGATAAGATGGCTTTAATAAATCCTCAACACTTGGTAATCTCCCATTTTAACAAAGAACAGACATTTAGCTTAGAGACTTTGGCAAGTATCAGTATCCAATTAGAAGTCAGTGACATTGTTTTGTTTTCACTGTAAAGACTGTTACAGTTACTTTGTCTTAATCATATAATAATAGTACAGAGTTACCTTTTAAAATAAGTTTTCTTAAATAAAAAGTGAGTAAATAGAACAAAAATATTAGATAATCAATAGTAGAGGTGGCACTCATATAAGGTAAAAACTGAGGAAAATTGTTCTGCTAAATTTTGCTTACTTTGAACCACCCCAACTCAATTTCCCCAGAGTTTCAGGATACAGCAGCTCACCAGTGACTGGGAGGGCAGCTACTGTTAAAAAGCCTTGGGGTTCATAACTTCCCCTAATTCCACCTCAAAGCATCACCCAGGCAAAACCTCATGGGATAATCCCTTCACACTGCATGCACCCTTTCTTCTTTCAATGCCCCTTAGAGACCATGCACTTTACAATTCAGATGTCCTTTAATGTTTGTGTTAATCAAATTTTAGCAATATAAATAGGAAGGGGAGAAAGAAAGCTTTTAACACATCCAGGATTAAATGAAAAAAGACAGAAATCCCCTACACTAACACAGCAATGGAATTGTAGGGATTTTTGCTCCTTTTTTCTGTTTTCCAAGTTTTGTGATGCTGTTACAGGTCTCTTGTAATCCAAAAATGTGATTAAACATAAAATATAATATAAAAACAATGCAAAATCACGCAGAGGCATCTGAGTTTGATGTTATGAGAAATGGGATGCCTAAAACGAAATTTATAAGATAAGAACTAAGTAATGACGGCTCACTTTACAAAAGGCTTCTGTGCATCACCTTAAAGAATCCCTTTAGGCCAGGCGCGGTGGCTCACGTCTGTAATCCCAGCACTTTGGGAGGCCAAGGTGGGTGGATCACTTGAGGTCAGGAGTTCGAGACCAGCCTGGCCAACATCGTGAAACCCCATCTCTACTAAAAATACAAAAATTAGCTGGGCATGGTGGCAGTGCCTGTAATTCCAGCTACTCGGGAGGTGAAGACAGAAGAATTGCGTGAACCCGGGAAGCAGAGGTTGCAGTGAGCTGAGATTGCATCACTGCACTCCAGACTAGGCAACAGAGCGAGATTCCGTCTCAAAAAAAGAAAAACAAAAAACCCTTTAGATAATTCTGTACTCTGAATCTCCACAGGATCCTTCACTCCCCTCTGATATGACCTACCGTCCCTCAATAATTTAAAAGTCGGCCTTAGCTCAGTGCCTGCTGCCCTCTTGCCCACCTGGGTCTCCTCTCTGTATCTCTGCCTCTCGCAAGCAGCCTTCTCTGCCTCCTCACCAGTCTTTCCGCCAGGCCTGGCTCACAGTATCCCACGGTGTTGGTGTCTGTCTCCACTACTATGTGCAGAACCTTGAGAACCTGAACATGTCATTTCTCTGCATCTCTAGTGCCATGTCCAGAGCTTAACAATTGCAGCTCAATAGATGTCTGCTTCAGAACTGGAATTGTTTCAATTTACAACTATTTCCCAAACAACACATTTAATACTAATAATAGCTAGCATATGTGTAAGTGCTTTACATAAACCACCTCAGCTCATGTCACCTTTAGCTCTCTGAGGAGGTATTTAGAGCCATCTCCATGCTATAGGTGAGGAAACAAAGTGGGAAGGGGCTCAGCAGCATGTCCAGTCTCAAACCTTTAGAAGGTGGTGGAGTTAGGACTGAAACTCCCCATTTCACGTGAAACTGACTTCCCTCTGCCACCCTATTCCATTTTCATAGATTCATCAGAAGAGCAGACATGCAAAGCCACTGTCATCAATTTCTCCTACAATGTACTCGACAACTGTACCAAAAATAAATAAATAAATAAACAGAAAACAGCACTAGCAACTTGCTTCAGCTACAATAATGGGATGGTAACCCGTCTATGTTCTGAAGAAAATGCACACCTTCTTATTTCTTAAAATATGTAAGTATGAAATTCTGTAAGAAACTGCTTAAACAAAAGTAATGCTTTACACTAGAAAAAAAATTTTGTTCTTGCCTCTCAGCTCTTGAGATCAGGCCAGTCCACCCCTGAAGACAAAAAGGTAAAAGCTTCCCAGAAACATTTAGTTGGAGAAGGATAAATGCAGATTCATGGACTGCAAATATTTCTGACATTTCCCTTTGTTGCCAGGGATCACAGGAGTAATTAGATTTAAGGGAAAAATTAATGTTTAAGCCAAGAAAATAAGTGTAATGGCACTTACATTACCTGGAATTTACTTTAAAATACGAGAACTATATGAATCATATATGTTAGTTTTAATCTCCATTCTAACTGGGACATGCTCCAGGGTTAATCAACTGACTAACTCAAGAGAATTACACTCCCAGAAGAAGTGATCTTCCCTCCAATCCACATTAGTGATGGTAATCATAGGTGTTGCAGATATTAGAGATAAGTTTTCATTAGTGAAATTAATAGAGTTTAAGACGTGTGGACTGACCCCTTCCATGAACATGATACAAAACTCTAGTGACTAAATGCAATGTGGTTATCTTAGATTTGAGTCTAGAACTGAAAAAGGATATTTATGGGGAAAAGTCTGAAGTTTAGTTGACAGTAATGTACCAACGTTGAATTCTTACTTTTGATAAATATACCATGGTAATGTAGAAGGCTAACAACAGAGGAAACTGGGTAAAGTATATTAAAACTCTGTATTATCTTTGCAATCTTTCTGTCAATCTCAAATTATTACCAAAAAAAAAAAAAAAAAAGATCCAGTGAGCATGGTAGACTGTGCCATTAAGGCTGGCATCTTAGGCTTGATTCTTAAAGACCCTACCTATAGTCTCTGTTCCAATGGATTCTTGTCTACCCAACCGTACGGAGTTAACAAAATCTTCCTGATAGAATGTGGTTGCAATTGCCACAGGAAAAACTATCATGTAATGTGCACCTTAAGAGCACCTAAAAGGGCAGACAGCGGGAAATTCATAGGGCTTTTAAGACAGGTTGTATATTTGTTTTTACATTCTTGCTAACAAACACATTTATGTCAAATGGAATGAAGTCTATAAATTGCTTTCACTGTAATCTGGTAAGAAATCACCCCTAAATATTGGAGGTTAGAAATGTTCACCAAAGCAAAAGAACCTACTAGTTGTGCAGAACCAAAATGTCTCACATCAGTTTGTAAGACAGTACTCAAAACAGTTTTTCCACTGTAGCTTTTAACGACTACCGTATATTAACATTCCACAGTTAAGCAAGATAGCTAAGATGAAAACAGGTAGGTCGAAGGGGATTCAATTTAGTTAACAGTAATGCTTAGTTCACACAGAAGGACATACAAGAAGAATAACTCACGTATAAGACATAAAATTATTTATAAGGTCAGAAAAAATATACTGTAAACACAAGAGAGCTAGCTCAAACAGTATGATTTTAGGATTTATAGAAGAAAGTATGTGTTTAAAGCCAGGGAACAAGCCCTACAAAACCCAGCAGCCTTGTGGCATGCAACACACTAGGGTGAGTTCAGGTCAGGAGAAAAGCATTATTTCATTTCATCTTCACAACAAGCTAATGTAGTAGGTAGTATCATTCCATTTTACGTAGGAAGAATCAAAGCTCTTTTGTAGGTAAAGTAATAACAATAGGCCCAAGCTCAGAAAGCTAGAAAGTAGTGAGACCAGCATCACACTCAGGCTAATTACTTCAAAGGGTTTTCCTCTATCCTGCAGTCTTTCTTGTATTTCATCCTCACTATGAAACGTGAGTAACAAAAAAAAAAAAAAAAAGAAAAAGAAAATCCTATCACTGCCAATTCATACCTAATTTTATACAGAGAATTCTAATATAGACGAGTTATAAAAAATTTGCTTCCCAATTATGTTTCAGAAACTTATATATGAATATTAGAAAGTCACTTGAATCCCTTCATTTTAATCCAGCCACTATGAACAACATAAGTGGGCTTGCCCAAGCTCATACTCAGGTCTGAGGCAACGTTAAGGGCAAACCACAAGAAAACCTTCCTGGAGTGTCAAATTTTACCCTATGTTGAATAATTTAAAACAGTATTTTTATGTCTGAAAGAAAAAATATACAAAACAGAATACTATATCTGCATGAATTTTTAAAGTAATACATTGCAGAGAAACTTCAGACTTATAGCAGCACGCTTTGAACCATATTTCAAGCCCTAGGGGTTTATAGTCCTGTCCTAGAAGTAGTCCACTTGAAATTTTTAAGAAACATATTTAAGTGACTTTTATGTCCCGGTTAAAATTTTATAAGCAGTCATGTAAATTAATTTTTAAAAAAGGCTCACAGACTTGAAAACTATCAGGTTTCATTTCTGATTATTTCCACATTTTAAAAATATAATGATAAGGATTCCTTAATTTCTTGTTCTTAAAGCCCATAAAAGATTGAGTGATTTGGTTTCCTCTAAAAGGTTCTTTTTCCTCTTCTAGAAAATGAGTCCCATAGCAGGAACTAAAAAGATGATGATGGAGGTGATGGCAACTGTAATGGTGGTAGTAACTTTGATCAGAGTTCCTATATTTACCAAGAGATCATTTGGGCCATCACTTAATATGCAAAATTCTTCCCTCAATAAACACGACCTATACTTTTAAAAATATCTCTTTAAATTATTCAATTACATAAATGTGTAATGATTTCAATTATATAAATGCATTACCAAGCAATTAATTAAATATTAAGTTAACATTGGTACCTATATTATTAAAAATTGACTAATTAGTGGAAAGCAGAGTCAACTGTATTATTTTTAATTACATATATTAAATTACATAAAAACAACATTACACTATTCTGTTCCCCACGAGAGGCAGAACATACTTGGCCTCCCCTATTTAAACCTGATTTGTTGCCCGAAGCAACCAAACACTAATAGATTTTCAAAGTCAGTGGTGAGAATCAGTGGCAGAAACACCAGGACTAGAACCCTGGTATCCTGGAATTATAACCCTGGCCTCAACCAACCAGAACATGATGCTCCTTCAAAAGCAAAACAAAACAAAACAAAAAAGGAAGGCTTTTCTATTGTGCACATCCAAGGCACTGTCAGCACATCACTGTTTCATTGTTCTGCCCATTCTTCATGGGAGCAGTCACAATTATGTGGTCATGCCTGGTTCTTTTCCTAATTCTAATAAAAGAATGAGGAGAAAGAATTCCACATCCCTGTAACTTTTCATTCTGCAGAACTCCAAATTTACTATTTAAATGTTTCATTCAAAGACTTGGGTAACAATGAATGAGAACAATCAGGTATCTGGAAACTCTCTGGCTTTCTCTTTTTCTGTATTAGTGAAATGCTCCAAAAACTGTCAAATGAGACTTCCTTTATCTGTACAGGGAGTTGCGGTTACCCAGAACCAGGAGAGTGATTTGACTAATGAGAGCAATTCTGGCCATGACTCTCTCATCATTTTCTCAGAAACAGAAATCAAATAAGGTTGAAGCTTATAATCACATGTAGAAGGCACACCATACGGAATCAATGTTCCTACACACAATTACACTGTAATATTTAAGACAAAAGAATATTCTGGTATTCCAGAGCAAAACCATCCTACTAAGAACTCAAAGGACTTCTGGCTCTTGTATATCTCCCCACGTGCTGCTAGCTGTGATCAAGAATGATATTTTGGAAGGGGAATATGGTAACATATTCAGGAGGAAAAACATGTTGCCATCTCCCTTCACACTTTGGTGAGTGACTCAATTTTGTTTGGTAATAGGAACTCATATAAATTATTATTAATACATTTAAAAGGTATTTTATTATTACTAAAAGAGAGTTGAGGTGGATTCTGGTCTTTCCGCCACTAATTGTCTTTGTGATCTCGGGCAAGTCACAACCCACCTGAACCTTACTTCTTCATCTGTCACACAGGAATAATGCCCCTCATGCCAGGCTCAAATGGCTATAAGGATTTTAAAAATTAACAGAGAAGAATGCTACACAAACATACATAAATATTACATTGTTATGAATAGATGGCCAGGGCCTTAGGACAAGGAGTGTGTTCATGTTCATCCATACTCTCCTTCCCTCTTTGACAGCTGGAATCCAGATATGGGGATGGCCAGCTACAACCACGCCAGTGAACAAGTCTACACTAGGAGATAACAATTTGGAAAGCACCTGAGTGACCACGAAGAGCAACAATGTCTGGCCACCTGGCCCACTCACACTGGAACTGTCACATGAGAAACAAACACCTCTTTTCTTTTGGCCATTTTCTTCTTGGATTTCTTTGTCATATCAGCCTGCCCTAACTAATACAGTTATTAACTGGAGGTCACAAATGAACCCAGGCAAACCAAATCCCACTCCTACTTGTTTTATTTGGCCCTAACAATGTTGGCCTACTCAGTATTCTGTTTGCATGTTTGTTTAATTTTTACTTAGACATCAACATGTAAAAACTAGATTTCATATAAGAATCCAAGATTCTTTGGAAAAAGAAAAAAAAATCAGATCTGGCAACAATTAATTCTTATTTACAAATGGCAACACTTGCCTGCAACTGAATAGACTTGTCCTCTTTAAAGGGGGCATGTGCTATCCAGTTCCCCAAAACCTCCCACTCTTATAGCAAGCCTGCTTTATTTAGTTTTCCTGTGCTAAGCAAGCCTTGGTAAATATCTGACTTTGCAACCCTCATTAAATAAATGTGTGGACATTCAGAATTCTAGGGATGCATACAATGTTATGAAGCTCAGGCCTGGACAGTAATAGATTAAAATAATTTCTACCAAACTCCTCTCCATGAAGTTCTGCCTGCTAATTATATTATGCCTTACAGATAACCATCCCTACAGAGTCCAGACCACCACCATATCCTTTCTCACCTGGATTACAGCAATAGCCTAACTGATCTTCCAGCCTTCCATCTTGCTCTCCTATTAATTCATGGCATTAAAACCAGTGCCACCTTTATAAATTGCAAGCTCAATTCCCTCTTTTCAAATGGTTTCATGTTTACCTTTGGATAAATCCTAAACTCCTTAACATGGTTTAGTGAGCTGTCTTATAATCTACTTTAAAATAGAGTAAGACAGTTATTTAGTTATTCATAAACAACTAAATATAACAATTCAAGTTCCCTAATCAGTAATCTACTCTTACTGGCATTGCAAGGACCCTATGGAGGTGTTTACTCTCCACAAGCCACTATACCAAATCCTAACTGTTCTATGGGAGGAAAATAAACTTCTATCTTGTTTGATTCATTGTAATTTGTGGCCTCCTTGTTGCAGTACCTTAAAGTATGTCCTAACACTACACCCAGTGTTTCTCATTTCCTTAAATACACTATCCTCTTACCATGAGTTCTCGCACATGTTCTTCCCTCTAGAACTCTCCCACCTCCTAACCTTCATCTGGCCAACTTCTACTTCAGTTCTCACTTCCTCCGCAATATTATCCCTAACCTTAAGACTGGGTTCCATTTCCCTTGATATGTATTCTAATAGCAGACTTCTCTCTGACTTTCAGCTGTCATTTTACACACTGTGGTTCATTAATTAGTATAAGGGATGCCAGAAATAATGTTTCATTAGTGAAATGAGTGATGAAGATAAAAAGAGCCCAAGTTCCAGAATGACCTTTAAGAGGAGAGCTGCCTATCACCCTGGTTTGTTGACTAATTCCAAACTATTTCAGGAGGGGAAATAAACTTCTGTCTTGTTCGATCTACTGTAATACGGAGTGACTTTGTTACAGCAGCTTAGCTTGTACTTTAACAAATGCACCAACCTTATTATTATTAAATGTTTTTGGCCAGGCACAGTGGCTCAGGCCTGTAATCCCAACACTTTGGGAGGCTGAGGTGGATGGATCACAAGGTCAGGAGTTCGAGACCAGCATGGCCAACATAATGAAACCCCGTCTCTACTAAAAATACAATATAAAAAATTAGCTGGGCATGGTGATGGGCACCGGTAATCCCAGCTACTCAGGAGGCTGAGGCAGGAGAATTGCTTGAACCTGGGAAGCAGAGGTTGCAGTGTCCTGAGATCGTACCACTGCACTCCAGCCCAGGCAACAGTGTGAGACTCTGTCTCAAAAAAAAAAAAAAAAAAGTTTTCAGGATGAGACCATGCTCTCTTTCACTTCCGAGCCTTTGCACACGCTGTTACCTGTGCTCAGAATACTTTACCACCTCTTAATGTTAACCTAGTTAACTTATTAGCCTCTGGATCACTATTTAAAAATTGTCTTCCTAGAGAGACTCTCCCTAATCTTGAAGGTCCATTAGATCCCTATCACACACTCCAATAGAGGACCCTGTACACTCTCATCATCACTTTGACATATTTCACTGCTCTTGGTTTTCGAAAAGTCTCAAAAGCATTATAAGCTCCTTGAAGGAAGAGATCACATCACACTTGTTTATCGCTGCACTGGCAGCACCTAGCAATGTGCCCTGCACACAACTGGCATCTAACATTACGATCTTCCCGGTGTGGCGATTCCTCAAGGATCTAAAACTAGAAATACCATTTGGCCCAGCAATCCCATTACTGGGTATATACCCAAAGGATTATAAATCATTCTACTATAAAGGCACATGCATATGTATGTTTATTGCAGCACTATTCACAATTGCAAAGACTTGGAACCAATCCAAATGTCCATCAATGATAGACTGGATAAAGAAAATGTGGCACATATACACCACGGAATACTATGCAGCCATAAAAAAGGATGAGTTCATGTCCTTTGCAGGGACATGGATGAAGCTGGAAACCATTATTCTCAGCAAACTATCACAAGAACAGAAAACCAAACACCACATATTCTCACTCATAAGTGGGAGTTGAACAAGGAGAACATGTGGACACAGGCAGGGGAACATCACATACCGGGGCCTGTCGGGGGATGGGGGTCTAGGGGAGGGACAACCATTATTCTCAGCAAACTATCACAAGAACAGAAAACCAAACACCACATATTCTCACTCGTAAGTGGGAGTTGAACAAGGAGAATATGTGGACACAGGCAGGGGAACATCACATACCGGGGCCTGTTGGGGGATGGGGGTCTAGGGGAGGGACAGCATTAGGAGAAATACCTAATGTAGGTGATGGGTTGATGGGTGCATCAAAACACCATAGCACATGTATACCTATGTAATAAAACTGCACATTTTGCACATGTACCCTAGAACTTAAAGTATAATAATTTAAAAAATAGTATGTGTAATAGGGAATAAAAGTTAATATTTAAAAAAAAATTACCATCTTCCAGGGCACATTCCACCACACTGGCTACAATGACCTCTGGAGAGATCTTATCAACTACCTTGCTATCATCTATATTTATTGCTTATATTATTTTATTTTACTTATAGTAACACTAGTAAGGAGAAGGAGAGCAAAGAGGTGGGGAAAAGAGGAGAAGGAGGAGGGACAGACTAATTTGGCATAACTTAGCATGGCTCAGTGAACTCTTCTGTCTAGGCTGCTCCCCAAGATATCTTATTAAGAAAATACATTCAAAATATTTGGGGAAGGAAGTTGAAGAAAGTCAGATAACATACAGTTTCTTCAGCTATCATATTAATATTTTTAGGTGCATACCATGTAATTTTTCTGGTGTGGGAACCAACTGAATGTCCCCTTACTATTCTTACCTTAAATAAGATTGCAATTGCATCTTAGCCATGTTTGTTTTAAGACCAAAACAGATGCTTAGCTACTATGTTTTAATTATTTGTGGTAACCAGGAATTGGCCAGCTGATCTTTTGGTGAACTTATAAATTATAATGTTATGAAAATGTTCAAACAGGTAATCTTAACCTCTGTAGAGAAACTGTAGCAAAGATCCCTATGTTGATTACGAATTAGCAACCAATGACCTCTATCTATTTCCAGTGTAAAGTTTCTAGCATAAAAATGTTTATCATTGACGTGGGATAGAGCCCCTTCCATAACAGGAAGCAACCTCAACCACCACAAATGAAACTTGCCCTTTAAATTATTTTGAATCACAACAGCCAAGAGACTACTCATCTTTTTTTTGTGTGTGTGGGTATCTTTTATCTAATTCTCAATTCTTTCTCCACCCTCCTGCCTTCCCCTTCAGTTTGCAGGCTGCAGGATGGAAGAGCTTCTATTCCTTAATCTCAGCAAAATCATATGTATCCTTGTCCATGACACTGGAAAAGGAATATATAGGTGTAATTTCATTCTTTATTTCCCATTAACAATGTGTTTAACTAGACAAGAAGCTCTGTTACTGTCACCTTAAACTAGCCTGACTTTTTTCTGGCTCAACTTATCTCACTATAAAACAGTTATAAGGTCAATGCTACACTCGAGAATTTAATTAAGTGTGTAAGAAGAAAGCTTTACAACTGCTTCCATTTCGCTTTGTATCAAGAACAAGAAACCAAATTTTGCTTGGGACTAAAATATAATACTAGCCTTCTGGAAAATAATTATTGTACATAATTTATACCCTCATTGCTATGAACCACCTTACCTAGCGCATCTGCTACTTTGATACTGTTCATGAGCTGTCAGCTGGGCTGGGGATTTGATTTGTTTTTCTGTTGCTGCTCCCTGATTTACTGTTGCACACTATTCCCAGAATCCCGATTTCATTTGCTTTCACTGATAATATGTATCTGCTAAGAAGTCCCAACTTTGTGTCCAAACTAAATGAGATCAGACAATTTGAAAGTAGTATGTATAACTTTAGCATCCTTTACAAGATCGGGTATTTATAGTTCTATTTCACAGAAGTATTTCCTGACCACAGGAAAGCTTCACTCTCACTGTAAATGAGTCTTCAGTGTGTGTCAGGGCCTCCTGTTTTTGTGCAGGAAAAAAAAAAATCTTTACTCTACTTTGTTCTTAAACTATGTAGCCCTTCCCTGCCTCATGCACTAAACTGCTCATAAGTCAGCATTAATAAACAGGTATAAATTATTAGTAGCAACGCACTCTGAGATCTCAATTCAGTGAGTGTGAAACACTAGGGAGGAATTTGTTACTTTTCTCCTCTTTAAATAATATACAGCCTAAGGAGCACGGAAGAATCTTTTCAGCCTCAGAAATGAGAACAGGGTTGAAATGATAGCTGAATCTTCTTCTAGTCTCTGATGCTTCACTCCATCTCCCATAAATACCAGAAGAGAGTCTGCATATTCTGGTAAATGTAGGCCAGCTGCTGTGACGCAGGAGGGAGAGCTGGGGCTTTGAGATATAAATTTTTCAAAGAGCTAAAAGTAGCTCCCAAGAACCTGCTTAACACAATCACCTGCCCCGGCCTCAGAAAGCACTTCCATTGTCAGTCTCTGCTGTGAAACAAGATGCTGCTTGCTTTGCCTACTCCAGTGGCTTCACCTGGCAGGGTGTGGCTGACTAGAATGAGCAGGGTAGGGTAGACATCTCACTGCAAGTCCAAGATACCAAAATCAAATCCTATTTCAATTGCCACTTAGTTCCCCACATCTTAATGGAGAAATTTTTGAAACAGCAAATACTAACTTAACAAAGTGGCTAACTCCCCAACTAATGTATGTCCCCTTCAGTCTATACCAATTTGCACAACAAAATGACGAGGAAGAAAACAAATTGTCAATATAACAAAAAAAAAAAAAACCCCACTCTCCTTCAACTGCTAAAAACGCTAGCCCCTAAAAACTCATACTTAAAGCTTCATCAGTTTCATTTCTCACAACACTCCCATAAGAGAGAAAAATAGATTTCCCAGTTTGTGAAAATCAGTGCTGTATTCACAAAGCTGGCAAAGACTCCAAATGAAGAAACACAAAATCAAGATCAGTACTAAACTAGATGTGGGTGGATCCTTGCCACCACTGTGAGAACTGCAGCCTGTTTACCACGCTAGTTTTGTTATTTCTTAAGCGCCACTTTAAACATAATGTATAGGAAAGGACAAGATTCCAAATACCTCAATGTTAAACATGTAATACCATACCACATCAAATTTACGTGCAACGGTTAGAGTGGTGAGTTTGGTATAATGCCTTGGATAACATATTAAAAGATAAGAGACTTGCTAAACGCAAATTATAAGGCAATTTAATTATAAGGCTCAAGCACACTGCACTTAGATCCTGTAAGTGAGAATGCTGCATCAAAATCCCTTATCTGCTTACCACATACCTTTCTGGGTCTAATGTCTGTGGCACAGTCGACCCTAAATATGTACATAACAGTCCTGGATATTCTCTGCCTTACCCTCTCCTCATCGATCCCAAATCATCACAGTCACCTTGGAAATGCAGAGGTGCTATGAGTTCAAAACTAGCAAAAATAGAGAAAGCAGAAACAGTTTAGAAGAAGAGACTCCAGGGACGAACTGCCATAAATTATTTTATGCTGTCCCTTCACGTTTGTCTAGAATGTTTGAAATGGCTCATTTTGTTATGATACATTGCCTGAGATGTCATCAATTCGAGATCTGAGTTAACAAGTATTATGTGTTAAAAAAAATCTACCTCCAGGAGGATCACTAGACTATGAAAAATACAATCAGATTGCTTTCCACTCTAACATCTATCAAAGAACCACAGAGAGGAAAAAATGGTTGATAGAGGCTAAATAATTTGGGAGCACTTTAGAACAACCTGGAAAGGTAATGTGTGCACTTAGTACTTATATGACTTCCTAAAAACTTTTGGAAAATAAATACCAATTTTTCTAAATGGCCAAGGGTGGGCATGAAGGACACACTGAACAAGCCGATGATTAATAGATCTCATGAACCAGTAACCTGATCTGTAAACACTTTGATGCTCCTATAAAACTCATGGGATGGGACCCTCTGGCTTTAAAGAACTTCTGAGTTCATTAGTTTTCTCGGTACACCTAGGTGCATGGTTTGCCACTCCGAACTGTAACAGCTGTGAGAGTATTCTGCATAAGGGACTACTGTAAAGGCCACTGGACCACATGAGAGGGCTGGAAAGATCAGAAATGTCAGTGGACACTTGCTTTCCAGAGGATGTGTCTAAAGCCCACAGATACTAAAAGTTGGCATGCTCAGCCTCACAAAACTCCTGCTGCCTATGTATCTCTGCTCCCACCAACCTTAAAAATTCCTCTACTGACAAGCGAAGAAGCAATTTAAAAAAACTTTTGTTCCTGATAACCACTAGAGTCTGCCATTTTGTTCCTAGACCCCCTCCCAGGACTAACCTCCAGCTTGAAGGAAAAAAGGAGATTATAAATCTCAAAAAGTCACACAGCAAATAATCTTCAGGAGCACATAATCCAACTCTCTGGACTAGGGGCTGAGAGCCACAGAGTCAGTTACTCCCATCATTAATCTGCTAAATGGCCACTGTGCTACTCAAACTGAACATCAATACACCAAGTTAGAAGGCCACTGCAACTCATTTGATCTTTGATGGCTGCATCGGTGCTTGTGTTGGATGAAAGACAGCAGCCACTGTAACTAAGCAAGTCCAGAGCTCCCCAAATTCACTAGGGACACAAATCACCCACATCTCACAGCTTAATCACCTAATCTCAAACATAGGAGGCCAGGAAAGACGAAATTAGTTAAAAAAAAAAAAAAAGCAGGGGCGAAAACCAATTCCTTTCTGTTCAATTTTGCCTAAAATCATTTCCATCCTAGGAAGAAGGAAGAAAGCTATTCTTCTTCCTTCTCCCTCCATATCTCAGGCCTCCTGCTCCTAGGAAAGAACAATTCAGTTCCATATGGGGTGAATGAGCTTTGGTGGAAGAACCTGAACATCTAAACACTACAATAAAGTTTCCAGGAAAATGTGCTCCTAGACATAAACAGAAAACTGACAAAGCGATACTGGGGAAACCTGTGTGGAAACTGAGAATGTGCTGTCCATGTATGGGGACAGGGTGGGAGGTGGGAAGATGGAAAGCCTCGCGATGGTAGCCAATAGATCCAAGAGGAATTTAAACATCCAACCCAGAGACCGGCGAGCTACGTTCAAAACGTTTCTAATTCAATTGAAGCTGGAGATCAGGAGGCAGCAAAGCTCTTGGCCTGCCAAGCAGACCAGACAGGGCACAGATGATTATAATTATGAAAACATGTCTAGAAAACCAGGGACAGCATGAACCAGGATGGAGAACAGGAGAGGCTGAGGTGTGGCTGAACGGTACTGGTGTCAGAGGCATTCGAACCAGAGCAACTCCATCTTGAGTGAGGGCTAGGAAAATGAGGCTGAGACTTGCTGGGCTGCATTCTCAGAAAGTCAGGCATTCCTAGCCTCTAGATGTTTATGGTTAAGGGAACAAATTAATAATGTTTACTAAACAGACCCAGACTTGAGAGTGTCCAGATATCCTGATATCTGGAGAACAAAGGCATTCCTAATTTTTCTTTGAAGATAATAATATTGATTCTTGCAAAATATAGTAATTGAGGAAATTAATCCTTTATCACAAACCCTTGTAACAGAGCCCATCTCCCCATATATACCAGCATTGTAGCTAGGGAACCTCCTATTCTGTCTATGGAGTAGCTGTCCTTTCACCACTGTACTTTCTTAATAAATTTGCTTTTACTCTGCACTGTGGACTTGCCCTGAATTCTTCCTTGTGGGAGATCCAAGAACCCTCTGTTGGTGTCTGGATCGGGACCCCTGTCCTGTAACACTCGTACTTAACAGAAAGACGAAGGAGTCCGACAGAGACAGTCAAGTACCTCCATCGTTTCTCTACCTTACAAAGATTGCTCCCCTGTAACCTCTCCACCTCCTTCCACAAAACAATTTGACCTGAGGCATATCCTCCACTTTTTCTGATAAAGACAAACAAGGAAGGTGATAAAGGAGCCAGTGGCTGTCAATTTTTAGAGTGTCACTGAGCACTTGGAGAGCTTGTTTAAAATTAAGAACGCCAGGCCCTGCCCCAAGAGATTCTGTGATACAAGCAGTTCTGGATCACACTTTGGCAAACACTGAACTGCGGTGAGGGCAGTAAAAAGGGTAATATGCTAGCCGGCGCAGCAGCCCTACATTCATTCTGGCAGCGTAAAAGGTATCCCGCACTTAGCAGTCCTCAGAGAGGTTTTGGGAAAGTTCTTTACACTCCTGTCCCACAGTACATTTTTGGGAGATTTAGGATGGCAGCTTAGATTAGTCTTGTATCAGGGAAGCCACCCTGGAGTTTGGTTAGTCCCAGACTTAACCAGTGCCCCTCTATACACAGCCTTCAGTATGTAAGAAAAAAATGACTTGTCTTATTAAAAACTTTCAGTTTAAAAAAACTATAACAGTCTCATGAGCTAACATGTTCTGACAATTTTGCTTTTGCTCGTACAAGTTTTTCTCCCAGGTACCTTCATTTTATATGAAGGACAGCTCCAGTGATAAGAGAGAAAGGCCAGCTGGCAGGCTGCTCATCAAAACTCACCAGCAATAAAAGCTTAGCAGTCACCTAGGAACCAGCCGCCTCCTCTCTACCAATCAACGTACCACCACAGCAGTTTCCTCGGAGCTCAAGTACTCTTTGAAAGTGGAAAAAATAAAGGGTTTCCTAAATATCCCTGAAAAAAGATACCAAGTGCTTCCAACAGCGAGAAGTGGTGGTCTGAAAGGGAAGACTCAATTCAACTTTTTTAGTCCTAAAAGTAAGGAACTATTGCCCAAAAGGCATGAATAGTGGCAGAAGTCCAGAAGTGCCCTGGAGTCTTAAGCCGAGACTAAAGATAGTTTGGTGGAGAAACTCTGAACACTCCCCTAAGTTCTTGTCTGGGGCGCTCAGTCCCTGTAGGATCTCGGGCAAATGACTTAACCTCTCAGGCTCATTTTTACAAACCTATGAAATGAGGGAACTCTTCCCTCCCATCTTTCCTCACAGGAAATGTTAAAGCTTACATGTCAGGAAACGTGTGACAACTTTCCGTAAAATGTTAGTCAATAAACAAATACTTTTATGTGGGCCGGACGCAGTGGCTCATGCCTGTAATCCCAGCACTTCGGGAGGCCGAGGTGGATGGATCATAAGGTCAGGAGATGTAGACCATCCTGGCTAACACGGTGAAACCCTGTCTCTACTAAAAAAATACAAAAAATTGGCCGGGTGTGGTGGCAGGCACCTGTGGTACCAGCTACTCAGGAGGCTGAGGCAGGAGAATGGCATGAATCTGGGAGGCGGAGCTTGCAGTGAGCCAAGATCCAGCCACTGCACTCCAGCCTGAGCAACAGAGCAAGACTCCGTCTCAAAAAAAAAAAGAAAAAAAAGAAAACAAATACTTTTACGTGTACAAGTAGTCTCACATGAGAGTCCCTTTGGAAGGGCTTGAACTTGCCTTAAATCTTCCTCAATCAAATAAGTATTTTGTTTATTAGTGCTTGAGAGAATCTGAATATAAGTTCAATAGCACAAAAGGAAAGGAATTTTACCACTTTTAAAAAATATAAACTGAAGAGGCTACCTCTGAGCACTGCAAGGATATGTGGTACATGAATATGCCTTATTTAATTACAGAGAATTCCAAAACTGACACTACCTTTTGTTTTGTTTTTCTCATGTAAAAAGGTAGGAATGTTTCCCAAGCTATTCAGGACAGCGGATGAATGAGCAGTCACTTTGTTTATATGTAGGTACAGCTGGAGCATTATGTATGTACTGTCTGAACTACTTTGACAGAAGTAGGCTTTTTAATGTAACAAGATAAGTCAACTTGAGTTGTACTATATTTTTGGGAATTCATTCACTACAACTTGTGACTATAAACATTGTACTGCAAATGTTTTGTACTTTTCCCTCAAAACAATTTTTGGGGGAAAAAAGATTAAAATTTTTTAAATAAATATTTTATCATCATGACTGTTACTCCTTTAAACTTTTAAAAACTGAAAGAGCAAGTAGTTGTTCTACTTATTAATGACTTACTTATCAATCTTTAAATTACTCCCCTAGAGAAATCTGTTAATGTCAATGACATTGATCAGAATTTAATAATCAAGTAAGAAAGGGGTATTTGTGTTTAAGGAATATAATTTATTTTTCTTTCTTTTTTTTATTTTTATTTTTAGAGACAGGTTCTCACTCTGTCACCTAGGCTAGAGTGCAGTGGCGAGATCATAGCTCACAGTTCACTGTCATCTTGAACTTCTGGCTCAAGTATCCTCCTGCTTCAGCCTCCCAAGTAGCTGAGACTACAAGAGTACAACACCATGCCCGGCTAATTTTTTAATGTTTTTGTAAAGACGGGGTCTCACGATGTTGCCCAGGCTGGTCTTGAACTCCTGGCCTCAAGCAATCCTCCTACTTCAAAGCGCTGGGTTTATAAGCATGAGCCACTGCACCTGGTTAGGAATCTAAATTTCAAACATTATCTTCTTTTACCATATATTTTTTCTAAAACAATGAATAGGAGTCACTATGAGGAAGCACAATATTTTTAATCACTACACTTTCTCCATAGGTTAATCATACAAAGAAATGACTGTTCATCCCATTTACTGATGACAGAGAATGTGATTATCAGGAACTAGAAAGAAAAAACAAAGCAAACTTGTAAATGTAGCATCTTGCCAAGAGACTGAACATAAAGCCATCCATCAATGTGCCCTTCCATCAATCAGTATCTTTATACTACAAATTCCCTTATCAACCTCATCCAAGTTAACCTTCACTAACCAACCACCCAAATAGCCAATGCTCTACATTTCCTCCATAAGATATGCTGAGTGATGCCCACTGGACCTCCTGGGAGCGGCTCTGCAGACTGCCTGTGCACCTCTGTACCTATCAGCTGAGTTGGCTGCCCCCAAAAGCCAACCGTATTTGTTAACAAACCTCTTTATGCCAGCTCTACTTGTTATTGTAATTATATAGGTATGTAACATAATTAATATTATATAATTTAATTGTATAATTTAATATTATGTAAACCACAAAAAATTTGAGAGGAAAAGAAAAAGTGATTATATCTATGGAAACCAAGTTAGATGCTCTGGAAAGGTTTAGTAAAAGGCAGGTAACTAAAAATACTTCTGTCAAATTCAGAATGGCTAGAGGATTGGGAGAAATCTTAAAATTCTAGAAGAAATCTTATCTCAGATTGCCTCCCAAGAGCCTTTAAGTCCTTTTACTAATGAGGAAAGCATGGAGGAAGGCTTATGGGTATGGCTTCTGCAAGAAAGCCCAGAGGAACTCAAATGAGCAGATGCAGACTCAAAGAGAAGACCTCAGTTTTATATCAAAAGATTGGTAAGTGTGCATAAGGAATAATTCAATCACCTTTCATGATTCTCTGCTTTAATTGGTTACATTTAAAGATCCCTATAAGAAAACATTTAAAGGTTTTTGTTTGTTTGTTTGTTTGTTTTGCTTTCATTCCAAAACTACAAGTCCCAGAAACCAGAAAGGACTCTATCTCTTAAAAACAAACTCCTTCCAACACCTGAAGATTTTTTCAGAAAAATGTTCAACATTTTCAATAGTATGCAAGAACTATCTAAAGGAATAATTGCAGAATAAAAGAAATTTTACTTCTATATTTGGTAAATATATAAATAGCAGGACAAACAAAAGAAATGGAATGTAACATAGAAAAAGACAAAGGTGCCGGGCGCGGTGGCTCACGCCTGTAATCCCAGCACTTTGGGAGGCTGAGGTGGGCGGATCACGAGGTCAGGAGTTCGAGACCAGTCTGGCCAATATGGTGAAACCCCTTCTCTACTAAAAAAAATACAAAAATTAGTCAAACGTGGTGGCATGCACCTGTAGTCCCAGCTACTCAGGAGGCTCAGGCAGGAGAACTGCTTGAACCCATGAAGCGAAGGTTGCAATGAGCTGAGATCTGGCCACTGCATTCCAGCCTGGGCGACAGAGTGAGACTCTGTCTCACACACACACACAAAAAAAAAAAAAAAAAAAGACAAAGGCACAAATTTTTAAAAGTACGGTAAACAAGAGAGAAGAACAAAAGAACTAGAATTAAACCACACTGGACATAGAGAAAGGCAAATCCAACACTGGAAAACCAAATGACATGAAAAATAAACATTAAGAAAAATAAGCAGCGGTTAAAACTCATGTTCTGAAAAAGTTCCTACTGACATGGGAAATTGCTCATAGCATAATTTTTAGATAGTTTATTCATATTTTTAGAAAAAGTAACATATGCATGTGGCACAACATTCAAAGGCAATAAGATGGTAAATATTGAAAAGTCTCCCTTACACCCTTTTCTGTCAGCCACCCATTCCTCTCCCCAGAAGCAACCACTGTTAACAGATTCTTCTGTTTCCTTCTAGGGACAGTCCATGTATACAAGCAGGTGGGTATGAAAATAAAATAGGATACAAATGTATCCTATATAAATAATGTAGGATACAAAGATATATATGTACATATATATAAATATATCTAGATACATGGATGCACAAAGACATATCTATATATATCTATATATATCTATATCTAATATCTAATATACATCTAATAAAATATAGGTATTACATATCTAATATATATCTATATATAGGTATATCTAATATATGTAATATATATCTATAGATCTAGATAGCTATATATTATATATATTATATATTTATATATTAATGATATATAGGTATTATATATATCTAATATATACAAAATCAGGCCTCAAAATTCAGTTGTAATACACACACACACACACACACACACACACACAAAGGAAAAAAGGACAACAGTAAGTTTGTCAAATATTAGCAGTTGCTATCACTGGGAGGTAGCATTTCAGTGATTTTTATTTTTTCTTTATGCCTTTTCATATTTTCCAGATTCTACGTAGTAATCAAATATTGCTATAGTCAGAAAATATTTTAGACATCAGTGGTTCAGTAGTTCAGTTAAATACAAATCTACAAGTGAAGATATTTAGATGCCTATAACTTCTCAGAATTAGAAATATATATATTTTAATATATATAAATATATATATAAATTTGTTTTTCGTAAAAAAAAAAAAAAGTTCTGTGTGTAGAACATTCAAGATACATTTTAAAGTCCTATCCAGAAAGACAAATCTGGAAATATAATGTATTTTTAATGTATTTGTAAATGTGCATATAATTATATACTCAATATAAAATGCCATACACAAATGTTAAATTATTGATCTTATTATAGATGTGCAGATGCAGAGGTAATTACAAAAATTTAACTTTAATATTGCCACCCTTCTTAGTATGTAATCAACCTTTGTGTGCTGCTGTTCATATTCTAAGGCATGGTTTAAAAACTGTTCTTTTTTTATTTTTTTTTTCTTTTGAGCTGGAGTCTCGCTCTGTCGCCCACGCTGGAGTGCAGTGGCGCAATCTTGGCTCACTGCAACTTCCGCCTGCTGGGTTCAAGCAATTCTCCTGCCTCAGCCTCCCGAGTAGCTGGCATTACAGGCACGTGCCACCACGCCCAGCTAATTTTTTGTATTTTTAGTAGAGACGGGATTTCACCATCCTAGGCAGGCTGGTCTTGAATTCCAGACCTCGTGATCTGCCCTCCTCGGCCTCCCAAAGTGCTGGGATTACAGGTGTGAGCCATTGCACCCAGCCAGGAACTTTTCTTAGAAAGACAGGTAAATTGGTAATAAAATATCTAGAGAGCCTTAGGCAGCATTCTCAGGGCATTCAGTTCATGTACCCATCAGGCAGCACCATGTTTCCACATTCCAGGACTCTGCTAGGTAAAGGGGATACAAAGATGAAGGAGGCAAAGTGACTAACTCAAGCAGCTCTCAAAGCAGGCACTATAAAAACTACTGCCAGCATTAAGGAGAGTAACCAGTTTTCCTCAGAAGAATTGACACAGCTCCACTCAGATCAAGACCGGAAGTGTGGCCTTGCTCTTATCCAAAGGCCCCACACAGGCCTCTGTGGGATGGCAGGCCTCCAGCCCAGCCTCTAGCAGGACCAAGTGCCCAACTCAAGCTGGCTCCCCTTCCTCAGCCTCATGAGCCCCTGAAAGGCAGGCTAGAGTGGTTAATGAGGTCCCATTTGTCCTCGAGCTAAGAAACATGAGTCCCTCAGTGTGAAAGGGAAAGGAAGGGGAGAGACGGACAGTCAAGACCTGAACAGCCATCCCCTCCCCTTTCACAGCGTACACCTGTGACTCCCCAACGCCTGATTGCTGTAACCAATCCAGTTGAGGGGCACTGGAAAGTCTCAGCCCACTGTTGCAAAACTACCTCACAATTCCACAGGTACCACCATTTCTGAGAAATGAATTTCAAGCCAAGTCATTTGCATAGCACGATGTAGGAATGGGATAAATAATGGTGCTACTTCTCAGACAGCAAGTCAAATCACAGGTCTCTGGAGTGTATTTCTATTAAACACAAAGCTGGCCAGATGACAGGTCCAATCAGTTGTGGCAATTCCATCTTCCTGTTGCCATGCCCTTTTTAAAAACTGGCATACCACACACACAATGTGGTCATCTGTGTGGGAATTCAACAGTAAAGACAGGGGCTGGGGGAACAGGGAACAGCAAAGGAAAAAAGGCCCCGCAGGACCTTGAATCTCATACCTTGTTTTGCTCAAGTTCAGATTTTGCTTCTTAGCCAGGGAAGCTTAGGAACCCCATGAGTTGCCACATTCTGAGTAGACCCCTCTCAAGGGCAAGCTCACTTTAGTGAAACTCATAAGATCTACATGTGAGTGGGCGTGTGGATGTGTGTGTAAGTGTGATCACACATACCCAAACATAAAGAATGCCAATGTATTCATTGACAGGGAAAACTCTGCTTCCTGTAAGCTCATCACGTGGAAGTCAAATAATAGAGTGACAGAGGAAACCTGCAATGTCTGCCTATTCAAATCTATTCCATCTTACAATATCACGAAATTTTACTTCTGGGAACCACTCATCACCCATGATGAGAACTTATAGTTTAGATGGTTGGGTGGGCACATGTCCCAGGACTGGCCAGTCTCAAGGCTGAAACTCCTCAATAATTAGTTGGATTGCTAAAGGGTAAGGATATGAGCTGGAACACACTGAGGGCCATATCAAAGAGAGAGCATTGACTGAAAACAAAGCCCAACGGGAGAGCAGAAGGAAGAAATGGAGACAGCCACAGCCCGACAACATCACTTTACATCAGAGTCAAGCCGTGCCCGAGACCAAGGTACCTCCTGAACTTTTCATTTATAAGAAGCAATGAATTCCCTTTTTACTTAAGCCACTTCAAGGTGGTTTTGTATCTATCTCTTGCAAACAAAAAGTCCTGATTAATAGATGAGAGTTTTGATAGGGAAAATGGAATTGGCTAAGGAGAGCTTGTAATATGACTTGAATATTTAATAAGCATTAGTTGAAAGCATTTACACCAGGGCATGCCAGGGATCATCCTCAGGCATCTTGCTCTGACACCTAACCAAGCGCACCTGCCACTAACACAGTCTCTCTGAAACCATGCTCTTACATTCAATCAGTTCTGGCAGGCCTGTAAGTCATTCTGTCTCTGCTCCATTATACAATAACTTTAAAAGTTAACTCTCAGAAAGCAATCACATTTCCCCTGTTCCCAAGTTCTTAAGAGGATGCATCACTTGGTCCCAAGTACTGAGAGTAATTGAAAACCACTTAATAGATTATAAAATTCTATGTTGCCCAAGAGAACTCAATTCCTCCTAATTAAATGCAATGAACTCATTCCAGTGAATTCTGGCATCAAAAAATCACTTACAGTAGCAAAATGACACACTCAATAGTTTCCAAGTATATATCTTTGACTGTATCTTTGATGACATTTTCAATTATGGAGAACACATCACTCATACTTTAATAAAGGTGAGTTCTTTAAACCCACATTATTTCGAACACAAGGAGTTGTTTATGCTCACCACTATAAGAAATTCACAGGACAAAAGTGCAAGTTTGCAAATTTATCTCCTATTACAGCTACCTTTTATGCAAATGAAGATTTCTTCCTTATAGGCACAAATCCTGTCTGTGGTTAGATTCTTTGAGGACCTCCCCTTAGTGCCACTTCCCAGCTTCTTGTCTTAATTAACCCAAGCCACAAAGAGAAGCAAGTAGTTCTCTCCTCAAACCTTTGTCATCATTTGTTTACACGTCTCCCCTACTAGACTTCAGATGATTTCATGACTAGTCTAGCACAGTGTCTAGCAGATGCTCTGTAAACATTAGTCGAATGGATTTAACTAACTAAACTTGTCAGAATTTTACCAGAATATCTGGCTTGTGGCTTTTATGTCATTGTTTGGTTTCAAGCATCAAGGAAGGTATTGGAGAGAAGTCTTAGAAATCTGGTGTGTGACTTCCCTTTAAGAAACAGTTTATGGTACACAAGTTTTCAACCTTTGCAAAATGTATCCTGCAACCCTGGCTACAACTATCTGGATCCGGGGTTGGTGCTTGACCTACCTAAAGGTTTCAGCTCTGGACTGGGCAAGAGAAAGACCATTGGCCTTCAAGGTGGCAGGCATGACAGCTCAACCCCATAGGTGATAAACTGTACTGAACAGTGATTAGGCAACACAACAAGATTCTTTTGCAGTGCATTTGAATGCAACTCATACAGAGAGAACTGTCATATAGGAGAAGGACAGCAAAAAAAAGAAAAAGTAAAAACTGAAACTCTAAAGCAGAAGAGGCCAAGAATAAGCAAAAGCTATGAGGACACAAGGGAGAAAGGAGCATATACAACTGCAGAGAAAGAGGAGAAGGAAAAGACACAGAAAGAAGCTGAAGTAAGCATCAGGAAAGTATGACAGCCACTGTTATGTGACCTGAAACTTCCTCTACAATACAGTATGAAGACTCAGTTAATAAAAGGGCCACATTAAGAGACGGCTACTGTCTCTTAAAGTTTTCAGCTATCTTTACCTCTAGTACAGAGCTGAGGTTCTCAGTTATCAAAATGGATATCAGAAATGTAGAAATGGGTTTTTACTGTTAAAATCTAAGATATTCAAGACTTGTGAATTGACTAGAAATACTTCAGGGGCACCCCAGCATTCCATGATGGGCTATAACCTAGCATGTTCAGAAGGCTGGACTCAAGAACAGGACCCTAGGAGGGATACTGCACTCAGGCACAATTTAGATGGAAGATTCTGGCTGTCCAAGGCCAACTGTAAGTTTAACTGAATCCTGCCTTTATAATATAAAAACTTCATATTTGCCCCAAGTGAACCTCTTAAACAATGCAAGGAACACCTAAAAGGGCAGTGTCATAGACTCTATCAAACTTACAAAATAGGTTGTAGGTGTACTTTTGTGTCCTCTTACAAATGAAGATTTGCCTTCACGTCTGAGGGTGGGGGCATTGATAGGAGACTACGGTTTTCACCTACCTCTAACTAGTGGTGTGTATTAGTTGTGGATATAGATTCAGGTGCCACCACACAGAAACCAAGAAGTAAGGTGGCCTGAACAGAAGCAATATTTATGTTTCACATTTAACAGTCAAGAGGTAAGCAATACACAGGAAGGGCTTCCACTTCTACTTCCAGGTGGCTGTTTGAAGTCTCACCATCTCCCAGTCAGCAGGAAGGAAGAAAGAGAAACGGCTAGATTTTCCCCCATTGGCTAGATTTCATCACATGATCATATCCAGCTTCACAGTCAGTGAGGAAACTCATCTCTATACCAGCAACTGAGGGGCAACTGAGTGGAATCATATTGTAAAACATCACTTGGGGGACCTCTTCTCTGGGCAACTCTCATCACCTGAGGGAATTCCAGTGAGGTCTTCTTCATAGCCTGGATGATTTTAATCCAAATGCAACTCATTGCTTAAGTAACACCAGTAAGAAATCCACTATGGGCCAGGCACAGTGGGTCACACCTGTAATCCCAGCACTTTGGGAGGCTAAGGTGGGTGGATCACTTGAGGTCAGGACTTCAGGACCAGCCTGGCCAATATGGTGAAACCCTATCTCTACCAAAAATACAAAAATTAGACAGACTGTGGTGGTTGCCTGCCTGTAATCCCAGCTACTCAGGAGGCTGAGGCAGGAGAATTGCTTGAATCGGGGAGGTGGAGGTTGCAGTGGGCCGAGATCTCGCCAGTGCACTCCAGCCTGGGTGACAGAGCGAGACTCCATTGCAAAAAAAAAAAAAGAAAGAAAAGAAGAAAAAGAAAAAGAAAAAAGAAATCCACTAATCTTACATAATACAGATGCTTACAAAAAGAAAAGAAAAAAAAACACCAAAAAAATAGTCAAGGCTCTGAAAGATAGATAACTATTATATTAAACAAAAGCTGGATGACTTGAGGATAAACTACATCCTTGCTCCCAGCCTTCAGTCACTTTAATTAGAAATTCCTGAGTCACATGGGAAAGGTAGCTGCCCCACTCTACTTTGAAAAACCCCAAAACAGGTCATTGTAATAAGTAAAGCCACTGATTAAAAGATAAAATGTTTGTCAGTCTTCTGAACTGTTACTTTATTGGGACTGCCATAAGAAATACCACAGCCTGGGTGGCTTAAACAACAGAAATGTATTTTCCCACAGTTCTGGAGGCTGGAAGCCCACAGTCAAGGTGTTGGCAGGGTTGGTTCCTTCTTGGGGCTGTGAGGGAAGGATCTGTTCTTCCCTCACCTTGGCTTATAGGTGGCGGTCTTTCTCCTATGTCTGCTCACATAGTCTTCCCTCTGTGCATGTCCTTCTGCCCATATTTCCCCTTTTTATAAGGACACCAGTTATACTGGATTAGGGCCCACCCTAATGACCTCCTTTTAACTTAATTACCTCTTTAACGAACCTATCTCCAGCTAAGGTCACATTCCAAGGTGCAAGGAATTGGCACTTCAACATATGAACTTTGCGGGGGACACAATCCAACCCCACAAACTTAGAAACCCTTTACATCTCAGACCAAATAGTAGGTATTCACTATGATAGTTATTTTATCCTCTTAAAAGCCTTTTTATTGGAAAATATAACAGATTTGGAAAATGCTAAGACATCAATCTACAGCATAACAAATAATTATAAAGGAAACACCTGCATAACTGCAATCCAGGTCAAAAAATAGAGCACGGTCAGCAGTCTGGGACCCCTGTATGCCCTTTCCTGGTCACACTCCCCTCCCTCCTCCAGGAGGTCTCACTGTCGTTATTTTAAGGAAAATGACTTCTTTTCTTTCCTTCATGGTTTTACCACTTTTAAATGTATCCCAAACATAATACAGTTTGGTTTTTGAACTGCATGTGAGTGGAACGATATTGTAATACATTATTTAGAGTCTTCTTTCACTCAAGATGTTTGTAAGATTCATCCACGTAATTACATTTTTAAATGGTTTCAAAGACTATTCCATTAACCTAAATCCAACTTAGCTGGTCAACACTATATTTTCTGATATCTGCCAGTCTTGCTTTTTTTTTTTTTTTTTTTTTAACATCCCCACATCCTTCAATGTCTACATCAAAGTTATATCTACACATTGAAACTACTATGACCACAAATGACTTTTTATAGTTTTTATCTTACAAAATCACTTTTTGTTTAAAGCTCCTACATAGACAGATTATAATACAAGCAATTTTCTTCAGCAATGCCTCCACAGATATTTTCCCAGAAAAACTGAAAAAGAAATGATACTCATAGCAAAGTATATTTACCAATCGACCTGATATGTTTCAGGCAATGCTATAATATTCTAAACTGAACTGGCCCATAGACCCTTTCTCCCAAAGTGTGTAAATGGCAAGGTACAGGTGAAAGAGGGCATGATTCAGTGGTTGAAGGGGACAGGCACTTGCAGGGTCTGGCTGACAAGCTTCACTGAGGAACACAGAATCTTCAATGTAACCTGCCAGACTGTGCTGACTTTAGAGGCTTGACCAATTCTTGTTGGATTTTCAACAGAGAATATTTGCTTCTTGATCAATTCAACTTGAAGTCTCCTCAGTGCTCTGACCTTGCCTACACAGGCTGGAATCGGACACTAGTTTGGTTAACTTATCTACCAGCCATATAAAGGTAGACTGACTGACTCTCTTTCACTTCATATTCTAAGCTTGGACTCTAATTCCTGCTTAGAAGTCTCCATCCAGACTTCATTTCCTAGTCCTGATGATGAGCTGTATTTTCTGATTGTAATTTAAATACAAGTTCGAACAGTGATGTGACTCCTCTACAAAATGAATCACAGTTGGGAAGTTGTTTTCCCTGTCATTCCAGATATATCTCTATGAAGTAGAAATGAGCTAAGTAAAAAAAAAAAAAATTAAGAAACATGAAATTTTCATTGAAAATTCTTTAAGAAAACAGCTTTTCCTTTTAAAATTACTATTGCTTTTTAGTCTCTATAAATGTTATTAGGAATAAAGTGAAAGCCACCCTTATTTCTAATACTCAGAGACATTTTACCATATATCCTTCCAGACTTTCTTTTCCATTCATAAATACACAGGTAAATGGACAACAAAAATGAGAACATGTTATAAATGCTATTTTGTGACTACCTTTATTGCCTTAAAAATATATTGCAGAGACCACCTTGTGGCAATAAATTTTTCCTTACAGTGTCATTTTAAATGGCAAAATAGAATTCTATTGTAAGAATATACTATAATTTATTAGGCATCTATTTAAATAATCTCTTTCAGGAAGATGTATACATGATCGACGAGAACATCCAATTCTTATCTTCTGCCTTAGCAGTCTGTTATAGCTTAAGACCAAATACAGTCAACTGGAAGAACCTTAGTTACAACCAAGAAAATTAATATAAAAAAGAATTTCTAATAAGATCAATAAAGATTTTAAACCTTTCATGCCTTATTGCTAGCATGTACACAAGACAGTGCCAAACACTCAAACTTCCAATTAGGATGAAATCTAAGTGTTTGTCTTTTTATCCAGTAAAAATTCCATTGCCTCCAAAGGCAACTAAGAAGTTAAATGAAATCCAAATGTTCCTCTCATCTCCATCACAATAGACCAAATAAATAGCTCCATAGGCTACATAAGTTTAGAAGAAGCCAAAGAAATGCAATACTTCAGGGACCAAAAGAATAAAAGTTTCACAATGAAAACAGCTAAGAGACACACCCACTTCATTTTATTAGGAAGAAACACAAACACACTTACAGCCAAGGACACGGGCAGGAAAAAGTTAAGTGAAAAGAAATAGTAAGTAAATACTCTTTTTTGCAAACATTTGTATGAGACCTTAAAAGACCAAAAAAAGTCAAGCTATTGTTAAAAAGTGACAGTCCGTAGATAACACAACTATTTTGAATCACTCCACTCTAGAAAATGGAAAGACTGATATTCATAGACGCAACCTAGCAGAACTTGGCTTCTGTTTACTCTAAAACTCTATTCCAGATGATAATTCAAAATATACAAATGTCTGGATTTAACATGCTTCTTTATACGGGTATAATATAATGTTTCCCTGCGCATACTACATAAAGAAAGATTTAACATCTCTGCAGTTTCAGGTCATCTAAATATAGTATCTGATAACTTCGTTTAAATGGTAAACATGACTATTAATTTCTTTTAAGCTTAGATGTACAATAATTATTCCCTGATTTGAAAGAGAATCAATATGAATTGAAAATTACACTAAATTTTGAGGAAACAATAATATTCAGTCATGCATTCTTTTCATAGGCCTCTGCAATCTGTCTTCAGGATCCAAATTTGCCTGGAGCTCTCCTCTCCAAGGTCATCAGCTGACTTCCTTCATATGCAGTACTTCTTCATTTTATTTTCCTAGCATTTCTTACTGTCAACTATCACTTCCTCAGCCTTCATGACAACATACCATCCTGAATCACTTCTCACCCTTCTCTACTTATCTAGGTTAATTCAAACATTACCCAGAGCCTATTAAGACAGTGCCACAGGACTAGGTCCTACAGGTAAAGAGGAAACAAGGCATGACCTGTCTTTGCAAAGAGAGATGCAGGGAACTAATATTTCAACCCAAAATGATAAGAATTATAATGCATGGCCAAGTTGACATAAGAGTACCAGGGAGAGATATTTAAGTTGTAAATCAAACTTAAAGCTTTATGGTCAAAGAAAGCTTCTTAAAGGCTGTGCAGCTGACCAATTAGGTTTGTGTGAGAAAACGTTTATATTCTCCCAACAAAGTGACCCTTAGACCCTTGGCTGCCTGGAAATCCTTCTAAGTTTTCTCCCGGCAGCTTTCTGGTCCACTTTCATAACAACTATTTCTTACTTTCCCCATTCTCCTCAAAATTTCCACACAGCCTTTATCTGTCTCACTCACAGAAGATGACCTAGCCTCCATCTTCAGAGAAAACAGAGATATATTCATAGTCCATTAGCAAAGAAGCCTTACTATTAAAAGATAAAGTGCAGAGTCAGGAGCATGGTACAAAACAGTTCTTTTATTGTTCCCTAAATCACCAGCTCAACTCTTCACATAATCACCTTGAGAGACAAAAGGAAGTCCTTTGTCTCCCCCTCTCCCTATGGTTCCTTAAGTGTCTTACCTCCTCTTCCTGAGCCTGAGGCTTCCTCTCATTCTTTCTTTGTGGCTGGTCAAGCATCTCCACCATTTGGTTCCATTAGAT
Organism: Pongo pygmaeus; assembly: GCF_028885625.2. Taxonomy (NCBI): domain Eukaryota; kingdom Metazoa; phylum Chordata; class Mammalia; order Primates; family Hominidae; genus Pongo; species Pongo pygmaeus. Next base: position 96,567,568 of record NC_072384.2, read on the forward strand.
TTTCCTTCCACGGAAAGGGTAGAGGCCAGAATGGCAGTGAGAGGGTGAATCCTTCCTCTTCAGTGAATCAGGGAAAGGAACTTCCAGATCTGGCCTCAAAATGTCTCCGGCATTAAGGAAGTCTCTAGCAAAATAAAGTCCCTCTCAGCATAACTGTAGAACCCAGAAAGTCTCCAAATCTCCATCCCACCCGAGGAAACATGTTTCCATTACCTAACCTGGATAAGGCCCCAAAGGGAGATGACTGTGCCCCAAGCCCCAGAAACGGTGGGCGAGTAGGGCCAAAGGGAAAAATATCCCATCTTTTCTCACAGGCTTTTGTGTTTTACTATAACTGCTTTCTAGGAATCAAATTTAAATAAGCTAGAGGCTAATAAATTATTTTTGCTAGTCACAAGAAAATGTATTTCACATGCAATTGCTCTTCTTCAGAAACACCATTTTGTTTGAATTCCACCCAACAGCATGCATTACATGTAGTAATTCTACTACATCTGAAGAGGTTTTGGAACCAAGTTAACTAAAGTTGCAGGTTAACCAATAAAGGCAAAAACTTGTCTATAACTTCCCTGTAACCTGTGGGTACTTGGTACTGAGACTCTTTCAAGTTCATTCGTTCATTCATCAAATATACATGGAGCACCAGATACTGTGCTAGACCCTGGGCACACAGTAGAGAATAAAACAGATATGCATGCCACTGCTTAGAGACTACTGAGGAGACAGATAATAAGCAAGTAAGCAGAGCATTACAAATGGTAATAAGTGTTTGCCTTACACCCTTCAACAAAATTATACTTCCAGCCACTACCCCACTGCCATCAGGCTCCTCAGCAGGATGAAGCGGTGACCAAGAAAACATGGTAGAAAATTGCAGCAATTTGTTGGTCTAGGAGACATCTGCATTTAAACTCTGATTTGCGGAACAACAGTCTGGAGAAGTCTTCAGGCCAGTGGCTCACTAAACCAAAGAAAGCTTCTTATAGAATTTTATACTGAATCAAACTGATGTTCCACATACTAGGTAAGTTTTTAACCTAAAACACCATCAACTTGAGCCATCAGTAATATCCAATCCACACAAGCCTCAAAATATATTTATGTGCTAGTGTCACTTCCACCTAACCAATAAAAAACTCTTCAGTCAGTAAACTTGACATCTCACTCAAACAAAATAATACAGCCCCAAGTGGCACAGAAGCCAAGAGGTTGTTTGCCAGGGAGGGTAGCTCCCTGATATCTAGGATAGGGCTGGAGGGCTTTTCTTAAAAAGATTTTTTAATTACGATGGCAAAAAACAACTTGTGACTTACGCTCACTGGCTCATCATCTTATTGATGTTTTCACAGTCCTGGAATCTTGACAAATGGCTCAATGATCTATGAAAAAACTGAAGAAACATCTACTAACTAAATGTTAGTAAAACTCAAACTCAGTTGAAGCCCTGAGACCTTAATCAAAGAATGAGGAGGATGGTCAAACAGCAGAATTTCCTCCACCTAGCCAAAATATGTGCCCCACCTCCCAGAAACTGGGCTTTGGACACAAAGGGGAGCAAACTACACCCTTAACCTGCTTTCTAAAATCACTGAGAACTGTCCGTTTCTCTCAGTAAGTCTTTTCTTGTTCCAATTCCACTTTAATTTCCACCAGCTTCATCTTCCGGCATGCAACATTGGTCTGGAGCTTTGATCTGTAAGTCAATCATCGGAGAAGTTTAGCCTAGAAGAACAAAGAGCAGTAGGCTCTGCAGTGTGCAAAATTGTTGGCTTGCAAAATACTTATGTTTTCACATCATTACAGAATCAATTCCCGCCCTCACAAAAAGACCTGAACAAGAGACCAAAAAATCCCTGCACTGGACAACAGATCCACAGCCAATAAAAGCCAAGATAAAACACAGTTGGGTCCAGACTGTGCACAACACTCTGCCCTCTAGTTTAAAAGGCCAAAGGGGGATTGTTAAACCTTCAAGGTCGCCCAAAATACAGACACCGAGAATAAGGATAAATATGGCCTACAATAGGAATGAACAGATTCCACTGAAGTAAGACTAAATAAGGAAGAAAAAACAAGCAATTTTTTTTCTGTTTGGACTGCTATAACAAATACCATAAACTGGGTAGATTATTAGCAACAGAAATGTATTTATCATCATTATGGAGGTGGGGAGGTGCAAGATCAAGTCCAAGATCAAGCAGGCAGATTTGGTGTCTGGTGAGGGCTCCTTTCTGATTCAGAGCTCCTTCTTGGTGTGTCCTTATGTGGTGGAAGGGACAAGGCAGCTATGTGGGGCCTGTTTTGTAAGGGTGCTAATCCTATTCATGAGGGCTCCATTGTCATGACCTAATCACCTGCCAAAGGCCACCTCCTAATACCATCACACTGCAGGTTAGGTTTCAACATATGAATTGGTGGTGGGGGGACACAAACACTCAGATCATAGCACATAGGTCCTATCAAAACATCTTGCTGCATAAAAGACACAAGTGATATATAAAATTTTACTTTATGATAAGAGTACACTTCAGAAAAATGGGAAAAGAAAAAATTTTTCAACAAAAGGTACAGTGACTTTAACTGCTTGGAAAAAAATATTTGTAGGCCCCAAAAAATAAACTTCAAAAGAATTAAAGAGTTAAGTATTGTTTAAAAAGAAAAGACAGCATCATATCACCTACTTTGAGCATCCTCCTTAAATGGCATTAGTGGTTTTCCATCACTCTTACAACAAAGTATCAAAATCCATAACAAGACTTACAAGTCCCCACAAGGTCTAGCTTCAAAATTCCTTTCCAGCCATTTCTTGACATAATCCTGCTTTATCTTGCTTGATCTCTGTGCTTCAGCCACAATGGCATCTGCCAAGCCTGAAATGCCTTCCTCCACCACCTCCTTATGTGATTCAACTACAATCTTCCATCAAGGCCACTTCCACTGGAAATCCCTCCCAGACCTCCCCAAGCAGGTCAGTTAACCTCAGTAGACATTTTTATTTTACTATTTACCTCTCCTTCATAATACTTAGCACAGTTTTAATTTTATTTGTGCAAATTTAAAAGAAATTAAGGCCTATTTTCTTCTTTCTGCAGCTTCACTGAGGTATAATTGACAAATGAAAATTTTGTATATTTAAAGAGTATGCGATGTTTTGATATATGTATGCATTATGAAATGATTACCAAAATCAAGCCAATTAGCATGTCCATCACCTCACATAATTACCTTGTTTTTTTGTGGCAAGAATATGTAAGATCTACTCTCTTAGCAAATTTCAAGTATACAATATATTATTATTCACTATAGTCACCATGCTGTACAGTAAGTCTCCAGAATGCATTCATCTTATAACTAGAAGTGTGTACCCTTTGACCAATATCTCCCACTTTCTCCCATTCCCGACCCTTCTACTCTTTGTTTCTATGAGTTGACTTTCTTTAGATCCCATTTATAAGTGAGATTATGCAGTATTTCTCTTTCTGTGCCTGGCATATTTCACTTAGCATCGTGTCCTTATTAAGGTCAATTTCCTACCAGACTGAAGCTCCAAACGTGTAAGTATATACTTTTTGCCTGACAATTGTCTTAGCCCTGCCATATAAGAGACATTCAATGAACATCTGTGGGATTAAAGTACGTGGATGAAGAAATGAACTAAAACGCAGACGATGGTGTAATCTTGGAGTAGAAATAGATATCCTAAGCATAACACAGAGGCAGAAACAATGAAGAAAAAGAAACTGTTACATGTGACTACCAAAAACTAAAAATCTCTATCAAAAATATTGTGAACAAACTTAAAAGGCAAATTGAAAACTATGGAAAAATACTTGCAGTATTCCTGATTAAGAGTTGATACCTTAAAAATTAGAGATTTCTATAAATAACTAACTCCCACAAAATGTTCAAAGGACATAGATAAGCAAACTCATATAGAATAATAGAGTTTCTGAACATAAAAAGTTCAATATCAGTAGAAAATTTTTAAATTTTACATAAAAATGGTATTTTTTAACCGATTAAATTGAGACTTTTTAAAAATTATGTCTGGCAGGGTGCAGTGACTCAGGTCTGTAATCCCAGCACTTTGGGAGCCCGAGGTGGGCAGATCACCTGAGGTCAGGAGTTCGAGACCAGCCTGACCAACATGGTGAAACCCCATTTCTACTAAAAATACAAAATTAGCAGGGCGTGGTGGCACATTCCTGTAATCCCTGCTACTTGGCAGGTTGAGGCAGGAGAATTGTTGAACCTGGGGGGCGGAGGCTGCAGTGAGCCAAGATCGCGCCATTGCACTCCAGCCTGGGCAACAAGAGCAAAACTCCATCTCAAAAAAAAAAAAAAAGTATCATGTCCCAGTGTCAGAAGGAGTAAGCACCAAATTTCATATATTCCAAGTGTGAATATAAATTTGTAGAACTTCCCTGAAAGACAGTTTTTGCAATGTGCACAAAAGTGTATACAGCTTTTAATCCAGCAATTCCTCTTCCAACTCAGCCCAAGGGGAAAAAAAATTCACTGGAGAGTTACTAATAACTAATGAAAGACTGAAAACAACACAAATATCTAACAATAGAGAAAACAAGTTTTAGGACATAAGCAAAATAAAATGACACTAAAATCATGTGATAATATTTCATGGGAAAATACTGCTAATATAATGAGTGAAAAACGCAAGTTTAAAACTACTACAATTTTGATTTGCTTATGTAAAATATATGCATGTAGGGAAACAGAAGGCTGGGAAGATGTACTAAAATGTCAGTATCTGTTATTAGGTAGAGCATTTATGTGATTTTTTTTCTATGTTTTATTTTACATTTTCTACAATGAAAATTTCTGTTTTGTAAGCAGAGAGAAACCAATAGCAAAAAATTAATAATACTTAACACGATTATAAAATATGCTTATGGCATGCCAAGCACTATATACTAAACATTTCACATATATTATTAATACTTTATTTATTCTATGAGGTAGACACTAAACCTATGGAATAGGTACCATTATAATCCCCATTCAAAAGATGAATCAATGTAATTTAGTCAAAACAAAAAATATTCTTCATCCAGTAGTTTTCTTAAATCAGATTAAAGTTATTTTCTAACATTTTCTAAATAGCAACCACTTAAAAGTTAAAAAATAACCAAGGCACTATTTCAATACCTAAAATCAGAGCCTTCAAACTCAGATGGGCTATGGGTTCACATTCAGAGACAGAGGGAGAAAAGTAATGGAAGAAGCCTACAGTCAAATATTTACAGGTAGAACATTAATAAGTTAGGATTTTGTGCCACATCTCCTGGTTTCCTGATATAAGCAGAGTTGTGAATTTGGAGAGCTTTACATCAAACTCTACACCCTTTATAATTATAAAGAAAAATGTCCTTTCCAGGATATTATATGAGCATGAGCATACTTTTTGAAACAAAATGTTGCATTTCATAGCCTTCTTCGCAGAAAACAACGCCAGGTACTGCAACCATTTGAACATGATTAATTCACCAAAGCTCTTTTTACCACTTGTTATTGTTTTAAGCACGTAGTCCCCTTTCCTTGATTCTAACTGACATGTTGGCGTATCCCTTGTGTAAAATGGAATATTCTCAGCTTTATGGACATGTAATCCCTGCTGGCTCTGATCCAGCTGATGAATCTGCCAGGTTGACAGCATTGTGCCTTTGAAGGCCTGTGTCTGCCACAGCGGCAATAACAGAAGATGATGCTTACCTGGCAAAGAATCACTTTAAAATACATTTGATGGGCAAAACTATCAGACGCTACTTAAATCCTTACTTAGTTTAGCTGGGGCAGGCATTTAAAAAAACCTGTAAGGAATTGTTTAATATACCAAATGGATTAGTAATGTGAACTTACCATTCAATGGGCACCTACTCTATGCCAGGTACTATATTAGGCTCTTAATACATCATCTCATTAGAGTCTCACAACAACCTGGGGAGATAGAAATTAACCCTATTTTTACAATTATGGAACTCAAAAATCAGAGACTAAATAACTGCTACTAGGTTGCAGAACTAATAAGCAGGAGCGCTGGGATTCAAACTACATCTACCTAATTCGAAACACAATGTTCTTTTCACTACACCATACTGATGCCCTCTGCCAGCTCATAACACCCACAGTTCCCACTAGACCCTCCCATCTGAGTGAGCCAGTAAGATGCACCTGCAATCTGACATTGGCTTAAAGTATTTTCTTCAATAGCACATCCACCAGCCCATCAGAGTCCTACCTGACATGTCCACCCTTCAGAAACATGTAGGGATGTCTCAGATAAAGGGAGGAGGTTCAATTCCTTCATCACCCCCAATATAAGTAAGACATCTAAGAAAGCTAGGAAACCCTGATATATATCAAGCTGCCATCAACATTATTGAAGCTAACATTGGGCTAATGTGAGATAGCAACATCTGGAGTCCAGTTGATCACTAGTCATAGGGTTATGCGACAAGCCTGCAGTGTCATGGAACAGACGAGGCCCTACTGTGCTTAAGGAGCTCTAACAAAGCTAGGATGCAAACAACAGAGGCACGGCCCCAGCTAAAGCCTTTTTTCTTGGAGTTTTCTCTTCACGCTGAAGCATAACTTCGACAATTTAGCCACCTTTACAAAGAATACAGAAAGCAGAAAAAGGGGGAAAGGTTTTGAGCACTCTGGCTTATGACTAGTAAAATGACTACAAAAATCATTTTTTGAAAATAATAGTCATCGCATTTGCATACATCTTAAATCTCACAAGGTACAGTGTGGGAAGGTCAATATTAAACAATTGTATTGAGCCAACAATGTACAACAAATATCTGAATTCCTTTCACTCTAAAAGGATTTTCCTAATTATGCTATTTAGTATCTGCAGGTACTTCACAAGATGAGTCTTCATCTCTCTACCAGTTCACTTGCAGAGAGGGACGGTCTCATGAAAATGATTTCCAGAGCCTCTCAAACCTAATTTGTATATGAACCACCTAGAGATGGTGTCAAAATGCAGATTTTGATTCAACAGGGCTGGATTAGGGCCTGAGAGTCTGTATTTCTGTGAAGCACCCTGATGATGTTGCTGCTGCAGGGACCACCCTTTAACAGCAAAGGTCTCACTCTTGTTGCCCAGGTTGGAGTGCAATGGCACAATCTCGGCTCACTGCAACCTCCACCTCCCAGGTTCAAGTGATTCTCCTGCCTCAGCCTCCCAAGTAGCGGGGATTACAGGCACCCACCACCAAGCCCAGCTAATTTTTGTATTTTTAGTAGAGACAGGGTTTCACCATGTTAGCCAGGCTGGTCTCAGATTCCTGACCTCAGATGATCTGCCCACCTTGGGCCTCCCAAAGTGCTGGGATTACAGGCCTGAGCCACTGTGCCCAGCCTTAACCACTGTTTCTTATCTGAGATCTTCATATGCCCACACTCCCTATCCCTGTCCCAGGGAACTGAGCTTGAAAAAATATCTTAATTGCATGTTCATTTTTTTGGATAATCTAAAAAATATATATTTTACCAGTTCAGTGACTTCTCTTTTACAGAAATAATTGATACAACGTGTCCAGAAAATCAGTTTCTCAAGTCAGCTTTTCTCAAAGTGGACTCTGCAGACATCTCCTTGGTGGATCCACACAAATAATTTTCCCACAAAAAAGTCCATACTGTTGCGGGAAGTCAGGGACCCCGAACAGAGGGACTTGCTGAAGCCGTGACAGAAGAACATAAATTGTGAAGATTTCACGGACATTTATCACTTCCCCAATCAATACTCTTATAATTTCCTATGCCTGTCTTTAATCTCTTAATCCTGTCATCTTCGTAAGCTGAGGATGTATGTCGCCTCAGGACCCTGTGATGATTGCGTTAACTGCACAAATTGTTTGTAAAGCATGTGTGTTTGAACAATATGAAACCTGGGCACCTTGAAAAAAGAATAGGATAACAGCGATGTTCAGGGAACAAGGGAGATAACCATTAGGTCGGACTGCCTGGGAGCCAGGCAGGACAGAGCCACATTTCTTCTATTACCAAAAATGGGTAAGAAAAATATCACTGAATTCTTTCCCCAGTAAGGAATATTAATAATTAACAGCCCTGGGAAAAGAATGCATTCCCAGAGGGGGCCTCTAAAATGGCCGCTCTGGGGGTGTCTGCCTTATGCAGTTGCAGATAAGGGATGAAACACGCCCTGGCTTCCTGCAGCGCCCCCAGGCTTGCTAGGATTAGGAAATTCCAGCCTGGCGAATTCTAGTCAGACCTGTTTTCTGCTCTTGAACCCTGTTAAGATGTTTATCAATGACAATGCGTGCACAGTGGGACATGGAACTTCATTAGTAATTCTAGTTTTGCCCTGACCTTGTGATCCCACCCTGACCTTCTGCCTTGTGATCTTTTGTTGCCCTTGAAGCATGTGATCTCTGTGAGCCACACCCTATTTGTACACTCCCTCCTCTTTGAAAATCGCTAATAAAAACTTGCTGTTTTTTACGGCTCAGGAGGCATCATGGAACCTGCCAACATGTGATGTCTCCCCCGGCCACCCAGCTTTAAAATTTCTCTCTTTTATACTCTTTCCCTTTATTTCTCAGACCGGCCAACACTTAGGGAAAATAGAGAAGAAGCTATGTTGAAATATCAGGGGCTGGTTCCCCCAATACATACAATGACTTCTTAGAGATTTGCCTTACCCAGCAGCACAGGCAACATCCAGCTACAGGGAAAGAACTGATGTCTCGGGATGGGCAAAGATTAGGAGGAAAGGTAGATTCTGAGACTCACAGAGCCTGATGTCCTACCCTGAACACCTCTAAAATAGTTTACCAAATAAGTGGTCTGTGAGAACTTAGAGGCAATGAAAAGAGGCAATCAGTAGAAAACAGCAGGGTTTCACTAAGAATAAGTTATGCCAAACACATTATTTCCTTTTGACAGGGTTAGGAGAATGGTGGGTATGACAGCGCTTTAGACAGTATATTTAGATGTCGGCATGGTATGAAGTCTCTTAAAACACTCTTGTGGCCAAGAATAGAGAAATGCAGCCTAAATAATGATATGCCGAATAGATTTGCAGGTGGTTAAGCAGAATATCCAAAGACAATGAATTGGTGGAATAAATGTCAGTCTAGTAAAAGATTACTTCATAGTTCCTTCCCTTTCCCAGCTTTAAACCCTCCCACCCTCCAACCAAGTTAGAAACAATAGCACTAGTGATACACACTAAATTTCTTACATGTACTTTAAATGTATAAAGAAGTAAAGCCACTTATACCAGAATTTTACAAAAGAGGAATTCAGTATACTTTACAGCACATTCTTTTGACAATATTTAAAATTTAATGATATTTTCCCTGTATGAGTTATTTATTTAAACTGTTTTCAATGGCATTTTCAGTAGCTAAAGCTTAAAGAGGGCTTGGAAATATAAAAGACAGGTAAAGTGGATACAGAGAAGCAATTTAGATATTGTCCAATTAAAATGTGGGAAAGATAATGGAAAATGAGCACAAGTAAACCCCAGCCTTATCACTGCATTTCCAAAATATACAAGAAGCGGGAGGGACAGAGCAGAAATACATGTAAGGAGGGCTGTCCCAAAGTATTTCTCCATCTTAGGCATCCATTCACAGAGGTTCCCAGGAGGCAGCACTCAGAATTTTTCATTCGAATCACAAATCAGAAAAGTACCAGCTTTGGCCGGGTTTGGTGGCTCACATCTGTAATCCCAGCACTTTGGTAGGCTGAGGCAGAAGGATCACTTGAGCCCAGGAGCTCAAGACTAGCCTCAGCAATATAGCAAGACCCTGTCTCTACAAAAAATTAAAAAATTAGCCAGGTGTGGTGAGGCACACCTGTAGTCCCAGCTGCTCGGAGGCCAAGGTGGAAGGATAGCTTGAGCCTGGGAGGTTGAGGCTGCAGTGAGCCATGAATGCACAATGTACTCCAGCCTGGGAGAGGCCCTGTCTCAAAAATAAGAGAAAAGTACTAGCTTTGAGAAACACACCAGAAACCAGCCTCTTGATATGCTTATAATCTTCAATAATTAAGAGGTATACACTTATTTCAGTTATCACTGAAACTATAAGAAGAACTTTCCATCAAACAATTGATGATAGGAGAAAATTCATTTGTGTAAAATGTCTAAACCACTTTTACTGCTTTATTATAAAATAAATGTTATAACGTTATCTTAGTCACATAAAAAATATTCATTCCTGGCTGGGCACGGTGGCTCACGCCTGTAATCCCAGCACTTTGGGAGGCCGAGACAGGTGGATCACTTGAGGTTAGGAGTTTGAGACCAGCCTGGCCAACATGGCAAAACCCCGTCTCTACTAAAAATTCAAAAATTAGCCAGATGTGGTGGCGGACACCTGTAATCCCAGTTACCCAGGAGGCTGAGGCAGAAGAATCACTTGAACCCAGGAGGCAGAGGTTGTAGTGAGCCGAGATCACACCACTGCACTCAAACTTGAGTGACAGAGTGACACTCTATCTCAAAAAACAAAAACAAACAAACAAAATTCATTCCTGAGCGCAAGAAAGTGCTCAAAGACTACAGGAGTCAAGTAAAGAACACAGGAACCAGCTTGAAAGGGCACCCACTGGCTAGATCTGAACAATTTGTGCATCTAAAAATATAATATTGATCATCAATTATTAAATATAATACATTTAATTTAAAAATCCAGGAATCCATATTAAGGGAGAGTGGAAGGATGTGAGGGGAGTTCTTGCAAAATGCTATCTATTCGATGAAAAAGGGATTACAGAATTAGAACATAATCCCTTTGCAATCTTCATTGTAATTAATTCAGGCAAGAATCACCTATGAATGCCTAGAAGTACCTGGGAAAATATTATTGGGGAATAGGATATTCACATGATTTCACACAGTATCATCCCAGAGACTATTTACTAATCACAAAAGGACACAGGTACTTGTATATGGGAAAGCTACAGTAGTTAACACTTAACCAAGCAATCCCATTCCACAATCACCAGTAGCAGACATCCTGTGCCTTCTGATGGGAAGTAGTAGTGATATCACCTCAGCTGTCTTCTTGCCAAAAAAAGTGAATCTAAAAAATAGGAAACAGACAAATCCAGAATATAGAACATCCTATAACTGGTCTACACTCTTCAAATTAGTCATAATTTTAAAAAAAGGCAGGGGAATTTTTCCAGATTAAAATGAGATTAAGAGGCATGCCAATCAAATGCAATGTGTGAAATTTTATTGCATCCTAGATCCTTAAAAAATGGGATAATTCAACATAAAATGTACATGAGATGATATTATTGAATTATGATTAATTAGGAAGATTCAGCAACAGTAATAACCACAAAAACAATAATATTAGGGATGGTAGGAGAATATCCTTATTCTCAGGAAGTGTGGAAGTATTCAGGCAGGATGTTTAATGGTATCTATAACTTATTTTTAAAAGCTTTCTAAATAAATATATCACATACATAGAGAATCAAATGTGACAGAACGCAACAGATGGATCTTATGAGTGCTGCTTTTTCTTTCTATTTCAACTTTTTTTGCAGTTAGAAGTTTTTTAAAATTAAAAATTGAGGGAAAGAGGAAATATTTTTAATTTAAACATTCATTACTGTTTTTTCTTATTCCCTTTTAACCTTATTTTTTCTCATAAAAACTTTTGTTCCTCAACCTCACACCTCCTACTTAACTTATCCTTGGAGTCTGACAGCAATTAAAGTCATCTCCAACCTATATATTCAATATTCCAAATTTACATAGATTATAATTTAAAATTGAAAAATAAAATAGCATATCAAATAAAAAAAAGCCTAATGAGCAGTACAGTCTAACAGACAATACATTAAAAGTTGAGTGGTAATTTGTTTCTATGCTTTGATTTTTTTTTTTTGAGGCAAGCAATTTAACTATTTCTTCACAGAGATAGTTAAACAGAGCCTAGCTAATAATGAATTAATTAAACAGAAAAACCTTTTGGTAAAATTCACCACTCTCTTTTGCCCAATGCTCCCCACAAACTTCACAATGAAGTCCAACTTAACTAATTGCAAGGCCAGTGGCTGCAGTGACCCAACCCCTATCTTACTACATCTAAACATCATCTTTAACTCACCCACAAAATAGTCAGAAGCTATGCCAGAGATCAAGGAAAAAAATTACCAAAAGCTGCAGGTTAAATCAGTGAAAACTCAATCTAAATTTGGGGAATTTAATCTAAAATTGATGATGACAAAGCAGATGGCACACATATCCTCTTTTGGCATTTTGCCCAAAAAATAGGAAACCAAAGAAGAATTCTTATGCAACAAATGAACATGCTTTAGAGATGCTAAGTTAAAAAAAAATTTTAACTTGACATGTTCTTTACTTTGTTTTCCCATATGTCCTTTGAAAGTAGGGAATTGATGAACAAATAGATTTAAAGTTCAGCTTCCTCATGTTTAAGACATATTTCTAATGGATACAGACTGCTTTAACCATATTAACCACCAATTTCACAAAACTAGTGAAAAATCTCTGAATAACTTCCTAGTCACTTTTCATCTTTGCTTCTCGACCAAAAACTGAGTTCTGCTAAAAAGTGCTTTCAAAAATTATAATGAACCTTAACAATTAACTGGCTGAAATTAACAAGTAAAGAAACCAAAACCCAAAATAAAGTTATCTTTCTTTATTCAAAAATAATAATTGTCTATAAAATAATAAAGAATAATTGTGGATTTAAATGTTTCATTATAGCTATCAATGACAAATAATGTATAGTACGTGCGAATAGTCACAATACTAGGTTACTTTCCCTACTTTCAAACTCAAGCAGTTTAAAATATTAGTAAATTATTTCCACTTTTGTATATGTTTCAGCTTTTGTTTTTCTTTAGGCTAGTAAAAACTTTATCGTTTATTTCCCTCAGCCAATTACCAGGAAACAACTTTTTAAATTACATAGGCATTTTAGAATTCTCACCTCTGCATCAAATCCATATGCTAAGAATATCTTGCCAAATAAATGAATTGCTTCTAGCGATGACCCATTTTAAAAGGAAAAAAAAACTAACTAAAATTTTTGCAAGGGAAATTAAATTACTCTAATGGACTACTTACCTGAAAACCTACTTATGCTTTATCTACATTAAAACCATTCTAAGAAACAGTGTAAATGGTTGTTCCATTAATAAGTTTGCTTTTTCAAAAATAAGCAAAAAAAAAAACCCAGATGTTACGGTGCTGTAATATCTATGGTCTCCACGTATTTAGGTCTGCGCCTTTTACTGCTTTAAATAGTAGAAGTTTTCTGAAGTAAAATAAGCATTGCTTACAAGTTCTTTATGCATTAATAAACTAAAAAGCAATAGCTACTCTTGTCATTAGAAAAATATCTTCATAATTAAAAACTAACATTTATTGAGCATATTATATATACCAGAAACTATACTTTTTTTTTTTTTTTAAATGGAATCTCGCTCTTGCTGCCCAGACTGGAGTGCAGTGGCACGATCTTGGCTCACTGCAACCTCTGCCTCCCTGGGGTCAAGTGATTCTCCTGCCTCAGCCTCCTGAGTAGCCAGGACTACAGGTGCCAGCCACCACATCCGGCTAATTTTTTTTTTTTTTTTTTTTTTTGTATTTTTGGTAGAGATGCAGTTTCAGCATGTTGGCCAGGCTGGTCTCAAACTCCTGGCCTCAAGGTGATCTGCCCTCCTCGGCCTCAGAAACTATACTTTCTATGTATTACCCAATTTTCGAGACAACTCTCTGAGGTAGATAAAATTATTACCACATTTTACAGAAGAGGAAACTAAGATTCCGAGGAATTAAGTTACTCTGGCAGATTGCTAGGCATTCCCCAAAATCTAATCTCTCCTTCTTTCCTAGTAACAGCATTTTAGCTGGGTACATGACCATCCATGGAGAGAAAACACCTGCCTGCCCCCGACTGAGTGTAGACATAGTCATAAGATTAAATTCTCACTGATGCAATGTTAGTGGAAGTAACATGCCATTTCCACATCTTGTGCTTCTCTCCCTTCTCACAGGCTGGGGTACAAATGTGGATGAGGCAGCTCTGACCACACAGATGACAAGGGATGGCAGAGCAACAAAATAAAAGAAATGGGCAGTGCTGTCCATCCTGACCCACCTGTTTCCCTTAAGTAGAAATACGAGAGAAATAACAGAAAGAATGTTAAGACAAAAATAAGCTTCTGTCTTTATTGGGCCACTGTGCTTTGGAGGAGTGCCTATTATAGCAGCTTAGCTCATATCCAAACAATCATAGAAACTGGTGCCAGAAGTGGTGTGCTGATGTTACATAAATATAAAATATGAAGCGTTGGTTTGGCAGTTGGGTCCCTCAAAACAAGAAAGCAGATGTTGCTAACTGAAAAAGGTCATAAACTGGTGACCCTTGTTTGTCACAGTAAAATGCCTGGCAAACCTGTCACCTGAGACTCCCTTGAAGGCAGGCAGAACCACATGCCTATAGAGCCTATTGCCCTAGGGAAAGTAGATGATGGAAAGCGCAGGAATTAGATATTTCTCTGATTCCAGATGTTCAACCAGAATTAATTATCTAACACTGATATGGGCCATTATCACAAAGAAATCCTGGAACTAATTATGTTCTTTGGCAAAAGTCATAGTCTTCTTTACCTTCTACAATAAAAATGTCAGTAGTAGGATGTCTTAATAAATCTGTTTCTAGATTAATTTCATTCCTCCCTAATGAGAATTAAACTGAAAGCACTAAATAAAGTCTTCTCATATTTTGGAAATTAAGAAATGGAATATTTTATCTTAAAGCTTGAAAGAAAATATTTTAATCATGTTATCCAGTAAATATTTTAATCACAATTATCCAGTAAATTTTTCATTTTACTTTTACCTTACACATATCTAAAAATAAAGTAATTAATAAATATATTTCAAACATATTTCCTAGAAACATTGAATTGTTCTAATTGAAGGGTTTGCATATTTTGCTACATTTGTTCTCTCTTTATTACCTTTTCATTTCCAAATTTTTTCAAGGATCCATTAAAACCTCATAAGATGAAGTTGTGTGTCTGTTTCTTTTTAAAAATTTGGGAAAAAAGTCATTAGGACACTCAAATATATATCTAAATTAAAACCCTCTATGTTATGGTAGTTACTTCTGTGTTCCCATTATATGAAACCTTACTTCCTAAAAGCATCTCAGTCAGTGCAGCCAACTTAAAAACTCAAACACTACTTAGTTTCACCCACTCCTATCTACTACAAAATGGAGACCTGAAGTGTGAGTAAAATACTTGGGAGAAAATAAAAAGCCTAACAAAGCACTAAGCCAAAAACTAGGAAATACAGACAGCCCCTTACTTATGATAGGTGAGCTTACTTATGATTTTTCAATTTTACCATGGGTTTATCAGGACATAACTCCATCATAAGTCCAGAAGCATCTGGACTTAACCATGGTTTGACTTAAAATTTTTCAGCTTTACAATGGTGTGAAGGCAACATGCATTCAGTTGAAACTGTAGTTCAGATTCTGAACTCTGATCTTTTCCTGGCCTAGCAATATACAGTGTGATACTCTTGCAATGCTGGGTAGTGCAGCAAGCCACAGATCCTAGTCAGCCACACAATCACAAGGGTAAAAAACCAATACTTACTAACTTCTTGAAGAGCACTACGCCCACTAAACCATCAACAAGTATAGATACTCCAGGGTCCCCTACCAGCTACTCTCGAGCCTCATCAGGAGACAGAGAAATTGATAATCTAGTCGCTGTAGCATCCCCAGCATCCACAATTAATTTTAGTTCAATGCTTCAAACATCCTTCAGGTCCAGGGTGCTTTCAGCTGTGTACGTTAATTGTGAATGCCCATACAACCACCCTGTTTTTTACTTTCAGTGCAGTATTCACTAAATTACATGAGATGTTCACAGCTTTATTATAAAATAGGCTCTGGCTGGGCAAGGTGGCTCATGCCTGAAATCTCAGCACTTTGGGAGGCCAGGCAGGAGAATCACTTGAGGCCAGGAGTTCAAGACCAGCCTGGGCAACATAGTGAGACCTCATCTTTCCAAAAACTTTGAAAAAAGAAATAGCTAGGCATGGTGGTACACATCTGTAATCTTGGCTACTCAGGAGGCTGAGGCAGGAGGCTCACTTGAGCCCAGGAGTTCAAGGTTATAATGAGCTATGATTGTGCCACTGCACTCCAGCCTGGGTGACAGAGTGAGACACTGTCTCAAATAAAATAAAATAAAATAAAATAAGTCTTTGTGTCTCAGGCATCAACTTCTCCTTGATAAATAAATACCATAAAGAAGAAAATGACTTCTGTCTACTTTTTCCATATGATACTTTTTTATGCTTCTCTATTCTGCACACATATATTTTTCCCTTGAGAAACCTTAATTTTGTCATATTATTTATCTTCCTGCTAAGATAGGGAAAGTTTACAAATAAGGGAACTAGATCCTAACATCAGTTCCATCACTAGGGTGACCCTATATCTAAGACTTCCCAGGACCCTCGATTTGTGCCTGTTGTCCCAGTGTAATTATCATACTCAAAGATGTACCAGGCTGTCGGATAAATCATAATGAACACATTATCTCTCATAAATGAGCTGTGTGAACTTAAACAAGTTACAAAGCTTCTTTAGGACTCAGTTTCTTCTTTGGCCAAATAAGAATAACACCTATATGTGAAGGCACATGGAAAAGTGCTATATAAACCCAAGTTATTACTAATAAAGACACAAGAACCAGGCATGGTGGCACGTGCCTGTAGTCCCAGCTACTTGGGAAGCTGAGGTAGGAGAACGCCTGAGCCCAGGAGTTCAAGCCTATAATATGCTATGATCACACCTGTGAATAAACAACACACTCTAGCCTGGACAACACAGCAATACCTTGTTTCTGAAAATAAAAGACACAAGAGATATCCAAATGCATTTTCAGAAGGAGGCGCTGGCACCGTTACCCTTTAGCTTGCTTTGTATGGTTCTAAAAGTCTCAACAGATATGACTGCAAACATAGAAAGTCATTAAACGTTGTAAGGTCCTGTTTTCTTAACTATAAAATAAAATGGATACACTAGATGAGCCTTATGGTACTTTACAACACTAGAAATGGAATTATCATAATCATTTTAGTCAATTCTCTCAGATTATAATGAACATATCATTTATATTGTACCTATCAAACCAGCTACGCTCTGAATTCACAAATTTATTGACCTCAGAGTCATAAATCAAGCTTGCAAACTTATCTGGTTGGCCAGCACAGTATTTTATTTAAATGTTTAAAATATTTGCTCAACTGTCACAAGGACAGAAAACCAAACACCGCATGTTCTCACTCATAGGTGGGACTTAAACAATGAGAGCACTTGGGACACAGGGTGGGGAACATCATACCCTGGGGCCTGTCATGGGGTGGGGGGTAGGGGTAGGGATAGCATTAGGAGAAATACCTAATGTAAATGATGAGTTGATGGGTGCAGCAAACCAACACAGCACATGTATACCTATGTAGCAAACCTGCATGTTGTGCACATGTACCCTAGAACTTAAAGTATAATTTAAAAATAGAAATAAATAATTTGCTCACTTTTCAAAATAAAAAGATTTCACATAAAAATTATTACTTCTGATTTTTCTTGAAAAATTGGCATATCTAGCTAGCATCATGGGACAATAACCAGCAACAGCCAGTAGAAGCTATCCCTTTAGAAAGTGCACGTGAGGTCCAGCTTGCCAGACTCTTCACCCCATTTGCTTCACAGACTTATGTTACCTGCTTGTGCAGTGCAGGTATTTGAGTTTGTTTCCCTGATGTACAAAGAACGTATGGCCACTCACATCTATCTCAATGACTAAAACTGTAACTTTCTTTCCCTAAATATATTTCCCCAATAACCTACTAATTTATCAATGAAATTTAAATATGAAATGCTGTGTTAATTGCTTATTCAAGAGAACTACAATACTTCTTACCCTTATACGCTTCCTTTAGACAAAAATAATAACAAAGCACAACAGTTTAAGGATTCAACTAGGAATAAGAAGTCAGATTACATTTAATTTTGTAATGTACTTATTTCCTAATCCCTGACATGGCTTTGTGTCATTAAAATTGTTTAAACTTTATCACTTTAAACACAAGAGAACAAGTGAGGTAATGTCTAATGTTTGGGAATAAACAGCAAACAATACTTAGTGGTGTCTACTGAAGAATGTATCAAAAATAACAAAATCTGAGCAAATCATTAAGTTTACTAGCCTATTAAAAAATTATCAAGTTGAGGCTGGGCGCAGTGGCTCACACCTGTAATCCCAGCACTTTGGGAGGCCAAGGCGGGTGGATCACTTGAGGTCATGAGTTCGAGACCAGCCTGGCCAACATGGTGAAACCCCAACTCTACTAAAAATACAAAAATTAGCCGGGAGTGCTGGCAGTTACCCGTAATCCCAGCTACTCAGGAAGCTGAGGCACGAAAGGCACAGGAAGTGGAGGTTGCAGTGAGCCAAGATCATGCTACTGTACTCCGGCCTGGGCAACAGGGTGAGATTCTGTCTCAAAAAAAAAAATATATATATATATATATCAATTATCAAGTTGGGTATTTCTGTAGATGCTTCCATACAAAGCAAAAATAAACCAATCATACACCCAAAAGAATTGAAAGCAAGGTCACAAAGAGATGTTTGTACACCTATGTTCATAGCAGCATTAATCATAATAGCTAAAAGGTAGAAGCAACCCAAGAATCCATCAAGGAATGAATGAATAAAAAAAATATGGTATATGCGTATGTAAGACTTTGCAGTCTTACAAAGGAAGGAAATTCTGACACATACTACAACATGGAAGAATCTTGAAGGCATTATGTTAAGTGAAATAAGCCAGTCACAACATGACAAATACTGTATGAGTCCACTTATATGAGGTAGCAAGAGCAATCAGATTCAGAAATTCAGAGACAAAAAGTAGCACAGTGACTGCCAAGGACTGACAGAAGAGGGACACAGGGAGTTTTGTTTAATGGGTACAGGGCTTCAGAAGTTTTTGTTTTGTGTTTTTTGAGACAGGATTTCACTGTGTTGCCTAAGTTGGAGTGCAGTGGCATGATCTCGGCTCACTGTAACCTCCAGCTCTTGGACTCAAGCTATCTTCCCACCTCAGCCTCTCAAGTAGCTGGAGTGCAGTGGCATGATCTCGGCTCACTGTAACCTCCAGCTCTTGGACTCAAGCTATCTTCCCACCTCAGCCTCTCAAGTAGCTGGGATGATAGGCGTGTGCCACCATGCTTGGCTAATTTTTTAAATTTTTGTACAGACGAAGTCATACTGTATTGCCCAGGTTTGTCTCAAACTCATGGGCTCAGGCGATGTACTCACCTCAGCCTCCCAAAGTGCTGGGATTACAGGCATGAGCCACCATGCCCCAGAGTTTCAGTTTTGCAAGATGAAAGAGTTCTAGAGATTGGCTGCACAACAGTGTGAATGTACTTAACATTACTGAATTGTACATTTAAAAATAGTTAAGATAGCAAATTTTATGGTGTATGTTACAATAGACTAAATGTTTGTGCTTGCCCCCTCCAAATTCATGTTGAAACCCTACTCCCAATGTGATGGTATTTGGAGGTGGGGACTTTGCGAGGTAATTAGGTCATGAGGGTAGAGCCTTCATGACTGGGATTAGTATCCTTATAAGAAGTGGCCACAGAGTTAGCCAGCTCCCTTTTTGCCATGTGTCTACACAGCCACAAGACAGCTGTCTATATGCCAGAAAGAGGGCCCTCACCAAGAACCCAACCCTGCTGGCACTCTGATCTTGGTTGTCCAACCTCCTGAACTGTGAGAAGTAAATATCTGTTGTTTAAGCAACCCAGTTTAGAGTATTCCATTATAGCAGTCAGAGCTGACCAAGACGTATATTTTACCAAATTAAAAATCTTTTAAAATCTACACATGGACTTTTTTTTTAAGTATGTACCTATGGGAGCAGAGGGGTGAAAAAACAGATGACAAAGATGAGAAATGCGATAATACAAACCATGTTTCAAGATCTAAAAAAGAAAACAATCAAATAAAGCATCAGAAGAGTGGCAGGCAGTTTTATAATTCAGTAAGAGGGGAAAACACTTTCAGAATGACTGAATAAAGACCCCCAGAAATTTGTTTCTCCATAAAAGCAATAAGAATGCTGACCAAAAAAAATGTCAAAATCAACTTTTTCACAACTCTGGAAATCAAAAATAGGCTTACAACATTATGAGGATGATTTACTCAAGAAAAATATCTGAGTCTCAGTAAGAACAGTGAGCTTTATTTTTTTTTAATTTTTTGCCCCATTTCCATCACTCTCTCCCCAGCATCACAGGACCCTTGAAAACCCAGATCCTTGTAGCCATGGTAACTATGGAAAACAGCACTCTGGCAGAGTGCGTGGACAAGGAAGCAAACAGGTCTAGAGCTCCCCAAAAAGGCCCTAACCCAGAAAATTATCACTATATGACCTGGCAGTTAGCTGGAAAAGCCCCATTCTCAGGACTTGTCTTAATAGGACGTGACTCAGTGCCCACTCAATGGGAAAAGCCGTATTCCCACAGCATGTGTTGAAAACAATCAGCTGCAATTGCCGAACACTGCAGATGCCTCGGCAGCAATACCAGCTGTGGCAAACAAGGGGCTGGTGAAACAGAGCAGTTCAACAAGAAAAAGAAGTAAAAGGCATCCAATTCATAAATGAAGAAGTAAAATGATCTCCGTTTGCAGGTAACATAATCACATATGTAGTAAACCCTACAGACTCAACAACAACAAAAAAAACCGTGAGAAATAATAAGCAGCTAGACAGGGTGGTGCATGCCTGTAATCCCAGCTACTTGGGAGACTGAGGCAAGAGGATTGCCTGAGCCCAGGAGTTCAAGACCAGCCTGGGCAACATAGTGGGATCCCCATTTCAAAAAAAAAGTTCCAGGATACAAAATCAACATTATAAAATCACTGGTGTTTCTATACACAACCAACAAACTAGCCAAAAAGGAAATTAAGAGAATAATCCCATTTACAATAGTGACAAAAAGAACAAAGTACTTGGCCAGGCACGGTGGCTCACGTCTGTAATCCCAGCACTTTGGGAGGCTGAGGCGGGCAGATCACTTGAGGTCAGGAGTTCAAAACCAGCCTGGCCAACATGGTGAAACCCTGTGTCCACTAAAAATACAAAGATTAGCTGGGTGTGGTGGTATGCACCTGTAATCCCAGCTACTCAGGAGGCTGAGGCAGGAGAACTGCCTGAACTCAGGAGGCAGAGGTTGCAGCGAGCAGAGATAGCACCACTCCACTCTAGTGTGGGCGATAGAGTGAGACTCTGTCCCAAGAAGAAAAAAAAAAAAGAATAAAATACTTAGGAATAAACTTAACCAAACAGGTGAAAGACTTGTACATCAAAAATTATAAAATATCGATGAAGAAAATTAAAGATACAGACAAATAAAAAGACATCCGTGTTCATGGATTGGAAGAATTAATAACATTAAAATGTCCACTCTACACAAAATGATCTACAGATTCAATGAAATTCCTATCAAAATTCCAATGGCATCCTTTACAGAAATTTTAAAATATCCTAAAAATTACACAGAACCACAGAACACTAATAGCTAAAGCAATCTTGAGCAAAAAGAGCAACACTAAAGGCACCACATTTCCTAATTTTAAAACATTACAAAGTTACATTAATCAAAACAGTATGGTACCAACATAAAAACAGACATATAGCCTAATGGAACCGAATAAAAAGCCAAGAAATTAATCTACTCATTTACAGTCATCTGCTCTTTGACAAGAATGCCAAGAACACACCACGGGGAAAGGATAGTCATTTCAATAAATGGTGTTGGGAAAACTAAATATCCACATGCTGAGGTGGAAGGATTGCTGCTTGAGCCCAGGAGTTCAAGCTTACAGTGAGCTATGATCATACCACTATACTCCAGCCTAGGTAACAGAGCAAGGCCTTGTCTCAAAAAAAAAAAAAAGGCAAAGAACCCGAATAGACATTTTGCAAAAAAAAAAAAAAAAATACAATTGGCCAACATATATATGAAAAAATGCTTAACATCACTAACCACCAGAGAAATGCAAATCAAAACCACAATGAAATATCACCTCACACTTTTTAGAATAGCTATTATCAAAAAGACAACAAGTATTGGCAAGAATTTGGAGAAAATGGAACTCTGGTACACTGTTAGTGAGAATGTAAATTGGTACAGTCATTGTGCAAAACAATATGGAAGTTTCTCAAGAAATTAAAAATAGAATTACCATATGATCTAACAATCTCATGTCTGGGTATATAACCCAAGGAAATGAAATTAGTGTCCCAAAAAGACATCTGCACTCCCATGTTCAAAGCAGCATTATTCATAATATCCAAGATATGGAAACAGTCAAATGTCCATCAATACATGAATGAATAAAGAAAATATGGTGTATGTATATAGATATATACACACAGTCATGAGCCACACAATTACATTTACCGTAGACAATGGGCTGCATAGATGACAGCTGTATTAGTCCATTTTGCATTGTGATAAAGGAATACATAAGACTGGGTAATTTATAAAGAAAATAAGTTTATTTAGCTTACGGTTCTGCAGGCTGTACAAACAGCACCAATACATGCTTGGCTTCTGGTGAGGCCTCAGGAAACTTTTACTCATGGTGGGAGGCTAAGCAGGAGCAGACGTGTCACATGGCGAGAGGAAGCAAGAGAGCTGCCAAGCTCTTTTAAACAACCACCTCTTGCATGAACTAACAGAGCAATAACTCACTCATCACCAATGGGAGGGCACCAAGCCGTTTATGAGGGATCCACCCCCTCATAAATGAGTGGGACCCAAACCTCCCACTAGGCCCTATCTCCAACATTGGGGATCACATTTCAACATGAGATTTGGAGGGAACAAATACCTAAACTGTATTAACGGTGGTCTCATAAGATTATAACACCATATTTTTACTATACCTTTTCAGTGTTTATATATGTTTAGATAGACAAATACCATTGTGTTATAATTGTCTACAGTATTCACTACAAACCTGCTGCACAGGTTTGTACCCCAAGAGCAATAAGCTATACCATATATACCATATAGCCTAAGAGTGTAGTAGGCTATATCATCTAAGTTTGTGTACATACATACTCTGATGTTCACACAATGACTAAATTGCCTAATGACACATTTCACAGAAATTATCCCCATCATTAAGTGATGCATGACTGTATATGTATGTACAATGAAATATTATTCAGTGTTAAAAAAGAAGGAAATCCTGCCATTTGTGACAACATGAATGGACCTGGGAGACATTATGCTAAGTGAAATAGTCCAGAAAGACAAGTACTGCATGATCTCACTTATATGTGGAATCGAAAACAGTCCAACTCAGACACACAGAGTAGAATAGTGGTTGCCAGGAATTCGGAAGGTGGGGAAAATGGGGATATATTCATCAAACATACAAAGTTTCAGTTATGCAAGATGAATAGGTTCAAGAAATCTAACATACCGCATGGTATCTATAGTTGGCAACACTAATTGCATACTTCAAATTTGCTAAGATGATAGATCTTAAGTGTTCTCACCACAAAAAAAAAATGACAACCATGTGAGATAACAAATGTTAACAAGCATTGTGGTGATCATTTCATAATGTATACACATATCAAAACACCAAATTATACACATTATAAATATACAATTTCTATTTGTCAGTTATACTCCAATAAAGCTGGAAAAAGGCTTATTAGAAAAAAAGGAAATGGATGTAGAAATAAAAATAAACCATTGGATTCATCAGTCAATTCAGTTTTCAATCATCTAAGAATAAAAATGTTTTCCACTTATACAGGAAGGAAAATGGCTGAAGACTCTTCAACAAAGTTATGATACATCAAATATTTCAAAATGATGCAAGTAACGGATTTTGTCAAGGCAAGTGTAAGAAGAAGGAAAAGAGATAATGATAGGCTAGAACTTATTAGGGACATATTTGAATCTCAGAATCAGTATTTACAAGGTGGATATGTTCCAGGTTCATATACACCACACGTGGAGAAGCTGGTTGCATTCACAGAACGTTGCCCAATTGGAATATATATGCCTTCAAAACCAGAAAAATTGAAGAAAAAATTAGGTGTGCTGTGCTTAAGTTTTTATTATAACTTCTAATTATGTTGTTTTTACACTATACCTTTATTTTTACTTTTGCAAATTAGTCATTTTATTAAAAAGTCATTTATTGAATTTTTCTAAATATAATAATGTTAGTCATCTATTTAAGGCTTCGATATTAACAAAGAAAAAGGATCTATTGGACCTGATGTTGGGGGAAAGACTGGCAAAAAGAAAAAACTTAAAAGGAAGATCTGGGGAATGAGATGTCCATACGGGTCTTTGCAAAGCTCTGACATATTCACATATTCCTTAGGATCTAGAATGCCACATGTATGTACTCATACCCAAGACATACCTAAGAAGGCTCTAATCTCTGGCTCACCTTGAGGATGTGTGCAAGCAGTAAGTGAAGGCTAAGGCAGAGTTGTCAACTGTCTTGCTGATTGTTGAAGATATGCCCCCAACATGTACACAGAGCTCTCAGCAAAGACTGAGATTTACTAGTCCAAGGCAATTAAGGAAATCTCTTTCAACCATCAGCTGACCACTAACATAACCAGACAGAGACTCCAGTAGCCACATATGACAAAGAATACAGACTACAGAATTCATTCTGAAGTCAATAAA
Organism: Pongo pygmaeus; assembly: GCF_028885625.2. Classification (NCBI taxonomy): domain Eukaryota; kingdom Metazoa; phylum Chordata; class Mammalia; order Primates; family Hominidae; genus Pongo; species Pongo pygmaeus. The sequence goes on from NC_072384.2 coordinate 96,592,398, forward strand.
TAAACAACAACAAAGAGCAACAATACCACACCCTGGGGTGGGAGGAAAATCTATGTCACATTATCTTACTTGAAATGTCCACTTTTCAACAGATTTACAAGACATACAAATAAACAGTAAAGCATGGCCCATTCACAGGAAATAAAGCAGGCAATCAAAAAATCCTAGGTGTTGGACATATTAGACCAAGACTTTACATAGGCTATGTAATAGGTTCAAATTACTAAAGGAAATCATGTCTAAAGAATTAAAGTACAGTATAAAAATGATGCTTCACCAAAGAATATCAATATAAAGAAAAAAGTTTTAAAGGACCAAAAAGAAAATGTGGAGTGGAAAAATACAGTAATTGAAATGAATAATTCACTAGAGGGGTTCAATAGTAGATTTGAACAGGCATAAAAAAGAATCAGTGTACTTGAAGATATATCAACTGAGGTTATGCTGTCTCAGGAACAGAAAGAAAAAGAACAAAGAAAAATTAACAGAGCTTCAGAAACCTGTGAAACACCAACAAGCAAAGCAACATATGCACACTCGGAGTTCCAGGAAAAGAGGAAAGAAATTGAAAGAATACTTTTAAGATTAGTGGCCATACACTTCTTGAATTTGATAAAAATCATTAATCTATGTATCCAGGAGGCTCAAACAAACTCCAAACAGGATAAACTAAAAAAGATTCACACCAAGGTACATCATAGTCAAAATCTCAAAACACAAAGAGAGAAACGAAAGCAGTATGAAAAAATATTCCGGCATGTACAGGGAACCTGAATAAAATTTAACAGTTGATTTCTCATTAGAAACCAAGGATGCCAAAAGGCAGTAGTATAACAATCCAAAGTGCTGAAAGAAAAGGTCAACCAAGACTTGTGTAACTGAAAAAAAGATATCCTTCAAAAATGAAGGCAAAATTAAGCCATTCTCAAATAAGCAAAACTTGAGAGAATCTGTCACCACCACATTCTACAAGAAATACTAAAAGGAGTTCTTGAGGATGAAATAAAAACAACACCAAACATTAACTCAAATCCACACAGAAATAGAGTATTGGTAAAGCTATCTACACACAGAAGATAAATATATTTGTATTTATAACCCTTTCTTTTTATCTAATTTAAATGACAATTGCATAAAGCAATTATTTAAAAAGTGTAGTCATGGGTTTATAATGTATAAAGATGTAATCTGTATTACAATAAGAGCAAAGTGAAGTATTGGAGTGAAGTTTTGTATACTTCTGAATTTAAGTTGATTAATCTGAACTAGGTTGTTTTAAGTTAAGAAGTTAATTGTAATCCCCAGAGCAACTACTAAGAAAATAACTCAAAAAATATCATAACAGTATCATCAGGAATTATAGAGTAAAGACCTATGAAAATCTCCTCCTCCAGAAAAATGTCAACAAGAGAATTAAAATGGTACACTGGAAAATATATATTTAACACAAGATAAGACAGTAATGGAACTCAGGAACTCTCCTACAAGACAAGTAGAAGACATGTAGAAAACAAACAGGAAAGAGACAGACATAAATGCTACTTGATTATCAGTAATTACATTAAATGTAAGTAAATTAAACAATCCAGTCAAACGGCAGAAATTGGCAGAAAATACTTTTTAAGTGATCCAACTATATGCTGTCTACAAGAGATACTGTATATTCAGAGATAAAAGTAGAATAAAAATTTTAAGTCAAAAATATATATACCATGTGTTATGGGATGAATTGCCCTCCTATAAAAAAACTTCATATATTGAAGTACTAACCCCAAGTAGTTCAAAATGTAACTAAATTTGGAGATACAACCTCTAAGAAGTAATTAAGTTAAAATGAGGCCATTAGTATAGACCTTAATCTAATCTGACAGGTGTCCTTATAAGAAGAGGAAATTTTGACACACAGATAGACACCAGGGACATACATGCACAGAGGAAAGCCTATATGAGAACACAGCAAGAAGGTGACCACCTGAAGCCAAGGACAGAAGCCTCAGAAGAAATCAAACTTGCCAACACCTTGATCTTATACTTCCAGCCTCCAGAACTGCAAGAAAATAAATTTCTGTTGTGTAAGTCACCCAGTGTGGTACTTTCTATGAGAGCCCTAGCAAACCAATACAACATGATAACAGCAACCAAAAAAAGAGTTGGAGTGATAATATTAGTATCAGACAAAATAGACTTTAAGATAAAAATTGTTACTTAAGACAAAGAAGGATATTCTGTAATGATAGGATCAATTGAAAAGGAAAACGTAATGATTATAAACATATATGCACTTAACAACAAGGCAGCAAAATACACGGGCAAAAACTGACAAAGCTAAAGGGAGAAATGGACAACAACAGTCAGAGACATCAATACCCCACTTTTCCTAATGGATAAAACAACTAAAGATTAACAAGGACAGTTATAACACCAAAAGCACAAGGAACCATTTTTAAAAAGGTAAGTTGGATTTCATTAAATTTATAAACTTTTCTGCTTCAAAAGACACTATCAATAAAGTGAAAAGACAATCTACAAAACAGAAGAAAATATGTGCAAGGCATATATCTCTTAAGGGTCTAGTATCCATAATACAAAGAAGTCTTAAAACTCAACAATAAAAAGACAACTCTATTTTTTAAATTAGCAAAGAATGTGAATAGACAATTCCTCAAAGAAGATAAATAGTTAAATAACCAATAAGCACATGAAAAAAATGTTCAACATCATTAGTCATTATGGAAATGCAAACCAAAACCTTAATGAAATACAACTTCACACCTGCTACAATGGCAAAAAAAGAAAAAAAAAAGTGGGAAAGAGGTAGAGAAACCGGAGCTCTCATACATCATTGATTAAAATATAAAATGTTGCACCTACTTTCTGTTAATCAGGTCCTCAAAACACAGATTTACCATATGGCCCACAATTTTACTCCTAGGTATATATGCAAAAGAACTAAAAACATACATCCACACAAAAACTTTTACATAAATGTTCATAGCAGCATTATTCATAATAGCTGAAAAATGAGACCATCCTCATTGTCCATCAACTGATGGATGGATAAACAAAATGAACAAAACTCATACAGTGAAATATCTGGTCATTCAAAGGAGTGAAGTACTGACACATGCTACAACATGCATAAACCTTAAAAATATTATGCTAAGTGAAAGATGCCAGTCACAAAAGACTTCATATTATATTATTTCATTCATACAAAATGTCCAGAATAGGCAAATCTAGAGTAGCGGTTGATAAGAGTTTGGGAGCAGGAAAAATGGGAAGTAACTACTAATGGGTATATAGTTTCTATTTAGAGGTGATAAAAAGGTTCAGGAATTAGATAGTGGTGATGGTTGCATACTGTTGTGAATGTACTAAAAAGTACTGAATTGACCCCGGGCACGATGACTCACATCTGTAATTCCAGCACTTTGGGAGGCCAAGATGGGAGAATCACTTGAGGTCAGGAGTTCAAGACCAGCCTGGCCAACATGGCAAAACCCCATCTCTACTAAAAATACAAAGATAGCTGGGCATGGTGGCATGTGCCTGTAGCCCCAGCTACTCGGGAGGCTGAGGCACGAGAATCACTTGAACCTGGGAGGCAGACGTTGCAGTGAGCCGAGACCACACCACTGAACTCCAGCCTGGGCGATAGAGTGAGACTCTATCTCAAAAAAATAAAAATAAAAGATAAAAATAATAAGTACTGAATTATACACCTTAACATTGTGAATTTTATGGTATGTGAATTATATCTCAATAAAGCTGTTTTTTTTAATTTAGTTAGGAAAATGAACACCTACAGAAAGACTTCCAAGATAGAAAATAAACTTTATTTTGTCTTATAATCAGTTTAGGTCAAGAAACATTCATTGATTTGGACTATGATAGATGCTAGGGATGTAAAGATAAATAAACCATGGCCGAGCGCGGTGGCTCATGCCTGTAATCCCAGCACTTTGTGAGGACAAGGCAGGTGGATCACGAGGTCAGGAGATCGAGACCATCCTGGCTAACACAGTGAAACCCTATTGCTACTAAAAATACAAAAAATTAGCCGGGAGTGGTGGTGGGAGCCTGTAGTCCCAGCTACTCAGGAGGCTGAGGCAGGAGAATGGCGTGAACCCAAGAGGCGGAGCCTGCAGTGAGCTGAGATTGTGCCACTGCACTCCAACCTGGGTGACATAGTAAGACTCCATCTCGAAAAATAAAATAAAATGAAATTAATAATAATAATAATAAATTATCCTTACCCTGAAGAAATTTAGTCTTTAACAAATACAATAAGTAGCAAATCATTAGGAAGAATTTTGGTTTCTTCATCTGGTTTTCACTCGCAAAATATGTAATTTTACCACAACAAACTTCAATTGAAAACCCAGCAAAATTCAATTTCAGTAGCCACCAAATTCAATAACCAGATGCTGAAGATAAACTAACTCAAATTCTAGCTACAGTTACACTTCTCTTGTAGCACAAGAAGGTCCCAGCTATGGTCCAGCACCCTTGCCCTGACTGCCTTGTTGCAGTGTGTGATCCTAGCTTGAGGATGCCAAGTACTTTCTGTTTCTGTATTTCCTTGCCCTTGCCTCAACACCTGCTTACTGTTTTTACAAAACCTAGATTTTATTCCTTTAGGCAACTAACCCTTTCTTCAAACACCACTGAGGTTCTTCAGATTATCACAGATTTTAAATCAGGCCATCAAAGCATATACAGCTCCCTTCTTTTACGTCTTTTTATTTCATTTTCTTGGTAGAGATCCATAACGCCTGTGTCTGGTGCCCTGCACTGAAGAAGCCAGGTATCAAAACCACCTCATACATTCAGTTGATCCAGAACAGGTACTGCGAACCAGACACAGACACCACGACAGCACATGAATTTCATTTGGCATGAGCTGTTCTGAAAACAGTATACTTACCAACAAATTACACCCAAGAGATGTTTTACATGCAAACTTACATGTAATTAAGTTTAGCTTCACTTGAAAAATCTGAAGATTTGGGCCATGCTGGGCCCAAATTCCCATGTGGCAACAATAAGGTGAGCCAAGTGGGGACATTGCCTTTCCTTTTGATGAAGTGTGTCTCTCCATGATCCTCACCACTCCACAAGGCTACCATGCACAACACATCCAGCTGGTTTCCTTTGTGACCTGTTGGCTCTGGAGGTATTGGAGTTTGAGACAAGTCCATGTCCAGGGAGTTAGAAGTTGTGTCCAATCATAAAGCGATCTCTTGGTTTAGGGTCGTATTGCCATGCTCTTCTACTTATGACAACCTCTCCTAGTTTCTCATGCCAACAACTGCTTCTTCTTCCTGTAATCAACAATCCTAAATATCACCTACATACCCAAACTACCCCAGGGAACTCCTGCAGAGGCATCTTCTGGCCTGGCAAGCTCCTATATGAAGTTGCAAAATTCCAGACCACATGGCAGAAGGCACTGAGGATCTCGTCCATAGACTGAAGAAATCTTCATTTCCACACTTACTTCTCTTTGAAGATAAATACTCCTAAATTTCTGAGTTCTGATTATTTAAAACGATGTTTCTCAAACTTTACTGTGCATCCAACATATGTGAGGATCTTTTAAAAATGCAGATTCAAATTCAATAAGTCTTGTGTGGAGCCTGAGAGTCTGCATTTCCAACAAGCTCCCTGGTGATCCTGATGCTGCCTGAACTGTGGACCACACTTTGAATAGCAAGGAGTCAGAAGACTTACGAAGGAAGAAAGTTCTGAGATGAGAGTTATCTGAATGAATTAGGCCTCCAAGACTTGACTTTCTGACATTTTAAAAGTCCAAAATGTTAATCTTTTAGTATCCTGTGTCAATTAATATCTGATCTATATAAATAACAACCCTTCATAATGGTCCATGAAGAAGAAATAGATGGTTCCTTTAGCCATTAGGCATTGGTTATTGAATATTCACTATGTGATCAATACTGGGCATTACACAGGGGCATCTGCCAAGTTTCCATATATTTAAAGTGCTTAAAATCTAGTTGGCAAGAAGACTAATGGAAAACAATAACTAGTGTACCACCTAAAACAGCAGATGATTAAGATTTTAATTGCTACAAACGAGTGATTCCCAAGAGGGTAGCACACCAGCATCTGGGTGGAAGGCTAAACACACTGTCTCCCAGCTCCTCCTATAAGATACTTACTCCACCCTTATTCTTACTGTCAATCACTGACAAGGGAAACTACACTGAATTCCAGGAATGGCATATTCTTCAGAAGGATGAGGTGGGAAAAATGACAAAAACCACTGTTTTTAAATTGCATACAGAAGGGCAATGGAGACCTGGGGCCTGAAAGAGTAAGTAGAAGTGGTGGGCATTCCAGGTGGGAGTTGCTTCCTGTGGTAGAAGTACTGAGGTGGAGATGAGTCTAGGGTATTTATGGGACAGGAAGAAGACCTGTCTAATTAAAGTAAACTAGAGTGTCCCACTCACCATCACCCTATTCTTAGTGGAGGAACCATGGAAATTATCTCCTAAAAACCTGATGACCACCTGTTAAAAACACTGAAGAGATATTTCTTTACAGAAAGTCTGAACTAGTTTACCTCTCAGATCCTTTCCAATTTTTCCTCAAGTGCAGAACAAAATTCTGATTCTCCTCTAACCCATAATTCTAAATTGAATCACTTGTCTTGCCTGCTGTTGACCACGGCAGACGAGTGAAGACAATGTGGATGTGTAAAACTCCCTATAAATTAAAAAAAACAAACAAACACCTAAATCACTGCATCAGGTTAAGCATTCCATGGCTGCTCAGCATCCCCAATTCTCTAAGACTGTTCTCATAGGGCTATTTTCAACTCTGTCATCAATCATCTTTGTGACTCTTCCCTGAACCCTTTCCAAATTATCCTCATCCCTCTTATATAGGCAAGTGATGAATTACACTTCAGGTTTTCCCTGAGCACTCCATCTAAAGGAAGTCTCAGTTACACAACATTCTCTGCCAAAGCCCACCTCGACAAAGCACTTAATGTCCTTCCAACTAGGTTTTTTCATTTGTTGCTTATGAAATATTTAAAATATACATTTAGAAGTTCATATTGTTAAGAAGTTAATATAACAGTAGCCCATATACCAAATATTACTTCCTTAATTTACAGTCAATGTGGACATCTAACTCTCTAATAAAAAAAATTCATAGTCTAAGATTGTGGCGTATGGTTTTACTTGTTAATAATTTTCCCTTCCTTGTTTGTCTTTGCTATGATTCACTGTGGCCTAAGTATATTACTGAGGTATACCATACATACCAACACCCAGATTTAACAAACATTAATATTTTTGCCATATTTGTTTTGCAATTATATACTTATTTATTTATTCATATCTGTGTGGCCTGTTTTCCATTAGATTCTGTCTCATCTAGACAGAGCCATGTCTGATTATTAACCTCTTTTATACCCATTACTTAGCATAGAGCCTGGCATATAAGGTTCAATGAATAATGCATGAATGACTTTTGTCCTAGTATTAAATAAGGGCCATCACAATAGATGACTTATTAAACAAAAGACAATGATTCCATCTTTATTAAAAGTCCAAAGAGGGGAAAAAGGAAATGAGTCTTTATTGAAGAATGGGGGTTTACATTTAAATGCATGCTATAGCTGGATATCAGACATTAGGATGAGTTAGTTGAGCAAGGTACAGAACTTCCCTTCCCTAGGGGCTCCTTTCCCTTGTTCCCTGAATAGCACATATATCTGCCTAGATAACAATGATACAGAAGATGAGCTCTTCTAGCTCATGTAGCTTAGAGATGCCAACTCAATGGCTTAAAAAAGGGGAGAACAAAGCAGAAGAAGGAGGAAGAGAAGAAGAGAGGAAAAAATGGAGGGAGGAAGGGGTGGGGGCCTATACGGAGAGTATCCAAGACCACTATAAGACCAGAAGAACTCATTCATTTTTTCTAAATTATGCCAACAGCAATATAGATTATGTCCTGAAAACCTTTGAGTATGAAGTCCATTTGGATGAAATGAAGTGAAGCCTAAGGCAAAAACTTAAGAAAGGTCATATCCAACCGTCAGAGAAATCTGACAGTTTTCTCTACCTCCTTCAGCCTGTACTCCCTGCCACCCAATATCTTAATGCAAAATCCTAAAAGTCTGGGTCCCTCCCGCCATGGTTCTCTACATGCTCTCAAATACCAAATATACACTTGTGTCTACTCCCCATCAAAACTTACTGGGTCTAAGTTCTATTACTTTGAGCTCTTATTCTTCCAGCAGGTCACTGAGAGATACTATGCTTATTATATAAATGGCTGTCCATTACTGAAAATATCACTTCCTTAATTTACAGTCAATGTGAACTTCCAACTCTCTAATAAAAAGTTTCATAGTCTAAGATTGTGGCATATTGTTTTATTTGTTAATAATTCTCCCTTCTCTCTCTGTCCTTGCCATGGTTCACCACAGGCTAAGCATATGACTTAGGTATACCACTTGATATAACACAAATCATTTCTAATCACTGTCATAAAGAAATGTTTTTCTCACTCCACAGATATCTTACTCCACAGATAAAATATTACACAAGCACCTTTCCACTATGCACTAGCATATGTCAGCTTGGGGAAGCAGTCTTACACTCACTGCCCATCACTTTGCACAGCAAACTCATAGACACAGGGGCCACAGTTTGGTTGAATCCATAGTTTCCACTGTTTCTTTTTGTATTTCCTCAAGATCAGAGGGTACTACATCTTCTCCATGAAGTGGGTAGCACGTGGATTGGCTTCTTTCTAAGTACAACTTCTTTTCTTCACGAAGCCATCACCTTATCTGTACCTGAGCCCAGTACCCTGTCAGTTCTGTCCCCTGAGCAACTTTTCCACTCTCATGAATAATGGTTAACCAAAAAAAAATAAAAAATAAAATAAAAAACTCTTCCTATAGCACAAGTTTTCAGTGATAAATGAACAAAAGCATCACCGAGCACTCATTTCTGAACAAATGCCAAAAGCTGATTCATTCTCTGCATGACATCGGTGGTTTCATCCAACCATAAAGTGAAATATCTGCTAGCGTGCACTTGATAGTAATCGCTCTTCCACACTCCACTCCACTGATATTATGCCACAGCCAACCATGTTATTTGACAAAGGAGTTTTGTAAATAACTTCTGGTTTCTCTCTAAGGATAATGTTTGTCTTTAACTTTCCAGCTGATTTTCCAAGTGTCTCTTCAATAATATGACTCATACTTATTTTGCTACAAGGATCCTTTAATGATGCTAATAAAATTATAATCTCTTACCTACCTTTAGCCATATAATACATTAATTTTATAAAGGAAAGCATTATTGTGTGCTTGTCCTAGAAAACTTCAATAGTGTAACAGAGAAGCCACTGTGCTTTGTTTGAAAATGACACAAAAACATCCATGGCTTCATGCCACTATTGGACAAAGTTTCATAACAGGCAACGATTACGGATTCATTTGGTCCTAATGGGGATAGTAAGTCCAATAAAAAATAGTTTTGAGATAGTCATTGTCATATTTCCACTTGCACTTTTCAATTTCAGCTACTGTTCTGAAATTGTCACTCTCAGAGATTCCCTTGTCTCTATACATACATATTCCCATTTTATATGCAGTGGGATTCAGTTCTCTAAGTATGTTTATGGTATTCTGAAATGTAGCATTTACAGTACTATTTTCATCACTATTTTTACACTTCAATGAACTACTTTTGAACCACTTATCTAGTTTTGTGAAATGGGAATACAATTTAAGAACAGCAAAAACAAAAAATATTCTTTTAACAAATCAAAAATAAGTAAATGATATAAAAATTATATTAACAAACATGAAGTGGACCATTAACAAAATGTAAGCTATGCGCACTCACCAGTGCAGTCTTTGCAGCACAAACACAATCTTAAATATTATAATAAGTTTTAAGAACATAAGGGGATGTCTGCTGAAATCATAATTAAATGGCCTATCTCAAGGCCCTACATGCTTTGCAACACCCACACCACCCTTCTGGTCTCATTTCTGACTCCCCCCTTGTCACTCCACCCCATCATGCTGATCTTGCAAATCTTTGAACATATCCAAACACATTCTTTACTCAGGGCCTTTGCACTGGCCATCCTGCAACTCTATCCCTCAGGTATTTGTATTAAGCAACTTCTCTTACCTTCTGTTAACTCTTTGCTTAAAGTCTCCTTCTTCATGAAGCCTACTCAACCACACTTAACCTGTCCTACTTTCTCTTTCTTCCAAAGCACTCATCTCCTTCTAGCATCATATATAATTTAGTTATTTGGTTTATTATCTGTCTCCCCCCTCCCACCTGCCTGCCCCCAACAGAACGAAAACTCCACAAGGTCAGAGATCTTTGTTTTATTCATTGATATATTCCCAGCACCTAGATCAGAGACTAACCCACAGATGGAGCTCAATACATATTAGTTGAATGAACAAATAAATGAATGGATGAATGAATTAAATTTTTTCATTGCTTTTCCCTTCTAACCACCAAACTGCCTATGGATCTTTGAGAATTAAAAAGAAAATGATAAGCCATCAAAGGTTTTTAAGCAAAAGAATTATATCAACAGAATGGTATTAAAATAGACAAAGTCGGGAGATGATTTAAAGTTTGGAGAGGCTAGATCCAAAGAGTTTAGTTAAAAAGTCAACCAATGAAAGAGATAAGGAAGGGCATAAATTTCCAATTACCAGGACTTCTTAAGTGGTTTATTTCAAACCTACAATTCACATATCCGTAGATACATTATCAATGTTTATCTATACATACATTGCATACACACACATACACATATACGTTGAACAAGCCTAGAAGCAGCTAAGGACATTTCTCCATCATATGGATATAATACATATACAAGCTTATGACTTGAGTCATAGTTAGAATAGCCATAAATCCTAGTGTTCCTGGCACAGTCTCAGTTTATACTTGTTGATCTAATGCTCCTTCCAGTTAGTACCATATTTTACTCTCAAAAGTGTCCTTGTCTGGATTTTTTTAAATTACATAGTCATCCTACTTATAAAAGAGATACATAGGCCGGTCACGGTGGCTCACGCCTGTAATCCCAACACTTTGGGAGGCTGAGGAGGGTGGATCATTTGAGGTCAGGAGTTCAAGACCAGCCTGGCCAACATGGTGAAATCCTGTCTCTACTAAAAACACAAAAATTTGCTGATGGTAGTGGTGCGTGCCTGTAACCCCAGCTACTTGGGAGGTGGAGGTACGAGAATCGCTTAAACCCAGGAGGCGGAGGATGCGGTGAGCCAAGATCGCACCACTGCACTCCAGTCTGGGCAACGGAGTGAGACCCTGTCTCAAAAAAAAAAAAAAACATAAATTTCTTCTTATTTAGACATGCTGACCAAGCTTTTGAGGACGTCAGTGGAGTGAGTTTGGGAAAGGTGACAGCCATAAAATTAATTGTAACATCCATTGGCCAACATAGTAAGTGAGCTGTGTTACAAACACACAATTCTTTGGTAAAGGAGCATAGCAACTACTGCAGAAGCAAATGCCACAAGCTTCATATATCTAACTTGGGTAAAGAACCCAAACCCTTGCCAGGTCACCTGCACAATGTCAAACCCCCAAGAGAATTTTCATGTGGTGAACAGACACAACAGTTCTCCCTCTCTGCGACCCCTCTGTATGAAAAGCTGAGACCCAAACCAAACACTGGAGACACAAGAGAGTACAGAAAACAAAAGCCCTCCTATTATCCTCATGGCCCTGAGAGCTTGGAAACTAAGAGAATGTGGAATCAAGTCTCACAACAACACTTGTGTTCTGGAATCTCAATAAATATCCAAGATCTGGACCAGACACTAGATCTTGAAACTTGCATTCCTACCTCTAAGAGCCATGGTAACCATCAGGTCTGCAAACAGGTTTTGTAGAAACTGCTCTCCCAAATCACAGGATTTGTCCCAATTGGTGTCAGCTCTAGATATATGGACAGGTGCTAATTCATATTGTGCTTGAAGACAATAATAATATGGGCTTACAGCCATGGCAGACGCTTAGTAACTTAAGAATAAAATTATTTTATTCACTATGTGTGTAAATAGATGACAAGCAATTATCTCATTCTCCTATCTTCCTTCCTCCTATTTCATTTTTTCTTATATATTTTTCAGGTTTAAATTTTTCTGATTTTCTATCTTTGCATTTAATAAATAAAAGACTGAAATAAGGCAAGACTCAAAATCTGGTGTCGGAAGAGGGGTGATGAAAAAAAATTCAGGATTCCTTAATATCTAGGGTGACCAGATAATTATCACCCAAACCGGGACACTTTTACATGTGAAAGGGGGTGCTTTTGATAATTAAGATAAACCAACAGGAGTAAACTGGCACCGTCACAAGCAAAGCAGGGCATCTGGTCACCTTTCTAATCTCTCATTCATATCCTGATACAAAAGGCATCCTGTGTGTAATGAAGCAACCTCTGCCTCTGTTAAATCAATCAAACTTCAAACATAGTCCTCCCTCTTTCAGGCCAGGCCTGGCTTTTGATAACAGAGCTGGAAAGGTTTTCACCCAATGCTGCCATTCCCTGTCCAACACACCAAGCAAAACTGGTTCCAGTTTTTCCCAAGAAAGCAGTCAGCAATGCACAAGAATGTGGATCCAGGCCAGGCCCACAGCAAGCCCCAGACGAGAAGCCTCTGGTTTCTCTTAAAGAACACTTCACAACACAGAAAGCCACCTGGTTAGAGGTTACACAGATACCAACCATATAGACTTAACAAGCATTTTGAATGCAAGATCATTTCATTGATGTGTAGGTACATATTAAAACTGGGAAGATCCCAAAAGCCACCTCTCCTGCAAAACACATTCATCTAGGAGAAAACACCAAAGCATCTGTCCTCAACTATAGGTAACAACCTTGGTTTCTTTGCCTTTGGCTGAAATCAGTGTTGCAAAAGCCTTTTAAAAGAGTAAGAAAATATAGATTTTTCTCCCAAGATCACATTGCCCAAGTGAAACAGAACCAGTGCTTACTTTTATTTTTTGTCTCCTGTTCAGAGAGGTCAAACATTGCTCATATTCTTCATTAAATTTAGTCCTGTGGCTGGCAAATGTTAATTTACTGGAATATTTTCCTTCGCATTCATAAAGAGGGAAAACTAGATTTGTGATCTGGTTGCAATCTACAGCACACAGATAATCCACAACAGTGGTAGGCGCAGAAAAGCTCCAGCTGGTTTATCTCAAATGTTCAGAACGATTTTGATTTCTTTACCGACACCACAGTCATTCATAAAGATTCATTGCCAAATGTTGCCTAGTACCGTGATGGAGGCGATGGTGAAGCGAATGTCTTAGGCTGGGAAATCATCATGGTGCCCAAACCTCAGAGTCTGCGGCCAAATGCTGGGGATTAGGAAACCACCTGTCACGGAGATGGTGAAGGAAACTGGATTCAAACTAATGCAGACTAAAGTCTTTCCAGCCAGAAGACGGTTTGAGTCCAAGGGGCCATTTATATACAAGAGCTAAGAAAGGTGCAACTGATTTTCCCCCAGAAGCAGCACGATTATTTTTAAGTTCAAAGACATTTTTGTTAATAAACTGCTTCACACAACCACATCGAAGCCAAAATGTGCCAATGAAATAATCAAAACAAATAGCTCAATTGGGACTTCTTGAATGTTCAACAAAAAGAAAAATTAAAGCTGGTTAGACTGCTGGATAGTAATGTTACAGTGTCTCCTTTAAGAGATCAAAATGTCTTTGCCACCCTCCACCCCACCCTACCCCACCTCTAATAGTGAAGTGGATAATTTCTGAAGAATACAATGACCCTTTATGCCTGGCTTCTCTAGTCTGCTAGGGATGCCATCTGTCTCCCACGCTATATAAACAATCCCCGCAGGAATCTTCTGATGACCAAACAGATTAGCAAACTCCAGATTTTCACACCATTAATAATATCCCCATCCAGATTAGGCCTTTTATTTTAATAACTCCAAAGATAAAGTCAATAACTGATCTTTCTTTCTTTGTAGATAATGTGTGTGTCATTTTAAAGATAACCTCTTGGAACATACAGCCATCTGTTGGGAAGAGAAAGAAAAAAAGCTCTCTCTAGGCAACAGAAGAAATGAACCCTTGAGGGAATAGAAGAAATAGTAAAAAGAAAATCATATTTATAAGACAAACACATGGAGAGCTCTACTAATTACACTAAAATATTCTTCTTCTAAATGACAAACTATAGAACACTACTCCAGAAAAGACAAGTTTCACACTTTCACAAAGGTACATATATACGAAAACAGAGTTTGCGTGAGTCTAGGACAGTGAAAGCAGAAATCATATCCAAAAAGCTAAAGGCCCCCGAAGTTTGCATGCTGTCCACCTCTATCTGTAATGATCACAAATGTTTTCCTTCCTGAAGTTTAATATCGATTGAACCCTTGTAACTCTAATTGTGAGCTCTCTGTACTGACTCCAAAGACTTCTAACTCTAAAAGAAATCAATGTGCCTGTAAAGATGTTCTCTAAATTAATAATAATAAACGACGAAAAGCACCCGAGCGCTGCTAATAGTGAAGACAAGGCATGAGAGAGTCAGACCTCTGCAGTCGCGCGTCCTCGGAAACGTCTACGTCTAAATCTGCAGCCCCAGTTTGCTCCAGGCCCCAAGCTCCAGCAGAGGATGTTCACGGCACATTCCCAACCAAAAAAGAAATGAAGCGTCCTCTCCCTCAATTGATGCTCAAATAGACCCCAAAGTCCCAGTTTCCCGGGAGAACCAAACCATCCAACACATCCTGGTGCCTCTCGCCCGCGTTTCTGAGCAGCGGAAACCGAAATGTCAAATGAATGACCGCGCCGGGGCGCAAGGGAGGAAAAACAAAGCCACCTCCCGCCGTCCGCTACCTGCGGCGAGGGCCGCGCGCTCACCTGGGCTCTGCGCCCGTCGCCACAGGCTGCGGGTGGGGACCCGGCCGCGGGGCGGGAGGGCGCCCCCGAAGTCGCCCGGACCCGCGGCCCCGGCGTCCTGCGGCCAGTCCGTGCGCGCCGCGGAGAAAGCAGGCGGCCGGGGGCGCGGCCGCGCGTTGCATGCAGCTCCCGGCTGCTGCGGCCGCTGCCACGGAGCCGAGAGTCTCTGCGCTGCAGTCCACGACCCCGAGACCGCGAGAAGCGCCCGGAGAGACGCGGCGCAGGGGCAGAGCGCGCCCAGGGCGCCCGGCGCGCTCCTCAGCGGCTCTTCCCGCCGCCCTCCGCCGCGGGCTGGGTCTCGGCTCGCCTTTGTGCTGGCATCTTCCTAGCTCCCAGCGACACCCAGAGCTCCCGAGGCGGCTCCGCGCCGCCGCCCACCCCCGGGTTACGCCACGGCCCCCGCGCGACCCGCCGATTGTGTCGAGTCAGCAGCGGCGGCGGGGACGCGCGAAGCCATGGCTCCCGCCCGCGCTCGGGAGGGCGCCGGGGGTCCTGCGCCTCCGGGAGGTTTGTGGCCGAGCGCGGCGCGGCCCCGAGCGGCCCCGCAGCGCCCGGCTCCCCGCCGCTCGCTCTCCCGGCGCCGACCCGCCCGCGTCGCCACCCTCTCCCCGCTCCCCGCCGCCACCTTCCTCCCGCCCGGGTGCCGGGCGTCCGCTCCAGCCGCGGCGCCCGGGTCCGCGGAGAGCGAAGTGTCCGGCCCCCTCACCTCCAGCCGTGCCGGCGCCCCTCCCGCTAGACGCTTCGGCGGCATCTGCCCCCACCGCCCTGCGGGACGCTGGGCTGAGAGCTGCCGGCACGTCGGGGACCGGTGGAAGGGAGGCGGGGGCAGAGGACAGGAGGGACAGCCAGACCTTGGCCAGCGGGACCTCCCTGAGGAAGGTGCGGAAGAACGGGGCGGGTGCGGCCGGGCGGAGGACGAGTCCCGAGGCTGCGGCGGAGCCTGAGTTGCTCTCCTTCTGCGAAGTCGAAGGACAGGAGGATTCCTAGAGGCGTCGCGGAGGATGGAGGAGACCCTCTGAGGTCATGCAGACAACACTGTTCCTCAACCCCACCAGAAAGCTGAATAGGGGAGTGTCATGCCTCGGTTTCCCCAACTGCAAGGGCAAGACGGTAATACTCATGTCGCACACACAGGGTGTGGTCACGATGAAAAAATGGATTATTGAAAGCGTTCCCGGATACTTTGCCTAAAGAGGGCACTAAAATTTAAAATTACTGTATTAATACTTTCGGCTTTCTGTTTACTTCTATAGCATCTTCATCAACCAGTCCCACGTAGGAGAAAAAGTAAAAATGCTAAAGTGTAAATATATTGTGGCCCTCCCCACCCACCCTTGCATCTGTCCAGATGTAGAGAAGATTTATTCAATTTTACAATTTAACTATATCCATATGGAGTAAGTCCCCGAATAATGGATAGCCATTCCTTTGGGATTTTCGAGTATGTGTGCTCACTATTATCCATCTCTCCGCCTTTTCTGGTAACAGCAGTTCATTATTCCTATGGGAACTGCCCTTCCCCCTCACCCACAATGAGTCTTTGTGGCTCCAGGGTACTGACACCTCCCACCCTCAACCCCCAGAACTAGCCAGTCATCTTCCGGACCGCAGTGATCGGTTCTGGGATGGGCATGTTGATCCAGGAACTCGGCCTGGGGCTTTCGATGTATTACTGCAGAAAAATAAGCTCTTTAAACTAGGATAACTAAATTGGAAGGATATAAGCCTATGGTAACGAGGACCAACAGTGCATGCCAATGAAGCCAACTTTGAGGGAAGAAAAGCTGCCGGTGAGAGGGTGATGTCCCACTCAGGAACCTCAGGAGGTAGATGTGTCTGCAGTGAACTCTATCCTTGAAGCCAATAAATCCTCTCTCTTTTATTTCAAGTCAGTGTCAGCTGTGTTTTGTCACATGTCGCAAAGGAGCCCTGACTCCTTAGTCCCCTGGATCTATCAGCCCAGGCATCACTGTTAGGCTCCTCCACAGAATCAATGAGCCCCACCCTCACAAAAGGCCCAATTCCAGTTCTTGCTGGAAGAACAGGGATCCTAGAGGTCTGTTCCCACATGATGTTCTCCTTCACAACTTTCTCAAATCCAGCAACCCCACACCTGCAATCCTTAGCTTCTTGTGTTGATTAACCACTATGTTACATTCTAGACAAAATGGGCCAGGTGCAGTGGCGCACACCTGTAATCATGCCTGAGGCAGGAGGATCTCTTGAAGCCAGGAGTTTAAGACCAATCTGGGCAACATAGTGAGACCCCACTAACACAGGAACAGAAAACCAAACACTGCATTTTCTCACTCATAAGTGGGAGCTGAACAATGAGAACACATGAACACAGGAAGAAGAACATCACATCAGGGAGGAGGGGCCTATCGGGGGTTGGGGGGCTAGGGGAGGGATCGCATTAGGAGAAATACCTAATGTAGATGATGGGTTGATGGGTGCAGCAAACCACCATGGCACGTGTATACCTATGTAACAAACCTGCACGTTCTGCACATGTATCCCAGAACTTAAAGTATAATACATTAAAAAAATAAATAAAAATAGCCAGGCATGGTGGCCTGAACCTGTAATCCCAGTTACTCTGGAGGCTGAGGCAGGAAGATCAGTTGAGCCCAGGATTTCAAGACTGCAATGAGCTGTGATTGCATCACTGCACTCCAGCTTGAAGACAGAGCAAGACCCTGTCACCTTGTCAAAAAAGAAGAGGAAGGAGGAGGAGGAGGAAAAAGGAGGAGAGAAAGCAAAGAAAATGAGAAAGAAGAAAGAAAAAGAAGAAAGAAAGAAAGAAAAAAGAGGGAGGGAGGGAGAAAGAAGAACCCTAAAAATGAATAGAGGTAATCACTATTGCTGCCCTAGGTTTTAAAAAACATTTTTCTCTCACTTTAAAAGCAGCCCCAACTACCTTTAAAACTTTCTACATATCAACCATTAAAACCGAGACTAAGGCATCAAAGAACATTAATAGCAAAGTCATCCTAAAAATCTCAGACTTGCAAAGGTGTGTAAAGATTAGGTAGGTTCTTTCACACTGCATTCCCCGTTCGTTCGTCATCACCACCACTCCCCTTCACAGGATCTCTGACCGGGTCTCACCCTCTCCTGGAGCCATTCCCTTAAAGAGAACTCAGTACTTCACAAGCTGGTCAATTCTGCATTGAAACTGGCCTGACATTAGGAAATGATCCCTTATATTGAGTTAAAATAATTCTTCCACCTGACAGTACTCCAAGCACTGAAAACAAACTTGTGAACCACTTGAATTGTCTCTTTTTCAAGATCTTTGCATGACCCGTAAGTCATATGGCAATGTGTCCTGACCCTTCATCATCCTAGGTTACTTCCTTTCTACAGATGTGCCTAGGTTTGTGACTGCTCCTTCTAAAGCATATGGCCAAAGCTAAACCCAAAGGCAGATTCCAAGAAACTTATACTCCACCCCTCTTCCAACAACACAGAAGGAGCCTGAAAGACACGTTCATGTGGTCTTATATATTTTTGTAAAAGCTTCCAAAGTAAGATATTTTAATCTCAAGCGATTTGCAGTGGACTGAATGTTTGTGCTCCCCCAAATTCATGTGTTGAAATCCTAACCCCTAATGTGATGGTATTAGGAGGTGGGGCCTTTGGGAGGTGATGGAATAAGTGCCCTTATAAAAGAAACCCAAGAGAGCTCTCTCACCCTCTTTCTGCCTCTTGAGGATACAAAGAAAAGATGGCAGTCTGCAACTGGAAGAGGGCCTTTCCACCCACATCACAACCACACTGGCACCCTGATCTCATTCTTCTGGCATCCAGAACGGTGAAAAATACATTTCTGTTGTTCATAAGCCACCCAGTCTAGGATGCTTTGTTATTGCAGCTTGAATTAAGACAAGACTGCTGTCTCTTTTCATTCTAACTTCCCTGTTGTCCTAATTCCCCTTGTTCTGAAAGAAGTGGAGTGATTGTGGACATTTGTGGGGATCTGGCTAAAGGGAAGTTGAATTGGTTAAGTGGAATACATTTATGTGGTCTGTGGGTATTAAAGTTGTAACAGTGACATCTATTTTGACTGTGCGAAGACAGTCACTTGGGCCCTTCAGTGTTGTGACACAAAGGTAAAGGGATGGAAATTATACCACCAAGTATTAATAACTGCATACTTCAGCACCCAGCACAGAAGTATATGGGTAACGTGGTAAATGATGTTTGAAATGTATGTATGGATTCAGAACTAGAATATGGAAAACCCTCCCACATCTTATTGTTTATATGTGAAATAAATTTAATAGTGATTTTCCTAAATTTTGAAACAATCCTAAAAATATGGTACTTTCCCAATAATGCATTGTGGACTGAAAAGAAACTCCTCTAAACTATCAATAATAAAAACAAATTTTAGTCAACTTTACTAGTGAAAACACTGGAATATCTATTAACTCTATAGAACATAATGTCACAAAATCATTTTCATATGAAGAATAAATCAGAGTATAAAGCCAAAATACGTAGGAAAAACATATCACAGAGGTATGTCAGGCAGTTAATTAATTTAAAGATCATGGTATTTTTCTGTATTTGGTGATCTAATACTTGTAAGGTTGTTTTGTTGTTGTTGTTGCTGTTTGGTTTTTTTTTTTGAGATAGAGTGTCACTGTCGCCCAGGCTGGAGTGCAGTGGCGCGATCTTGGCTCACTGCAACCTCCGCCTCCCAGGTTCAAGCAATTCTCCTGCCTTAGCCTCCAGAGTAGCTGGGATTACAAGAACCCACCACCACATCTGGCTAATTTTTGTATTTTTAGTAGAGACGGGGTTCAACCATGTTGGCCAGGCTGGTCTCAAACTCCTGACCTCAAGTGATTCACCCGCCTCGGCTTCCCAAAGTGCTGGGATTACAGGCATAAGTCACCATGCCCAGCCTTCTAAGATTTTTTAAATGTGTAAATTGTTGTGATTTTTTAATTCTGGATACATATTCTTTTCAGTACCTCATTTTGTCTGTATAATGTGTATTTTTTTTTTTCTTAAAGAGTGTCCTGAATTGGGAGTTCAAGACCAGTTTGGCCAACATGGTGAATCCTATCTCTACTAAAAATATGAAAAATTAGCTGGGTGTGGTGGCAGGCACCTGTAATCCCAGCTACTCAGGAGGCTGAGGCAGGAGAATTGCTTGAACCCGGGAGGCAGAGGTTGCCGTGAGCCGAGATCGTGCCATTGCACTCCAGCCTGGGCAATAAGAGTGAAACTCTGTCTCAAAAAAAGAAAAAAGAAAAGAAGGGAAGGGAAGGAAGGAAAGGGAAGGAAAGGGAGGGGTGGGGAGGGGGAGTGAAAGGTGAGGGGGGGAGGGGAAAGAGAGGGGAAGGAGAAGGGGAGGGGAGGACGGGAAGGGGAGGGGAAGGGGAGGGGAACGGAGGGGGAGGGAGAGGGGAAGGGAAGGGGAGGAGGGGGAGGGAAGGGGAGGAGGGGAAGGGGAGGGGAAGGGAGAGGAGGGGGAGGGGATGGGAAAGGGAGAAGGGGAAGGGGAGGGGAGGAGGGGGAGGGAAGGGGAGGAGGGGAAGGGGAGGGGAAGGGAGAGGAGGGGGAGGGGATGGGAAAGGGAGAAGGGGAAGGGGAGGGGAATGGAAGGGGGAGGGGAAGGGGAGGGGAGAAAGGGAAGGGGACGGGAATGGAAGGGGGAATGGAGGGGAAGGGGAATGGAGGGGGAGGGGAGAGGAGGGGAAGGGGAGAGGAGAGGAGGGGGAGGGGAGGGGAGGGGAGGGGAGAGGTGTCCTGAATTGTATAATCTTCAGTCTCCACAGAACGTGAATCTGTCCTCAGTATGACCTAATCTGTGTAGTATTCAAACAACGGGAGCTTCCAGGCCAGGCACTGTGGCTCGTGCCTGTAATCACAGCACTTTGGGAGGCTGAGGTGGGTGGATCGCTTGAGGTCAGGAGTTCAAGACCAGCCTAGTCAACATGGTGGAACCCAGTCTCTACTAAAAATACAAAAATTAGCCAGATGTGGTGGTGAGTGCCTGTAATCCCAGCTGCTCCAGAGGCTGAGGTAGGAGAATGGCTTGAACCTGGGAGGCGGAGGATGCAGTGAGCCAAGATCACTGCACTCCAGCCTGGGTGACAAAGTGAGACTCCATTTCAAAAAAAGTGGGAGCTTCCAATTGAAGACATGACTAACTTAAGCACAATATTGCCTTGAGACAGTCATTTCTGTAGTATTTTATCTATCAACCATCCTAAGAGAATGAATTAATAGTTACAGCCAGGGAATTTGTAGAATGACCAAAGGATATCCATTTGAATGCCAAAATATATTCTTAGATATATTATTACTTTTCTGCCTTTTTAAAGAAAGTATACTAAATATAATTGACTCATTATTTTCATAGTGGCTATGATTTATTTATCATGCTCTAATTCAGTGATACTCTTAGAAGCTTGTATGTAGAAGTGGTCTTGCCCTTAGACTAAGTGGCCTCAGGCTTCTATCGGGTTTTTTGTTATTGTGGTACTTTAAGAGTAACTTTTTCTCTAGGACCTCGCATTTTTTTCCTGTCGCCGCTCATTTTTTTCCTTTCTTGATAATCTTTCTTATCTCATTCTAATTTCCTGCTTATGGTTTTATATGGAATTGATAGACTAAATAAATATTAGAACTTTGTCTAAAATGGCTTGTGGGAGGGAGGAGGTTCAGTGGATAATGGACATGAACTTTGGTGCATAAATTTTGTGATATCTATTTGGGTTGCTCAGTATCCTTTCTTTCTGTCTTCCAGTTCTCACTCATTACCAATGATGAGAATCTCTGGGTTCTCCATTTCACATATCCTTTAAGTAAATATTTAATAACCACTTACTAATGAGAAAGGATCTCTTCTAACTATTGAGGATGCAGAGGTGAAGGGAACAGACAAAAATCCCTGCCCTTGTGATGCTGATATTCTAGTGGGATAGGGAAGCAGAGATCGAATAATAAGCAACATGTGGCAGAGTATCAGTGCCTACAAAATCTATATGCTCTTCTACATTTTCCATCCTCGTTTGCAATTAGGATAGCCATGTGACTACTTCTGGCAAATAGAATTTAAGCATTTTGATGGGGGTCACTTGTGGCTGTGAAGATTAAGAATATAGTGTGACTTCTCTCATTCTCTTTGCCTTCACTGGAAACCACAGAGGCCATGTGTTGAAAAGGTATCCTCACAAAATGGAAGCAGACTGGATCCCTGAGCCATCATTCGGTGGGGTCCTGTGATGTGAGCAAGAAAGAAAGTGTTAAGCTACTTAGATCTCACCCACACTCAGAGACTTCACTCATTTGTCTGCCTAAAATGGATATTTGGTGACCAGAAGGCAATATATTGGTCTTTACCAGTAACTATGTCCTTCTATATATTTCCGAGGCTTCCTTGTGTTAAATGGCAATGTGACTAACTATCCAATGAAATGTGAGCAGAATTAATATGGGTCACATCTGGGCTGAGATGGTGAATTATATAACGTGTCTTCTCTGTCTCCCTTTTCCCCTTCCCTAGAGACCATGAAAGGCCATATTTTGAAAGATAGCAGCATTGCAACATGAAAGTCTGGCTTTCTGAGTTCCACTTGGAAAAGAGCTACCCAAGAGAATAGCTCCGCTTACCCCTAGACTTGTTACATGAATAAGAAATAACCATTTCTCATGTTAAATCACTCATATTTAGGAGTTATTTGTCAGAACTGCTATTGTTACTGATCCTAAGCACAAATAAATTTAAAAATGTAAATTATGTTCACATAAGTATAAGAAAAGAGAAGAAGATGGAGATAGAAAGTTTTCAAGGGGTTGGAATATTAGATAGTAAACACCCTCCCTGAGAAGATGACTTTTAAATAAAGACCTGAGAAAAAGAACCAAACAAGCAGTCATGTAGGGGGAGAGCATTCTAAGAAGGAGAAACAGGCCAGGTGCAGTGGCTCATGCCTGTAATCCCAACACTTTGGGAGAGGAAGATGGGAGGATCATTTGAGTCCAGGGGGCTAGGCGAGAGAATTACTTAACCCTGGGAGGTCCAGGCTGCAGTGTGCTACAATCATGTCGCTACTGCACTCCAGCTTGGGGAACAGAAGACTCTCTCAAAAAAAGAAGAAGGAGAAGAAGGAGAAGGAGAAGGGAAACAGTAAGTACAAAGATGCTGACTGTATCAGAGATTCTGTCCACCATCACTTTGTTTTTAAGATTCTTTACAGTAGTATTTGCCCATACCAAGTTTCCAAAAAATATATTATTTTTATGAGCTTCATTCATCCATTTATTCAAAAAAGTTAAGTATTCCAGTATTCCAGGGATTAATACAAAGATATGAGTATAATGTAAATATAGTTATGATTCTGTTGCAAAGGTATTATTACTATTAATACTTATGTTTTGTTTTGTGTGTATGATTTCATCTTTCCTGTTTGGTAACAAAAACTTTTTTTCAATCTAAAAAAAGAAAGCCAACCTGATAAAATTAGTCTATATAATGGTTAAAGGATTCTATTTAGATTAATTCTCAACTTGTTTAGTTTGGCAAGGCTCAGTCTCCCAGATTTGTCTCCACCCTCAAGCTAGTGGCTGGGAGGAAAGGTGGCAATGGTGGCTTCTGTGATTGCATGACAGCGGCTGGGTTGTTGGATCCAGCTGTCCTCATGGCATCCTTGAGTGTGCCGGCCTCTCATGGGGAGTGGCCATCTGGGTTGCCTGGACTGCAGAAGGTTGACTGGTCCCACCCTGGTGATTCCACTTATAGCAACTGACGCCTGTGGCTGCTCTGACTCACAGTTTGATCTCACAGTTTGATCTCTCAGCTTGCACAGGGCCCTGCATTGCTCCCTAGCTGATTTGACCTCCTCATAGTTGCTGCTGCTGCTGCTGCTGCTGCTATAGATTCCTCTAACATTTAGTCACATGTGCCATCAATTCCATGGCCTGGGCTCAGTAAATAAAGTTAAACTCAGAGTTTCCCTCTGCCTAACCATGACACTGCACCCCTGAATTTACTTGGCTACAGCTGCTCTCAGGTTGGCACCAGGGCATCCTGTAAGGCAGTCTCCTTCCTAATTCTTAAATATAAGCTGAAGCAAGCGTCCCTGCCCTAACATATCCAATCTTCTGGGCCAAAGCCCGGAAAGGGCATATATTTTGAGGAATACATCTGCTGCACGGTGGGCCTCTCCTATCTCTGCCTTATCCCATGACCTGCCAGACCTGGAAGAGATGTCTTTTCTTTCACCACCTCTTCCTGTCTACCTAGGACTTCCTCTGGTCAGAAGCAGAGCCTCTGGGCTTCCCAGTGCCTTTACGGCATGTGTTCCCTCCCAAACCCAGCCACACTGCTAAGCCTCCGTGGAGGTAAGGATGGGGAAAGAGGTCTGCTTAACAATGAGGGAAACTAAATCAGGAGGTATTTTTAAAATATCACACTTGCATTATTGGCAAAGGGTATTGAACTCAATAAGTTCACTATATAATTTCTCTTTTGAGGAATTAGTTGCACTATTATTCTAACTTAATGGTGAGGAAATTGAAGCACAGAAAGGATAAGTCGTTTACCAGGATCAGCGCCAGGTTTTGAACTCCTTGTCCAGTGGTTTTTCTACCATGGGGTATTGTCTCTTGTGTTAAGCTAAGATAGCTTTAAAATTACTTCTTTCCTGAAGACACCTAAAATTAATCTCACTCTCATTCAAATTACTTGCTTGCTCAGATTTCTTTTGCATTTGTTTAAATCGTTTTTTAAAAGTTTCTTACCTTCTTATTGTTTGTATTTGTTAGTGTATTTCATGATGCTACTACCCCCTTATAGCATTTTCAGTAATATTTATATAGGAAAATCCCCAAATCACTTTTTGAATGAATATATATCTTCACAACTTCCTGAGATGAGAAGGCAAAATAAACAAACATATAGAAAGAGATCCCTGAGAGGATAATACTTTGGTTATTATCCTCTAATATTTGGTTACCATCTATAACAATATGGGTGAATCTCTTAAGCATAATTATGCATCTAAGAAATATCAGCTGGGCGAGATGGCTTACACCTGTAATTCCAGCAATTTGGGAGGCTGAGGTCACATGAGGTCATGAGTTCGAGACCAGCCTGGCCAACATGGTGAAACCCCATCTCTACTAAAAATACAAAATTAGCCGGGAGTGTGGTGGTGGGTGCCTGTAATCCCAGCTACTCAGGAGGCGGAGACAGGAGAATTGCTTGAACCTGGGAGGCGGAGGTTGCAGTGAGCCGAGATCATGCCACTGCACTCCAGCTTGGGTGACAGAGCAAGAGTCTGTCTAAAAATATATATATATATGTGTGTGTGTGTGTATGTGTATATATGTGTGTATGTGTGTGTATATGTGTATATATGTATATGTGTGTATATATGTATATATGTGTATGTATATACATATGTGTATATATGTATATATGTGTATATATACATATATATGTGTATATATACATATAGTGAATGCTTTAAAAAATCCAAAATGTATAATATAATTTACCTATTTTGTCTTGTTTATAGAAAAATATATCAGATCAACTCAGCAATTCCACTTGGCTCCAAATTCTAACCCAAAACTTGATTCTGTTTGTTGAGAAGAAGACTGGGTGATGCTACAGTTTTTGGCCAAAGGAAAGACCTTTCCCAGAAGCTGTATCATTACTGAAACTTGGGCCAAGGAGTCTATGTTGTGATTTAGGACACAGAGGTGACAGCTGATGCAGCAATTAATCTAAGAAGAGCTAAAGTGAAACAGAAACATAGAAAATACATTACTAAATTTAAAGTGTGAGGTCCTAGAAAAATCATATAAAATTAAGAATTTTAATTATGGTGTCATTTTAAGTGTTATTCTTTACCTATGTCCTGTGCCAATGTTATACTACACAAAACTTATCCTTTGGCACTGGTTGTCTCTTATGCCAAGCCAATTATCTGGGACCCATGTTCTACCCTTCCCTGCCCTTCTTTGAGTCCTGAAAGGCTGACCCTATGGACTGCACAACAGGCTCTCTTGCCCTCTGGAACTGGCGGAGGTTGGAGAGGAGGGAGAGAGAAAAGTGAGAGTGGCCGGGTGCTGTGGCTCATGTCTGTAATCCCAGCACTTTGGGAGGCCGAGGCGGGCAGATCGCAAGGTCAAGAGATGGAGACCATCCTGGCCAACATGGTGAAACCCTGTCTCTACTAAAAATACAAAAATTAGCTGGGCATTGTGGCACGCACCCGTAGTCCCAGCTACTTGGGAGGCTGAGGCAGGAGAATCACTTGAACCCAGAAGGTGGAGGTTGCAGTGAGCCGAGATCGTGCCACTGCACTCCAGCCTGGGCAACAGAGTGAGCTTCTGTCTCAAAAAAAAAAAAAAGAAAGAAAGAAAAGAAAAATGAGAGTGATTTTTTCCTCCTCAACTTCCTCCTCGACTTGGTGATGCAGGTCCAGCATCCCTCCTGTCAGTCCATGCCCCTTCCACTGCCCCAGCCCTCTCTGGACTCCAGGGACATCCTTGCCTTCCCTCGTCCCTTTGTGCCTATGAATAGTAGCAGCATCGCAGTGTTGCAGATCCCTGGGTGCTTCAACATTCCTTGTTAGTTTTCTTAACCCTGCCCAAGCCTCTGCGAATAGATGTTTCGTGACATTGTGTACAACATCCCAGCTCAACATGCCTTCTATTTTCTGCTGAGCTTTTGACCGACATTCTTTTTCAGGATATTTACACTCCAAGAAATGATAGATTCAGACACAGTTAGAAGTACATTTAGAGTAGACAGTCTTTACAGTTCAGATTAATAGAGTTTGAGTCAATACAAACCAAATCAATTGCCATCAGGTCATTTGAGACATAGCTTCATTGAGAATTTTTACTTACATTTTGAAGGTTCAAAAATTTTAATTTTATCAATTCACCGGGAGATAATGGAACCATAGGGAATCTATTTATGTCAAACACACCCATAGGACACTGAGTGATAATTCCAAAATTCAATTTATTAACTCGTAGAAGAAAATCTCTGGCATCAAAACTATTAAGCCATCCACCCAGGGTTCTCCCTTCTGGTGGGTAATACTGTTTAGAATCTGAAATAACAGATCAGGTGTTTTTTATCATGTTGAGCACAGAGTTAGAACTAGAGGCGCTGGATATTTTTAAGGGATTTTCCCATGAATTTATGTTGACATATGAATTGCTGTTATATACACAAGTATATGCCTACATTTAAAAAAACAAACAAAAAAAACCAAACACAGTACCTACAGGGAACAGTAATAGGGATAAACAAATTATAACTACATACCAATACGTCTTGACTTATGATGGGGTTACATTCCAATAAAACCATTGTAAGTTGAAAGTGGGTTTTGACTTACAATATTTTTAACTTACAACAAGTTTATCCAGATGTAACTCCATCATAAGTTGAGGTACATACTGAATGCATGTTGCTTTCGCACCATGGTAAAGTGGAAAAATAATAAATAGAACCATTGTAAGTCAAGGTCTGTACAACCATTGTCTGAAACAATATGGTTGAATCTCCCAAGCGTAATGTTGAGTGAAAAAAGACACAAAAAAGCATATATTGTATGGTCAGGATAGCGGTTACCTTGGGTGGGGAGGTTATGATTGAAAGAGAACCATGAGAGGGGATTCTGGGAAGCTGGTGATGTTACCTTATTTAATCTTGGTGCTAGTTATACAGGTAGATTCATTTGTGAAACTTTATTGAGCTGTACATTTACAATAGGGGCTTACCTTTTGTATTTATATTGCAAGTCAATGAAAAATTTTTAAAAATTACCAGTACCACTTTTAGAACCAAAGCTTGCTCTCTTTTGGAAAATGCCATAGACCTACTGACAAACTACCACCCAACTTCTGCAAGGGGATACTCATTGACAGTACTAAAAGCTTCTTCCATGACATTATTTCAAGTAATAACATCCAGTGTTACAACTATTTTACATTAGCCTCTTATCATTTTTGGATATCTTCCAGATGAAACATAACACTTTTCTAGTGATAACACTCTGGTCCCATTCACAAAAATGCTTAGAAATCATTTCTTAAGCTTGGCTATTTCTGGAGAGTCCCATTGATGTTTCAATTTTTAATCTCATTATTTATATGTCTTCTTGATACATAAGAGCAGTGATTTGTAACCAGATGTGTGCCTTGGAATCTCCACACACACTGAATCAAAGCCTCTATACTTAGAGTCTCTGCTGTGCTCTGAATGTTTGGGTCCCTCTAAAATTCCTATATTAAAACCTAATGCCCAGTGTGATAGTGTTAGGTGGTGGGGACTTTGGAAGGTGATTAGGTAATGATGGAAGAGCCCTTATAAATGAAATCAGTACCCTTATTTAAAAAAAGAAAAGAAAAAAAAAGCCCAGGTATCTTGTTTGCCTCTTTCACCATGCAAAGACACGGCTAGAAGATACTATTTACGAACCAGGAAATGGGTCCTTACCGGATACCAGCTCTGCTGGTGACGGGATCTTGGACTTCTCAGCCTCCAGAACTGTGAGAAATAAATTTCTCCAGAAATGAATAAATTTCTCCAGAACTGTGAGAAATAAATTGTTTATAAGCTACCCAGTTTATGGTATTTTGTTATAGCAGCCCAAACAGACTAAGACAGTCTCCTCCCACTTTCTTGTCATACATATTTTGAGAATATGTCCCAGGTGAATTGTTACTTCCATAGTTAAAAACTATGCTCCTATGTGAACAGATATTTATATGCCAGTGTTCACAGCAGCATTATTCATAATAGCCAAAAGGTGGAAACAACACAAATGTCCATCAGCGGTGGAATGGACAAATAAAATGTGGCATGTACCTACAAAGGAATATTATTTATCCTAAAAAGGAAGGAAATATTGACTCATGCTATGATATTAGTCCAAGTGAAATAAGCCAGACACAACAGGAAAAATATTGTATGATTCTATTTATATGAGATACCTAGAGTAGCCAAATTCATAGAAACAGAAAGTATAATGGTGGTTGCTAAGATCTTGAGGGGGGTGCGGAAGTGGAGTTGTTGCTTAATGAATACAGTGATTCGGTTTGGAAAGGTGAAAAAGTTCTGGAGCTGAATGGTGGTGATGGTTGCAAAACAATGTGAATGTACTTAATGCCACTGAACTTTATATTAAAAAAAAGATGGTTAAAATTGTTAATTTTATTTTATATAAATAAAATTATGCACACACAAGACTATTTTCCTGTAGTCTTATTTAGCTGACTTTATTCCAAAATAAGCTAAGGGGGTCACGCTATTGGAGGAAAATCATCAAATCAGGCCCGAGGGCCATCTAAGAAACTACCACGGTGCCAGCAGCTCCCCACTTGAAAGCCAGCATTTTTCTCAGCTTTGCATATGGACAGAGATCTGCACCATGGCCACTTTGGTTCTTGTTTATTTTGTCTGGCTATTGACTTGTGGGACCAAATATTGTGTGCTCAGCCTACTGGCTACATCTGGTTCCTTTAGCTTGTTGATTAAAAGCAGCCTCTTATCTCAATGAACTCCTTAGGAAGCTAAGCCCTATCTGGCAACGGTTGCCATGCCAGAGGGACTTCGTTTAAACATCATTCAAGAAATGAAACTAATGAGCATTAAAGAAACCTCACAATAATGGATTTCTTTTCACTTTGCCTTAACTCTTTTAAAGAAAATATTGTTTTTCTCTGAGCATAATATAATTATTTTTAGTAATGAATAGTTTATTATTTTAGGCATTTGATTCTTTTCATTTAGTTTATTTATAACGAGTTTTGTCTTACCACTCAGCTGTCAAAAGACACAGGAAAACCTTCCTGGCCTTCCCATTTAGGGGAAGAATTCTGGTTCATTATGACTTCATTGACATTCAACATGCAAACTTCTCCAAAATGCTTAGTATGTATCAACAACATTAGAAAATTACACTGCGATTAAAATTGTCCAAATACTCTTTTTGTAACCATTGTACTCATGACAATCAGACTTTCATTGGTAGCTTTTCTAATATAACTATAAGCTCTCTAACCACTTCATGAAATCCAGTTGCAAATATTTATGTTTTTCTTTTGTTAACTAAAGCTGTGGCAAATATAAGGTGCTATTACTCCTCTTCCTTGCTCCACCATTACCACCAAAAAAAAAAAAAAAAAAGCCTCTTACGAGCTAAAGAATTGATGAAAATGACAATGTGGGGACTTTTCCACCAATGTGGTTCCAAATTAAAGTGCATTGACTTAAGGCAATTATCTTTTTAGATGACCCACACTTTTTTTTTTTTTTTTGTGACAGAGTCTTGCCCTGTCACCAGGCTGGAATGCTGTGGTGCAATCTCAGCTCACTGCAACCTATGCCTCCCAGGTTCAAGCAATTCTCCTGCCTCAGCCCCCCAGGTAGCTGGGACTACAGGCGTGTGCCACCACGCCCAGCTAATTTTTGTATTTTTAGTGGAGACGGGGTTTCACCATGTTGGCCAGGATGGTCTCGATCTCTTGATCTCGTGATCCGCCTGTCTCAGCCTCCCAAAGTGCTGGGATTAGAGGGATGAGCCACCATGCCCGGCCTAGAAGACCCACACTTTTTGGTTAGAAGAATGTAATGGCAATTGTCTTCTCAACTGGCTGCACCCAAGGAGCAGTGGGTTTGGGAAATGCACAACACTTCAGACATTTTTTACCTACCACTCCAGCAGAAACTGATAGAGTCTATTTCCTTGGTAACAGAACATTGACTTCATCTGGTGCAATGCATTAGTTTCCTGCTGCTGCTGTAACAAATGACCATAAATTTGATGGCTTTAAAAAGCCACAAATTTATAATCTTGCAGTCCTGGAAGTCAGAAGTCTGAAATCAGCTTCACTGGACTAAAGTCAAGGTGTCAGCAGGTCTACCTTCTGTTGGCTCTATTTCCTTGTCCTTTCTAGCTTCTAAAGGTCACCTATCTCCTTTTGCCTGAGACTCTTCCATTTTCAAAACTCATCATTCCAACCTCTATTTTCAATCTGTTTTCATTGTCCAACTTCTATTTCCTTCTTCTGCTTTTAACCCTCTTTTTTTTTTTTTTTTTTTTTTTTTGAGACAGAGTCTTGCTCTGTCGCCCAGGCTGGAGTGCAGTGGCGTGATCTCGGCTCACTGCAAGCTCCGCCTCCTGGGTTCACGCCATTCTTCTGCCTCAGCCTCCCGAGTAGCTGGGACTACAGGCACCCGCCACCACGCCCGGCTAATTTTTTGTATTTTTAGTAGAGATGGGGTTTCACTGTGTTAGCCAGGATGGTCTCGATCTCCTCACCTCGTGATCTGCCCACCTCAGCCTCCCAAAGTGCTGGGATTACAGGCGTGAGCCATCGTGCCCGGCTAACCCTCTTTCTTCTCTCTTATAAGGATCCTTGTGATTACAATGGCCCCATCTGGATAATTCAAGATAATCTCTGATATGGTTTGGCTGTGTCCCCACCAAAATCTCATCTTGAATTTTAGCTCTTATAATCCCCACATGTCATGGGAGGGACCCAGTGGGAGGTAATTGAATCATGGGGGCAGCTTTTTCCCTTGCTGTTCTCATGGTAATGAATAAGTTTCACAAGATCTGATGGTTTTATAAAGGGCAGTTCCTCTGCACATGACCTCTTCCCTGCCACCATGTAAGATGTGCCTTTGCTCCTCCTTCACCTTCTACCATGATCATGAGGCCTCCCCAGCCATGTGGAACTGTGAGTCCATTAAATCTCTGTTTCTTTATAAATTGCCCAGTCTTGGCCAGGTGCAGTGGCTCATGCCTGTAATCTCAGCACTTTGGAAGGCCGAGGTGGGTGGATCACGAGGTCAGGAGATCAAGACCATCCTGGCTAACACTGTGAAACCCCGTCTGTACCAAAAAAAAAAAATACAAAAAATTAGCAGGGTGTGGTGGCACCCGCCTGTAGTCCCAGCTACTTGGAAGGCTGAGGCAGGAGAATCACTTGAACACGGGAGGTGGAGGTTGCAGTGAACTGAGACTGCGCCATTGCACTCCAGCCTGGGCAACAGAGCGAGACTCTGTCTCAAAAATAAATCAATAAATAAATTACCCAGTCTCAGGTATGTCTTTATTAGCAGCATGAGAATAGACTAATACAATCTCCCTATCTCAAGATTCTTAATGTAATCACATCAGCAAAGCCCCTTTTCCATATAAAATAACATATTCACAGGTTTCAGGGAT
This sequence comes from Pongo pygmaeus, assembly GCF_028885625.2. Classification (NCBI taxonomy): domain Eukaryota; kingdom Metazoa; phylum Chordata; class Mammalia; order Primates; family Hominidae; genus Pongo; species Pongo pygmaeus. The sequence goes on from NC_072384.2 coordinate 96,624,631, forward strand.
TAGGGGGGCCACTATTCAGTCTGCCACATGTAGCTATAGCACCATCTAAAATAATACATTTATAAGTATATTCCAGATACAATTATAATATTAAATTTGGGGCAATAATATGCAAATAGGTGGGCCTTTGGGGAAGAATGGTTAAAAGATGTTGATTTAGCTGGAAAGTGCACTCTTTTCTTCTTCCTCTTTCCTTCCTCCCTTCTGCCTCAAACACAGACATAGTGGCTGGAGTCCAATAGTACATTGGACTGTGAGATTAATACTGGGAATGTAATCTATGTCTAGGATAGTGAAACAAAAACGGTAGAATAAGCCTAGGCCTTTGCAGGGCCCCTATACCTCAGTCTGAACTGCCAAACTCTGTGCTTATTGCACATGAAAGAATAAACTCTTGGGTACATAAGTCACTGTTGATGTCCATGTTACTGTCAGCCAAACACAATTCTTGCCTAACATCAACAAACTAATTCAGCAAATCTACCATGTCAGTTGGTCCAAGGGTATTTGTAGAGAGTCACACTGCACTGTGTGCCTCTATATCAGTTGAGCTATCAAACTAAACTTAGCAAAAAGGAAAAAGAGTATGTAGGCCCCTATAACTGAGACCTTCAATCAGGGCTGGCATCAGGCACAGCCTGACTTTAGGTCAAACTAGAACACTAGGACCTAGGTTGACTCTGCCTCTTTGGGATTTCATCATCAGGCTGGCTGCTGTTATGGTAGTAAGATGGCTGCAACAATCCCATCTTCCTCATACCTTTATTTCCATAATCTCAGAAAAAGAGTGAAAGCCTCTCTTTTACTGAAGCTCCTACAAGGTCTTCTATCGATTATTGATTCTGATGAAGTGTGAATTTCCTGGTCTCACTCTGTCACCCAGGCTAGAGTGCACAGCTCACTGCAGCCTCATGCTCCTGGGCTCAAGGGATTCTCCCACCTCAGCCTCCCAAGTAGCTGGGACTACAGGTACATGCTACCACACCTTGCTAATTTTTTAATTTTTTTGTACAGACGGTGTATTAGTCCATTCTCACACTGCTAATAAAGACATCCCCGAGACTCGGTAGTTTATAAAGGAAAGAGGTTTAATTGACTCATGCTTCAGCATGGCTGGGGAGGCCTCAGGAAACGTACAATCATGGCAGAAGGGGAAAAAAACCCATCCTTCTTCACATGGAGGCAGCAAGGAGAATGGCAGACAGAAGGGGAAAACCGCCTTATAAAACCATCAGATCTCATAAGAACTCACTCACTACCACAAGAACAGCATGGAGGTAACCACCCCCTACCCTCTGCATGATTCAGTTACCTCCCACCAGATCCTACCCACAACATGTGGGGATTATGGGAACTGAGATTTGGATGGGGACACAGCCAAACCTTATCAGACAGGTTCTGGCTATGTTGCTGATGTGGTTTGGCTGTGTCCCCATTCAAATTTCAACTGAATTGTATCTCCCAGAATTCCCACTTGTTGTGGGAGGGACCTAGGGGGAGGTAATTGAATCATGGGGGCAGGTCTTTCCCATGCTATTCTCATGATAGTGAATAAGTCTCACGAGATCTGATGGGTTTATCAGGGGTTTCCGCTTTTGCTTCATCCTCATTTTTTCTTGCTGCCACCAAGTAAGTGCCTTTCAGCTCCTGCCATGATTTGAGGCCTCCCCAGCCATATGGAACCATATGTCTAATCAAACCTCTTTTACTTCCCAGTCTCAGGTGTGTCTTTATCAGCAGCGTGAAAACAGACTAATACAGTTGCCCAGGCTGGTCTTGAACTCCTGGTCTCCAGCAATCCTCCCACCTCAGCCTCCCAAAATGTTGGGATCATAAGCTTGAGCCACCATGCGCAGCCTAAGTGTGTATTTCTGAACCAGTCACCTCAGGGGAAAGAAGCTGAAATAGGTTAATTGGTTTGGTTTATGCTAATCAGGATTTACCCCTACGGATGGGAGTGGGGTCCATCCCATACAAACAATATGGCTGAGAACTAGGGAGGGAATCATAAAGTGCCATAATGTGCAAGTACATGAACTCAGAGGTTGTGTAGAATATTTAAGGTGGCAGCAGACCACTTTCCTAAGAGATTTCTCCAGGAACCCAGAAATAGAATTTGCACCATCTCATGAGAACAACAGGAGCCTATCTCTGTTATATGTATAGACTCGGCTACTTTTTTGGACAACTAGTCTAGGTCCTTAAATGTTCAGTCTTTGTTTTCCTTTTCTTAGACCATGTACACCAAATTCTCATTCATCTGTACAGCCAACCTATTATGCAGAATAGATTCTTTTACAAATAGGTTCAATCCAAAATAAGGTATATTTTATTGCTTACTTTTTCAAAAATATAGAAAAAAGGTATGCAGGTGTCTATGACTGAGATTAAACAAACAATTAGCCATATTTATTTCACATCTTTTTTTTAGAAGTTAAATACTATTTTCAGAACTAAGCAAGAAAAAGTCCTAAAAAGAACTAAGGTAAAAATAACTAAGCTAAAAAGTCCTAATTCCCGTTTTCCTTCTCTTCCTCAGAAATAACCACACCCTGAAGTTGATGTATATAATTCCCACCCTTTATTTGTGGGTTTTTTGTTTCATTTTGGTAACATTTTTCTTCATGTGCATATATTCAGATACAAGATATACTATGGTTCAATCAGTTAGTGTCCCAGCAAGAAACTGATGGCACACTCAAAGGGTCAATCAGAGATGGAATAAATAGAGGGGTAATTAAGGGATTGCTTAAAGAGAGATTGGCAATTTCAAAGAACAAGAAGACATGGTAAAACGTCCAAGGAGTGATGACAGTGGGAGACCCTTACCACCTCCGAATATGAAGGGGGAAGGGAAGGGAGTAATGATCCCAGGGCCCGGCATGGGCTGCAGCAGTGGGACAGGAGTCAGAAAAGAGCTGAGAACTTCAGCAGAGAAATTAGAGGATCTCACTTGCTGCTTAAAACAAGGCCTGCTAGGAAAATAAATACCAGGCCCTCTTTCCTTCCTTCTCTGATCTCCTGTCTGTGCCTTTCATTGACCAAAACCAACCAGAAGCCAGGAGAACATATAATATATGATGCTGTCCTTAACGGTCAGTTTCTTGCACCACAGAACAGGAAAGAGAAGGGCAGAAAATTGATTTGGAAAGGCAAACAGATAATTATCAATGTGATTGTTTTGTACTTTCATAATTAACACAAATATTAGCCGATAGTACACAAACTTAATTTTTTTTTTTTTTTGAGGCGGAGTCTTGCTCTCTAACCTAGGCTGGAGTGCAGTGGCACAATCTTGGCTCACTGCAAGCTCCACCTCCTGGGTTCATGCCATTCTCCTGCCTCAGCCTCCCAAGTAGCTGGGACTACAGGTGCCCGCCACCACGCCCGGCTAATTTTTTTTTTTTTTTTTTTGTATTTTTAGTAGAGACTGGGTTTCACCGTGTTAGCCAGGATGGTCTCAATCTCCTGACCTTGTGATCCGCCTGCCTTGGCCTCCCAAAGTGCTGGGATTACAGGCGTGAACCACCGCGCCCGGCCCATAAACTTAATTTTAAAATGATGTGTTAACTACTTCCTTCCATACAACCATAAACTAAAAATCCAAGTTATTAAACTATAAGTTTTATTTCTGACACTACAGTTGTTTACTACTATGCATTGGCAACAACAACAGAAAAGAGAAAGCGATGGAGAGAGAGAGAGAGAGAGAGAGAGAGAGAGAGATTGATTCCAGAGTTCCCTGAAGAAAAGGGTAGACTTGTTTTTCCTCTCTGATGTTTTAGGGAGGCAACAAGACAAGAGAAGATTCTGTCTTCTTGTCAATTGAACAACTTCAGAATTGCTGAGTGTTCTATCCTTCACCTTCCCCTAGTGGGAAACAGAGATACGACAGCAGAAACAAATGCTGTTAGCAAATAAATACCATAAATACCATTGCCCTGACTTAAAAAAAAAATTATTGAGATATAATTCAAATACTATATAATTCACTCATTAAAAGTGTGCAATTTGATGGTCTTTAGTTTTTCTTTATTTTTTATTTTTTGAGATAGAGTTTCGCTCTTGTTGCCCAAGCTGGAGTGCAATGATATGATTTCAGCTGACCACAACCTCTGCCTCCTGGGTTCAAGCGATTCTCCTGCCTCAGCCTCTGAGTAGCTGGGATTACAGGCGTGCACCACCACGCCTGGCTAATTTTGTATTTTTAGTAGAGACGGGGTTTCTCCATGTTGGTCAGGCTGGTCTCAAACTCCCAACCTCAGGTGATCCCCCGTCCTTGGCCTCCCAAAGTGCTGGGATTATAGGCATGAGCCACCGCGCTCAGCCTAGATGGTCTTTACTATGTTCAGAGTTATGCATTCATCACCACAATCAATTTTAGCACATTTTCATCACCCCAAAAAGAAACCCATACCCCCTAAGTCATCACCCTGATGAGCTTTCTTTTTCAGCTTTTTTGATCATTTGGTATAACACTGAAAGAACTAACATTACTACCTAATTTATAGAACTCTATGGCATATAAAATATATACTTTTCTTCTAAATTCTGACTCTCAAATCTGAAAGACTAAACCAGGTTAATCTTTTGGAAGTATAAGTAACATTTTCCCTTTATTTATTACCCTTCACCAGGGATGCCAAAATTAATTTGTTAAACATGTCAATAACTACATGTTCACTTCTTACTCCTTTAAATTATTATTAGATGTGTTTCAAGATTTTTAATTAATCTGGTAAAATTTCAATTATCTTTGGCTTCCTGCAATATTATACAAGATATGTGAAACACAATTTTGGATGCAATAGATTGTTTAAAATTTTTATTTTTTATTTTTTTATTATTATTTTTATTTATTTATTTATTTATTATTATTATACTTTAGGTTTTATGGTACATGTGCGCAATGTGCAGGTTAGTTACATATGTATACATGTGCCATGCTGGTGCGCTGCACCCACCAACTCATCATCTGGCATTAGGTATATCTCCCAATGCTATCCCTCCCCCCTCCCTCCACCCCACAACAGTCCCCAAAGTGTGATGTTCCCCTTCCTGTGTCCATGTGTTCTCATTGTTCAATTCCCACCTATGAGTGAGAATATGCGGTGTTTGGTTTTTTGTTCTTGCGATAGTTTACTGAGAATGATGATTTCCAGTTTCATCCATGTCCCTACAAAGGACATGAACTCATCATTTTTTATGGCTGCATAGCATTCCATAGTGTATATGTGCCATATTTTCTTAATCCAGTCTATCATTGTTGGACATTTGGGTTGCTTCCAAGTCTTTGCTATTGTGAATAATGCCGCAATAAACATACGTGTGTATGTGTCTTTATAGCAGCATAATTTATAGTCCTTTGGGTATATACCCAGTAATGGGATGGCTGGGTCAAATGGAATTTCTAGTTCTAGATCCCTGAGGAATCGCCACACTGACTTCCACAAGGGTTGAACTAGTTTACAGTCCCACCAACAGTGTAAAAGTGTTCCTGTTTCTCCACATCCTCTCCAGCACCTGTTGTTTCCTGACTTTTTAATGATTGCCATTCTAACTGGTGTGAGATGGTATCTCATTGTGGTTTTGGTTTGCATTTATCTGATGGCCAGTGATGGTGAGCATTTTTTCATGTGTTTTTTGGCTGCATAAATGTCTTCTTTTGAGAAGTGTCTGTTCATGTCCTTTGCCCACTTTTTGATGGGGTTGTTTTTTTCTTGTAAATTTGTTTGAGTTCATTGTAGATTCTGGATATTAGCCCTTTGTCAGATGAGTAGGTTGCAAAAATTTTCTCCTATTTTGTAGGTTGCCTGTTCACTCTGATGGTAGTTTCTTTTGCTGTGCAGAAGCTCTTTAGTTTAATTAGATCCCATTTGTCAATTTTGGCTTTTGTTGCCATTGCTTTTGGTGTTTTAGACATGAAGTCCTTGCCCATGCCTATGTCCTGAATGGTAATGCCTAGGTTTTCTTCTAGGGTTTTTATGGTTTTAGGTCTAATGTTTAAGTCTTTAATCCATCTTGAATTGATTTTTGTATAAGGTGTAAGGAAGGGATCCAGTTTCAGCTTTCTCCATATGGCTAGCCAGTTTTCCCAGCACCATTTATTAAATAGGGAATCCTTTCCCCATTTCTTGTTTTTCCCAGGTTTGTCAAAGATCAGATAGTTGTAGATACGCGGCGTTATTTCTGAGGGCTCTGTTCTGTTCCATTGATCTATATCTCTGTTTTGGTACCAGTACCATGCTGTTTTGGTTACTGTAGCCTTGTAGTATAGTTTGAAGTCAGGTAGTGTGATGCCTCCGGCTTTGTTCTTTTGGCTTAGGATTGACTTGGTGATGCTGGCTCCTTTTTGATTCCATACGAACTTTAAAGTAGTTTTTTCCAATTCTGTGAAGAAAGTCATTGGTAGTTTGATGGGGATGGCATTGAATCTGTAAATTACCTTGGGCAGTATGGCCATTTTCACAATATTGATTCTTCCTACCCATGAGCATGGAATGTTCTTCCATTTGTTTGTATCCTCTTTTATTTCCTTGAGCAGTGGTTTGTAGTTCTCCTTGAAGAGGTCCTTCACATCCCTTGTAAGTTGGATTCCTAGGTATTTGATTCTCTTTGAAGCAATTGTGAATGGGAGTTCACTCATGATTTGGCTCTCTGTTTGTTATTGGTGTATAAGAATGCTTGTGGTTTTTGCACATTGATTTTGTATCCTGAGACGTCGCTGAAGTTGCTTATCAGCTTAAGGAGATTTTGGGCTGAGACAATGGGGTTTTCTAGATATACAATCATGTCGTCTGCAAACAGGGACAATTTGAGTTCCTCTTTTCCTAATTGAATACCCTTGATTTCCTTCTCCTGCCTAATTCCCCTGGCTAGAACTTCCAACACTATGTTGAATAGAAGTGGTGAGAGAGGGCATCCCTGTCTTGTGCCAGTTTTCAAAGGGAATGCTTCCAGTTTTTGCCCATTCAGTATGATATTGGCTGTGGGTTTGTCATAAATAGCTCTTATTATTTTGAGATATGTCCCATCAATACCTAATTTATTGAGAGTTTTTAGCATGAAGGGTTGTTGAATTTTGTCAAAGGCCTTTTCTGCATCTATTGAGATAATCATGTGGTTTTTGTCTTTGGTTCTGTTTATATGCTGGATTACATTTATTGATTTGCGTATATTGAACCAGCCTTGCATCCCAGGGATGAAGCCCATTTGATCATGGTGGATAAGCTTTTTGATGTGCTGCTGGATTCAGTTTGCCAGTATTTTATTGACGATTTTTGCATCAATGTTCATCAAGGATATTGGTCTAAAATTCTCTTTTTTTGTTGTGTCTCTGCCCGGCTTTGGTATCAGGATGATGCTGGCCTCATAAAATGAGTTAGGGAGGATTCCCTCTTTTTCTACTGATTGGAATAGTTTCAGAAGGAATGGTACCAGTTCCTCCTTGTACCTCTGGTAGAATTCGGCTGTGAATCCATCTGGTCCTGGACTTTTTTTGGTTGGTAAGCTATTGATTATTGCCACAATTTCAGCTTCTGTTATTGGTCTATTCAGAGATTCAACTTCTTCCTGGTTTAGTCTTGGGAGGGTGTATGTGTTGAGGAAATTATCCATTTCTTCTAGATTTTCTAGTTTATTTGCGTAGAGGTGTTTATAGTATTCTCTGATGGTAGTTTGTATTTCTGTGGGATCGGTGGTTATATCCCCTTTATCATTTTTTATTGCGTCTATTTGATTCTTCTCTCTTTTTTTCTTTATTAATCTTGCTAGCAGTCTATCAATTTTGTTGATCCTTTCAAAAAACCAGCTCCTGGATTCATTAATTTTTTGAAGGGTTTTTTGTGTCTCTATTTCCTTCAGTTCTGCTCTGATTTTAGTTATTTCTTGCCTTTTGCTAGCTTTTGAATGTGTTTGCTCTTGCTTTTCTAGTTCTTTTAATTGTGATGTTAGGGTGTCAATTTTGGATCTTTCCTGCTTTCTCTTGTGGGCATTTAGTGCTATAAATTTCCCTCTACACACTGCTTTGAATGCATCCCAGAGATTCTGGTATGTTGTGTCTTGGTTGTTGTTGGTTTCAAAGAACATCTTTATTTCTGCCTTCATTTTGTTATGTACCCAGTAGTCATTCAGGAGCAGGTTGTTCTGTTTCCATGTAGTTGAGCGGTTTTGAGTGAGATTCTTAATCCTGAGTTCTAGCTTGATTGCACTGTGATCTGAGAGATAGTTTGTTATAATTTCTGTTCTTTTACGTTTACTGAGGAGAGCTTTACTTCCAAGTACGTGGTCAATTTTGGAATAGGTGTGGTGTGGTGCTGAAAAAAATGTATATTCTGTTGATTTGGGGTGGAGAGTTCTGTAGATGTCTATTAGGTCCGCTTGGTGCAGAGCTGAGTTCAATTCCTGGGTATCCTTGTTGACTTTCTGTCTCGTTGATCTGTCTAATGTTGACGGTGGGGTGTTAAAGTCTCCCATTATCAATGTGTGGGAGTCTAAGTCTCTTTGTAGGTCACTCAGGACTTGCTTTATGAATCTGGGTGCTCCTGTGTTGGGTGCATATATATTTAGGATAGTTAGCTCGTCTTGTTGAATTGATCCCTTTACCATTATGTAATGGCCTTCTTTGTCTCTTTTGATCTTTGTTGGTTTAAAGTCTGTTTTATCAGAGACTAGGATTGCAACCCCTGCCTTTTTTTGTTTTCCATTTGCTTGGTAGATCTTCCTCCATCCTTTTATTTTGGGCCTATGTGTGTCTCTGCATGTGAGATGGGTTTCCTGAATACAGCACACTGATGGGTCTTGACTCTTTATCCAATTTGCCAGTCTGTGTCTTTTAATTGGAGCATTTAGTCCATTTACATTTAAAGTTAATATTGTTATGTGTGAATTTGATCCTGTCATTATGATGTTAGCTGGTTATTTTGCTCGTTAGTTGATGCAGTCTCTTCCTAGTGTCGATGGTCCTTACGTTTTGGCATGATTTTGCAGTGGCTGGTACCGGTTGTGCCTTTCCATGTTTAGCGCTTCCTTCAGGAGCTCTTTTAGGGCAGGCCTGGTGGTGACAAAATCTCTCAGCATTTGCTTGTCTGTAAAGTATTTTATTTCTCCTTCACTTATGAAGCTTAGTTTGGCTGGATATGAAATTCTGGGTTGAAAATTCTTTTCTTTAAGAATGTTGAATATTGGCCCCCACTCTCTTCTGGCTTGTAGGGTTTCTGCCGAGAGATCCGCTGTTAGTCTGATGGGCTTCCCTTTGAGGGTAACTCGACCTTTCTCTCTGGCTGCCCTTAACATTTTTTCCTTCATTTCAACTTTGGTGAATCTGACAATTATGTGTCTTGGAGTTGCTCTTCTCGGGGAGTATCTTTGTGGCGTTCTCTGTATTTCCTGAATCTGAATGTTGGCCTGCCTTGCTAGATTGGGGAAGTTCTCCTGGATAATATCCTGCCGAGTGTTTTCCAACTTGGTTCCATTCTCCCCGTCACTTTCAGGTACACCAATCAGACGTAGATTTGGTCTTTTCACATAGTCCCACATTTCTTGGAGGCTTTGCTCATTTCTTTTTATTCTTTTTTCTCTAAACTTCCCTTCTTGCTTCATTTCATCTTCCATTGCTGATACCCTTTCTTCCATTTGATCGCATTGGCTCCTGAGGCTTCTGCATTCTTCATGTAGTTCTCGAGCCTTGGTTTTCAGCTCCATCAGCTCTTTTAAGCACTTCTCTGTATTGGTTATTCTAGTTATACATTCTTCTAAATTTTTTTCAAAGTTTTCAACTTCTTTGCCTTTGGTTTGAATATCCTCCTGTAGCTCGGAGTAATTTGATCGTCTGAAGCCTTCTTCTCTCAGCTCGTCAAAGTCATTATCCAACCAGCTTTGCTCCGTTGCTGGTGAGGAACTGCGTTCCTTTGGAGGAGGAGAGGCACTCTGCTTTTTAGAGTTTCCAGTTTTTCTGCTCTGTTTTTTCCCCATCTTTGTGGTTTTATCTACTTTTGGTCTTTGATGATGGTGATGTACAGATGGGTTTTTGGTGTGGATGTCCTTTCTGTTTGTTAGTTTTCCTTCTAACAGACAGGACCCTCAGCTGCAGGTCTGTTGGAGTACCTGGCCGGCCGTGTGCGGCGTCAGTCTGCCCCTGCTGGGGGGTGCCTCCCAGTTAGGCTGCTCAGGGGTCAGGGGTCAGGGACCCACTTGAGGAGGCAGTCTGCCCGTTCTGAGATCTCCAGCTGCGTGCTGGGAGAACCACTGCTCTCCTCAAAGCTGTCAGACAGGGACATTTAAGTCTGCAGAGGTTACTGCTGTCTTTTTGTTTGTCTGTGCCCTGCGCCCAGAGGTGGAGCCTACAGAGGCAGGCAGGCCTCCTTGAGCTGTGGTGGGCTCCACCCAGTTCAAGCTTCCAGGCTGCTTTGTTTACCTAAGCGAGCCTGGGCAATGGCGGGTGCCCCTCCCCCAGCCTCACTGCCGCCTTGCTGTTTGATCTCAGACTGCTGTGCTAGCAATCAGCGAGACTCCGCGGGCATAGGACCCTCTGAGCCAGGTGCGGGCTATAATCTCCTGGTGCACCATTTCCTAAGCCCGTTGGAAAAGCACAGTATTGGGGTGGGAGTGGCCCGATTTTCCAGGTGCCGTCTGTCACCCCTGGAAAGGGAACTCCCTGACCCCTTATGCTTCCCGAGTGAGGCAATGCCTTGTCCCTGCTTTCGGCTGGGGCACGGTGCGCTCACCCACTGACCTGCGCCCACTGTCTGGCACTCCCTAGTGAGATGAACACGGTACCTCAGATGGAAATGCAGAAATCACCCGTCTTCTGCGTCACTCACGCTGGGAGCTGTAGACCGGAGCTGTTCCTATTCAGCCCTCTTGGCTCCTCCCTCTAAAATTTTTAAATGATGTTATTGGCATAAACAAACAAAAAGTCATGAAATACCCAGAAGACAGTTCTGCTTTATTGGTAATTAATTAGAACCTTTATTAATGCACTGCCTTTAAATTTTCTTCTTTTTTAAAATTGATAAATAATAAATGTACATACTTCGAGGTACACACGATAACAATACATTCATATGATTTGTAAGGATCAAATCAGTGCAATTGGGATATATATATTACCTTAAATATGTGTCTTTTCTTTATGGTGGAAGCATTCAAATTATTATTTTTAAACTATTTTGAAATACACAATAGATTCTGGTAAACTATAGTCACCCTACTGATCTATCAAATACTAGGTTTTATTTCTTCTACCAAAGTGTACACTTGATAGAAGAAATTAATCAACCTCTCTTCATCCTCCCCTCTACCCTTCCTGGCCTCTGGTAATTACCAATCTACTACCTTATGAGATCCACCTTTTCAGCTCCCATATGAGTGAGAACATGTGATACTTGTCTTTCTGTGCTGGATTTATTTCACTTAACATAATGACCCCCAGTTCCATCCATGTTGCTGCAAATGACAGAATTTTATTCTTTATTATGGCTGAATAATATTCGATTGTGTATATATACCACATTTTCTGTATCCATTCGTCCATTGGTGGACACTTAGGTTGGTTTTATATTTTGACTATTGCTAATAGTGCTGCAATAAATATGGGAGTGCAGATATATTTAACATATTGAATTTATTTTCTTTGGATATATATTCAATAGTGGGATTGCTGAATTATCTGGTAGTTTTATTTTTAGTTTTTTAAGGAACCTCCATACAGTTTTCCATAGTAGCTATACTAATTTAAATTCCCATCAACATTGTGTGAGAGTTTCCCTTTCTTCCCATCCTTGCCAGCATTTATTATTCCCTGCCTTTTTGATAAAAGTCGTTTTAACTGGGGTGAGATGATATTTCATGGTTTTGATTTGCATTTCTGTGATGGTCAGTGATATTGAGCATTTTTTCATGTATGTGTTGGCCATTTGTTTGTCTTCTTTTGAAAAATGTGTATTCAAATCTTTTGCCCATTTTTATTCAGATTATTATTATTATTTTGCTATTAAGTTGTTTGAGCTCCTTATATATTCTGGCTATTAATCCCTGATAGAAGTATACTTTGAAGATGTTTTCTTCCAATCTGTGGATCGTGTCTTTGTTGATTTTTTTTTTTTTTTTTTTTTTTTTTTTGCTGTGCAGAAGCATTTTAGCTTGATATAATCCTATTTGTCCATTTATGCTTTGATTGCCTATGCTTTTAAGGTCTTATACAAAAAAAATTTGCCTAGACCAATGTACTGGAGCATTTCTCCAATGTTTTTTCATAGTAGTTTTCTAGTTTCAGGCCTTAGATTTAAGCCTTTAATCCATTTTTGTTGATTTCTGGATATGGCAAGAAACAGTGATCTAGTTTCATTCTTCTTCATAGGGAATATTCAGTTTTCCCAGCACCATTTATTGCATCATTTATTGAAGACACTGTTCTTTCCCCATTGTATGTTCTTGATGTCTTTTTTGAAAATGAGTTGGCTATAAATGTTTGGATTTATTTCTGGGTTCTCTATTTTGTTCCATGGTCTATGTGTCTGTTCTTATGCCAGTGTCAAGCTGATTTGGCTACTATAGCTTTGCCTCTAATTTTAATTCCTTCATTTAAGTGTAATACAGGGAAACAAGAGACAATCCAGAGGGGAGCGAACAAAATAAAGGATTTTAAAAGGGAATAAGTGTAGAGAAAACAGAAGTGGATCTTGTTTCACTCTGAAAATGAGAAGGCCAAGGAACAAATTGGCTGTCCTCCAGTTTAGAGAAAGGATAGTTCATCTACATCTCCACAGATGCCTGTATTACTCTCACTATATACACTCTCCCTGGACAATCTCATCTACTTCTACTGCTTCACCTATCGGTTGTGGATCTACAGGTGGATTCTGAACTTACAGCTCCATCTCTAAGCCTCTTTTCTGGCCCTGGACTCACATATCCCACTGGATATCTGTATTTGAATGTTACAAGAAACTCAAAATGTCCAAACTGAACTCATCTTTCCCCTTGGGGTAGACAGATTCTAAGGTAGCCCCTTGATCCCTGCTTCACTGTGTTCACACCTCGTTGTCATCCCCTCCCCTTTGAGTGTGAGCAGGACCTGTGACTTGCTTCTAACCAGTAGAATATGGCAAAGGTAGTGGATGTCACTCCTGTGGTCATACTATGTTATACAACATTCCATTTTGCCAGCAGGATCACTTTAGAGACTCTCTCTGCTGACTTAATAACGTAAGTAGTCATGTTGGGAGAGCCCAGGTGGCAAGAAACTGTGACCAATCTTCAGAAACTGCCTGTGGCCTCAAGGAACTAAAGTAAGTAGCAGGGACCCTCAGTTCTACAACCACAGGACAAGAACTCTGCCAACAACCAATGAGAATGCAACTTGGCCAACACTTTGATTCAACCTTGTAAAATGCAAAGCAGAGGACCCAGCTAAGTCATGCCCAGATCCCTGACCACCCCCCAAAAAAATCTGTGAGGTAACAAATGTGCTGTTTAAACTGCTGTTTGTGAAAATGTATTACACAGCAATAGACAACAAATATACCCCCAAATCTCATCCTCTTCCTCTTTTCTTTGTCTCCTTAAATGGCTCCATACTCTACCCTCTTGATCAAGTCATTCTGAATTCTTCCCTCTTCACTACCACATTTAATCAGTCTCTGTGGACCATCATTTCTGCCTCCTGAATAGCTTCCTCATTCAGCAATTCCCAAAACTAGATACCATAGACTTCAAATAGGTGTTCTACACACACACACACAAAACTCAGTGTCAATTAAGTATGCCATATGTAAATTCAGGTCTTTAGAATTATTTGCCTGCCATATCACTGCCTTAGCCTTTTAATTTGTCTCTCTACCTCTATCCTTTACTATTTCCAATTCAATCTCATAGGACTACCAAATTTATCTCTCTAAAACACAAATCTAACCATTTCATTCCATAAGTAAATGACATCAGTAGCTTACTGACAAAATTTAGACAGCTTCAAGACAAAGTTCAGAGTCCTTATCATAACTTCGATCTAAGTAGTGCCTACTTTCATTCCTCAGCATTTCTGCTCTAGTCACACTGCACTTTCAGTTTCCCACATGGACCTTGCTTTCTCACTACCAAACACACTTGCACAGGTTGTTCCTCCCACCTGGGGCTCCCTTTTTGCCCTTGTTCAACTGGATAACTCCTGTTCATCGCTTTTCACTTAACTCTGACATCATTTCCTCCCAAAAACTTTCTCAGACCCCTATCCAAATAAGATGCCCCTCCTGAGCCTACTGGACTTTCTTCTGTCACAGGAGGTGGCTTACTTGTTTGGGTTTCAGTCTTTCTTACAGGACAGCGAGGCCCTTGTCTTCTGGAACTTTGCCTTATTAATTTGCTACCCCTACAGTTAGCATAGTGTCTGATTCAAGCAATAAGTGGCCAGTTAATGAATTAAGTCAGCTCACACCTCATATAGAGTTTGGCAGAAAATGCAGTTATTAACCGCACAGGGAGAAGGCAGAGACTTTTGCAGGAGCAAGATGTAAAATAGGAAAGCAGCCTTTCCTCTGCCCCCAGCTCAGGACCAAGCTCCCATTTCTAGAGCATGTTTTTCAAATGTGCTTCTTCTTTCTAGAAAAAGCTGGTGGGAGGTTGAACATGGTTTTTTGAGCTTGAGTCTTGACTCAATACAGGCCTAAGATCTCCTAAGCATTGGCGGAAACAGTAGAAAGTTGAGGATAGGGCTCAGTGACATCTCAGAGCTGCAATCAGTCTTTGTGTGTTAGAAAGAAGGCACTGCCATCCTGGCTAACATGGTGAAACCCTGTCTCTACTAAAAATACAAAAAAAATTAGCCGGGCGTGGTGGCGGGCGCCTGTAGTCCCAGCTACTCGGGAGGCTGAGGCAGGAGAATGGCGTGAACCCGGGAGGCGGAGCTTGCAGTGAGCCGAGATGGCGCCACTGCACTCCAGCCTGGGCGACGGAGCAAGACTCCGTCTCAAAAAAAAAAAAAAAAAAAAAAAAAAAAAAAAGGAAGGCACTGAGAATTGAATACAGCTCTGATATGGGTTATAGTTTTAATTTGAAAAAACAACTCAAATAAAACATTTAATTGCACAAAAGAAAACCAGAGCCCATATAAGACAGTGTAGATATTGGAGTTCTTAGTGATTGGGTTTTTCCAATATCTGAATCTGAGAAAGGACTTGGGTGCAGATTGATTATTTAGGAGGTGATTCCAGGCAGCTGAAATAAGTGGGTGGAGAAAGTAAAACAGAGAAGTGAGAAGAGCCAACAAAGAGTGCCTCATTGAGCTGTGGGCAACTGGAGTTGGTTGAGGGTTGGCCCGGGAGCAACTGCCGCCTCCTCCTATGCTCTTCCCTGAACTTTTCAGCTGAATCTGCTTGGGTTGGGCTGAGTGGCCTTCTGTTTTTCAAAGAAAGCCTTGAAGTAGAAAGGCAGAGAGATGCCACTGCCCACATTTGACGTCGAATGTGGCTCTGTGCTTGGAATTGTCCACCATAGCTGTGCTGGAATCACCTGGGCTAAGAGTGTTGCTTGGGACACCCAAGTGTCTGTTGTGAGTTCTAAGAAGCTAAACTGCATTTGTAATCATGCATTTTTTTCTATTCTATAGCCAGAGCTGAATATCTGCAATCCATGTCCTCTTTGGAGAAATGTTTTCTGTAAGTAGATTTAAACTGCCTTGTGCCTGCAAATGTTGCTGGGTTTTGTTGAGATTATTGTGTTCTCATTTGAACAGTTATTACAGATAAGGCCCTGTAACCCTCAAAACTGCAGGAAACGTGTTCAGACATTTTATTCATCTCACGCTGGAGAAGAAGTCATAAAAGGAACCAGACTGGGTTTAGCAAAGCTCACCTTGGACTGAATTGCTGCTGTCAAGGATATGATATTATTGAAAATATAACAACACAGGTTTGAGAAATATTTAAGGAATGTTTTTTGTCTCTTTGCTATTTGGAAGTGGGACATTTAAGATTGTAATCCTACTGCTATTAGGTGTGCATCTCCTGTATCGATATTGGATACCGTGCTCTGAGGTGTCATGTTGAGGAGGATATGTGAGCTGTTATGAAGGGCATGGTTGTTTTAACTGCCAATCATCTTGGGAAGAGGAGGATCCTAAATCAGATGAGAAGGGACTTTTTTTCACCATTCTAGGCCTGGGCTCCAAGAACATACATGAAGCTACTCATAAGGGGTAAAGGAAACTGTCATCTGCCACAGGGAAATATGTGGTAAGCAGGCAAAAGAGCATCCCTATGGATGAACCATAGTTACAAAAAGAACCATACCTGATAGCCAGTTGTCTCCACTGTGCTTCCATCTGCCCTGAGACTCATTAAGTTTTGTTAGAGTGGAGAGCCTAGCTTCAGCTCAGTTTTGAGGTTGGGAGTCTATCTGTGCTTGATGTAGAGTACTCTATCCTAAAACTGAAGTAAACATGGTGTGCCCAGAAGAACAAGGATGGTCAATGGTGTTACATGCTACAGAAAGGTCAGAAAGAATGAAGACAAGAATTTTTAAAGCCACCAGGACCCTGCAAGATGGAGGTCAACAGTATCATCCCCAATGGCCACTGCAGGGAAAGTACTGAAGATCACCATCCAATTACGGTGCCTAAAAATAGGCAGATAAAAGAAGTGGAAACAGTTTAGAAAATTCTTTATGTTGCAAATTAAAGGAAAACATAGAGTTTTTCTTAATTATTATTTGAACTATTACACCTTTATATTGCAAATAAAGAAACTAAGTCTCAGATTGTGACTTCCCAAAGTCACACAGCTAGAAAGTTGACAGAGCCAGATTGCTTTTCCTTCTAGTTCAGTTATTTTCCCCACTCATTTTCAGGCTGGTGGCTTGATAACCAGGGTCAAATAATTGTTTTTGTTTTATTTTTATGTGCTCTTTTTTACCCACTCCCTCCTCCCCCAACAAATGGCTGTCTGGACATATCTATACACAGAAGATCAAAAGCCAGGGGAATATTCTAAATAGAAGATAATAATTAAAGATGTAAGCTGGGCATGGTGGTATGTATCTGTAGCCCTAACTACTTGGGAGGTTGAGGCAGGAGGATCACTGGAGCCCTGGAGTTGAAGGCTGCGGTGAGCTAAGATCACTCCACTGCCCTCCAGCCTTGGCAACAGAGTGAGAACCTATTGCAAAAATAAAATAAAATAAAATAATAAGGAGGCAAAATTCTCCCAGTCAGTCATTTATTGAAGCTATTACCCAGAGCCAATAACATGTGAGAAAGTGTTTTCTGGGCCTTTTGGGAGAGAAAATCATATACTTTTCACAAAGTTATTAGCGCTGTCTCCCTCCCTGGACCTGCTGGAGGCATTGAAGGAAGAGGAGGGTGATGAGGTGAGGATGGTTTAAAACCAGAGTTTGAAGACAACACTGTGGGAGGCAAAAGAGGGTTAGCAGACATACAAAGACAACAGAATCCTTGGAAATAGATACTTACTTTGAGTCCTTACATTTTTATAGCTGTCTATCTCACATGAATTAATAACCACAAAACACAATATGGTAGAAATCGGGCATAGATGGAGAGAGGGGAGAGCTAGCAATCCAAGTTTAGGTCTGACACACCCAGCAGTATGTCCAAATGTTCATGATGACAACATCAGAAACAACAGATTATGGAGTCCAGGAGAAGATGTTTATATGTGACCAGAAGTAAACTGACTGATTAGGTAAATTGTAGAGGCAATCATGATTCAATGTCCTAAAGAATCTAGGAGGTGAAGTGGCCAACACCACTGGCTGTTCGCAATATGTATTTCCCCTTTCTTTCTTGGTAACAGAAGCTGATTTTGGGCACACCGTCACTAACGTACCTCCATTTTCTGTCCTGTCTCACAGCTACATGTGGCTATGTGGTTATATTCTGATAAATGGAATCTATTCAACTTTCAGGAAATATCTTTAGGAAAGAGATAGGTTCTTATTTATTCCTTCTTTTTTGCATTCTGGAATACAGATATGGTGTGTAGAGCCTGAGGAGCCATCTTGGACCCTGAGGTTGAAATAACTTGTTAAGGTTGGCAAACAACAAGACAGAAAATGCCCAGGGCTCTGGCACTGCAGAGCATCTGCCAGCCCTGAACTATCTACCTCCAGATTTCACTTACATAGAGACATACAAATTGTTTATTTAGGGGATGATCCCAGGCAGCAGAAATAAGGGGGCAGAGAAAGTGAAACAGAGAAGGGAGATGATCCAACAAAGAGTGCCTCATTGAGTTGTCCCCCCTTTCATCATAAACACACACCTAAAGTTATCATTATTTTGCATTTGCTGTCACTCAAAGCAAGGTCTAATATTAAATGATGCAGCAGGTAAGGCGGACAAGTGAGTGCAGACATGCTGATAGAAGAGGAGACAAATTATGGTCTTACAAATGGTATGATAAATTGGTAATCTCAATGGAAATTTGGGGATATGTGTTGACGTTGTCATTGCTATGGCCTTGCTGGGTCTCATCAGTGAAAGGACCAACTATGGTGAAGACTTCTTCTCTTGGCTGATCAGCACCCTTCTCTCCTTTGGAAAATTTGTTACTTTTTCCACATGTTTCTAGTGTAACTGCAATTACATTACCTTCTCCCTAGTCAAGGCAGGGGGGACTGCAAGTAACTCAGGTGGTTCTGGTTTATAATTATGTTCTTTTCCATTTATTCAGATGATTGTTTCAATGGTTGGGCAGTTGACCCGAGCCAAAGTCCTCCTCTGAGGTTGTCCTAAATGGTTCCAAAGGGTAAAGCCCCATTTAACTCGGGACACAGGGCTGAAGAGAGGTGAAAGTTGTTAGCAGGGCTTGGTCCTTTTGGAGATTCTAGAGGAGAATCTGGCCCCTTACATTTTATAGATTCTAGAGACATCTGCATTATTTGGCTCCTTGCCCCTTCCTCTATCTTCAAAGCCAGCAGTACAGCATTTCCACATTTCTCTCTCTCTCCATCTCCCTGACCTCTGCTTCCATCATCACATCTCGTTCTATGATTCTGACACTCCTGCCTCCCTCTTTCTGTTTCTTTCTGCTATGAAGACCCTTTAATTATATTTGGACATGGTAACAGAGGATAATCTCTGCATCTCAAGATTTTTATCTTAATGAGCAAATCCCCTTTGGCTATGAAAAAAACATATTCACAGATTCTGAGGATTAGAATATGGATATCTTTGGGGAGCCATTAGTCTTTCTACCACCCTAACCCCACCTCTGGTCTTGCAAAAAATTATTTTCTTCTTCTCTTCTTCTTGTCACTTGCAAACAAGAGTCCTGGCCTCATTTACCATTCAACTTCTTGCATTAAATCTAACAGAATAAATACTTTGAGTATACTTACATTTTCCGATAGGCTGTAAACCTCTTTACTCAGGTCAACTTGGTTTTATCATAGGAATTGATCTACCTACTCTATTCTAGTAAAGAACCTCAGGAGTCAATGGAATTGATGGTCCTGGGTAAATCCACCATGATATTGCCTTTTGCATATGCTTAATCCCAAGAAGACCACGATTTTAGAGCTAAATTATTGCCAAATAGTGATATAAGGATTATCAGGACATTGTTTATGATGTGCTTGTTTTCTGGAAATTTCAACCCCTTAATTATTGGCAGGAGTCAAAACCTTATGTAAATAAAAACTCTGGACAATACACAAAAAGTAGCTACCTCAAGACGCTGGAAAACAATAGCAGGCGGATTGTGGAAAGGAGTCAAAACTTAGTGAATGACTTGTACTAGGGTAAGTTTTCCTTCTCTGCCCCTCTTCTCTCTGCCGGTGTTGACTTAAGAGCAACTCTAATTGTGTGTAACTGTGCATCAGCATGGGTAGCTGTAATTATGAGAGAAATCCCATCCTTCTAACCAGAGGACTGGAAGGAGGGGCCCTCAGGAGTTGTAGAGAAGGAGGAAAATATCATAGAGGAGGGAACTGGAGAAGAAAATCCCTTAATTCTGAGTATAAACCAACACAAGTTCCAAGCTCACCCTGAGCTGAGCATACATGAAAAAGGTATAAAGCAGTATAGTGAAGCCTTTGGAAACTAAAATGACATTGGACTCATTTCCCACAGAAATTGAAATAGAGCTTGAGGTATGAACCTAACTGGGTTGATTGTCTGTTAAAACAATAAGCAATCCACATTCTAGAGGAATTTAACAGGCCATGAAGTCATTAAATAATATTCAAAATGTCCAGGATACAACCCAAAATTACTCAACATACACAGAACCAGGAAAATGTGACCAATTCTTAAGGGACAGGACAATCAACAGATGCAAAACCTGAGCTAACCCAGATCAGGAGCAAGCTTTTTCTGTAAACAGCTGGATGGAAGGAATATTTTAGGGCATGTGGGCCAAATGGTTTCCATCACAATAACTCAACTCTGTCATTTAGGACAAAAAAGTCACAGACAACACATAAATAAATAAGCATGGCTGTGTTCCAATAAAATTATATTTATGGAAACCAAAATTTGAGTTTCATATAATTTTATGTTCATGAAATATTAGTCTTTCTTTGATTTCCCCCCAAACCATTTAAAACTGAAAACAAAACAATTATTTGCTCATGGGCCATGCATAAACAGGCAGCAGTTTGGATTTGGCACATAGGCTGTAGTTTGCCAACTCCTGATCTAGATGTTGGAAACATCATACAAAGACTCCAAAGGAGCTATTATAAACATACTCCACAAGGTAAAGGTAAACACTCTAAATGAATTGAACTCCAAGGAAACAAATCATCAGTATATAAAGGATCTGTAAAAGGATATTCTAGGGAAATTATCTATATCTCTCTATTTATGAAATAGGATATAACACATATTCATCAAAAGGGCCCTGCTATTTTTGAGATATAGAATATAATATTATGTATGTATATCAATCCTTTTATGTAGAGTAGAAAGCCCATGATACACTGTTGAACACAAGGTAGTGTACATAACAACACAGAAAGTAAGATATCATTATATATAATTTTATGTCACTATACATGTATGGGCATACACATATTCGTATACATAACTGTTTCGAAGGATGTTAATAAAGTGTTAATAAATTTGGATTGGATTTGTAATATAGTGGTTGAGAATCACAATTTTGTAATCAGGGTACCTAACTTCAAATTCTAGCTTCACTACAAAGTGCGTGACCATGGGCAAGTTACTTCACCTCTTGAAGCTGCCATTTTATTATCTGTGACATGGGAAAAACTAAGCCTACCTCATGATGTAATATCTTAGCCAAGTTCCTGGCACACAGTAAGACCTAAGTGAATATTAATTGTTATAATATGTTTGTATTTTTCTTTATTGTATTATTTTCATAACAGAACATGTATTATTTGTATATAATCTATCTTTAAAACTTTTAAGTTTAAATACAAATTTAATACAAAAAAAAAAAAGAAAGACAGACGTTCTCAACTAAGAAATAGAAACTATTAAAAAGAACGAAATGGAATTTTTAAAACAGAAAAATACCATGTTTGAAATAACTATCAAGAAACTCAGAAAATCTTCAAATATTCTTAGGAATGCTCTGCTTCTGATGATACCCAATAGAATTAAGATGTACCCCACAATTCTAAGGGTGATTATGAGGAATAAAATAGATCATTTTTGAAGCAGAATGAAGTTTTGCAGGGGCAGGAGCTCAAATTTAAAACTTCTAGATATTAGATTTGTTACTTTATTATTTCATGTGCTGGGAAAAGGCAATGGAAAATGGGTCATCAACTAGAAAATACATGGAAAAGAAAAATATTGCTGTCAGTCATTTTCTTATTTGTTTGTTTGTTCTATTTATATTCATTTTTTCATCACAAAAGTAATACATATATGGTTGGGTGCGGTGGCTCACGCCGGTAATCCCAACACTTTGGGAGGCTGAGGCAGGTGGATCACGAGGTCCGGAGATCGAGACCATCCTGGCTAACACGGTGAAACCCCGTCTCTATTAAAAATACAAAAAAATTAGCTGGGTGTAGTGGTGGGCGCCTGTAGTTCCATCTACTCGGGAGGCTGAGGCAGGAGAATGGCGTGAACCCAGGAGGCGGAGCTTGCTGTGAGCAGAGATCTCACCACTGCACTCCAGCCTGGGTGACAGAGCAAGAGTCCATCTCAAAAAAAAAAAAAAGTAATACATATATGTAAAAAATTTTTCCAACAATACAAAAGTACATAAAAGTGTAAAATCGAAGTTATTTCTTCATCTCCCAACTCTAATACTGAGAGATAAATGCTGTTAACAGTTTGTATATTTATCTCTTTACTATGCATATAAAATAAATATGTGTATGTACATTTTTAAAAATAAAAAATGATTATATTATAGATATTTTACAACTTGTTTCTTTCATGCAGTGATGTATTGTGAACATTTTCCATTTTAGAACATTCAGATATACTCATTCTTTCTGACAGCTATTTAGTATGGATATACTATTATTACTTAACCACTTTCCTGTTAATGAGTATGGTAGATTGAATTATTGATTCTAATTCTGTACTATTCTATAGTATATCAAACACCCTTGCCATGGGTGGCCTCAATGTGATTTTCTCTGCCTTGACTTTGGGCTCAGTTATGTTGCTTGTTTCAGCCATTAGGATGTTATTATGTGACAAAAGCAGAGGCTTGAAATGTGTCTGTGCAGTTACATTTGTCACCTTGTTCTTCTATCATGGCCAAGAGAAACATGCCCCAGGTAGTGAGGTCTCATTTGCCTGGGCCCCGGAAAGGGACACATGGAGCAGAGCTGTCCCAGATAACTTGTAGGCAGTATATGAGAATAAATGCTTATTTGTGTGTGACACTGAGTTTTAGAGTGGTTTCGTTAGGCAGTATTACTGAGGCAATATAAGAATTACAGAATGTTCTGTAAGAATGTAATACAGGGCATTATAGAATGTTCATTTAGGTTGGTTCTAATTTTTTGTTATAAACAATTTTGTAATTAATACCCATCTTTTTAAAGATATCTTGTGTCCAGACACAGTGGCTCATGACTGTAGTTCTAGCTACTCAGGAGGTTGAGGTGGGAGGATCGCTTGAGCCTGGAAAGTTAGGCTGCAGTGAGCTGTGATTGCACCACTGCACTGCAGCCTGGGTTACAGAGCAAAACCCCATCTCAAAAAAAAAAAAAAAAGAAAAAGAAAAAAGGAAAAAGAAAGAAAATACCTTGTAACTCTAAGCCAGATAAGTTCCCAGAAATATAATTGCTAGATGAGAGCTTAGTATTTTTGAAGCCACATAATATTGATAGTAATAAATATTAATAACATTAATATTTGTTGAGCATTTCCTATATTTTAGACTCTCTTTATTTATTTATTTTTTTGAGACAGAGTCTCACTCTGTTGCCCAGGCTGGAGTGCAGTGGTGCGATCTTGGCTCACTGCAACCTCTGCCTCCTGGGTTCAAGTGATTCTCCTGCCTCAGCCTCCTGAGTAGTTGGGACTACAGGCACGCACCACCACACCCGGCTAATTTTTGTATTTTTTTAGTAGAGACAGGGTTTCACTATATTGGCCAAGCTGGCCTTGAACTCCTGACCTCAGGTGATCCGCCCACCTCAGCCTCCCAAAGTGCTGGAATTACAGGCATGAGCCACCATGCCCAGCCATATTCTAGACTCTTAGTCTTTTATGTGTCAAGAACTGTAAAGGGTCTGAGAGTTGACCTTACTTGCAAGCTAAGAAGTTATTTTGCCACAGTTTCATGGATGCTGGCAGAGACCTGAAACTCCTAGGTCAGAGATAAAGGACTTTGTTATTCATGACACAGCAAGCAGCATGATCATCAGCGTGTTTGCATTAGCTGCTCTTGACCCAAAGTACCAGAGGGACATCACGTATCAGTCCAGATGGGTGCTTGTACATGTAGCAGGTTGTGTTTCAGTAGGTGATCCCTGAGTTTAGTGAATCCAACTTTTTTATAATTGGTGGTAAGCAAGACTGCTCTTTGCTTCAGAGGAAGACATTATTTCCATTTTCCACTGCTGTTCCCTATGCAAATATTCTTGAAAAGATAGTCCGAAATAAAGGGCATTCAGTGCCTTTTCTAATAAGTCATGTAGAAATGGGAAAGACCTATAGACAATTGTCTCCTAACGGTATTTATTAACTTAATACTCTCTACTTTACAAATATGGAAACTAAAACACAGAGAGTGTAAGGAACTTACCCAAGATCACACAGCAAATGAATAGTAGAGCCAGGCATATTGGTTAATTTTTTCATTATCATTTAAAACAGTAGCCTTTTTGAATTTATTAAGCTGTTCCATTTATATAAGAAAAAAATTGTATCTTGGTAGCGCTGTAGCTAGAGGGAATGTTTTCCATGAACAGTTATTTAAAGAAGCCGGGATGCTTTCCAGGAAGAGAATGTATGGGGATAGAAAATGAAAGCAGCCAAGCTGTCAAAAGTTTCAAAAGACAATATGCACTTCAGGGCTAATGTAGAAACTTGATTTTTTGTCAATATGTTTGATTGATGTACTACCTCAATGAGTTTCTCTACTGATCGTTATGAGGAAGCAACAAAGAAACCAATGTGAATATGGATTTTTCTATTTGTTGAGGGCCAGAGGAGAAACAATTCTACTTTGTAATATAATCATATCAAAGAAGGTTTTATAAAGATTTAGCCTTTTACCATCTGATAATTGTCTCACTGAGATATCCAAGTGATACCTTGAGCTCAATTTTAATGATTTTAGTGGAATATATATTCTTGTATTCTGTAGGGGGTTACCACTATTGTAACAATAAGGTGTCATCTGTACCTGAATATAATTAATATCTAGAAAGGAATCAGAGAACCTTTCCGATAAAGGAAAAAAATCCTGAGAAATAAGATTTATAAACCAATTGTTTTGAATTCAATGTTTCGGGAAAATGTTATTTTGATTTCCACTTTTGTCACCCACTGAAATTTCCTACATCTTTGATGAGACATTTTGTTGTTGTAATAATGACTTCTAGAGACAGGTCTCACTCTGTCACCCAGGCTGGAGTGCAATGGCATGATCATAGCTCACTGTGCCCTCAAATTCTTGGCCTCAAGCGATCCTCCCTCCTCAGCCTCCCAAAGCTCTGGGATTATAGGCATGAGCCACCAGGCTAGCTGTCTTTTGTTTTTTGAAGGGCTGGATTAATCATGAGCATTCCTATTGTTTTCAGGAATACAGTCAGCCCTCCATATCCGTGGGTTCCCCATCCATGGATGCAACCAACCATGGATCAAAAATATTAGGAGAAAAAAACTTGCAAAAAGTTCCACAAAGCCCAGTGCAGTGGCTCATGCCTGTAATCCCAGCACTTTGGGAAGCCAAGGTGGGTGGATCGCTTGAGCTCAGGAGTTCGAGGCCAGCCTGGGCAACATGGTAAAACCTTGTTTCTAAAAATTAGCCAGACATAGTGGTGTGCACCTGTAGTCCCAGCTACTTGAGAGGCTGAGATGGGAAGATTGCTTGAGCCCAGGAGGTTGTTGAGGCTGCAGTGACCCATGACTGAGCCACTGCAGTAGAGAGAGACCCTGTCTCAAAGAAAAAAAAAAAAAAGTTCCATAAAAACAAAACTTGAATCTGTGGGGCACCACCTACTACATTGAATCCACATAAATGAGGTGATGTGTAGGCATAGTACTAGGTATTAAAAACAACTTAAAGATAATTTAAAGTATAGGAGAGGATTGCATAGGTTACACGCAAATAATGTGCCATTTTATGTAGGGGATTTGAGCATTCCCTGATTTTCTTATCTACAGGGGTCCTGGAATGAATACCCCCATGGATACCAAGAAACAACTGTACTTATCTGAATGTATTACTTGGATTCAATTTATCTAATCAGTTATTTAGGACATATATGTATGTACACGTTTTTCATATTTTTTTTAAGAAAGACATAATTTTCCCACAAATCTACAGAAAGAATAGTGTTATATAGTTCATTCCAGAAATAAAACAACTCCATTCTATTTATCTGATTTATTGGCTTCTGGAATTCAAAGACATACTAAATATCCAAAATGCAGCTGGGTCTCAGGAACAAATGAACCAAAGTTATGACTGCAGTTATAACATTTCACTCAGATATTGAATTCTAAATAACCATATTATATATATTTTTTCCAATCAGTTTTCCTATTATTGTATAGGTTTTCTTGTGCAAAAATTGTGTGAAAGAGGCACTGGCTGTGCTCGGGACATACATTTAGAACACATATGAAAATGACAATTCTCACAGTCACCATGTAGATGGAGCACAGATTTTGAGGAGAAGGATCGGACATAGGGAGACCCTCAATGACAGCCTCTACAGAGAATCTGTAGTCTCCTTTTCTTTCATCCTGATTTTTTACAGCAAGTTGCAGTTTACTCTTTCTTTGTATGCATGATGCCTCAAATGAATTGGAAAATAGGCAGAGAAGGATATAAATAATAAAAACAAAATAACAAAATCTGTGTTGATAATACTCTGTTACCAAACCCAAAGGTTAAGAATGCAGAACAAATCAATCATTCAGTTCTGCTACATATGTTATAGACTTTCAGATTTGGATGTATAATGATTACCTCTATTTTCTTCAATGAAGCCCAGGTAATCACAATGCTAACAGATTGATTGATTCATTCATTTATTCAACAAACTTACACTGAGATCTTATTACATGCGAGAAACTATGCCACATATTTGAATAATGCATTTATTTTATTTTTAAATAGGTTATACATTCAAATGATTAACATAGATGCAAAAATCCTCAATAAAATACTAGCAAACCAAAGTCAACAGCACACTAAAAGGATCATATGCCATAGTCAAGTAGATTTGTTCCTGCTGTGCAAGGATGGTTCAACATACACAAATCTATCAGTGTGACATAACACATTAACAGAATGAAGGATAAAAACCATATATGATCATCTCAATAGATGCAGAAAAAACATTTGACAAAATTGAACATCCTTTTATAACAAAACTCTCACCAATTAGCTATAGCAAAAACATACCTTAACATAATAAAGGCCATGTATGACAAGCCTACAGCTAACATCATACTCAAAAGTGAAAAGTTGAAAGTTTTTCCTCTAAGATTACAAACAAGACAAGCATGCCCCTTCTCACCACTTCTATTCAACATAGTGTTGCAAGTTCTAGCCAAAGCAGTTAGGCAAGAAAAATAAATAAAAGGCATCTAAATCAGAAAGAAAAATGTGAAATTGCCTCTGTTTTCAGATGGTATGATCTTATATATATATAGAAAATTCTAAAGACTTCATTAAACAAATGACAAGGCTAATAAATTCAGTAAATTGTGAGATACAAAATCAGCCTACAAAAATCAGTTATGTTTTTCTACACTAACAGTGAACTATCTGAAAAAGAAATTAAGAAAACGATCCCTTTTAAAATAGCATAAAAAATAAAATACTTAGGAATCAATTTAACCAAGGAGGTGAAAGATCTATACGACAAAAACTCTAAAACATTGATGCAAGAAATTGAAGAAGACACAAAGAAATAGAAAGATATCCTGTGTTCATCTATTGGAAGAGTTAACATTATTAAAATGTCCATACTGCCCAGTGTGATCTCTAGATTCAATGTAATCTCTACTAAAATTCCAGTGGCATTTTTCACAGAAATAGAAAAAAACCCCAACAATCCTAAAATTTATATGAAATTACAAAAGACCCCAAACAGAGAAAACCATCTTGAATAAGAAGAACAAAGCTGAAGACATCTTTCAAACTATATTGCAAAGCTGTAGTAATCAAAACAGTGTGGTACTGGCATAAAAACAAACACACAGACCAGTGGAACAGAATAGACAGCCAAGAAATAAACCCATACATATTTGGTCTACTAATTTTCAGCAAAGGTGACAAGAATACACAATGGGAAAAAAATAGATTCTTCAATAAATGGTTCTGGTAAACTGGATATCCACATGCAGAAAGAAAGAAAGAAAAGCAAACAAATAGATAAATAATTAAATTGAACTCTTCTCTTACACCATACACAAAAATCAATTTAAAAGGGATTAATGACTGAAACATAAGACCTGAAACTATAAAAGTCCTAGAAAAAAACATAAAGGAAAACTTCACAACATTGATCTTGGCAATAGTTTTTCAGATCTGATACCAAAAGGCCAGGCAACAAAAACAGAAATGAGCAATGTACAGTAATAAAACTAAATGTACCTAATGTACAGTATCAAACTAAAAAGTTTTTGCATAACAAAGAAAAAACCCAACAAAATTAAAAGGCAGCTTATGAAATGGTGGCAAATATTTGTAAACCACATATCCAATAATGAGTTGATATTCAAAATATGTAAGGAACTCATAAAACTCAATAGCAAAAAAAAAACAAAACCCTAAATAACCCAATTTAAAAATGGGCAAAGGACCTGAATAGACATTTTCCCTTAAGAAGACATACAATGTCCAACAACTATATGAAAAGATGCTCAACCTCACTAATCATCAGAAAAATGCAAATTAAACTGAGATATCCCCTCACGCTGAGCTATCACCTCACACTTGTTAGGATGGTTATTACCAAAACATCAAAAGATAACAAGTGTTGGCAAGAATGTGGAGAAAAGGGAACCCTTAGACATTTTTTGTGAGAATGTAAATTGGTACAGTTGTTATGGAAAACAGCATAGAAGTTTCTCAAAAAAATTAAAAATAGAATCACCATGTGATCCAGAAATCTCACTTCTGGGTATGTATCTAAAGAAATTGAAATCAGTATGTCAAAGGGGTATCTGCACTCCCATGTTCATTGCAGCATTATTCACAACAGCCAAGATGTGGAAACAACCTAAGTGTCTGTCAACAGATGAATGGATAAAGAAAATGTGGTATACATATAAAATGGAATATTATCAAGCCTTAAAAACTAAGTAAATCTTGCCATTTTCAACAACATGAATTAAACTTGGAGACATTATGCTAAGTGACAGAAACCAAACACAGAAAGACAAAACTGCATGATCTAATGTATATGCGGAATTTAAAGAAAAGTGGAACTCATAGAACAGAGAATAGAATGGTTGTTACCAGAGGCTGTGGAGAAGGGGACAAAAGAAGATATTGGGGATACAAACCTTCAGCCATAAGGTAAATAAGTACTGGTGACCCAATGTACAGCATGATGGTATATTAGTCCATTCTCGCATTGCTATAAGAAACCACATGAGACTGGGTAATTTATGAAGAAAAGAGGTTTAATTGATTCACAGTTCCACAGGCTGTACAGGAAGCATGACTGGGGAGACCTCAGGAAACTTACAATCATGGCAGAAGTTGAAGGGGAAGCAGGCACATCTTCACCTGGCGGAGCAGGAGAGAGAGCAAAGGGAAAGGTGCCATACAGTTTGAACAACCAGATGTCCTAAGAACTGTATCATGAGACAGCATTAAGGGGATGGTCTAAACCATTAGAAACCACCAGCATGATCCAATCACCTCCCACCAGGCTCCACCTCCAACACTGGGGACTACAGCTCAACATGAGATTTGTGTGGGGACACAGAGCCAAACCATATCAGATAGCTGTAGTTAATAATAATGTACACTTGAAAGTTGCTAAAAGAGTAGATCTCAAGTATTGTCATTAAAAAAATAAAAGGTAGGCCAGGCACGGTGGCTCACGTCTGTAATCCCAGCACTTTGGGAGGCTGAGGCGGGCGGATCACGAGGTCAGAAGATCGAGACCATCCTGGCTAACATGGTGAAACCCTATCTCTACCAAAAAGACAAAAAAAAAAATTAGCCAGGCATGGTGGCAGGCCCCTGTAGTCCCAGCTACTCGGGAGGCTGAGGCAGGAAAATGGCGTGAACCTGGGATGTGGAGCTTGCAGTGAGCTGAGATGGCGCCACTGCACTCCAGCCTGGGCGACAGAGCGAGACTCCATCTCAAAAAATAAATTAATTAATTAAATAAAATAAAGTTAATTATGTTAGGTGATTGATATGTTAATTAGTTAGATTGTGGTAATCATTTCACTATGTATACATATATCATACATATATCAAAACATCATGTTGTATATTTAAAATATATCCAATTTTTATTTATCAACCATATCTCAATAAAGCTGGGGAAAAACTCCAAATGATTTTAAATCAAAATAATCCTAAAAGGTATACACTGTAAAGTTTTATTCTCACAAAGGTTCCCATCTGCTTCTCTTCCCGTCACATATCCTATAGGCGGAGTGATCATACATTGTGGTTTCCCAAGAACATTTCTTCCAGTTTATGCCTTTTTTCTTGGTTTAATTATTAATAGTGCCCCCATTTACTCTCAGAAGTTTAACTAATAAACATGAGAGGAAAAAAATCAATGAATTTGAAAACAAAAGCATTAGAAAAAAATTAATGAAACGAAAAGCAGATTCTTCTAAAAAGTCAATAAAATTGATAAACTTCTAGCCAGACTGACAAAGAAAAAAAGGGAAAAGACAAAAATTACCAATATTGGAAATAAAAGAGGGGCTATCATGACAGACCCCCATAGAAATTAAAATGATAAAACAAATACAGGAGGTCCTCAAAGTATGTCATTTCATTCAACTTTGATGAGGCTGATTAACAAAAAATTGATTAATGGCACACTGTCTGTGTAGAGTTTGCACGTCCTCCTCGTGTCTGTGGGTTTTCTCTGGTTACTGCAGTTTCCTCCCAAATCCCAAAGATGTGCATATGAGGTAAACCGCTGTGCTAAATGGTCCCCGTGTAACTGATTGTGTATGTGTGTGCATGTTAGTGTGTGTGTGTGTGTGCCCTGAGACAGGGTGGCATCCTACCTAGGGCTGGTTCCTGCCCTGTGTCCTGAGCTGCGGGGATAGACTCTGGCCACTCAGAACCCTGAACTAGGATAACTGGGTAAAAGCTCTGGCCACCCACAACCTTGAACTGGGATAACTGGGTAAATAATTATCTTACTTGTTTTTATTAATCTTTTTTTTTTTTTTTTTTTCTGAGACAGCGTCTCACTCTATCGTCCAGACTGGAGTGCAGTGGCTCAATCTTCGCTCTCTGCAACCTCCGCCTACTGGGTTCAAGTGCTTCTCATGCTTCAGTCTCCTCAGTCGCTGGGACTTCAGGCACGTGCCACCATGCCCAGCATTTTTGTATTTTCAGTAGAGACGGGGTTTCACCACCTTGGCCAGGCTGGTCTTGGACTCCTGACCTTGGGTGATCCACCCACCTCGACCTCCCAAAGTTCTGGGATTACAGGCGTGAGCCACCGCGCCTGGCCTATTAATCTTTCTTAAATGTATGTATAGCTCTCATTTATTTCAATATTTAATATTAGAAGTGTTTTGGCCTTTATTTAGAAATTTGGTGATGTTTTTGTGACCAGAAGTATGTCACAGGCACCTAACTCTCGTTTATATCAATTAGGCTATAATAAAAGTGGTTTCCTTAAACTTTCAATTAAAGTTGCCATTTCCAAGAACCTGTTGAGGATGTTAAGTAAGGACTTACTGTCCTGAAAACAACTGTATGCCCATAAATCCAACAACTTAGATAAAACAGACCAATTCTTAAAATACACAAGCTACCTAAACTCACTAAAAAAAAAAAATAGTCCTACAACTATTAAATAAATTGAATTTGTAGTTAAAAACTTTTCAATAAAGAAAGTTCCCTGCCCATATATTTTACTGCAAAATTCTAGAAAACATTTAAGGAAGAAACAATAACAGTTCTATACAATCTTTTTCTGAATTTATAAGAGAAGGAAACAGTTCCCCATGCATCTTATGAAGCTAGCATTACCCTAATAGCAAAACCAGATAACAACAGTATAATGAAAGAAAAATAAAGACCAGGCCAGGTGCGGTGGCTCACACCTATAATCGCAGCACTTTGGGAGGCTGAGGCGGGCAGATCACTTGAGGCCCAGAGTTTGAGACAAGACTGGCCAACATGGTGAAACCCTTTCTCTTCTAAAAATACAAAAATTAGCTGGGTGTGATGGTAAGTGCCTGTAGTCCAAGCTACTTGGGAGGCTGAGGCCCAAGAATTGCTTGAATCTAGGAGGTAGAGGTTGCAGTGAGCTGAGAGCACACCATTGCACTCCAGCCTGGGTGACAGAGACTCTGTTTCCAAAAAAAAAAGAAAAAGAAAGACCAATATCCCCCACAAACATAGACACAAGAATACTCAACAAATTATTATTAAATTGGGTCTAGAAATATATAAAAAAGGAAAATACAGAATGATTAAGTGGGATTTATCCAAAGAATGCAAGATTGTTTCAATTTGGGAAAACTCAACCAATGTAATTTACCAGATTACCAGACTAAAGAAAAAGAACATGATTATATAAATGGCATTTGACAAATTCAAATTTCTTCCCAAAAAAACTCTCCAGCAGACTAGAAATGAAAGGAAATTACCTGGATATGATTAAGGACAACTGTAAAAACCGATGACCAACATCATACTTAATGGGAACAAGATAAGGACATCCTTCTTTCACCACTGCTATTCAATATCATAGTAAAAGTTTTAGCCAGTGCAACGAGGCAAGAAAAACAAAGTCATTCAGATTGAAAGGGAAATAAAAAACTCTATTTGCAGATGTCAGAATTGTTTATGTAAAAAAATCCCAAATAACATACAAAAAAAATTCTAAAGCTAGTCCTAAAACTAGTAAGAGAGTTTAGCAAGGTCATAGGATAAGAGCTCAAAATACAAAAGTCAATTATATTTCTATATACTAGCAACAAACAATGGATTTGAAATTAAAAAAAAACTATTAACAAAAAGTGGAAAACTTAAATACAAATCTAACAAAATATATAGTATCTATATGTTGAAAACTATAAGATACTAATTAAAGAAACCAAAGAAGACCTTAGATATGTGGAGAGATATATTATCTTGGTTTGGATTAAAAATTATATGGTCACACTATCTACACAGGTAATAAAAGGTACTTTTATTTATTTCTTGTGTATATTCCCAGTGCTTATTTATACAAATATAAAATTCTTATCCCCCTTGGTGTTACACAATACCACACTTGTTCAACTTAAAATATATCCTATACAATTTTCCATATAAGTACATAGACATTTTCCTCATAAAAAAATTTTTATCGTGAAAATAATTTTAGACATACAGAACATTTGTAAGAATGGCATAGTAAACACTCACATACCACCACCTGGATTTCCTTATTTTCTTTGATAAACATGGTTTTTGATTGTGTGAAGTTAATTCATATATTTCTCATTGCATAGTTAGATGCTGAAAATTCTGTCTTACCCCACTGCTGTCAGATGGGGTGGAGAGTGGTAGGAGATGGAGTCTAACCAAAATGCATAAGCTTTGAAGTGAGATAGAGCCAACTCCAAATAACCATTCTGCCACTTATTGGCTGTATGACCTTTAGGCAAGTTACTTAACTTCCCCCGGTGTCAGTTACTTCATCAGTAAAATGAGAATATAACTACTACACCAAAGGTTACAGTCAGAATCATGTGTGGTGGTGTTATAAAGTACAAAAGAGTACTTTAATCTTAGGAAATGTAAAATACGGCTGCAGCAGTGTCATCATAGCCTTGACCTTATTCATAAGTTTGGTTAATGCAACAAGGTGAAAATCTACCTGACTATAAAATTTAGTTGGTGGAGCTAAGTGACAGAGACCTTATGAGAAGCACTGTTACCCTTGGCCAATTCAATTAATAGAATTATCTTCTCAGCCTTGGCCAGGCGCGGTGGCTCACGCCTGTAATCCCAGCACTTTGGGAGACCGAAGCGGGCGGATCATGAGGTCCAGAGATCGAGACCATCCTGGCTAACATGGTGAAACCCCGTCTCTACTAATAATACAAAAAAATTAG
This sequence comes from Pongo pygmaeus, assembly GCF_028885625.2. NCBI lineage: Eukaryota > Metazoa > Chordata > Mammalia > Primates > Hominidae > Pongo > Pongo pygmaeus. Next base: position 96,658,541 of record NC_072384.2, read on the forward strand.
CGGGGTGTGGTGGCAGGCACCTATGGTCCCAGCTGCTGAGGAAGCTGAGGCAGGAGAATGGCGTGAACCCGGGAGGCAGAGCTTGCAGTGAGCAGAGATCCAGCCACTGCACTCCAGCCTGGGCCACAGAGCAAGACTCCATCTCAAAAAAAAAAAAAAAAAAAAAAAAAGAATTATCTTCTCAGCCTTGGGCTGATTCACCAGTTCATTAAAAAGCCAAAGACTCTTTCAAATCCTAATCTTTATACCCAGAGCCAATACTTTACCAAAATATCTGGATTGCCCACATAAGGTGAGGAACCAGTTAGTGAATTTGCCATTTTTATTCTTTTATTGTACCAACAAGATATGAAAACTTTGGGTGTTTTGTTTGCATTTCTTTGTCCACGGAATACATTTCCAACTCCAAGGGGAAGTAGTTGCAGGGAACTTTACTGCCATTCGTGTAACTACAATGTCCAATCATTTGCAGCATATATTCTATTTGGAGGCCTTTTCCTGGCTTACAAGTAGAGAGTGAAACACAGCCTCTATTAGTAGAGCTGTTCAAAATTTATTCATTCACTCACCTAACAAAAACTTTCCAAACGCCTACTGTGTGCCGGGCATTGTACTTGGTGTTGAAAAGAAAAAAACAAATTCCTGTCCTTAAGTAGCTTACAGCTCAAATAAGGGGAAATAAGATACATTGACAATTATGAAGTGCTTTGGGAGAGAATAGAATGGCTTCACAGAAGAGGCTAAGTTTCTGTTGAACTGGTGAGACTGACAAGAGGAAGGCCATGAGCAGCAGTGAGCATAACCTGCAAGCACAAAGACATTCTATGGTAGCAGGCTTGAATTCAGAGTTCCACTGGGGCACTAAGGGCAGAGTAGGCTGGAGGGTTCGGCTGAAGCTATTACCAGTTTGGTCTTCATCCTGCTCAACGGAAAACTTTTAGTTCAATGGTGGAATCATTAAATGTTTTCAAGCAAAGACCTGAGATAATCAGATTTACTTTTTAAAAAGATCTGGTAGCCATATGAAGGATACTCTGGAAGGGGTAATAGGAAAACCAGTTAGGAGACCATCGAAGTGAAAGAGAATGTGGTCTTCATGGAATAGCTAGGATTTCCATGAATGAAATGATCTTGTTTGATAAATGGGGTAATGTCTGAGAACTATTTATCAACTGAAAATCAAGAGGGAAATCAGCAAGAAAATCGGTATGTTTGGCATTATTTTAATCAAAATCCTAGCAGAATTTTTGTAGGTATCAACAAGTTGATTCAAAAAATTTGGGAGAAAGTTAAAGGAACTAGAAAGTTAAAGGAACAGCCAAAACAAATTTGAGAAAGGACAAAGTTGGAGAACTATACTCCCTGATTTCAAGTTTATTGAAGACTTCAGGTCCTTTTCTCTAACTTCGTAATTGCTTAAGTTCTTATACGGTTTGCCAGACGGTGAATAGGGGAAAACAAATGAAAAACACGAATTTAATCAGTTTGGTTCCCTGACTGCTGCTTAATATGGAGATTTGAGAAGGTGAAAACTCTCATTACACAAAAACACGTGGATACACGGATCACTCATCTCTTAATTCCACTGATAAACCAGAGGTCATTGCAAGATAAAACATACATAATGAAAATAATTGGCTCTTTGCACTGACGCTTTAAAATACATTTTCATTTCCTATTAAAAGCTTTATTTGGTCCCTTTCTCTGAATAATGTATGCAGTGCTCATTTCTCCTTCACCGGATCGGCTCAAAGCTTGATGAATATGGCTGTGGTTTGATGGGCAGTCTCTGCATCTCACATTGAGGCTCCGCTATGAAAAGAATTAGAATAGCAAGATCAATTGTCAGGCTAAGTAAATGAGGTCTCATCTCGGATCTGATTGCTTATATGAGAGGGCTGAAGTGATTCTTGGCTGCACTCTCAGGGAGAAGAGAGAAATGCATTTTAATTGCCCTGGCAGGGATAACAGGTGTTCTGTCCAGCTACCAAAATGCAAAGCCGTGTCGTCTTCGCACTATAGAAGGCTTTCCCTTAAGTGGGAATACATATTCTTAAAGCAAAACAACTCAGAAACGTTGGCGTGGTGATGCACGCCTGTAATCCCAGGACTTTTGGGAGGCCGAGGTGGGCGGATGGCTCGAGCCCAAAGAGACCAGCCTGAGCAATATGGTGATAACCCCGCCTCCACGAAAAAACACAAAAATTAGCCAGACGTGGTGGCGCGCGCCTGTGGTCTCGGATACTGGGGAGGCTGAGATGGGAGGATCGCTTAAGCTCGGGAGGTCGAGGCTGCAGTGAGTCGAGATTGCAACACCGTAATCCACCCTGGGCGACAGAAGAAGACTCTATCTCAAAAAAGCAAACCACCAAAAAAACCAGGAACAGTTCAATGCTCTTTTTCGTTTCATAGCTACTTACACTCAGATTTACAAATACCTATTAACTTGTCGACAGGGCAAGAAATAATTTATGCCGAAGAGACGAAAGACCAGAGAACAGATTTCTGTGTTTTACTCTCCATGTGGCCATCATGGACGAGGAAGAAGAGGGACTTGATTTTTCCTTTAACGAGAAGAATGTTTAAGCTCTGAATTTTTAACCAATTTTTATGCTCTTTACTCTGCTGTAGGGTATGTATTTACCAAGATTAGCAGAACACCGCGTGTTCACCAGGCAGAGACAAGTCACTGTGAAGTGGGCAGCACAGGACCTCCCGGAGGGCGGGGGCCGGAAACTACATATCCCGGCGTGCCCCGCTCGCGAGCACAATGGAGCCCGTCGTCATTTGGTTCACGGCGCTACGCATTCCCTGAGCGCCGCCGGATGCCGGCCTGGGTCCCGCCCAGGGCGGAGGGCCCTCCTGGGCCGGGAAAACTACAGTTCCCGACATGCCCTGCCACGGGTGCGCCTGCGTACCGGAGCTACTGCGCCGGGGAGCGGGTTGGTTTAAAATGCTGTGTTAGTTCCGTGGAAACCCGCTCGCCTGCTGCAGTACGGACCCTCAGGCGGACAGATGGACTGTAGGGTGAGGCTGCCGGGCCCTGGGCTAGTGAGCGGTCGTCGGAGGCTCGTGGGGGAGAGTCGTCGTCTCAGATAAGGACAGTCACCACTCCCTGGCGCCCTCTCCCTGTCCTGACGGAGTCCAGTCTCCCTCCCTGGACCTAAGGGCCCTGATTTAAGGCGCTTCGTCGTTGGCTGCCGGTGAAAGCCATTTAGGAGCGAAGATTGCATTGGCCTGGCTCCGGCTGAGGGATGGGGGATAGCCACCGAAGCCTCCAGATAAGCCCAATACCACCTTCATTTATGTGTTAAACTGGAGTTTAATAGGTTCCTGGGAAGGCTATTTCGGCGTTAATGTTTGATTTTTGCCACCAGTTAATCCTCCCTGGCTTGCTTACCAGAATGTAGGTGTCAGGAATTTGCGCTTGCTCTTTACGGTTTCCGCAGTACCTGGCGCTCTTGCTAGAACGGAATAGACATTCGTTAAATTCCTGTCGAAGTATTCTCCTGTTTATTTACCACCTATAATTTCCCAGGCACTGTACTAGGCTCTAAAGATAGAAAAATGTTTACTTTTAACCACACTTTGGAGAAGTTCGTATTAGTCCGTCTTAAATGCCCCCCCCCCACATGCTTCTAATTTGTTAATCTTGGCGTGCTCAGGACTAGGTCCTGTTCTCTGTTATCCTGCCTTATGGTTTTCTTGAGCTCTTCAGAAATTAATCTCCAGTCCACACCTCACCCCCAAACTTCAGATCCACAAATTCAATAATGTATTTAGTATCTTTCATGTTTTAAATTTGACATTTTAAAAACTACTCTTTATCTTTTCCACAAAACGGATTCTTCCTTAATAAGTTTGCATTGTCTCAGTGATAGCACCATCCAGGCCAAAAACCTTGTAGTAATCTTGGCTTCTTCCTTTCCCTCATATCTCATATCTAATGCATCAGCAAAAGCTATCTTTCAAGTATATCTAGCCACTAACCACTTCTTACAGTAGGAATACCGCTGCTGTCACCTTGGTTCTAACCAGCAGCATCTCTACTTCTGCTCTTGTTCTTCCACCATTTGGAGTGGGAGGGAGTCAAAGTGATCCAGTTAAAAGGAAAGTTAGATAGCATTCCTCAGCTATAGACCTCCAGTGGCTCTGAGAATCACTGACAGCAAAAGCCAAACTTTTACAATGGCCTTCAAGGCTCTGTGTATTCTGGTTTATTTATTTATTTTTTTGAAACGGAGTCTCACTCTGTCTCCCATGCTGGAGTGCAGCAGTCTCAGCTCACTGCAAGCTCCGCCTCCCGGGTTCACACCATTCTCCTGCCTCAGCCTCCCGAGTAGCTGAAACTACAGGCGCATGCCACCACGCCCGGCTAATTTTTTTTTTGTATTTTTAGTAGAGACGGGGTTTCGCCATGTTAGCCAGGATGGTCTCGATCTCCAGACCTCGTGATCCACCCGCCTCGGCCTCCCAAAGTGCTGGGATTACAGGCGTGAGCCACCGCGCCCGGCCATATTTTGGTTTTATTATTACTCTCTGACCTCATCTCTCAATGTTCTCTGTGCTACTCCTTCCTCTGCAGCCAAACCCACCTCTTTATTGTGTGTGGACTCAACAGACCTTCTAACTTCAGGCCTTTGCACTTGCTGTTTCCGTCTTCTGGGCCTTTCTGCCCTCTGATATCTATATAACAGGTCTTTGCTCAAATGTTATGAGGCCTTCTTTGACCACCCTGTTTAAAATGAAAATCTGCCCTGTAGCCTCCATCCCATGTTCTTTCCTGTTTCATTCTCCTCCTTTGCACTTATCACCAATAAACAAACTATGTATTTTACTTACTGTCTGTCTTCTTCAGCTGGAATATAAGCTCCACGAAGGCAGGGAGTTTTGTCAGTACTGCTCTACCCCGCCCCTGCCCCCTGCCCCCTGCCCCATTGCCTATAACAGTGTGTGGCTCATGGTAAATGTTCAGGAAATATTTGTTAGATGTGTGAGTGAATGAAGACAGTGTTACCATATTATTTTCCAGTGGTTGTGATAAACAACATTGACTCCCTGGACTGTTATTTTGGAACCAACAGCATATACTTGTATATGCTTTTGCCATTGTACACCTATTGCCAGGTGTAAGAATGGAGCCTGTGTCCACAGAAGCACGTGTTCTCTTTTCAAAGTCATCTGGCTTTTACTGGTATATTACTTGTGACAGTGGTCTTTTTCTTGCCATGCTTTCCATAAGGTTACCTGCCTAGAAGCTCTTTGGAAATATTCTCCCTAAACATTAAGACAGAATTCTATTAGTTTAATAATGATATGTGCATAGAAATTAGTTATGAATGAACTTTTTTAAAAATAAAAGTTTATATCAGTATTTTTATTACTGTTACTATCAAGCGTTAGGACTTAGATTCAAGGCAGCAATCAATATTTGCTCCTTTTCAAACACAACAAAGCACAGATATGTTGAAGCTGTTGTCTCTTTGCTAGAATGTCAGCCATTACAGGTAGATTCTTTTCATGTAAGACTGTGCTTCTTAGACTATGAGCCATAGAACTATGACTTATAAGGATCTGCCAGGTGGCCAATGGAGAGTGTTTGTGTATTTATGTATGTAGGGGTGTGGGTGGCATTTCTGCTATCCCTGCTTTGGGCCTACCAGATGGGGAGGACAGGCAACGGTATGAACAACTGCAGTGAAAATAAGAATCTCTAAATTTAAGCCCCAACTTGGTAGATTAATTTACTGGATTGAAAGTTCTTGTCTCATACTTTAACAGCCTCCCAGATACTCGGGGACTCTGCCTGGTGGCTTTAAGGCTGTCCTCTTGCTACTCAGCCATCACTGCCCCCTCCCTTGCTTCCAAGGACTCTCCTGACCTTGGCATTGTTTGATTTTTGTTTTTGTTTTCCCATGGTGGGAAGTGGAGGTGGTGGTTGGGAGGGAAGATTTTTCACTAACCCTCAGACTTGTTTTCATTTTTATTTTTTTAGAGACAAGGTCTTGCTTTGTCAGCCAGGCTGGGGTACAGTGGCACAATCATAGCTCACTGCAGCCTCTACCTCCTGGGCTCAAGTAATCCTCCTGCCTCAGCCTCCCAAGTAGCTAGGGCTACAGGCACAGGCCACCGTGCCCAGCTCATTTTTAAAAATTTTTGGAAGAGAATAGGGTCTTGCCATGTGGGCCAGGCTGGTCTGGAACTCCTGGCCTCAAGTGATCCTCCCACATAGGCCTTTCTAAAATGCTGGAACTACAGGCATGAGCCACTGTGCCTGGCTATGAGATCTGTTTTTAGTAAATCCCCAAAGGCTAGATTGGCTTATTTAATTTTTGTATCAGCAACTTTGATGACCTGAACAGGATTCTCAGCGATTGACTAAGAGGATATTTTAAGGACAACACCATGTATTTCACTCAAAAGCTTTGTCCCCTGCCAACCATCAATGAGTGTCCAAGTCACCTCAGTCTCCCCCTTCTTAGGGTGAATTTTCTATAAACCTCCTGCCCCTCAGAGGCTGGGCCAAGTTGGTTCCTCCTTTTTGAAAGTATATTTTCTCTGTGGAAGCCTGAGAAGCTTCAGTGTAGAGCAGGGTCGGGTGGCACTCAGTGTGGATGCAAACCAAATTCCTACCGCAACATGTTGGACCTTCTTTTTTTTTTTAAACAAATGAAGCAATTTAAATGATTTGCTGTTTTGTTTTCATGGCTGAATGTACACATGTCCTGGAGAGCCACTGTAAGCATTTAATACAGATCATAGGTTCCTTAGGGAAATATCAACAAAACTAGACATTTGAACAATTACATGAAAAAATTTTAGTTGGGAATCTGCATCCTATTCAAAATATGTGGGGGAACTTCTCCATTTCCTATATTTTTTTCCAAACATAGACTTTTGCAATATGAGTATTAGTATTATGTGCTTGGCTTCTGATATAAATGAACATAGACAAGACTCTATATTATAACTAGCTACCTGGGCCTAATAAATTGCCACAGAAATTGTTCTCCCTTCCCCTCTCCGGCACTGCTTGTCATTTTTACTTCTTCCTTCTACTTGTTTTTCCATCGGCTAATGCCTGGGCCTACTGTATGTAGAAGAAAGTGACTAAAACAAAAAAAACAAAAGTTTTTTATCTCACATAAGCAGAGTTTGAATATTACTGGTTTTGCCCAAGTGTCATGTTAGTCTGAGGTTCTCTGTCATTTCCTTGTGTTTCTCAGACACTGGTGATCTTTGGCTCTTTGTTTATATTTGAGAATGAGTTGCTGCATGCCTGACTGATAGAACGCTCTGGGAATTGTAAGGGGGTAGGAAAAGACAGGTGCCGTCATTTCTCTCCTTTTTATCTAGAAAAACAAAAGTCTGCCTAGGAGCCCTTTTGCAAACTTCTGCCCAAAGTCTCTTTGGCCAGAATATATCACATGAGTGTGCCCACTGAGGCGAGGCTGGGGTCAGGGGCTTTTCTGCTTCTTTTGGAGAGAGTGCAAAGGAGCTGTGTCTGTACACACCCCATTAGCCACCCTTTCTCTACTTTTTATCCCCATCTTTGGCCTGATTTATCTCTAGGTCAGTAGCTGGACAGCAGGTGACAGAAAATAGAATGGAGGTGCTTCTTCATTGTTACCCCTCCATTCTTTCCCCACCCAGTGCTGCCCCAACTCCAGCCCTGGTTTATGGCAGCTGATCCAGCCCTATGGACTTACTCAGAGGCTCTTCCTTTTACTACTTGAGGAATACTATACTGGCTTATGTGGTAACGTTACCAGGAGTCTCCACATCTGTTTTTTGTTTTGTTTTGTTTTTTTCCAGAAATGTAGAGGAACCCTACTTCGAATCTTTTGTATGTCCAGAGATTGCATCAATATCTGCATGTTGTTGTCTTTCCTTCAGGAATGATCTGAAAAAATGAAAGTTAATTAATAGAAGGGAGCTTCTTTCACCCCATGTCCTTAAGCTGACTTAACAGCAAATCTAAAGAATGCAAAAAGCTTGTGTCAAAAAATGTTTCACAGTAGGACGTGAAAGAAAAATTCTGGTCAGAAACACCATAGTAAGAGTAAAAAGAAAGATAGGCTGGGCATGATGGCTCATGCCTGTAATGCCAGCACTTTGGGAGACTGAGGCTGGCAGATCACTTGAGGTCAGGAGTCTGAGACCAGCCTGGCCAACATGGTGAAAACCCATCTCTACTAAAAATACAAAAAAAAAAAAAAAAAAAAAAAAAATTAGCTGGACATGGTGGCACACACCTGTAATCTCAGCTACCCGAGAGGCTGAGATGGGAGGATTGCTTGAATTCACGAGGTGGAGGTTGCAGTGAGCTGAGATCACTCCATTTCAGTCCAGCTTAGGTGACAGCAAGACTCCGTCTCAAAAAAGAAAAAATAGGCCATTTTCTGGGACCTGTGGGAAGAAGATACAAAGTGAATTGGAGAGCTATTTCAGGATGAAGAAATATCCTCAGTGGGTATAGCAAGCTCAGCCCCACCATGATTCTTGCTCCCTTAAATCCTGCCACCCGTCCTCCCCACTCATGAATTCTTGCCCTGGGTCCCGGGACCACCTTTAGCAACTTGAACATGAGGTGGACCTCCCTTTCACTTCCAGGAAGGTGAGGGTCAGGGAGATACCTGATGACATAGGAAGTGGGTAGAAAGGTGTATTCCTGATATCCCAAGTCGGACCCTTGTGAACACATTCCCATACGAACACTATCGCTAGAAATGGCTAAGGTTTATAGCATGATTAGTAGAGAAATGTCTGTACAGAACGGAGTTGCAGGACAATGTTTTTAAAGTTTTCACCGATTACCTTGTCATTGAACACGATTCATTTACACGTTGGGATCACATATAAGCTAATTCTGCTTCTGTCACTAATATCTTGAAAGTATTCTCACTATTCTTATTTATTTTCATTGGGTTTTGGGGGAGGAGTCTGGAAATTTGATGTTAATAGCTGTAGAAAGGTCTTGCTCTGGCTTGAAGTTAAGGTTGCATGTTATTTTTTAAAATGCTGCTTCAATGTAGGATACATAGTTGGTAAGTCATTTATTTTATGACAGCTGTACAGAGGTCCAAGTATAGAATGTTTTTCAAGAAGGTTGAATGGTAATGTTATGATGAAAATGGCTAGTAATAAAAGCCATTTCCTCAGCAAGTCATAGGTCCTTGTGTTTGACTAATAGTGGCAAATAGAATAGACTAAATTATGGTGAAATAAACTACTCAACAATCTTAATGGCTTACAACAACATAGGTTTATTGTATGTCATGACATCTACACTGTATATCATGAATGGGTTGTGGGTCTGTTTGATGTCATTGTCACCGTGGGATCCTAGTGCATGGAGAAAGTCCTACCTGGGATGTTGCTCATCTCATAGGGGAGGGAAAAGAGACAGATGGTGAAGAACAAGCTGGCTGTTATAACTTCCACCTACATTTAATTGGCCAAAGCAGAACACATCACCATTCCTGAGTTCAACAGGACACTGATGCCTAATCCTGGCACAAGAATGGCAGTGACTATTTTTGAACAATAATAGGACCTACCACACTAAGATTGTGACTGTATTCTTAGGTACATATGGAAACTACAGTGTCCAGACCGGTCCTTTCTCCAACCCACATCAATGCTACAGCTTCTGAAACATTCACAGTACTTCAGCAAAGGATGAGAATAGTTGAGGAACAGACCAGTTCACTGAGGGATGACCTAATAATGTTGGATTTTGGTGAAAAAAGGTAACAAAAATGAACTTAGATCTCTGTAGGTTGAAGAATTTTGCTTCACTGCTTATTAAGTCACAGTACTTTAGCAGATGAGATGGATATTTGCAAAAGAACTGAGAAATAATTTTCATTTGAGCATTACTTAGAAAACATTTGCAAAATGAAGAGTTGTCATTCTGTGATAGAGCTAGAGCTACTATCACTTTTTTCCTAAGCAGATATTTAAAATGTGTTAATTAGGTATACAAACTTTGGTATTCTGTTCACTTGATTAAAAACAAACGTAATTTTTCATGTAATAAAAAAAGATTTGTTCTTATTTTAAAATAAAAAGAGACATATTAAAGTTAAAAGCTAAAATGTTGCTTCATGCCATTAATTTGGTCATTTTCTTCTCCCATATTTATTGTAAATTAAAAGAGGTTTTTGAAGTCTTTAAAAATTTTATAATTTAGAATGGGATACTAAAAAAAAATTTTTTTCCCTAGTGCTTCTAAAGAAGTTATTAAAAGTTGGATTATCAATGGCCTGCAGAATCTGTGGGTTTAAGCAGCCAATTTAGAATTTACTGGTGTGATTTTTAAAAAATTACATATATATTTCCTGAGTGTCTCTCAGGAAAGATATAAAATTAGTATAGTTGGTATAACACCCATGGAATAAATAACCCTTTAGCAGTTAAAGATTAAATTTGGTTCAGATGTTGAGTATGTTGGTAACACAATAGGAATATTTGTTATGACTTTAAAAATTTTCTAAAAACATGAATATATTGCCTCTATGCTGACTTTAATAATTAGTTCACTATAATAGAATTAACATTTAACATTTTTGTGCATATAAAATATGCATATAAAATATACATATATGCATATATATTTTAAATGCATGTATATATTATGTACCTAATTATCACACTTTAAATATTTAACATATTTTATCACTTGTTTCTACGTAACAAGAAAAGTTTTATGAATCCATATTAAACAACAATTAAAAAGTCAGTGGTCCTCATTTATCACACATGGCCTCATCTTTACCTAATAACAAGAAATATATTTAAAATTGGAGTGGTTAATAAATGCTTGTTAACTAATCTATTCTTTTTTCTTTTTTTATATTTTATTTTTAATTGAAAAATAATTGTATATATTTATGGGGTAAATGTGATGCTATGATGCATGCATACATTGTAGAATTATTGAATCAGGCTAATTAACATATCCATCACCTCACATACTTATTTCCTTGTGGCAAAAAGATTTAAAATTAGTCTTTTAAGAATTTTGAAATATATAGTACGTTATTATTAATTATAGTCAATGTACTTTGCAGTGGATCGCTAGAACTTATACCTCCTCTTAAACTGGAGCTTTGTACTCTGACGAACAATCTCTTATTCCCCTGTCCACCTCCTCACCTTTACCCAGCCTTTGTTAACTACTGTTCTACATTCTACTTCTGTGAGTTTGACTTTTTAAGATTTACATGTAAGTGAAATCATGCATATTTGTTTTTCCATGCCTGGCTTATTTCCCTATTGATGGGCATTTAGGTTGTTTCTATATCTTGGCTATTGTGAATAGTGCTACAGTGAACACAGGTGTGCATATATCCCTTTAACATACTGGTTTCAATTCCTTAAGATACGTACCCAGAAGTGGGATTGCTGGATCCTATGGCAGTTCTACTTTTAGTGTTTTGAGGAACCTCCATGCTGTTCTCCAAAATGGCTATACTAATTTACATTCCCATCAACTATGTACAGGGGGTTCCCTTTTCTCAATACCCTTGCCAACTTGTTATCTTTCATCTTTTGGATAGTAGCCATTCTAACAGGTGTGAGGTTTTCTCACCGTGGTTTTAATTTGTATTTCCCTGATGATTTGTGATGTTGAGTATTTTTTTAATGTATCAGGTTGGCCACTTGTATGTCTTCATTTGAGGAATGTCTATTCCGGTTTTTTGCCCATGTTTAAAAAATAAGGTTGTTTTCTTGTTATTGAGTAGTTTGAGTTTCTTGTATATTTTGAATATTAGTCCTTTATCAGATGTATGATTTGCAAATATCTTCTCCCAGTCTGTGAGTTGTCTCTTCATTCTGTTGATTGTTTTGATTGCTGTGCAGAAACCTTTTAGTTTGATGCATTCCTATTTGTCTATTTTTGCTTTTGTTGCCTGTGCTTTGGGAGTCATATCCAAGAAATCATTGCTGAGACCAATATCAAAGAGGTTTTCCCTCATGTTTTCTTCTAGTAGTTTTAGTTTCAGGTCTTAGGTTTTACATCTGTCTTTAATCCATTCTGAGTTGATTCTAGTATATGGGGCGAAATAAGGGCCCAATTTCATTCTTCTATATGTGGATAGTCAGTTTTCCTAATACTTGGTTGAAGAGACTGTCCTTTCCCCATTGTGTATTCTTGGCACCTTTGTTGAAAATCAATTGACCATAAATGCATGGGTTTATTTCTGGGCTATCTATTCTATTTCATTGGACAATGTGTCTTTTTGTGCTGCTACTATGCACTCTTTATTACTATATCTTTGTAATATATTTGAAATTAGCTAATGTGATGCCTCCACCTTTGTTGTTTTTGCTCAAGATTGATTTGGCTATTTTGGGTGTCTTTTGTGGTTCCATATGAATTTTCAGGTTTTTCTATTTCTATGAAGAATGACATTGGGATTTTAATAGGAATTGCCCTGAATCTGTAGATGGCTTTGGGTAGTATAGACATTTTAACAGTATTAATTCTGCTAATCCATAAACCTGGGATATCTTTCAGTTTACAGTCATGTGGCACAATAAGGGCATTTCAGTCAGTGGCAGAGTGTATATTAGTGGTGGTCCCATAAGATTGTAATGGAGCTGAAAAATTCCTATCATCTGGTGATGTCATAGTCATGGTAACGATGCAGTGCAAGGCGTCACTTTTTCTATGTTTAGATATACAAATACTATTGTTTTACAGTTGCCCACAGTATGCAGTATGGTAACATGCTATACTGGTTTATAGCCCAGGAGATACAGCCTAGGTACGGAGTGGGCTATACCATCTGTGTTTGTGTAAATATACTCTATGATATTTGTACAGTGACAGAATCACCTAACAACACATATCTCAGAATGTATCCCTGTCATTACATAACTCATTACTGTATTTGTGTCATCCTCAATTTCTTTCATCAGCCTTTTAGAGTTTTCATTGTACAGATCTTTCACCTCCTTGGTTAAACTTATTCCTGAGTACTTTTTGGATGCTATTGTAAATGGGATTATTTTAATTTCTTTTTCAGATAGTTCATTGTTGGTGAATCGAAATGCTACTGATTTTTGTGTGTTGATTTTGTATCCTGCAACTTTACTGAATTCATTTATTGTAATCGTTTTTTGGTAGAGTCTTTAGGGTTTTCTGTACATAAGATTTTGTATGTCTTCAACAAAAAGAGACAATTTCACTTCTTCCTTTCCTGTTTGGATTTCTTTTATTTCTTTTTCTTTTCTAATTGCTTTGGCTAGGATTTACAACAGTACATTGAATAGAATTGGTGAGAGTGGGCATCCTTATTTCAGTCCTGATCAGAAGCTTTCAACTTCTCACCATTGAACATGATGTTATCTGTAGGCTTTCATATATGCCCTTTATTATGTTGAGGTACATTCCTTCTGTATCTAATTTGTTGAGAGTTTTTATTATGAAACATTGTTGAATTTTGTTAAATGCTTTCTCTGCATCTATTGAGATGATTATATAATTTTTATCCTTCATTCTGTTAATACAGTGGATCACATTTATTGATTTGGGCATGTTGAACTGTTGTTGCATCTCAAGGATGAATCTCACTTGATCATGGTGAATGATCCTTTTACTGTACTGTGGAACATGGTTTGCTAGTGTTTTGTTTGTTTGTTTTTTGTTTTGTTTGTTTTTGAGACTGAGTCTTGCTCTGTCGCCCAGAGTGCAGTGGTGCAATCTTGGCTCACTGCAGCCTCTGCCTCCTGGGTTCAAGCGATTCTCCTGCCTCAGCCTCCTGCGGATCTGGGATTACAGGCACATGCCACCACGCCTGGCTAATTTTTGTATTTCCAATAAAGACAGGGTTTCACCATGTTGGTCAGGCTGGTCTCAAACTCCTGGCCTCGTGATCTGCCTGCCTCGGCCTCCCAAAGTGCTGGGATTACAGGCGTGAGCCACCATACCGGCTGCTAGTGTTTTTATTGATAATTTTTGTGTCTGTGTTCAGGAATATTGACCTGTAATTTTCTTTTAGTGTCTTTGTCTGCCTTTAATTTCAGGGTAATGTTGGCCTTGTAAAACAAATTTGATGTATTCCCTCCTCTTCAATTTTTTGACAGTTTGAAAAGAATTGGTATTCTGCATTAAATGTTTGGTAGAAATTCACAGTGATGCCATCTGGTACTGGGTTTTTATTTGATAGGAGGAAACTTTTTATTTATTACTGATTCAATCTTCTTACTCTTTATTGGTCTGTTCAGATTTTCAGTTTCTTCATTATTCAGTCTTGGTAGGTTACATGTTTCTAGGAATTTATCCATTTCTTCTAGGTTATCCAATGTGTTCTTATTTTGCTGTGTGGTTATTCTGAGGATTACCAAAAAACACAATAGGCTATTTTAAGGTGATAACAATTTAATTTTTACTGCATGCCTGAACTCCACACTTTCACTTTCCCTGCTCCCACTATTTATGTTCTTAATGTCACAAATTACATGTTTTTATAATGTGTATCCCTTGGCAAATCATTGTAGCTATAGTTGTTTTTATTAGTTTTGTCTTTTAACCTGTATACTAGAGATATAATTGATTAATAACCTGCTATTACAGCATTAGAGTGATTTGAATTTGACAGTGCTTTTACTAGTGATTTTTATGCTTTCTGGTATTTTCTTTTATTAATTAGTATCCTTTTCCTACAGCTTGAAGAACTTTCTTTAGCTTTTTTTGTAAGGTAGTGGCAATAAACTCCTCCACCTTTTGTTTGTCTGAGAAAGTCGTTATTGCCTCTTTGTTTTTGAAAGATAGCATTGCTGAGATAGTATTCTTGGTTGACAGTTTTATTTTTCTTTCAGGATTTTGACTATATATTCCACTTTTTTCTTGCCTACTAGGTTTCTGTTGAAAACTTGATCGATAGTCTAGTATGGGTTCTCTTGTATGTAACAAACTACTTTTCCCTTGATGCTTTTAAAAATTTTTGTCTTTAACTTTTGATAATTTGATGATAATGTGTCTGTGTTAGTCCATTCTGCACTGCTATAAAGGAATAGTTGAGATGGTTAATTTATAAAGAAAAGAGATATATTTGGTTCATAGTTCTGCAGGCTGTAAAAACATGGTGCCAGCACTACTCAACTTCTGTTGAGGCCTCAGGAAGCTTACAATCATGGTGGAAGGCAAAGGGGGAGTAGGTGAGTCACATGATGAGAGAGGGAGCAAGAGAGAGGAGGAGGTACCAGGCCCCTTTAAACAACCAGTGTGAACTAACAGAGAGAGAACTCACTCATTACCATGGGGAGGGCACCAAGCCATTCATGAGGGATCTGCCCCCATGACCTAACAGCTCCCACCAGGCCTTACCTCCAACAATGGAGATCACATTTCAACATGAGATTTGGAGGGGACAAACATCCAAACTATATCATTCCGCCCTTGGACCCTAAATCTTGTTCTTCTCACACTGCAAAATATAATCATCCCTTCTCAATAGTACACTAAAGGCTTATTCCAGTGTTAATTCAAAAGTCCCAAGTCTCAATTCCAAAGTCTCATCGGAGACTCAAGGCAAGTTCTTTCCACCTGTGAACCCGTAAGACAAAAAGAAAGTTATTTACTTCCAAGATACAATGTAGTACAAACATTGGGTAAACATTCCCATTCCAAAAGGAAGAAATTGGCTAAAAGAAAGGAGCAATGGGTCCCACACTTTAAAGCTCCAAAACAATCTTTGACTCTCTGTCCCACATCCTGGGCACACTGGTATGCCAGATGGGCTCCCAAGGCCTTGAGCAGCTCGATCCCTCTGGCTTTGCATGTTGCAGCCTCCATGGCTGCTCTCAAGGGCTGGAGTTGAGTGCCTGTGGCTTTTTTAGGCTCAGGGTAAAAGCTGCCAGTGGCTCTGTCTTTCTGGGGTCTGGAGGGTGGGTTCATTCCCACAGCTCCCCTGAGCAGTGCCCCCAGGCGGACTCCAGTCCCACATTTCCCTTCAGTGCTACCCTAGAAGAAGCCTGTTGCAGGAGCAGAGCCTTTGCAGAGACCTTCTGCATGGGCACCCAGGCTTTCTCATACATCCTCTGAAATCCAGGTGGAAGCTGCCAGGCCTCCTTCATTCTTGCATTCTGCATGCCTGCAAGCTTAGCACCACATGGAAACTACAAAGGCTTATGGCCTATGTCCTCTGAAGCAGTGGCCTGAGCTGTATCTGGGGTCCTTTGAGCCATGATGAAAGCTAGAGCAGCCAGGATGTGGGGAGCATTCCTGAGGTGGTGCAGGGCAGTGACACCAAGTCCCCAAAACCATTCTTTCATCCTAGGCCTCTGGGCCTGTGATAAGAGGGGCTGCTTCAAATATTTCTGAAATGCCTTCAGAGCCTTTTTGCCATTGTGTTGGCTATTAGCATTTGGCTTCCTTTTAGTCATGCTAATCTCTCTAGCAAATGGTTGCTCCACAGGCCACTTGAATTCCTTTCCTGAAAATGTTCTTTCATTCTCTACCACATGGCTAGGCTGTAAATTTTCCAAATTTTTATACTGTACTTCTCTTTTCAATATAAGTTTCAACCTTAAGTCATTTCTTTGTTCCTATATCTAATTTAGACTGTTAAAAGCAGCCACATCACTTCTGGAACATTTTACTGCTTACAAATTTCTTCTGCTGAATACCCTAGGACATCACTCTTAAATCCAGACTTCCACAGATCCCTAAGGGCATGGACACAGTACAGCCAAGTTCTTTGCTAGGGTGTCACATGGGTGACCTTTACTCTATTTTCCAATAGCTTCCTCATTTTCATCTGAGACCTCATCAGCCTGTCCTCTGTCTATATTTCTATCATCTGAGACCTCATCAGCATGTTCTCTGTCTATATTTCTATTGGCATTTTCATCACAACCACATAAGTCTCTAAGAAGTTCTACTTTCCCTCGTTTTCCTGTTTTCTTCTGAGCCCTCCAAACTCTTCCAATCTCTGCCCATTACCCAGTTCCAAAGCTGCTTTTACATTTTCAATTACCTTTATAGCAATGCCTCACTCTTTGTTACCAACTTTCTGTGTTGCTTATTTTGTGTTGCTTGTAAAGGCATATTTGAGGCTGGGTAATTTATAAAGAAAAGACATATATTTGGCTCATAGTTCTGCAGGCTAAAAAGCATGGCACCAGCATCTGTTTACCTTCTGATGAGGGTCTCAGGAAGCTTACCATCATGGTGTAAGGCAAAGGGGGAGCAGGCGAAGAAGAAGAAGTGAGAGAGGAAGTGAGAGAAAGAGGAAGAGATGCCAGGATCCTTTAGATAGCCAGCTCTTGTGTGAACAAAAAGTGAGAACTCACTCATTGCCAAAACATTCATGAGTGAGCTGCCCCATAACCCAAACAGCTCCCACCAGGCCTTACCTCTGACAATGGGTATCACATTTCAACATGAGACTTGGAGGGAACAGACATCCACACTATGTAGGTGTCTAAGTATGGGACTGTGGAACTCTGAGTTCATCTTATTTGTTGTCCTTTGGGTTTCTTGGATCTGGATTTCTATGTCCTTCCCCAGGCTTGGGAAGTTTGCTTTTTTTTAAAATTATTTCTTTGAATATGTTTTCTGTTCCTTTCACTTTTCCTTCTGCAATTTTGATAATGGGCGTATTCTTCTGTTGATGGTATCTCATAAGTTCCATAAGCTATCTTCACTCCTTTTCATTTTTTTTTCCTTTCTGCTCCTCACATTGGATGATTTTCAGTGACCTGTCATCAGGTTTACTTATACACTTCCACTTCATATAGTCTGCCATTGAACCCCTCTATTGAATTTTTTAAGTTCTTTTATTGTATTCTTCGGCTACATGATTTGTTGGGTACTTTTTTATACTTTCTTACTCTCTTTTGTTGAAATTCTGTTTGTTCTTGCATTATTCTCCTGACCTTGGTGAGCATCTTTATGACCATTATTTTGAATTCGCTCTTGGAAAAACCACATGTCTCCATTTCAGTAGGATCGGTTTCTTGAGATTTATCTTATTCTTTTATATGGAACATATTTTCCTATTTCTTCATTTTTCTTTTAGCTCGCTGTGTTGGTTTCTGTACATCAAGACAGTAACCTCTCCCAGTCTTGTCAAACCGGCCCCTATTTAGAAGATCTTACCAATTCGTACAGCCAGAAATTATAATGTATCTCTCAAATCTCTGTGTTTGTACAATCTGATATCTCTGTTTTTGGTGGCCCCAGAAGATTAAGATGCGCCAAGTCTTGTTAGTACCATGAGAGCAGTAAGACAGAAGCCACGCTCTCTAGATGCAGCTGAAAATATTAGGGTGTTAGATGCATGTTCCAGTTCCTTCTATCCTCAGAGTGAAGCTGAGAGCAGGTATTTATCTCTTATTGCACTAAAGCAGGCATTATCTATCTGCACTAAGGCAGGCATTTATCTCTCTCCACTCTAAGCCAGGGAGAAGCTCTGTGGCAAATACCTATACTACTGTCATTCAGACTACATCCTCTGAGGGTATGGCCACTGGGAGTGGGCCCATTGTATATCTACCTCTTTGTTTTCTGTGGTCTAGAGAGACTTGGAAATGCAGAGCCAAATCAGCTCCCAGAGCTGGGTGGCTAAGGAGGTAGTCCTTACATGAGAGCTGTAGAAGTTATGTCACTCGATAAGTGGACAGACTACTTTTAGGAAGCTTCTGTAGACTTGGAGTTATCGCTGGGGCAAGCTAAGGGAGAAGTCTTGGCAAGTACCAAGCTCTCATTTAGGCTGCCAGAGGTGTGTTGTTTGCCTGCCCCATTAACTCCCTGATGCAAGTTAGTTAGAAGCCAGACCATCAAGTATTCACTGGAAGAATGTACAGAGAAATCCTTTTTAGTGAAAAACAGAACTGTGTGTTTCAGCACTTTCTCTGCACTGCTTCCAAGAGGTGTAGTCCCTGGAACTGCTTGCACTCCTGTTTAAAACCACCTCTTAGTATTGTGATCTGGGGAGATTCTCATATGAGACTCTTATATTCCTAATCCTTTCTATTTCTAGAGCTAGGAGGTTTAAGATGCAGTCCCTCAAGTAGAAGTTACAAAAGTTGGGGTGCTTGATGCATGGAAAAACTTTTTCCAGGAGGGATTGGTAGACTGAAGTTATTGATGGGAGTGAGCCAGGGGAATAGGCTTGGGGGCTGCCAAGCTCCCCTTCAGGCTGCCAAAGGTTATGTTTGTCAGCCCAGTTAATTCCCTGACGCAGGCTTGTATGAAGCTCAACTGGTAACAGCAGCAGTTGACAGAGTACATTGGCAACCCCTTCCAGGCAGAAACTGGGAGCTTTGAGTTGTAGGCCCTTCTCTACCCTGATCCTGGGGGATGAAGCCTCTCTGTAAGTGCTTACACATCCATGTATAATCACCTCTTTGTTCTGTGGTCTGGGGAGACTTGTGTATGCCTAATCCCTTCTGCTTCTAGAGGCAGGTGAATTAAAAGCCACTCTGTGGGGAATCTTAGAGTTAGGGTGGTAAATATGAGGTCCAAACCCTTCTCTCCTCAGGGAGAGGATAGGTGTTGGGGATACCTTCTTAACTGGATGGCACAGTGCCTGGGGTGGGGTTTGGACCTGAGTGTGCCTCAGCTTTTCCTACCTAGTCAATGTGGATATTTTCTCAGTTGCCAGATACAGAAGAGTCTCTCAACTTGTTTCTGACTTTCTCTCAGAGGGAATTGATCTGTGTGTCAATTAATCAATTCTCAGAGGGAATTGATTAGTGTGTCCCTATGTGGAGGGAGAGTCAGAAGCCTGCCATGTTGGTGATGTCACTCTCCAATTATTGTTCTTATTGGAAATGTTACATTGACTCAGTTTTTGGGATTACCGTAGTAGAAATTGCATTGCATAATATTGTTATATTGGGATCTTTGTCCAGAGGCTATTTGGAAGCTCCAAACCATTTAGAAGACCTGGACAGCCAGAAAGTCATTAGTCCTATCCAAAATGAAGCAATTTGTGCAGGAAAAAGAGATATTTTATGGAAGAACTGTGAGTTTCTGGTAAATCGAATGTGCCGTCTTGAAAGCCTCATTCAGTCCTTGAAGATGAACATCTTTCGGCTGCAAACTGAAAAGGATTTGAATCCTCAGAAAACAGGTATAGAGATAAGAATCATCAGAAATGTGGTCCTGTATAGGTGCTTGGTTTTCTTTACTGACCTTCTTTCTGCTGCTTGATGCCCCTCCTGTGCGGTCTGGTAGCTTTTCTGAAAGATCGACTGAATGCAATACAGGAAGAGCATTCTAAGGACCTGAAACTGTTGCATCTTGAAGTTACGAATTTGCGCCAGCAACTGAGAGCTGTAAAAGAGGAAGAAGACAAGGCACAAGATGAGGTGCAAAGGTTGACTGCCACTCTGGAGATTGCCTCGCAAACAAAGGTTTGAGTCTAAGAGTTCTGAAGTATAAACACACTGTTATGTGTTAGCTGGAGGAGGCAACAGACCTATGACACTGACTTTTAAAAATAGGTGAAGTTGATATGAGGATTCTTGGCATTTGACATTTGGCATGTTGATTTGAGGATTCTTGGCCTATGACATTTGCACTGATAACCTAAACCACCGTATGCTATCCGTGATTGATTATTTGTACAACCCTTACCCCATACAAGTGATGGTGTGGATCCAGAGGTATGAGATAGAGCCTGTGCTCTTCAGGAACTCATATGCTAGTTGGGAGAACAAGCTACAGCATGAGAAATTAAATAAGGAAAACATAAGAGTATAGGAAATGTTACAGAATAGTATAGGACAAAAAGTGAATATTGCCGAGTAAGGGCTTTGTGTTCAGACATATTTGAAAGGGTGAGGATGCTCTATCTAGAATAGATCAGGCAGGCTTCAGGGAAGGGATAGGACCTTTAGAAGCAAAGTGTAGGGGTGAGGACATTTCAAGGAGCACACGCAGAGGCAGCAAAGAATAAGGACTACTTGGAAAAGAAACTAACAATGTTGTTCTCCCTTCATGGGCTAGGCAATGTAATGGATGTTCAACGTGTTATTTTGTTTAATCTTTGCAAAAATCTTGTGAAGTAGGATATTATTATCCCCATTTTTTAACAATGATAGTACTGGGTCCCTGGGATAAATCAGTTGTCCAAGATCAGACATACCTGTTGTCTTCTTGTTACCCAGGTTTGAACCTGGATCTTTCTACTGGGTACAGCTAGGAGAAATATATAAACTAGCCTTACAAGAGTGAGGATTTGTTTGTGGGAAATAAGTTGGATATTAGCTAGCAATGACATTATAGAGCATCTGAAAATCAGAAATAATTAGTAGTTGGGGTTGATCCTATGGGGAGTGATTGAGATTTTTGATATGGAAGTGACATAATGAAAACAGGAAAACAAATTTAGCAGTATTATAGGGTATTGAAAATAGGGAGAGAAATTGGAGGCAAGGAAACCAATTAGGAATCGATTGCATTATTTGAGGCATGAGCCAAATTAGGTCTGATCTAGGGTTGTGGCATTTTGAAAGGAAAGAGGAATGTTCTGTTAAAAAAAAATATGCTCAAATATGGTACTGGGAGGGACTGAAGGCAGTAAAGAAGGCAAAGATCGCTCTGAGGTTTTACATCTGAGATTGTGGTGCCATTTATCTTAATAAGAAAGAGAATAAGTAGGGAAAGCTGTGTTTTTCATCCTCAGCTTGTAAGCACGAATAATATTTGAAGCTGGAAAAATAGAGTTCTTTAAAAAATTAAGAATATACCCTGTAAGTAAAATGTCTGTCAATTACCAGATTGACCTCTAATTATTGAATTTTATATGGGAGGTGGGTGTGATTAATCACTGTTTACGATATAAAAGAGGAAATTATAGAAATCATGTATCAAAGTAATAAAATAACTTTCCTGTTAAGTAACTCCTGGTAATAATTACTTCAGACTTATAACAAGGAGTATTTATAACCATATTAAAAATAGCATTTATAGGTTGCCAGAAAAAAACCTGATTTGATCTGATATACCTATAGACAATTTCTTCCTGTCATTTCAGATTATTTAGAATCTTTTCTCCTTCTGCTTTTAGAAGAATGCAGCCATTATTGAAGAGGAACTGAAGACCACAAAACGTAAAATGAACCTTAAAATTCAAGAGGTAAGACAAAAAGATGGAGGGTGGAGGAGGTGTTGGAATTGCAGAGGGGAAATCAAGAAAGCAGAAAGAGAGAATGGAAAGAAACCTTTGAAGAAGAAAATATGTGACTATGTAGTAGGAAGACTTTAAAAATATGCCACATTGAATTCAAGTGAAAGTGCCTGCCCTTACATGACATTAAGACTTCCTTTTACCTCAATACTGGCATAAAACTAGAAAGAAAAAATAAATGCTTTGTGACCAGGAAGGAATAGTTACCACTCGTGGCTGCCCGTGCACCATAGTTAAGTGGACACTTTCATGCAAAGTCCTTTTAATCTAAAGTTGTATTTAAAATAAAAAGCTATTAATAAGTCTGTTCATCTAATTTTACCTTAAACTTTCATTTCAGCTTGTTTTAGTAGATAGCAGATTGGGAAGTATGAAGTAGGTGGCTGCTAAAAGCTGTTGGACTAAAAATTTGCAGCTGAAAACAGTGGAAGAATCAGTAGAATTACTAACTCAATATACTCTGGCAGTGGCCTGAAACCTCAATATTCCCTGACATAATAGTATTAATAATTGATGTTCAAATCTAATGGGTCAATTTATATTTAAAAGATTCTGTTAATACAAAATAGAGAAGTAGACATACTTTTTAGGAAAATTCTTATGCAAAACTATTTTTAAGGTTATAAATTTTAGTGCTTAGGTGGTAAGCATAGGTATTTGGAAAATTGTCTTATATTGAGTACTTTATTTGCCAGTAATTACTGATAAAAGCTTGATTGCTCATAGTTAGAATGTATTCAGTTTATTTCTAAGATATTGTACTAGACTATTTTTAGGGCAGTTTTAGGTTTACAGAAAAATTATGCGGAAAACACAGAGTCCTGTATACCCCTCTCTCCACTCCTGCAGTTTCACTATTATTAACATCTTGCATTAGTATGGTACTTTTGTAACATTTGGTAAGCCAATATTGAGCCATCATTTAGTGAAATATGTTAAGATTCACTATTCATCATGCTGTAAAGTGCTGTGGGTTTGACAAATGCATAATGCCATGTATTTATCATTACAGGATCACACAGAATAGTTGCCCTGCCCTAAAAATGCCCTGTGCTCCACCTACCCATCCCTCCTCATGTCTTCCCCTGAGCCCCTGACAACCACTGATCTTTTTATTGTCTCTCTAGTTCTGTTATTGTTGGAATCATAGAGTATGTATGTAGTCTTTTTTTGTACTGGCTTCTTTTATGCATATGTGCTTAAAGTTCCTTCATGTTTTTTCATGGCTCAGTAACTCATTTCTTTATATAGCTGAACAATATTCTATTGTATGTACCACAATTTGTTTATCCATTCACCTATTGAAGGACATATTGGTTGCTTCCAATTTTTGGCAATTATGAATAAAGCTGCTATAAACATTGTGTGCGGGTTCTTACATAGACATACGTTTCCAACTCATTTGGGTAAATGTAATACCTAGGAGTGCAATTGCTGGTTCATCTGGTAAGCCTATGTTTAGCTTTGTATGAAGCTGCCAACCTGTCTTGCAAAATGACTGTATCGTTTGCTTGCCCATCAGCAAGGAATAAGAGTTATGGTTGCTGCACATCCTCACCAGCATTTGGTCTTGTCAGTGTTTTGAATTTTTGCCATTCCAATGGGTGCGTAGTGGTATCCTGTTTTGAGTTGCAATCCCTAATGATATAATGACACTGAGAATCTTCTCATGTGTTTATTTGCCATCTGTATATCTCCTTTGGTGAGTTATCTGTTAGACTTTTACCCCATTTTGTAACTGGGTTATTTCTTATTGTTATGTTTTAAGACTTCTTTGTATATTTTGGATACCAGTCCTTTATCAAAGATGTGTTATGCAATTATTTTCCCCTGTTCTGTAGCTTATCTTTTTATGCTCTTAGCTGTCTTTCACAGAGAAGGAACTCTTAATGAAGTCCAATATATCAGTTTTTTTCTTTCATGGATTGTAATGTTAGAATTGTATCTAAAAAGTCGACAAACCCAAGTCACTAAGATTTTCTCTTGTATCATCTTCTAAGAGATTTTATAGGTTTTCATTTTACATTTAGGTCTTTGATCTATTTTGAGCTAATTTTCATGAAAGGTATGAGATCCGTATCTAGATGAATTTCTTCTTGGCATGTGGATGTCCAGTGTTTCCAGCACCATTTGTTGAAAAGACAATCCTTGCTCCTTTGGATTGCCATTTAACATTATTTTTTACTGGGGAAGTCTTATTCTTAATTCTTGGTTCTATGGTAAAGTCTTGAATTTTGATTAAGCTCTGTCAAAGACTTGCAGAAGTACTATGCTAGTCAAACATGGGCATTCTGAGGGTATGTGAAATAGAAAGGGTATATTAGTTTGCTGGGCTGCCATAACAAAATCCTAAAGACTTGGTGGTATAAACAGAAATTTATCTGTTGAAGTTCTGGAGGCTTGAAGTCCAAGATAAGTTGTTAGCAGATTTGGTTTCTTCTGAGGCCTTTCTCCTTGGCTTGCAGGTGTCTGCCTTCTAACTGGGTCCTCACATGCCCTTTTATTTGTGTGTACCCATCCCTGGTGTCTCTGTGTGTCCAAATCTCTTCTAATCAGGATATGGTCAGATCACATTAGGGTCCACCCCAATGGCTTCATTTTAATTTAATCACCTGTTGAAAGGCCCTGTCTCCAAATAGAGTCTCACTGTGAGGTAGCAGATGTTGGGCTTCAACATAAGAATTTTGGAAGACACAATTCCGCCTATGACAGAGGGTTATATACAGATAGAAGAAGTGTGGTATTTATCTTCCTAAGAGATAATAAATATATATAAAATAGATACAAAATCTGGATGTGATAAACATTAAATGGATTAATTTATTGCCCTTAATAGTACTTCAGAAACAAATACTTCATTAGTAAAGGATTCTCTTTGTAATGTGCTTTTGTATGGCACATTGTAGGTATATCATGTATAAAAGAGGAAAATGTCCCTTTTTAAAAGTGGCCGTTCTTTAAAAAGGTGGCCAGCTGAATGCTTTCAAGCCTACATAATGGGGGTGATTAAAACAGAATTTAAAAGAGTGAAATATTTAATTCTGAATGAACTAGAGATTGAATCACATTTGACAGTAATGCAACTAAACTTTAAATGAGATGATTTCCTGGGTATTTTGAAACTTTCAAAGAATAAATTATATCTTGAACAAATTATAGTACCTAATTTGATATAAAGTTTAGGAAAGTATATTAAGCTACTCTATATGCTAAAGTAATTATAATCTGATACTAAAATCTGAAAAAATATAACCACAAATAAAATGGCTCATTCTTACATAAGATTGTAATATTTAACTTATCATTGGATAAGTAAGCAATTTCTAAGCTTAAAAAGAGCAAAATTATAAAATGGTCAATAGATTTGACCACATAAGAATACTTCTACATATAAAAAGCAATACTAATAAAGCAGCAGTCCCTAACCTTTTTGGCACTAGGGACCAGTTTCTTGGAAGACAGTTTTTCCATGGGGTTGTGGGGGTTGAGGGGAATGGTTTTGGGATGAAACCGTTCCACCTCAAATCATCAGGCCTTAGTTAGATTCTCATAAGAAGCACGCAACCTAGATCCCTTGCATGCACAGTTCACAATAGGGTTCACGGTCCTATGAGAATCTAATGCTGCCACTAATCTGACAGGAGGCGGAGTCCAGGTGGTAGGGCTGGTTCACCCACTGCCCACCTCCTGCTGTGTGGCCTGGTTCCTAACAAGCCATGGAGTAGTACCAGTCTGTGGCCCCAGGGGTTGGCAACCCCTGTAACAAGGTATTATAACACAAATAGGCAAAGTGTTAATAGTTTTCCCTTTTAAAGAATTTAACAGCCTGGGCAACATGGCAAAACCCCATTTCAAAAAAAAAAAAAAGAAAGCCAGGCACAGTGGTGTACACCTGTGGTCCGAGCTACTTAGGAGGCTGAGGTGGGAGGATCACTTGAGCCTGGGAGGTCGAGGCTGCAGTGATCATGCCACTGCACTCCAGCCTGGGCCACAGAGTGAGATCCTGTCTCCAAAACCCACCCCGCAAAAACTTAAAACTGCCAGGCATGGTGGCTCATACCTGTAATCTCAGCCCTTTAGGACGCTGAGGCAGGAGGATTGCCTGAGCCCAGGAGTTTGAGACCAGCCTTGGTAACAAAGTGAGACCCTGGCTCAACAACAAATTTTTTAAATTAGCTAGGCATGGTGGCATACTCCTTTAGTACCAGGTACTCAGGAGGCTGAGGCGGGAGGATCACTTGAGTCGGGGGAGGTCAAGACTGTAGTGAGCCATGGTTGCACCATTG
Organism: Pongo pygmaeus; assembly: GCF_028885625.2. Taxonomy (NCBI): domain Eukaryota; kingdom Metazoa; phylum Chordata; class Mammalia; order Primates; family Hominidae; genus Pongo; species Pongo pygmaeus. The sequence goes on from NC_072384.2 coordinate 96,684,981, forward strand.
CACTCAGCCTGGCTGACACAGTGAGACCCAGTCTCAAAAACAAAAACAAAAAAAGTAAAATTGTCTAAAAGTGCCCAAAAACAATGGACAAAGAATAAGTATGACAGTTTATTACATAAATATATATAGAGTTGATAACTATATTAGAAGATATTTAATCTCACAGTAACCAAAGAAATCCAAAATTATTAAGATGTTTTCATTTATTAGATCAGAAGAGATTTAAGAAAATTTTAATACATAGTACTGATGAGATTTATTCAAATACTATTGATAAGGTAATCATTGGAAAATTATGAAGGTAACAATTGAAAAAAAGGTTCTTATAGGAATTTATCTTAATGAAATAATCAGAAATGTAAGGAAAGATCTACTCACAAGTATGTTCAGGAGAGCAGTACTTACAATAGTGAAAAATTGGAAAAACCCTCATGTCAAATATCAAAGATATGATTTAAAAAGTTATAGAGCATTTCCAAAATGAGCAATCTTATAACAGTTATATCCCAACACATTTTTTACCTCTTTTAACCTTTAAAAAATGTTTTAAAAATTATAAAATATATTGTCCGTAGAGAAAAAAATGTGTACAATTTAGAAAACAGGTATAGTGTACTCTTAATGTCATCTACACTGGGGTTTTAAAATAGGATTTCTTTCAGTTTCACATCACTTCTTAAAAGGAATAGCATTCTCTGCAATTCCCATTTCAATTGGAAAGGATCTCTTTCCCTAATAATAAGAGAGACTCTTTACCTAATAATAGAAGAGACTCTTATTATTGGAAGGATCTCTTTACCTAATAATAAAAGAGACTCTTAACCTTCTTTATATTTAATGTGATTCTTTTTATAGTCACTTATTGACAGAAATAAGGTCAGTGTGCCTCCAAAACAGGGAAGAAAAAAAAAGTGTGTTTTTCTACTCTCACATACCTTGCAGCAGAACACTTCTGACACCCGACGACACACCAAGAAATTCTGTTCTTCAGTGGACGCCAGTTGAGTGTCCTGTAATTCAATTCAGTCCTGACACTATCTACCTGAAGACAGGTGAGGACTCAGTCTCACAAGATTGCCCCCCACTTTAGATGCCAATTGCAAGCCAAGTTGTCCTTCTGACTGACTTGCAAAAAATCGGTGTTCCCATGATGCCCCTCTGCAAGTTGAAATAATTTGCTGGAACAGCTCAGAGAATTCAGAGAAACACTTCACTTGTATTTACCAATTTGTTGTAGAGGATATTACAAAAGATACAGTTGAGCAGCCAGATGGAAGCGATGCATAGAGCAAGGCATGTGGGAAGGGATGCAGGCCCTTTCTGGGGCTCACCACCTTCCAAGCACCTCCGTGTGTTCAGCTGTCCAGAAGCACTCTGAACCCAGTTCTTTTGAATTTTTATGGAGGCCTCATTACATAGGCATGATTAATTAAATCATTGGCCATTGATGATCAACTTACCTTTCAGCCCTTCTCCCCTCATTAGAGGTTGAGAGGAGGGACTAGAAGTCCCAGTCCTCTAGTCATGCCTTGATCTTTCTGGGGACCAGCCCCCATCCACAGCTACCTACCTTCCCCCACCCCCAGCCAATCAGTCATTAGCACACAAAAGACACTCTTATGAGGTGATTCCAAGTTTTTTACGAGCTGTGTGCCAGGAACCAGGGTCAGAGATGAAATATATATTTCTTATATCACAATAGCACAGTACCCAAATTCTTTGAGTGTCGGTTTGGTCTGCTACTTAGTGGTTACTTCGTTATTTGTTTGGACCTCTAAATTCCAAAATAGAATGAAAACAGTTTTCAGAGTGATGTGTATAATACTGCAGGATAAAAAATATATAGATAAATCAAAATACAGGAAAATAAGAGTTGAAAATAAGTCAGAAAATATACAGAAAATACTAAGGTAAGATACTAGTGTTTTTCAAACTTTTTTTGACAATCCATTGTTGGACATATATTTTACACTGCAACACACATACATATACACAAACATTTCCCAAAGCAGCACTTACCCTTACTACTTGCATGCACTCTGATACTTTCTTTCTACTCTTTTATTTTTTCCTTTCTCTGAGTGCTTCTTTCAATTTACTAATGGATTTTGACCTCCAGTTTAGAAAACAGACCTAAATTATAGGAGGATGGGTACAATAAGTTTGATTTACATTCCTTAGGAGGTAATCCTAGGTAATCTAGGGAGAAACAAAAGCATGTTTCTGAGTAGTCATAAATGAATTAAGACTGTTTGGGGGTGAGATGGCGTGTCTGATAAACTTCTCAGGTAACTTTGATCTTTGTTAAACTAGTATGATGTTCAATTGGTCTTGCCTAACTGCAGTGTTGCTTTGTAGCTAAGGAGACAACTGGCTCAGGAGAAGTACCTTAGGGAATCTTTAGAGAAATCAGCATCAGCCATGCTCCTCAAAATACAAGAAATGGGATCAACAGTGGAGGTAGAACGAAAACAGGTAGAAATATTTCTTTTCCTTGTGTGGTTTGGGAAATGAAACCAAAGAAAAACTGGTATTTTACCTATAAACTTAAAATTTTACTAATTTCCTCTAGATTTATTAAAATATTTACTTTTTGTTAGCCATATGTTAACAATCTTACTACAGTTTTTTTTTTAAGTTAGTGCAAAATAAGAAAGACCCTAATGTCATTATTCAACACTCTTAATTAATGAATCAGAGAGCTAAGGACTGGAGAGGTTAATTTACCTCAGGCTTTATAGAGGTGAACTCTTAGCTCCTAAGAGAAAGATAAAGTATTTTTCCCTTATACCATACAATCTCTGTTATAGACATTGATTTTGGAAGGCATAGCCCTGGTCTCATGCTGTATATGTCTGACATGGATAGAAAATAAAGTCTAAAGCGATCTAACACTGGAAGCGTATCAATAAGTAAAACAGTCAGGACTATATTTACACTGCTGTTTTCAATTATCATTTATTTTAACATGATATTTCGCCTTCATATTTGTTATTTGAAGTACCTACAAATAATTTAGAATACTTTAAATTCTAACCAAGTCAGTTCATATTTTCATATTTTAATATAATTGGATGACATAATCTTTATTATTTTAACCAATGGATAAAGTTTCCCTTCATAACTGAATTATAACAAGGATTCTACTTTAGGAATTGCAAATGATCCTTTGTTGCTGTAACTTGCAATGCCAATATGGTAGCCATTAGCCACATACGGCTATTCAAATAAGTTAAATAAAAGATTTATTTCTTCACACACTAGCCACATTCAAGTGCTCAGTAGCCACTTGTGGCTAGTGGATTATTGCATTGGAGGTGCACAGAAGTTTCTATTGGATGGCACTGCTCCAAGACCGCATTCTGTTGAGATTTTAACTGTAACATAGACTAACTTCTTGTTGCTTCTCAGTGACATTAAGGTTGGAATGTTGCCTTATACATGTGCTATAAGGCAGCTTATTTGAAATCTTTATCTTACAGAAAAGGAATTTTTCTTATACAATTTCAGGTGCACATTTTGCAGCAAAACTGCATTGCTCTACGTGATTCTATACAGAGCACTCAAGAACTACTGGCCCAGGAACAAAAAAAAAAAGAAGAGTTGGAGATTGCTACTTCACAGCTCAAATCTGATCTAAGTATGAAAATAGATGCTAGAAATCACCTTCTTGTTAGTTTTTTGAGATTTCCTGGAAAAACTCTTAAGATCCCAAATTCTTAAAGTGGCCAGTGTTATTGGTATTTCCGACAGTGCTGTATGTAAAAAATTGCAGATTTCCCTTCTACCTGTAGTACTGAGACAGAGAAGGAATGTTGTTAATAATATATTTGACCCTCTTAATTGTAAACTATTCCTTATTTGTTTTTTTCCAGCTTGTTTGTGGACCTGGGAATATTTGGTTTCTAGACATCTGGCTTGAATATTGGGCAAAAAAGTAAAACAATAGATTGAATATTTGATAATAGAATATTAGTAAGGTAGTAAGGCCATGAATCCTTGATAACTTATGGATTCTGTCAGTTCATCATGTCAGATTCTCCATTCTTCATGTTATCAATCTGTTTTGGTTAACCTATTATTTGTAGAGATGGATAGTTGTAAGGTACCTTTAAGAGAGCTTAGATTAATCTCCTCTTTTTATAGATGAGTCTTCAAAGATGACAGAGCTAGGAAAGGAAAGAGCCTAGACTTGATCCCAAGGTGTTCGGTCATGTTTCTTCTAACCCATCAGCCTTTTACCATACTACTGTTGGTAGTACTTCATTATAAAGCAGTTTCCAGATAGTCTCAATGACAGAGGTCACAGAGTTACAGGGCAGTGCTTCATGTGATTAATACATCATGGTTTACACCGAACTTTCACATAAACTATTTCATTCAATACTCAAAGCTATCCTTCCAGAGTTACAAAAGGAAAAAATGGCAAAGTAAGACCTAGACCTGGATCTTCTAACTCCAAGCCTAGTGTACTCTCCAGTTCACCTTCTGTGCTCTGTGGCTGTGATGGGGGCAGAGAATACCAAAAAGGAAATGGAAATTATAAAAAATATAGAGCAAGAGTAATCTATTCAATGTTTTGACTTACTGCTTTTAGCAGAAAATATTCCCTTTTCTTATAGTAGTGAATTACTGTGTGAAGTTCTCACCGACAATGCCCCTAGATAATTTTCTGTCTTTCCTTAATTGTGTGCCTACAAAAATACATGTATATTTTATGGTGCTGCCACATTATCTCATTTGAGCACTGCAACAACCTGTCAGAAAGATAAGAAAATACACACATTCTATAGAAGATACAAAAGGGGTTGAGTGCGGTGGCTCACGCCTGTAATCCCAGCACTTGGGGAGGCCCAGGCAGGTGGATCATGAGATCAGGAGATTGAGACCATCCTGGTTAACACGGTGAAACCCCATGTCTACTGAAAATACAAAAAATTAGCCAAGTGTGGTGGCACGCGCCTGTAGTCCCAGCTACTTGGGAGGCTGAAACAGAGAATCGCTTGAACCCAGGAGGCTGAGGTTGCAATGAGCCAAGATCGTGCCATTGCACTCCAGCCTGGGCGACAGAGCAAGACTCCATCAAAAAAAAAGAAGATATAAAAGGATCCGCACTGACTGTACCCCTGTACCCAAAGACCCACAGCAAGTAGAATAGCTGAGCCTAAAACAGGTATCTATTATATTAGTTGGCCCTCTGAATTTTTATGTTACTTTCTTGTTGGATTAATGCTTTATTTTTGAATTTTATAAAGAGTTTGTGCAACACCATTAAAAAATGAAGATTAAAACAACAATAATTCAAACTGACATGAGGAAAAGGAAGCCTGTCTGAATGCCAACTAGGTGCATAATATTGAATTATAGACGACATATATGCAATTTTATTACTTTAAGGTACAAGTAGTTGTTTGAGCTACATTAATAAAAGGAATGCCTTTAAATATTTGCTTCAGTGAATTAAAACATGTAATTGTTTATCAACAATAAGCATTTATATGCAGATTTATAGTACTTAAGATGAATAAATTGTTCTTCAAAGTAAGATAAACACTCCCCTTTCATTCTTAACTTTGATTAGTAGAATTTTCCCAAAGTCATATAGTTCATCTTTTTTACCCTTCATGTATTTTAAATTAGAGTTTATTCTGATGAATTGTGGATTCATATGTTCAAAAAGTATAGTTTTTCTAAGGTATATCCTATATAAAATATCAGTTTTTATGTGTTTTATAATTTCTGGCTTTAGAATATTTAAGTGAAACAAGACTGATAGATAGATACAAATTTTTCTGTGAAGGCAAAACATTACTCTCAGATAAGTTTACACTTTTTGGCTACTAGTATATAATGCCAAACTGTTCCACAATTTTCTGTCTTTGGTTTTCTTTTCACTGTACATGCTCTGAGTGGTTTCAAATCTTTTTTTCCATACAAAATCATCCTCCTGAGTTCTAGACCAGTATCTTACTGCCAACTAAATATCTACATTTGGATGCTTTGCAGATTTGTCAAAACACATAGAAAACTTAAGTGTTTCACTCATTCTATCCCTGAAACCTGCTCCATGCTCTGTATTCCCTATTTAGCTGAAGAGTCCACTGTTCACCCTGCTGCCCAAGTCTGAATGCCAGATGTTCTCCTTGTCTCATCCGTTGTTTTACCCCACCAGTAAGCCACCAAGTCCAAAAGTGCTCTCTGTTGACTGTTTCACAGATCTGTTTTTCCTCTGTGTCTCTGTTGTCATGACCAGTGAGAGTCGGTCCTCATTGTCATTACTTTATTGAATTGTCGTTTACTCATATGTCAGTTACTTTAACAGCTGCTAAATTCATCTCCTTGCCTTTATTGTACCTTTGTTAGAGTGATCTTTCTAACAAAAATCTTTTGATCATGCCCCTCCTCAGCTTAAAATCCTTCAGAGACCTCATTTCCCATTGCAAATGACTGTGGACTAGTTTCTTGATAATTCCATAACAGTTTCTAGTCTATAAAACTATGATAGAAATAGTTGGGTTCTCCTTATCTCTACAAAAAATAGACATAAAATATTTAAAGCTTCTCACTATGTGATTTTAATGTAGCAAGTTACTATTATCATAATTATGTGGAATTTTTGTTTTTAGCTTCTAGAGATGACCTCATTTCCAAGTTGGTTGAAGAAAATAAGGTGAGTTTTGAAGTTGTGGAGTACAGAGGTGGTCTTTCCTCTCTTCACTAAGTCCTATTTCCTCTTCCATGTTGGCTTACAGTGCTGCTTATTCTCATCAAAGTTTTATTTAAAAAGTTTCATGTAAATGAGTAGTATATTTAGGATAATAGTATTAGGAACTAAGAAATCATTTCATGAAGGTTATTAGAGTTTGAAAAATGTCATTTGGCAAAAATAATAAGACTTACTTGTGTTTTTTGCCTATTGTAAACTAATTGTTATAAAATAAACTTAATGAAATGTAAGAAATATAACTACTTTTGGTGTTGGTGGTTGCACAACAGTGTGAATGTGTTTAATGACACTACACACTTACAGTGATTTGAATGATAAATTTTGTCTTATGTATATTTTGCCATAATTTTTAAAACAAAACATAATGATTTTATATCTTACTACATTTCTAAGTCTCTTGATGTGTCGATTCTATTTCTTTTGGATGCTATCTCATCCTGTGTTATATGTTGTCTGTTTTTCTTGAGATGCTTCTCCTGGGAAAATAGAAGGGTGGTTCTTCCTCTGTAGGAAGAAGATTTATACTTTGTCCTTCTCCATTCTGCTAAGTACCTTTTAGGGAAAGCCCCACCTACAATGCACATCTGTATCACTTCTCTCATCTCAAAGAAAACTAGCTTTTTTTTTTTTTTTTCTATAACCACAGAACAAAGGTGTTTTCTTCTGCTCCACTCTCGGTTCCTTGTTTTTGAAAATATCTTCACTTGTAACTTTAAAAGATCCTTGAATGTGTTCCTTTGAAGTCATAAGATCTTACTGCTAATAAGAAAAAATGTGTATGTTTAATAATAACAAATATTTAATCTTAGGAAGTAGAACTGTGATATAAAGATACTAGGTATATTTAGGCTATGGTTTCAGGCAAATTCTAACTGGAATCTCAATATAAGAATGGATTTAATAAACAGTTTTCAAAAAATAGGCTTTATTTTTAAGAGCAGTTTTAAGTTCACAACAAAATTGAACAGAAGGTAAAGAGATTTCCCAAATACTCTCTGCCCCTATTCATGCATAGCCTTCCTCATTAGCCGTTTGATGGATGTCCATTGAAAAAATGGATGCACCATTTTACATCCCTCACCAGAGTGGTACATTATGACAGTTGATGGACCTATATTGACACATTATCACCCAGAGTCCATAGTTTACATTAGGGTTCACTCTTGGTGTTGTGCATTCTATGGAGGGTTCACTCTTGGTGTTGTGCATTCTATGGATTTAAACAAATGTATAATGACATATATCTACCATTATAGTAGTTACGTTTTATAGTATCATTCAGAGTAGTTTCATTGCTCTAAAAATCTTCTGTGCTTTGCCTATTCATCCCTCCCTCCCCTTCTAATCCCTGGCAATCATTGATCTTTTTACTGTCTCCATAGATTTGCCTTTTCCAGAATGCCATATAGTTGGAATCATATAGTCTATAGCCTTTCAGACTGGCTTCTTTCACTTAGTAATAAGTATTTATGTTTCCTCCATGTCTTTTCATGGCTTGATAGCACATTTTTCTTTCTTTTCTCTTTTTCTCTCTCTCTTTTTTTTTTTTTTTTTTTTTTTTTTTTTTTTTGAGATGGAGTCTCACTCTCACCCAGGCTGGAGTGCATTGGCACTATCAGCTCACTGCAACCTCCGCCTCCTGGGTTCAAGCGATTCTCCTGTCTCAGCCTCCTGAGTAGTTGGGATTACAAGTGCCCTCCACCACACCTGGCTAATTTTTGTATTTTTAGTAGAGATGGGGTTTCACCATGTTAGCCAGCTGGTCTCAAACTCCTGACCTCAGGTGATCTGCCTGCCTCAGCTTCCCAAAGTGCTGGGATTACAGGGATGAGCCATTGTGCCTGGCTGAAAGCTCATTTATTTTTAGTGCTGAATAATATTCCTTTGTCTGGATATATCACAAGTTATCCATTAACTTACTCATGGACATCTTGATTGCTCCAAGCTTTGGCAATTATGATTAAAGCTGCTATAAGTATCTGTGTGCAGGTTTTTGTCTGGGCATTGGTATTCAGCTCCTTTGGGTAAATCCCAAGGAGCATGATTACTGGATCATATGGTAAGAATATGTTTAGTTTTGTAAGAAATCACCAAACTGTCTTCCAAAGTAGCTGTACCATTTTACATTCCCACCAGCAATGAATGAGAGTCCCTGTTGCTCTACATCCTTGACACCAGTTGGTGTTGTCAGTGTTCTAGATTTTGGCCATTGTAATAGGTGTGTAGTGGTATCTCATTATTGTTTTAAATAAACAGTTTTGATAAATAGTTTTGAAATAAACAGAAGTTTAGGAGTTGAAGATACCAAGATTTTTATACATTCTGTATAAGACATTTATAAAGTTCCAGTGTATGTCATTGGAACTTGAACTTGTACTGGCCGAAATACAAAACAGTTATTTTTATAGGGGTGCACATACTATCTCTTATATGTGAAAAAGAGAGTAATTTTTTTTCTTATAGAACGTGCAGATATCTTTCAACAAGGAACATGAAGAAAATGCATATTTGAGGTCCGAAATAATGTCTCTTCATGAAGCATCAGAAAAAGCACAAGTAAATACTCATGATTTTGCTAGTTTTTAGATGTTATTTAATTTTGTTCAATTAAATAACCAAGAAACAAAATTAGTCTTGATTATATAAATTCATACCATCTCCATCGCCCAACTTTTCATTTCCATAAGATTTATTTCATCTTTGAAACATTATCAAATTAACTACATTTCTCATTTCACTCTCCAAATTCCTATGATATATAAGTATACAAGATGTACCACTAAAATTATGCACTAGTTTACACTTTGCCTTTGCTTGCTTTCTAATTTGCTCATTAAATATATGTATTTCCCCCTCCAAAGTGAACTTCTGAATAATTCCATGGCAAGGGCTATGTCTTATACTTTCTTTGTATCTTCTATAGTAAATAATTATACAGTAGGAACCTAACAAATGCTTGCTGGATTTTGAAGTTAGATGTAATCATTTCTGGGATGGTGATTCCCAGATTTAGCTGATGTTTTATATATATGTGCATCTGCAACAAGAAGTCACCAGATATGCAGGCAAATTGGAGTTACTTATCACAGAGCCGAAAGAAGTGTTTATCATTTAAAATAACTTTTCTCTTGGTACAATTTGATTGTCTCAGTATTAGGTTCATAGTGTTGCTGGGCTCTCTGCATAATAAAAATAATGAAGTATAAAATGAATGTGTTTTTAAATATAATAACATCAACTACTATTACTCTTCCTATACTAATAGTAGGTAACATTTTTACTGAGCCCCTTCCACATTCCAGGCACAATTCCAGGCACCTTATATTAGTAACAAATTGTAATCCTCACAATAGCCCTATGAAATGGAAACTTATTCACATTTTAAAGATAAGGAAGCTGATGTACAGACAAGTTCAGGAACATAGATAATAGGTGGCAGAGTTGGAATTTGAACTCAGGTAACCTGGCTCCAAAGAAAAGTAGCTATTTCTTTTCAAAGAGCAAGGGTTCTCTGTTTTGTCCCCAGGTATTCTTTGATGAATAGCTTGTACATCTGCATCTGGTGTGACTTTAAGCCCCTGAATTTGTTTCTAACTACTGTACTGCCCATACCACTTGTGATGTTTGCCAGATAATCTTTTATTTATCTTTTCTTTTACTCCATTTTATTTTTTGCATGTTTTTTTCCTAGTGCTCCTTCAAAGTTGCTTGTTCTTGAAGAACTTGTTTAAAACATAAGATCTTTGCCAAATCTACCTTGCAAAAATAACTGATAATTGAGATAAATGTTTTTCTCAATAATACAAATTTCAAATTATGAAAAGAGAATTATTAACTACCTACATATATGATAGATCTGTGTAGCTCAAACAATTTTTGTTTTATTTTGAAAGATTAATCTCATGATGGTAAAATCATCCATATTTTGCTTTTATGAATATTGTCAGCTGGTGGTGAAGGAGCTTAGGTATTTTGTGTTACCAGCTAAATAATTCTGAATGCTCATGGATTTCTATAATATTGGCTAGGTACTGACATTGTAAATTCCATTTTGCAGATGTCTTGCTCTAATGAACCAGTGTTCAAAGTTGTGAAGAATAGAAGATCAGTAAAATGCCATATGCTTCAGTTGCTCTACCAAATCAGCAACTCTCTTAATTTAGAATTATTTATGGTATAGACTTTTAATATTTGGAAGTACTTTTTAAACTAATGACATGTGAATTGAGGATAGGTTAAATAGATTAGGTTCATATATACAGTGAGATACTATGCAATCATTAAAAATAATAATACATAAGTAAAACTAATTCTTTATTGGAGAGACCAATGACTTGCTGTGTGTGTTTTCTTAGGTTTTGAATGACCAATTGACTAAAAAGTGTTCAGAGTTGAGCTGCATGCTTCAGACTGTTACTATGGAAAAAGCCAGAATCATTGCTGACCATCAGGCTATTCTGCAGGTATTCGTTTAACACGAAAGCCAACCAGAAAGCCAGCCTGGTTGATAGATCTGGAAATGTTTGTGGCCAACTGGAGAAATAAAATATTTTAACAATAAATTTCAAAAAATCTACTGAATTATCTTATTTCTATTAGTGCTTTTCAATTTTCATCAGAGGGGTGATTTGGCCTTACACTCAGGGCTTTTCATGATTTCTTCTCAAATATCATCACTTGAGGAAAAATAATTATTTGTCCCATTGTTTATAGAATCATGGAGAACACGTATGACTAACCCTAAAGTACTTAACCTTTTCCTCAAACACCTTGCGATTTCTCCTTTTGCTTATGCCATTTTCTCTGCTGAGAATGCTTTTTACTTCATCTTCAATATCTGAAATTCTGTTTATTCTTTAAGAGTCACTTTCATCAGGCAGCTTGATCATCCCAACAAGAAGGGATAAGTTTTCCCTTTCAACTTCTATTCCTGGGACACTAAACAGACCATCATAGTAATAGATCACTTTCTCTTTTTGTGAGCACACTTACTATATATACTAAGCATTGTGCTAAGGATTTTACACATATTACCTCCTTTAATTGTAGCAGCCATTATGTAAAAGGATATTTGTTATCCTCATTTTACAGATAAGAAAATGAGGGTTAGAGAAGTTCACTTGCCCAAATTCACCTAACTAGTAAGAAGTAGAGTTGCGTTTTAACCTAGGGTGACTCCAGAGTCAATGTATATAATCATTATGTTATGCTGCATCCCTATTCTGCATTCTCTAGTAGTAATTTATGTGCTGGTTCATTTCCTAGATTACACTGTGAGCTCTCTAGAGGCAAGGACATTACCTTATATATCTTTATTTCTCATAGTGCTAAGCATGCTTTGCACATAACATATACTCAATAAATATTTAGTTTTTAACTCTGTGCAAGTATAATGCTATATCTAGATAGGATTATAGTGGTGAACAAGACAAAATTCCTACTTTCATGGACTTATAATTCAGTGGACTGAATATATAGTGAAATATTTATTACAAATATTTCAAAATTTTGGAATATAACACAATTGGGATCCCATTTTACCAGTGTGAAGACTTGCTTTGCAATCAAATATTGTTAAAATAAAAGTTTTTAAAAAAGTATTTATAAAACTAATTGTTGATATGTCCTGTATTTGCAAAAACTTTATGGATTATTTGTAGGGGTATATGGTACATAAAAATGTCATGTTTTGATAATTCCAAAATGGTGAGCCAGAGAAAATAAATTATGTAAAACAGTTATAGTGCTTCTGCTGTAACATTATCTGAGTGCAATTTAAGATAGTCTTAAAAGAATTCACAGCAAACTGTTAAACATGATAATCCTTAGAATGTGGGATTATTTGGAGGGGAAGTGCAGATAGAGAGGAAAGGATCTTTTCACTTTATATACATTTATATTGTTTTACTTTTAAAAATAAAGTACCATATTGAAATTTTAAAATACCAAAAATAATTGTAATATAATTTTCTATATTTAAAAATTTGTTGGTATTAGGAGTTTTATAATTTTTCAGCAGGCTGGGTAAATAATGCATCTTGACTATTGGCTAGTGGAGCTATAAAATGATAGAACTAGTCAACTCAGAGGAGGACAAAGAGAAACTGGGCATTGAAATAAATTGTTTTAAAAAGAGGTTTTATTTATGTAAATGAAACTTGTTTTTTTAAGTTAGTTCAGTGTTTTTGATCAGTTACTCCAAATGACACCCTATCAAAAGACTTTCTGGAGCTTCAACTTCTAATATTGCTTTTAACACTCAGGTAGAGCAGAAAATGATGTCGCAGACATTTCAAGAACAAAACTTATTGCTGGATGCAGCCCATGCTAGTATCACAAATGAACTACAGACTGTTCAGAATGAGAAAACCCAACTCCAAGCACATCTGTAAGTAAATTATGGGCAACTTCTTATACATCTTTTGTTCTTGCATGTGTGTTTCTTATCATGTGTCCGTCTCAGTCTTATCGTCAATGAAAACATTTGATTCTGCATTTTTTGGGCCAGCCACAGAGCTAAAATAAAGACTCTGCCCTCAAGAAACTAGTTTTGTTAGAACATTTTGGTAACTACTCTCAGTCAGGAAATATGTTCTATAAGAACATTTAATTGCTCTTTCTGTTAAATTAGAACTCTAATTTAGCTTTCATATGTTCTTGTTCTCTTCCTGCAGGGATCATTTAATCCTTGAGCATAACCAGTGTATCCAGAAAGCACAGGATGCTGAAAAGAGAACAACTGTGCAAAAAGAGCTGCTAGAATCAACTATTGCAAGATTGCGAGGTGAATTGGAAGCATCAATGCAAGAGAAGAAGTCTCTGCTAGAGGAGAAAGATAGATTTCAGAGGGAGGTAGGTAGAAGCAAATTTACATTATCTTCTCGTTGTGGTGTGATGATGTTTTAAAATTGCATTCTAAATGCAAAAGACAAGAAAAGAAATAAAACCCAGATGCAGTTTGTCTGAGTTGCCCAATAAAGAATCTTTAGGTGGCTAACCTATGCCTTTTAGCATGTGAAGTAGTCTGTGCCAAATAGAACAGTATATACTTATCCAGCGTTAGTGAATGTTAACTAGTAATTCACACATCCTCGTGTTAGTTAAGGGGTCAGATTTTAAAAATTGATTTCCCCTGAAGGAGTGGGACAGTGAAGGTTAAGGGGGAACAGCCCTGTCTTCCTACTTAGGAAGGAACCAGCAGAGTCTGACATGCAGACATGTCTTTCTAATTTCAGGGCAATTTGTGAAGTCTGCTCTGCCTCAGAGACTCCCTGATTGACCCCTTTTCTGAGAGGATGTGCTATCTCTGCAGTGTAGGTATTAATTGACATACAGAATATGTGTACTATAGTGGAGCCTGTCAGCTGCTATAAAATTGACCTATTTCTTTTTTTTTCCCATCCCCCTTGGGCAGGTTAATAAAACAGAAAAAGAAATAGCGCAAGAAAGATGCAATTTGGAAAAGGAATTAGCTAAAAACAAGGTATTTTACATTTTACTTGCTGATATTTCACTATATTTCCTTCTGTATTGCTGACTACTGTATCAGCTTATCTTAATGAGGAGATGGCTGAGGAATACCAAGCTGCAGGGAAAGGAGAGCTATGAAGCTGGATGCCACTCAAAGCATACCAGTCACTGTAGCAGAAGGTTGTTTCTGGGGAACATTTTCTTGTTGAGCATCTGATGTTTGCCAGTGAGTCATCACTGCCTCTGGCCCTAGTGTTAACTGAGGATTCTAGCCAAGAAGTCACCTGAGAGTTAGCTAATGGGCCTGTGAGAGGCAAAGAGATGATTGCTGACTAGGCTGTTTTTAAATAAAAAACTAAAGGCTGGGTGAGGTGGCTTGCGCCTGTAATCCCAGCACTTTGGGAGGCCAAGGCGGGTGGATCATTTGAGGTCAGGAGTTTGAGACCAGCTCAACCTACATAGTGAAACCCCATCTCTACTAAAATACAAAAATTAGCTGGGCGTGGTGGTGGGCGCCTGTAATCCCAGCTACTCGGGAGGCTGAGGCAGGAGAATCGCCTGAACCCAGGAGGCAGAGGTTGCAGTGAGCAGAGATTGTGCCATTGCACTCCATCCTGGGCGACAGAGCAAGACTCCCTGTCAAAAAGAAAAAAAAAAAAAAAAAACTAAGGCTGCCTAAGTACCTATCAGCACCTGCCACTTTATCTTCAAGGTACCATTTTCTGGGTTCTAAAACAGTAGAATGTCCAGAGAAACAAATGAAATCCTTATTAAAATTAAACAAGAACCAATCTTTAAAACATTGCTGTTTGTGTTTCAAATTTTGAAGAGAGTAAAGATTATGTATCACTGTCATCTGGAGAATATATCTGGAACAGCAAGGAGTTATTAGCTCACTTAGACAAGAAATCCAGCAATAGGTGTTGGGTATAGTCGTCAAGCCTTGACTGTTTCTTTGCTTCTGGTTTGCCCAAGTAGCATTTGTATTACCATAATACAAATACAAATACATGTAAACTTTTAATTTAAGGATTGGAGAGAGGAGAAATGCTAGAGTTTGAGCCTGAGCTCAAATGCAGTTACCACCAAGCTAGCAGGTGCTTTCTCTGGTTCTAGTGATATGAAAATAGTCCACCCTAAAAATCCTCAAATGAAGCTGACTTCCTGTGGCAAGGACTTTGGTGGTATCAATTTGACCTCAACCATGCTTTCTAAAATTGGGAAAATTGGTGACTACTATTAAATTCAGTAATGCTTTTTGCTTAAAAATGTTAGTGAATGAAAGCGGGCGTGGTGGCTCACACCTTTAATCCCAGCACTTTGGGAGGCTGAGGCGGGCAGATCACTTGAGGCCAGGAGTTTGAGACCAGCCTGGCCAACAAGGCAAAACCCTGTCTCTACTAAAAATACAAAAAAAATTAACCAGGTGCGGTGGCGCACACTTGTAATCCCAGCTACTCGGGTGACTGAGGCATGAGAATTGCTTGAACCTCGTAGGTGGAGGTTGCAGTGAGCCAAGATTGCACCACTGCATTTCAGCCTGGGTGACAGAGTGAGACTCTGTCTCATAAAAAAGTTAGTGAATGTTACATGGCCAAGGCAAATGCTGTGAATATGTTTGGGATAAAAACATAGCATTATTATTTTGCTTGTCTGGTTTCATTCATCTTAATGTAGACTAAGTGTAAGTTCCTGGTGCTGAAAGATACTTGCTCATTGGAGACATTCTATGAAGCCAAATGATAATGCTTATAGAAAATCTCATTTTGTGGTATATAAATTGATTTTTTAAATATGTGTTCTTTTAACGCTATGCTTTTTTAAAAAGTCAGGTTAATTGTTATAATTTACATACAGTGAAATTCACCCTTTTTTAGTGTATAGTTCTGTGAATTTTGACACATACAATCATGTAACCACCACCAAAATCAAAATATAGAACATTTTTGTCACCCTGAGGATGTTCCCTTGTGCCCTTTTGTAATCAATGCCTTCTTCCACCTCCTTCCCCTGGCAACCACAGATCTGTTTTTTTTTTGTCCCTGTAGTTATAAATTATCCAGAGTGTCATATAAATAGAATCATACAGTATGTAGCATTTTAAATTTAATTTCTTTCATTTAGCATAAGTCATTTGAGATTCATCCATGTTGTGTGTCAATAATCTGCTCCATTGCCTGGATGTATCAGTTTCTTTATCCATTCACCAACTGAAGGACATTTGGTTTGTTTCCTGATTTTGGCAGTTAATAAAGCCTCTATAAATATTCAAATATGCACATATGTATTTCTGTTGGGTAAATATCAAGAGTTGGATTTCTGGTTCCTGTGATAAATGTATGTTTAACATAATAACAAACTGCTCAACTGTTTTTCAAACAATCTGTACCATCTTACATTTCTATCAGTAATTTATGAGTTCCAGTTTCTCTACATTGTCACCAGCACTTGGTTGTCAGTTTTTTAGTTTTATCTATTAGAATTTGTGTGTAGCAGCGTTATCACTGTGGTTGTAATTTGCATTTCTCCAATGACTAATAATATTGAGCTTCTTTTCCTGCACTTATTTGCCATTACAAATTGAAGTATCTCATCAAATCTTTTAACCATTTTAAATTCAGTTGTTTTTCTGGAGTTTTCAGAGGTTTTAAAACATATTCTTATAATCTTAAAAATATTTTTACTGTTTGTATATATACAAGTCTTTTGTCAGATATGTGTTTTATAGATATCTTCTTCCATTTTATGACTTGTCTTTTCATTTTCTTTCAAAGAGCAGAAGTTTTAAATTTTAATGAAGACTAATGATCAATTTTAAAAATTTTGTGGACCATACTTTTTGAATTTTTGCCTAACCTAGGATCACCACAATTTTCTTTTTTGTTGTCCTCTAGAAGTCTTATAGTTTTAGGTTTTATAGTAAGTCTATGATCCATTTCAAGTTAATTTTTATGTATCATGCAAGGTATTGTTCAGGGTTCATTTCATTTTTTTTTTCAGGGTCTCACTCTGTCGCCCAGGCTGCAGGGCAGTGGCACAATCACAGCTCACTGCAGCCTCAACCTCCCCAGGCTCAGGTGATCCTCCCACCCACCTCAGCCTCCTGAGTAGCTGGGACTGCAGATGCATGCCACCACACTCAGCTAATTTTTTTATTTTTTGTAGAGACGGAGTTTTGTTATGTTGCCTGGCCGGTCTCGAACTCCTGGGCTCAAGCAGTCTGCCCAGATATCTCAGACTCCCAAATTGCTGGGATTACAGGCGTGAGCCACCATGCCCAGCCTAGTACCTTTTTAAATTTCTCCATTGGTGGGCTTTCAGGTTGTTTCAACTTTTTGGGTATTAATGATTCTGTGAGCATTTGTATACAATTTTTTTGTGTAAACATATGTTTTCAGTTGTCCGAGGTATAACCTAGGAGTGGAACTACTGGGTCATATGATTACTCCATGTTTATCATTTTGAGAAACTGCCAAACTCTTTTCCAAAGTGGCTACACCATTTTATAATCCCACCAGCAATGTTTGAGAGTTCCAGTGTCTCCACATCCTTACTAACACTTGTTATTGTTCACATTTTTAAAATACCCATCCTAGTGGGTGTGAAATATCTCACTGTGGTTTTTTAATTGAGGTGAAATTCACATAATTTAAAATTAGCCATTTTAAAGTGAACAATTCAGTGGTATTCAGTACATTTGCAGTGTGGTGCCACCACTGCCTCTGTCTAGATTCAAAATATTTTCATCACCCCAAAAGGAAACCCTGTACTAGTTAAGCAGTCACTCCCCATTCCCTCCTTCTCCCAGGCCCTAACAACAACTAGTTGGCATTCTGTCTCTATGGATTTACCTATTCTGGATATTTTATATAAATATAATCATACAATATTTGATCTTTTGTGTGTGGCTTCTTTTACTTAGCATGATACTTTTGGGGTTCTTCAACATTGTAGTACGTATCAGTACTTCATTTTATGGCTGAGTAATGGTAATTGTATGTATGTATGTGCACACACACACACACTCACACACACACCAAATTTGTTTATCTGTCCATCTGTCAAAGAACATTTGCACTGATTTTACCTTTTAGCTATTGTGACTAGTGCTGATATGAACCTGTATATACATATATTTCAGTACCCCTTTTCAATTCTTTGTGATATATATATCTTAACAGTGGAATTTCTGGGTCACACGATAATTTTATGCTTAACTCTGAGGAATCACCAGTTTTCCACAGCACTAAACCATTTTACATTCTTACCAGCGATGTACAAAAGTTCCCGTTTCTCCACATCCTCACAAACACTTATTTTGTGTTTCATTATAGCCATCCTAATGGGTGTGAAGTGGTACCTCATTGTGGTTTTGATTTGCATTTCCATAATAACTAATGATGTTAAGCAGCTTCTTGTGTGCTTACTGGCCATTTGTATATCTTCTTTAGAGAAATGTCTATTCAGATCCTTTGTTTTTAAAACGGATTATCTTTTTAATTATCAACTTGTATGAGTTCTTTACATATTCTAGATACTACAACCTTATCAGATGTGATTTGCAGGTATTTTCTCCCATTCTGTGGGTTGTATTTTTACATTGATAATGTCCTTTGATGCATAAAAGTTTAAAAAATTTTAAGTTTGGTTTATCTGTGTTTCCTTGGATTGTTTGTGTTTTAGTATTATATTTGAGAAACTCTTGCCTAACTCAAGATCATATAGATTTATACCTTTTTTGTATTTTAAATTTTTTTATAGTTTCATGTATTAATTTAGGTCTTTGATCCACTTTGAGTTTATTTTATATGTGCTATGAGGTAAGGGTTTGACTTCATTATTTTGGCTATAGATATGCAATTTTCCCAACACTGTTCGTTGAAAAGATCATTCAGTCTTTCTATGGAATAGTTTTCACTCCCCTGTCAAAAATCAATTAATCATAGATATGTAAGTTTATTTCTAGACTCTTAATTATCTTGCATTGATCTATATGTCTGTCGTTATGCTAATACCACACAGTCTTGATTACTATTGTTTTGTAGGAAGTTTTGACGTCTAAATGTGAATCTTCCAACTTTTTTTGTTGTTGTTGTTGTTGTTTTTTAAAGATTGTTTTAGTCATTCTGGGTCATTGCATTTCTATATGAATTTTAGGACCAGACTTTCCATTTCTGTAAAAAAGAACAGCTGGAATTTTGGTAAGGTTTACATTGAATCTGTAGATCAATTTGAAGAGTATTACAATCTCAATAATACAATTTGTTGTATATTTTCTGTATAAAGTATGTCCTCACTTAATGTCATCAGTAGGTTCTTAGGTTTCAACTTCAAGTGAAACGACATACAGCAGGTCCTTGAATAACATCATTTCATTCAGTGTTGTGTTATGATGTTGATAAGAAAAAAATGGATTTTGTTATACATTATCATTTCACTTAAAGTTGCAGTCTCCAAGAACCTATCAATGACAGTGAGGACTACTGTATAAGATAGTGTCATCTCTATAACTATCTCTATAAACTATATCTCTATAAATTATCTCTATTTGTAATAGAGATAGTTATTTTTTGTAGAGACGGAGTTTTGTTCTGTTGCCTGGCTGGTCTCGAACTCCTGGGCTCTCTATTTGCTATGTCTATTTGTAATAGAGATAGTTTCACTTCTTCCTTTCCAATTTGGCTGCCTGTTATTTCGTTTTCGTATATAATTGCCTGATAGAATCTCCAGTGCAGTATTGAATAGAATTGGTGAGAGCAGACATCTCTGTCTTGTTTCTGATCTTTGGGGGAAAGCTTTTAGTTTGTCACCATTAAGTATGATGTCAACTGTGGGGTTTTTTCAATGCGCTTCATCAGGATTAGAAAATTCCCTTCTATTCTCAGTTTGTTGGGAATTTTTGTCATGAAAATATGTTGAATTTTGTTAAATGCTTTTGCTATGTCTCTTGAGATGATTTTGTGGGTTTTGTTCTTTGTTCTATTACTATGGTGTATTACAGTGATTGACTTGAAGTGCAAAACTAAGCTTGTATTCCTTGGATAAATTTTATTTGGTCATGTTGTCCTTTTTATATGTTGTTGCATTAGGTTTGCTAGTATTTTGTTAAGATTTTTTGCATCTATATTCATAAGAGATACTGTTCTGTAGTTTTATTTTCTTGTAATCTTTTTGGTTTTGGTATCAAGATAATATTGGTCTCTTAAAATGATTTGGTAAGTATTCCCTCCATTTCTATTGTTGGGAAGAGTTTGTGAGGGCTTGGGGTTAATTCTTCTTTGAATATTTTGTAGCATTTACCAGTGAAGCCATCTGGTTCTGGGCTTTCTTGTATGTAGAAGGTTTTGTTTTTTTGTTTGGTTTATTATTTTTATTCTTATAGGTCTATGCAGATTTTCTACCTTAATATGAGTCAGTTTCAGTAGTTTGGTTCTTTCTAGGAATTTGTCCATTTCATCTAGGCTATCTAATTTGTTAGCATACTATTTTCAGAGTAGCCCCTTGTCTTTCTTTCTGTAAGGTCAGTAGCAGAGTTCTCTCTTTGATTTCTAATTTTAATAATTTGTGTCTCCTGTATTTTGTTCTTGTTTAGTCCAGCTAAAGGTTTGTCAATTTTGTTGATCTTTCTAGAGAACCAACTTGTGGAAGTTTTTATAGATTTTTCTCTATCTTATTTCTGCGTTAATCCTTACTGTTATCTTCTTTATGTTTGCTTGGGGTTTAATTTGCTTTTCTTTTTCTAGTTTCTAAAGATAAGCTTAGGTTATTGATTGAGAAATATTTCATTTTTTAAATGTAAGTGCCTATAGGAGTCACTCTGAACCTATTCTGGTTCAGGGGAGTGCCCATAAAAAATAAGTTTCTGCAGCTATAAATTTCCCTCTCTGCACTGCTTTAGCTGCATATGAGATGTTTTGTTATTTTGTGTTTTCATTTTTGTTTATCTCAAACTGTTCTTTAATTTCCCTTGAGATTTCTTTTTTGACCCATTGGTTGTTTAGAAGTGACATGTTTAGTTTATTCCCATATGTGAATTCCCCAAATATTCTTTTATTGATTTCTAATTTTATTCCATTATGGTGGGAGAACATACTTTGCATGATATCAGTCCTTTCAGATTTATTGAGAGTTGTTTTATAGTATAACAGGGATATACCCTGAAGAATGTTCCATGTGCATTTGAGAAAAATGTGTATTTTGCTATTATTGGGAGGATTGTTCTATAGGTGTCCGTTAGGTCTACTTGGTTTATAGTGTTGTTCATGTCTTCTGTTTCCACATTAATCTTCTGTCCAGTTGTTCTGTTGATTAATGAAAATGGGGTATTGAAGTCTCCAACTATTACTGTTAAATTATTTATTTGTTCCTTCAATACTGTCATTTTTTGCTTCATATATTTGTGGCCTCTGTTAGGTGCATATATATTTATAAATGATGCATCTTCTTGATGGGTAAACACTTTTTCGATGTATAATGCCCTTTATCTCACCAGTTTTTTCTTAATGTCTATTTTGTCTAATATTAGTACAGTCATTCTAGCTCTTTTTAGATTACTGTTTAATTTATATGGTATATATTTTCCATCCTTTTGCTTTCAACCGCATTTCTGTCTTTGAATCTAAAGTGTATATTTTATAAACAGCATATAGTTGTTTTTTTAAAAACTAATTTTGCCTATCTCTGTGCTTTGTAATTGCAGTGGTTTAATCCATTTGTATTTAATATAATTACTATTAAGGTAGGATTTATATCTGCCGTTTTGCTTTTTTTGTTTCATTTTTTGCTTTTTATTCCTCTATTTCTCAATTAGTGCCATCTTTTATGTCAAATATATATATTTCTAGTTCACCATTTTAACTCCCTTATCATTTCTTTTATTCTATATTTTGGTTTATAGGTAACAAAAAGAATTACAAACAAAAATATATACTACCTTTTATATACACCTGTGTTGCTACCTTTACTGTTACCTTTTATTTCTTATGTGGATTCCAGATATTGTCTAGTGCCCTTTTATTTTAGCCTAAAGAACTTCCTTTAGTATTTCTTACAGCATATGCTTTCTAGCTTCACAATCCAAACCCCACCAAAAATGGGGACCTGGAGAAATTACTCCACATTTTAGGTGAAGTCTGAAGAACCACCTTCTCAAGAGTGTGTTTAAACTAGAAGAAAAGCTCTTGTATGAATTATTTCCATTTTTATTTATCTGGGAATGTCTTAATTTCTTTGTTGTTTTTGAAGGATAGGTTTGCTGAATTTAGAATTCATGGTTGAATGTTTTTCTTTCAGCATTTTGAATATGTCATCCCACTGCCTTCTGGCCTCAACTTTCTGATGAGAAATCAGCTGTTAATCTTGCTGAGATTATCTTGTACATCAGGAGCCACTCCTCTCTTGATACTTTCAAGATTTTGTGTCTCTTGCTTTCAACAGTTTACTTATGTATGTTTTGGGGCATGTCTTTTACACTCATTCCCACAGTTGGCAACTCTCCTTTAGCTTTCATTTCTGATATCACATGATCAACAAACTGCTGCTGGAATGCTTACACCTGTTACTGCAAATTCAAAACCCAGGAAAGACTTCTCCTGGGAATTTACTTTATGTCAGGCTTGGGCTGCCTGGTACATGGCTGCACCCACAACTGGGCAAGTTCAACAACACAGGAGCCTTTCCACAGACTATGATTATTGTAGCTTTATAATAAATTGTGAAATTAGGTAGAGTCCTCCAACAGTGTTATTTTCCTAAAGTGTTTTAGCTATTTTAGTTCGTTTGCTCTTTCATATGTGTTTTAGAATGACCTTAATGATGTTTTGTGGGGATTCAACTGAAATTAGAGTTAACATCTCAGCAATATTGCACCTTCTAATACAGTTAGGTTGTCACTTAATGATGGAGATACATTCTCAGAAATGCATCTCTGGGCAGTTTTGTTGTCATGCAATAGAGAGTACTTACACAAACCTCAGTGGTCACACCTAGGTTATTTTTTTTAACTTTTAAGTTCAGTGTACATGTGCAGGTTTGTTACATAGGTAAATGTGTGTTACGAGGATTTGTTATGCAGATTATTTCATCACCCAGATATTATTATTTTTCCTGATCCTCTCCCTCTACCCACCCTCCACCCTCTGACACACCCAGTACGTGTTGTTCTCCTCTGTGTATCCATATATTCTCATCTAGTTCCCACTTAGAACATGCAACATTTGGTTTTCTGTTCCAGTGTTAGTTTGCTAAGGATAATGGCCCCCAGCTCCATCCATGATCACGAGGACATGATCTCATTCTTTTTTATGGCTGCATAGTATTCCATGGTGTATATGTACCACATTTGCTTTATCCAGTCTATCATTGATGAACATTTAGGTTGATTCCATGTATTTGCTGTTGTGAATAGTGCTCCAGTGAACATACACACATGCATGTATCTTTATAATAGAATGATGTATATTCGTTTGGGTATATACCCAGTAATGAGATGGCTGGGTCAAATGGTATTTCTGTCTTCAGGACTTTGAGGAATCACCACACTGTCTTCCACAATGGTTGAACTAATTTACACTCCCACCAACAGTGTGCAAGTGTTCCTTTTTCTCCACAACCTCACCAGCATCTGTTATTTTTTGATTTTTTGACTTTTTAATAGTACTCATTCTGACTGGTGTGAGATGGTATCTCATTGTGGTTTTGATTTACATTTCTCTAATGTTCAGTGATGTTGAGCTTTCTTAATATGATTGTTGGCCACATTTATGTCTTTTAAGAAGTGTCTGTTGATGCTTTTTGCCCACTGTTTAATGAGGTTGTCTTTTTGTAAATTTAAGTTCTTATAGATGCTGGATATTAGACCTTTGTCAGATGTATAGTCTTCCATTCTGTAGACTGTCTGTTTACTCTTTTGATAGTTTCTTTTGCTATGCAGAAGCTCTTTAGTTTAATTAGATCCCATTTGTCAATTTTTGCTTTTGTTGCGATTGCTTTTGATGTCTTTGTCATGAAATCTTTGCTCGTGCCTATGTTCTGAATAGTATTACCTAGGTTGTCTTCCAGGGTTTTTATAGTTTTGGGTTTTATATTTAAATCCTTAAGCTATTTTGAGTTAATTTTTGTATGTGGCATAGGAAAGGGGTCCAGTTTCCATCTTCTGCATATAGCTAGCCAGTTATCCCAGTCCCATTTATTTAACAGGGAATCCTTTCCCCATTGCTTTTTTTGTCAGGTTTGTTGAAGGTCAGATAACCAAAGGTGTGTGGTCTTATTTCTGGGTTCTCTATTCTGTTCCATTGGTCTATGTGTCTGTTCTTGTACCAGTACCATGCATGCTGTTTTGGTTACTGTAGCCCTGTAGTATAATTTGAAGTTGAGTGGCGTGGTACCTCCAGCTTTGTTCTTTTTGCTTAGGATTTTCTTAGCTGTTCAGGCTCTTTTTTGGTTCCATATAAATTTTAAAATAGTTTTTTCTAGTTCTGTGAAGAATGTCAATGGTAGTTTAATGGGAATAGCACTGAATCTGTAAATTGCTTTGGGCAGTATGGCTATTTTAATGACATGATTCTTCTTATCCATGAGCATGGAATGTTTTTCCATTTGTTAGTGTCATCTCTCATTTCTTTCAGCAGTGTTTTTTTTAAATTTATTTTTATTTATTTATTTATGTATTATTATAATACTTTAAGTTTTAGGGTACATGTGCACAATGTGCAGGTTAGTTACATATGTATACATGTGCTATGCTGGTGTGCTGCACCCATTAACTCATCATTTAGCATTAGGTATATCTCCTAAAGCTATCCCTCCCCCCTCTCCCCACCGCACAACAGTCCCCAGAGTGTGATGTTCCCCTTCCTGTGTCCATGTGTTCTCATTGTTCAGTTCCCACCTATGAGTGAGAATATGCGGTGTTTGGTTTTTTGTTCTTGCGATAGTTTACTGAGAATGATGATTTCCAGTTTCATCCATGTCCCTACAAAGGACATGAACTCATCATTTTTTATGGCTACATAGTATTCCATGGTGTATATGTGCCACATTTTCTTAATCCAGTCTATCATTGTTGGACATTTGGATTGGTTCCAAGTCTTTGCTATTGTGAATAGTGCCACAATAAACATACGTGTGCATGTGTCTTTATAGCAGCATGATTTATAGTCCTTTGGGTATATACCCAGTAATGGGATGGCTGGGTCAAATGGTATTTCTAGTTCTAGATCCCTGAGGAATCACCACACTGCCTTCCACAAGGGTTGAACTAGTTTACAGTCCCACCAACAGTGTAAAAGTGTTCCTATTTCTCCACATCCTCTCCAGCACCTGTTGTTTCCTGACTTTTTAATGATTGCCATTCTATTTTGTAGTTCTTCTTGTACAGACCTTTCACCTACCTAGTTAGCTGTATTCCTAGGTATTTTATTCTTTTTGTGGCAACTGTGAATGGGAGTTCAGTCATGATTTGGCTGTCAGCTTTACTGTTGTTGGTGTATGGGAATGCTAATGATCTTTGCACATTGATTTTGTATCCTGAGACTGCTGAAGTTGCTTATCAGCTTAAGAAGCTTTGGGGCTGAGGCGATAGGGTTTTTGAGATATAGGATCATGTCATCTGCAAAGAGGGATAGTTTGACTTCCTCTTTTTCTATTTGAATACCCTTTATTTCTTTCTCTTTCTTGATTGCCTTGGCCAGAACTTCCAATATTATGTTGCGTAGGAGTAGTGAGAGAGGGCATGCTTGTCTTGTGCTGGTTTTCAAGCGAAATGGTTCTACCTTTTGCCAATTCAGTATGATATTGGCTGTGGGTTTGTCATAGATGGCTCTTATTATTTTGTGGTATGTTCCTTCAATACCTAGTTTATTGAGTTTTTAACATGAAGGGATGTTGAATTTTATTGAAGGCCTTTTCTGCATCTATTGAGATAATCATGTGGTTTTTCTCTTTAGTTCTGTTTATGTGATGAATCACATTTATTGATTTGCATATGTTGAACTAACCTTGCATCCCAGGGATGTAGCCTACTTGATCATGGCAGATAAGCTTTTCGATATGCTGCTGGATTCAGTTTGCCAGTATTTCATTGAGGATTTTTGCATCAATGTTCATCGAGGATATTGGCCTGAAGTTTTCTTTTTTTTGTTGTTGTATCTCCGCCAGGTTTTGGTATCAGGATGCTGCTGGCCTCATAGAATAAGTTAGAGAGTAGTCACTCCTTTTCAGTTTTTTGGAATCATTTCAGTAGAAATGGTACCAGCTCTTCTTTGTACCTATGATAGAATTCAGCTGTGAATCTATCTGATGCTGGGCTTTTTCTGGTTGCTAGGCTATTTGTTACTGCCTCAATTTCTGAACTCGTTATTAGTCTGTTCAGGGATTCAATTTCTTCTTCCTGGTTAATTCTTGGGAGGGTGTATATATCTAGGAATTTATCTGTTTCTTCTATATTTTCTAGTTTATGTGCATAGAGGTGTTTTTAATATTCTCTGATGGTTGTTTGTATTTCTGTGGGGTCAGTGGTAATATCTCCGTTATCATTTCTGATTGTGTTTATTTGAAACTTCTCTTTTCTTATTTATTAGTCTAGCTAGACGTCTATCTATTTTATTTTATTTTTTTAAAAAACAGCTCCTGGGCTGGGCACGGTGGCTCACGCCTGTAATCCCAGCACTTTGGGAGGCCGAGGCCGAGGTGGGTGGATCATGAGGTCAGGAGTTCGAGATCAGCCTGGCCAAAATAGTGAAACCTCGTCTCTACTAAAAATACAAAAATTAGCCAGGCATGGTGGCATGGGCCTGTAGTCCCAGCTACTCAGGAGACTGAGGCAGAAGAATTGCTTGAACCCGGGAGTCAGAGGTTGTAGTGAGCTGAGATTGCGCCACTGCACTCCAGCCTGGGCAACAGAGCAAGACTGCATCTCAAAAACAAAGCAAAAACGGCTCCTGGATTTGTTGATCTCTTGAATGGTTTTTGTGTCTCTATCTCCTTCAGTTCACCTCTGATTTTGATTATTTCTTGTCTTCTGCTAGCTTTGAGATTTGTTTGCTCTTTATTCTCTAGTTCCTTTAGTTGTGAAGTTAGGTTGTAAACTTGAGATCTAATTTTTTGATGTAGGAATTTTGTGCTATACATTTTCCTCTTCATAGTGCCTTAGCGGTGTCCCACAGATTCAGGTATGTTATCTCTTTTTTCTCATTAGTTTCAAATAACTTATTGAATTTTGCCTTAATTTCATTATTTACCTGGGAGTCATTCAGGAGCAGGTTGTTCAATTTCCATGGAGTTGTGTGGTTTTGAATGAATTTCTTAGTCTTGAATTCTAATTTGATTGTGTTGTGGCCCAAGAGACTGTTATAATTTCAGTTCTTTCACATTTGCTGAGGAGTGTTTTGCTTCCAATTATGTGATCAATTTTAGAGTAAGTGCCATGTGGCAATGAGAAGAATGTATATTTGTTGTTTTGGGGTGGGGAGATCTGTAAATATCTGTCATTTCCATTTGATCTAGTGCTGAGTTCAGATCCTGAATATCTTTGTTCATTTTGTGTCTCCATGATTTAATATTGTCAGTGGAATGCTAAAATCTCCCACTATTATTGTGTGGGGGTCTAAGTCTCTTTGAGAGTCTCTAAGAACTTGCTTTGTGAATCTGGGTGCTCCTGTGTTGGGTGCATATATATTTAAGATATAGTTCTTGTTGAATTGAACTCTCTACCATTATGTAATGCCCTTCTTTGTCTTTTTTTGTCTTTATTGGTTTAAAGTCTGTTTTTTCAGAAACTAGGATTGCAACCCCTGCTTTTTTCTGTTTTCCATTTGCTTGGCAGATTCTCCTCCATTATTTTGAGCCTGTGACATGCCTAGGTTATATAGTGTAGCTTGTTGCTCCAACCATTGTTGTGTATGTGGTCCGTCATTGATTGAAACATTGTTATGCAACACATGTCGGTACATGAACATGGTATATCTCTCTGTTTTATTTTGGTTTTTTATTTCTCTCAGTATTTCATAATTTTCAGCACATCATATCTTAGACATATTTTGTTAGATTTGTACTTAAAGAATTTCATAGTATTAGTACTGTTTTAAATGGCATTTTAATGAAATGTGAATTTCCAATTGTGCATTGTTGATATATAGAAATACAATAGATTTGCCCTTATATCCTTCAGCCTTGACACACTCACTTATTCTAGCATCATTTTTGGAGGTTCTTTGGGATTTCCTTTTTAGACAATCATATGTCTCGAGTAGAGACAGTTTTATTTCTCCTTTTCCAATCTTAATGGCTTTTATTATGTTTTTCTTGCCTTACTGCACCAGCTATGGCCTCCTGTATGATGTGGAATAGGAGTGGTGAAAGTGGATACCTTTGCCTTTTCCCAGTTTTAGGGGGAAAGTTTTTCACTATTAATATTGATATTAGCTGTAGGATTTTTATGGATACATTTTTTTAATCAACTAGAGGTGGTTCCCTTTCATTTCTAGTTTGCTGAGTTTTTATAATGAATTGATGTTGAATTTTATGAAATTCTTTTACTGTGAGTATTGAGATGGTTATATGTGTTTTCTTCTGTAGTCTATTGAAACGGTGTATTATACTGATTTATTTTGAATGTTCAATGAGCTTTGCATTACTGAGATGAGCTTCACTTAGTCCTAATTTGTTATCTTTTTATATATTGCTGGGTTCATTTTGCTAATATTTTGTGGAAGATTTTTTTTTTTTTTTTTTTGAGATAGAGTTTCACTCTTGTTACCCAGGCTGGAGTGCAATGGTATGATCTCAGCTCACCGCAACCTCTGCCTCCCAGGTTCAAGCAGTTCTCCTGCCTCAGCCTCCCAAGTAGCTGGGATTACAGGCATGTGCCATCACGCCTGGCTAATTTTGTATTTTTAGTAGCGATGAGGGTTCTCCATGTTGGTCAGGCTGGTCTCGAACTCTTGACCTCAGGTGATCTACCTGCCTCAGCCTCCCAAAGTGTTGGGATTACAGGCGTGAGCCACCGCTCCTGGTCGGAAGATTTTCGCATCTATATTCATAAGCTTGAATTGATTTTAAGTAAATACCAGAAGGACTTTAACTTATAGTAAAGGGGAACTATATAATTTACGATATCCCTTTTGCTGAGGGCAACTAGAAAAACTCAAAAAATGGAAAAGAGAGAAAACGGGTTCTTTTTAGAAAAAATGTTAGACCCACAAACCACACAGAGAAAAGGGTTCTTAAAAACATCATAGAGCGGCTGGACGCTGTGGCTCATGTCTGTAATCCCGGCACTTTGGGGGGCTGAGGCGGGCAGATCACAAGGTCAGGAGTTCGAGACCAGCCTGATCAACATGATGAAAGCCCGTTTCGACTAAAAATACAAAAATTAGCCGGGCATGGTGGCGCGTGCCTGTAATCCTAGCTACTCAGGAGGCTGAGGCAGGAGAATCGCTTGAACCCGGGAGGCAGAGGTTGCAGTGAGCCAAGATCACACCACTGCACTCCAGCCTGGGTGACAGAGCGAGGCTCCGTCTCAAAAAAGTAAAAAATAAAAAATCATAGAGCTATCAGACTGACTGGTCATATCTCCATATTTAGAGGCAAGGAAACATGGAAGATATTGTCCATTTTACAGTTGTAATTGTCATTTTAAAAATAAGATAATACTTTTTGGATCTGGCGTAAATAGTTTCTTTTTTACTTTTGTTTCTTTAAAGGTAGACATAAATACGTTAACTCATAACCTGCAGACTCTTGAAGAAGAGAATAAGCACCTGGCAGATCAAATGGCTTCCCTAGAACTTCAGCAAGTCACTTCTGATTACCATGGGGTGGGTATAAAAAGGTCAGTCTAAATAGCAATTAATGACTAATGAGTTCAGAAATAACAACAACCAGAGGTCAGGAGATGGGTTTTCTTTGTGTTTTCATTATTAAAAATCTAAGCAGAGATTCTTACAGTATTCAAACAGTAGTGATTTGAGAAACCAAGAATTTAAGGGATTTATTAAACATTTGCCTTCACAAACAATCTGTGTTACGGAAAAATACAAATATATCTGATGTTTTAAAATAGTTCCTCTTTCATAAATTATGAGCAAGAAACTTGATTTTTTTCTCATCAGACAGTTTCCTCCATTAGGCAATCAGTAATAAGTCTGATTTCTGAAGGCTATTTGACAAGGTCAGTGCATTACAAATAAACGGTACAGTTCTTAAAATACCTTCTCCAGGCGGGGTGCGGTGGCTCACACCTGTAATCCCAGCACTTTGGGAGGCTGAGGCAGGAGGATCACGAGGAAAGGAGATTGAGACCATCCTGGCTAACACGGTGAAACCCTGTCACTACTAAAAATAGAAAAAATTGGCCAGGCATAGTGGTGGGTGCCTGTAGTTCCAGCTACTCGGGAGGCGGAGCTTGCAGTGAGCCAAGATCACGCCACTGCTCTCCAGTCTGGGCGGCAGAGCGAGACTCCGTCTCAAAAAAAAAAAAAAAATCTTCTCCAAGTAAAGGGGATTTAAAGATATGGTCATTCTGTTAAGTAGCTAATAATTTTCCTGTGTGCTTTCAAATACATGAAAAAGTATTACTGCTTTTAAGCATGCAAATAATCTTTGAAAATTCCTAGAAGACCCCGATGTGAGTCTGTTTTAACCTGAGCTAAAGTCTTTCAAACTGTTATAAGCTGCTCATTACTTCAGCTATGAAAAATTATACAGACTAAGTCTAAATCTTCTTATATGGTCATGGTTTTCAAGCCAGATTTCCTATTTTTCAGTTTTGGCTGTGACCTCGGGTATGATCCTTAACTTCTCTGAGCCTCAGTTTCTTAATCTGTTAAAATGAGGATAATAAGGCTATAACTGTGTGGATATTTGAGCTTAAGTAAATTAATACACACAGAATGTGTAGCAGATAGCTAACATTTATTGAATTCTTAGTATCTGAACTGTCTCAGAGAAAAAAAAAAAAAGCCTGTAAGTGCCTATTGGAATGACAAGATCCATTAGCTATAATCCCTGGTACTATTTCAGACCAACCCTCTCTCTCCGCAGAGTTAAAGATTTAGCCATGTCCTTTGCTGGTTGGCCAGCCTCAGCTGGGTTCCTTTGGGAGACCACATTCTCAGTATGACTGATTCTTTCCTGAATCCATTGCCAGTGAGCAGGCCTAGCCTTACCCTATTAATGACTTTGACAGATCTTGCCAGTGATTTGGTCAGTGTTGATTTTTGCCTGCCTACCATGTCTTGATTACAGGTTCCCAGTGATGACTCATAGATAATGCAATTCTAGCTTGCAGTTCTGTCTCCACCGAGAAGTGTCTCTGACCATGCCTGCCTGGAAATGCTTCGGTTGGCTATATGAGTTTGAGGAATGAGCTAGGGATTTCAGGATTTGTTTTTGAATCTTAGCAATATCATTAAATCTATTGTCATTCAATGCTGGCAGTGTATTTTTGTTCTTTGAGAGTTAAAACTTGAAATTATAAAGAGTGCCATCTGGTCTAACCCCTCATTGATTTTTGGAGATACACATGACTGTGTGTTGTGTGTGTAACATCACAAACTTGAATTCAGATAGACCTGGTTTCAACCTCCGTTTACTGTGTGACCTGGGCAGGTTCTTAACCTCTCATGGCCTGCAATACCAAGAGGATCTCTCCTAGTGTAGGTATCCCACAGTATACTCTGCACACCCATATCAGAATAATTACTACTAATAATAATTGATTAGAAATTGGCCTGTTTATGCATCTGCATTCACTCTCTTCTAATGCAAGAACAGTAGTTACTCATCTTTATATTCCTTTGCCTAGCATAATGCCTAATACATAATAGGTGCTTTAAAAACACTGATTGACTAGAATACAAAGAAGGTCATGTCTGTTTTGCCAGGCAGTAAGGATTAATGTCATATTGCAATAATAAATATCATTCTCTGCTATTTCTTTCATATTTCCTAATTTCAGGTTTGTTTGTTTGTTTGTTTGTTTTTGCCATTTTAGTCTGTAGTGATAGTGCAATTTAATTCCATTACCCCTGGCAGTCACGCAGGGAACCACAGTGAGAAAAGATCCAAATGTAGGAAGGTTACCATGCCTGAGTTCAGTTTGAATGATTTTCCTCCCCACTTCTCTTTTGGGGTTTAAACATATATTTTAAAATTGTAGCACTGGACAGAAATATAATTCCCTGTACAACTGGGACTTTAATGACTTGAAATTTAAAAATGAACTAAAATGTATTATTTCTTAAAACCAGGATAACATTGTCAGTGTACACTCATGCAGATGTCTAAGTTGGTTTGATTTGCTGGGGCTCATGTCATACTGTTGTTAAATATTTTGAATAAAAAATTCAAAATAATCAAAAACTTTAAAAAATGCTTACAATCTGCTTATAAAATAGCTTTACCGAGATGCCAGTATCCTACTGGTTTTGTGTATTCTTCTAACAGCTTCTGCTAACTTGTACAGCTCACCTAGATTTAAAAAATGATTTTAGAAATAATTTTATGGCTTACTGTTGATCTTTGGCAACCTGTCTTTCATATCTTAAGATAATTCTTCCTATTTTTACTTCCTGCTTTTCCACAGATTGGTATCTTTCTGTTTCTGAGTTAAAATGGATATTCTAATGTTTGGTATCTTTCTCTGTATGATGTTTCTCAAGTGATTCCCCAGTTTCTGTTTTGCTCTGTATACTAATAATGTTTATAGTATATTGCCAAGAGTATTTAAGCAAAAGTTAATTTCAGTTCACTCTTCTGTAACTCAAAACCTGAGATAGTCACTCATTTAAGTGGTTTCTAATTTCTTGTCTCCTGTTGATGAAAGTACAGGGCCTATTTAAATCTGTAAACAGTAATTTAAGTAACTGCCTTAACATCCACTTTCCCTTAGCAACTTGGAACAATTATTTTTTGTGTGTCATAATATTTAAATAAGTGACCCTTTGTCAAATATTATCACATTTTGATTTTGCTCAGTTTTCATTTAGTACATTAGCATTCTCTTTGGTGGCAAAATGGGAAAATTATTGTTTTAAAAGTATATTTAAAAGATTAATGGAATTTCTTTATGCCTTTGCCTGAAAGAGGGAATTGTATTGATAGGGAAAAAGCTCCATTATTTTTTAAATTTCTGGTCACCTTTTATAGAAGACCCAGATAATTTAAGTTATTCTTTAAAAAAAACTTTCCCCATTTCAAGAAGATAGTTATATTTGAGTGTTTAGTATTTGTTAGAGCTAGCATATTTTAGGTTAACTCTAGTTCTTGGTTTTTTATATGTTCTTACTATGCTTTACAGCACACTGATACATCTTAATTTGTAGAAGTTTGAATCGAATTTTAAATAATTAAGCTTTTTTTTTTATTATACTTTAAGTTTTAGGGTACATGTGCACAACGTGCAGGTTTGTTACATATGTATACGTGTGCCACGTTGGTGTGCTGCACCCATTAACTCGTCATTTAACATTAGGTATATCTCCAAATGCTATCCCTCCCCCCTCCCCCCACCCCGCAACAGGCCCCAGTGTGTGATGTTCCCCTTCCTGTGTCCATGTGTTCTCATTGTTCAATTCTTGTAGCTTTGCTTTTGTGGTATTATTGACCATCCTTACAATTTATTTGCTGCTGAAGACTTGGTCAACATAATCCTAAATTGTAATGTTACATTCATGGAATGATTTTGTATCATAGTTCCCAAAATAGATAATATTTTGGCAAAGAGCACTGTGTTTTCCACAAAAATTAATCGATGATGAACTAATTTTTGATAATGTATTTATCATCATGGGTTTCCTATTTATTGATAGCAGTCTACATTTTGCTCAGGTTATTTTGAAACCAATACTCTACTGGTCTAAATGCTTTTTAAAACATATTTTCCTTTGCCTTAGTGGGAGCAACACAGTGATTTTTAAAACTTTTAAAAACTGAATTATGAATATGTATAAGAATGTATGAAATAAATATTAATTCTGACAGGACAAATACTTGGTCTAATAGTTAATAATCCACCAAAGCCTAATATTGGGTATAAGTTTTTATATTAAAGGTGTATGATTTTACGGTAGGTGGTATACAAGGGCTTTTCCATAGATTTTTATCAAGTGTTGAATGTCAAAAATGAAAATTCTTCTAGCCAAGGCAACTGCTAAGGAGAAAACAATGCTCCAGACTACTGTGCCTTTTTTTTTTTTTTTTTTTTTTGAAATGGGGGTCTTGCTCTGTCTTCCAGGCTGGAGTGCAATGGCACCATCACGGCTCACTGTAGCCTCGACCAGCTGGGTTCAAGCAATTCTCCTGCCTCAACCTCTCAAGTAACTAGGACTACAGGCATGCACCACTATGCCCAGCTAATTTTTTACTTTTTTGTAGAGACAGGGTCTTGCTATGTTGACCAGACTGGTCTTGAATTCCTGGCCTCAAGTGATTCTCCCACCTCAGCCACCTAAAGTGCTGGGATTACAAGTGTGAGCCACTGTGCGCAGCTTAGTTTGCCTTCTCATAAAAAATATTTTGAACAGAGGAAAATATGAGTTACAGATTATAGTAATCTAGTTTGGAATGTGTTTTTGCTTTTATTTAGAAGCAGGTGTGGTAGGTTCACACACTTAAAGGATGTTACAAAGTGGTGACTGAAGAATAGCTGTAATCATGTTGGAGATAGTGAGGAATATCTCTTATGTGAATTAATACATGGGTTTTATCTTTATCAGCTTACCTAAAATTGAACATAAAACAAAAGTCTAAAATTCTTTGGCTTAAAATGCCTAAAAGGCACTCTGTTCTGTTATTCACAGAATAAGCAAATATAAACCAGAAATAGTGAATAATGTCAATATGAGATACTTACCAACATTAATAAGACGTTGAACTTTAGATTTACTGCAAATGATCCATAGTGCAGCTAGTTAGCTTATGAGTGATTAAGAGTTTGTGTCTTCAGTCACATTTGCTTTGTGTGCATTATCTCCACATTTGGTTTATGAAGATGATTTTGACATATGGCAATATTTCCTGTTATTAAGATTTAACACTGGCATTGATTGTGGAGAGTGAAAATTCCATCTTCAATCACTTAATGGTGCCCCTCATATAAAGAAAGTACCAATATGGCCCAAAATTTAAATTTTGTACTTATTTTTTTCTGATATAGTCTGAGAACAACAGGATATGAAAAAATAACTGTCATTATTAAAGGCTGTTTGAATAATGAAAATATGTAATTTCGTCAAATATGAAACCTTTGGTAATGTTTGCCCCAGATAATACTGTGTTGAGTATTTGATCAAACAGTGAGTTTGAGTCTCCAATAAACATTTATTTTGTTTTTGAGATTTTTCTAAACTGCTTTTTACCATGGTAAGTGAGGTGCCTTCTGCTGTTAGTGGTCCTGGTCACAAAGCAGCTGCTGTTTCCGTAAAGAACTGTGTAATGCTCCACAGACTACCTGCAGTCACTGACACAACCACACCACATCCGTGTTGGATCACAACTACAAAGGAATAACTGACACAACAAAAAAAGTTAATATACAAAACCAACAAACTCTGATAGTCTTAAAGCTTCATGCTTTTATTAGCAGTCTCTGTACATGTTGCATATTAGCCCTGTGATCAACTATGTAGGGAAAGACTAAAAGCAGCAGTAGCAAATAAATAGGAATCTTGATCTTATGATGATAGAAATGGTAAGGATGTAAATACTTGTTTAAAAATGAAAATGGTTATTCCTTTCTATGCCTAGAGGTTCTGATGCCTGTGTTTGCCTTATCAGCTTGCCCAACAGAAGGTGGAAAAAGTCTTGGGAAAAATTACTGAAAGTAAAAATAAACTGGCCTATGAAAAGGGAAAACTCCAGGTATGAGATTTATTTTCTGATTTTTCTTGTCTGAATTTTAAAAATACCAATTATCAAATTAAATATTGCTAGATTTTTGAGAATACCTAGCTCTGTCATTTACTAAGTCTATAGTCTCTGAACATCCTTAAGTTTGTGAGCTCATTAATAGCCAGGTGACTTCTATTTACATACTGTAGTTGCTGAAACCTAAAATTGTGAAGCCAAAACCCATTCTGTGACTATTTGAAACTTTATTATAATCATTTTATGCATGGTCATTCACTGAGAATGTAGAAAGCGTATACCTCTTTTTGCTGAATTTTTATAACACATTTCTAAAAAGAAACAAATCTGGAAACAGACTCAGAGGCAATTGAGTAAATGTGATGATACTATTCTTTTGCTGCCTGTGGGTTTTGTCCCTATGGTACCCCAGAGCAGGAAGCCTGCAACTAATATAGGTAAGCCTGACTTAAACTAACTCCAATGGAAACACTGAAATCCAAATCAGTGGTGCTAAGTCTTAGCTACACATTAGAATCACTAGGCAGTTTTTAAAATTCCTCATGCTGGGAAGTGTATGATATCTGCCATTTACTTTGAAATGCAGCATAGAAGAAATAGGTTGATGGATGGATAGAGGAAATGATAAATGGATAGATATGTGATAAGCAAATAAAAGAATATTAATGGTAGAATTTGGATGGGATGGTTGGTGTATGCATGTTCACAGTAAAATTCTTTTCATTTTTCTGTATATTTAAAACATTTTATAAAATGTTGGGGGAGGCTGTGCGTGGTGGTTCATACCTGATCCCAACACTTTGGGAGGCTGAGGCAGGAGAATGGCTTGAGGCCAGGAGTTTGAGACCAGCCTGGGCAATATAGCAAGACCCTGTCTCTACAAAAAATTAAATAAATAAAAATTAGGCAAGCGTGATGGCAAGCGCCTGTAATCCTAGCTACTTGGGAGGCTCAGGTGGGAGCCCCAGGTGGGAGGATCACTTGAGCCCAGGAGTTGGAGGCTATGGTGAGTTATGATCATGCCATTGCATTCCTGCCTGGGTGATAGGGTGAGACCCTGTCTCTAGAAAAAAATGTAGGGGGAAAATTCCCATGACTAGAAAGGCATCCCAGAGCAATTTAATCAAAATCTCAGGGGATAGTTCCTCGACTGAAGTGCTTTGTGTGTGTGTGTGTGTGTGTGTGTGTGTGTGTGTGTGTGTGTGTGTGTGATGTCTCACTCTGTCATCCAGGCTGGAGTGCAATGGTGCAATATCTGAGCTTGCTGCAGCCTCCTCCTTCCGGGCTCAAATGTTCCTCCCACCTCAGTCACCCAAGTAGCTGAGATTCAGGTGTGCAGCACCATACCCAGCTAAGTTTTTTCATATTTTTGGTTTTTCCATGGAGATAGGGTTTCTCCATGTAGCCCAGGCTGGTCTCGAACTCCTGAGCTCAAGCAGTCTGCCTGCCTTGGCCACCCAAAGTGCTGGGATTACAAGAGACTTCGGTACTTTTTAAAGCTCCTCATATGATTCCAATGTTGCAACCATAGTTGAGGCCCACTAGACTAAATAGTATGAAGTGAAGCCCAGTTAGGCTTGGCAACTGTTCTAGTCTTGTTTTCTGTTGCTATAACAGAATATCTGAGACTGGGCAATTTGTAAATTAAAGAAGTTTATTTGTCTCATGATTCTGGAGGCTGGGAAGTCCAGGATCATACAACCTATCTGTGAACACCTCATGCTGCCTCATGTCATGGCAGAAAGCAGATGGGAGAGTGGGTGTTTGCAAAGAGACCAAACACAAGAGGCAGCCTCACTTTATAACAACCCAAGAGCAAGAACTTATTCACCCCTGTGAGACTGCGTTAACCCTTTATGAGAGCAGATCCCTCATTACCCAAATACCTCTTAAAGGTCCCACTACCTCTCAACATTTAATTACGTCAGCAATTAAATTGCATCATGAGTTTTGGCAGGGTCAAACCACATCCAAACCATAGCAGCAACTATGGAGCTGATTTGATAAGTAATCTCACTAGAAGCTTGCCAAACACATCAGCATTAACCTCATCCTCGTCTACTCAAAGGGTTTACCATAGGGTTAGCAGACAGGATGGGGCCCAGAAATAGCAGGCCATCTAAAAGGTAGTCGATAAGCGATGCTTGTGGAACAATACATTACTAGAACAATAAAAAGAACTACAATAAAAAGAATTACTAGAACACCTATTAATATTAATATTTTGCAGAGGTAGTGATGCATTTAAATATTATCTACATTTGTGTGACCATGGAAAGGTCTTAATTTTCTTGAGTTTCATCTTAATCATCTATAAAATGAGGAGAATAAGCACACCTCTCTTATCTACTTCTCATTGGGAAAAATAGGCTACATTACAGGCTGGGTATATACATCTTTACAGGCATAAAATAATTTTCCCCTTTCTGAAATGAATGATCTTATAAGAGTCTATGACCCATGACTTTAACCTTTTTTTAGTTTTTTCAAGAAAAATGAAATATATTATGAAATACATAAGACAAATCCCAGGCCCTCATGACAGACTTAAAGTCAAATTTTGACTGGGAATGAAATATATTTTATAATTTATGAATGGGTCTGATGTTATCTGTCTGACCTTTTAAACCTCAACTATGCAATCTTAGAAATTATCTAGATTCTGTGTAATCATAAAGGAAATACATGCCTGTTTGCTGTTCATATTCCTATAATAAGAGTTTAAGATTTTTGATAGTCTTTGAAGAAACACTTTTTGAACTATTGTGAACTATTGATTCATTGGTGCTTTTATGTCAGGTCTTGGGTTGCCACATTCCAAAGGCACTGACTTCATCAGCTCTAGGGAAAGTGCTCTTGGAGCACATAACTCTTACAAGACAATTTAAAGGAAGAGCTCTATACTAAACATAGTCAAAACAGTAGTCTGCTGTGTGTTCTCTCTCAACTGGATTAGAATGGATTAAAAATATACATACGAATTGTTGGTAAAAGACTACATTTTCAGAATCAACTTGTTAATGAATGATATAAATACTGGATTTTGTGTGTTAATGTAAACTATATTGGAAACTGCTGCCTCATGTTCAAACATGGTTTGAACTTCCTTTTCAGTGCTATACAGTATTCCATTATGTAAATATGCCACAATGTATTTATTCTTCTGTTGATGGATAATCGGCTAGTTCTTAATTGCTTGCAAACAATAACAATGATGATATGATGAATTTTTGTACCTGTCTCCTTATATACAGAAGATTCTCTCAGCTAAATATAATTCTTAGGAGTAGAATTACTGGGTTTTAGGATGTACATATCCTAAATTTTACTAGATTTTGTTATATTTCCCCTTACTAAAAGTAATTATGCCAGTTTTAAAATCAGTATTTTTTTTATTATACTTTAAGTTCTAGGGTACATGTGCACAACATGCAGGTTTGTTACATAGGTATACATGTGCCATGTTGGTTTGCTGCACCCATTAACTCATCATTTACATTAGGTATTTCTCCTAATGCCATCCCTCCCCCTGCTCCCCACCCCACGACAGGCCCCGGGTGTGATGTTCCCTGCCCTGTGTCCAGCTGTTCATGTTGTTCAATTCTCACCTATGAGTGAGAACATGGGGTGTTTGGTTTTCTGTCCTTGTGATAGTTTGCTGAGAATGATGGTTTCCAGCTGCATCCATGTCCCTGCAAAGGACATGAACTCACCATTTTTTATGGCTGCATAGTATTGAATGGTGTATATGTGCCACATTTTCTTAATCCAGTCTATCATCTATGAACATTTTGGGTTGGTTCCAAGTCTTTGCTATTGTGAATAGTGCCACAATAAACATACATGTGCATGTGTCTTTATAGCAGCATGATTTATAATCCTTTGGGTATACCCAGTAATGGGATGGCTGGGTCGAATGGTATTTCTCCTTCTAGATCCTTGAGGAATCACCACACTGTCTTCCACAATGGTTGAACTAGTTTACACTTCCACCAACAGTGTAAAAGTATTTCTGTTTCTCCACATCCTCTCCAGCATCTTCTATTTCCTGACTTTTTAATGGTCCGCATTCTAACTGGTGTGAGATGGTATCTCATTGTGGTTTTGATTTGCATTTCTCTGATGACCAGTGATGATGAGCATTTTTTTTAAATTAATTTATTATTATTATACTTTAGGTTTTAGGGTACATGTGCGCAACGTGCAGGTTAGTTACATATGTATACATGTGCCATGCTGGTGCACTGCACCCACTAACTCGTCATCTAGCATTAGGTATATCTCCCAATGTTATCCCTCCCCCTTCCCCCCACCCCACAACAGTCCCCAGAGTGTGATGATCCCCTTCCTGTGTCCATGTGTTCTCATTGTTCAATTCCCACCTGTGAGTGAGAATACGCGGTGTTTGGTTTTTTGTTCTTGCGATAGTTTACTGAGAATGATGATTTCCAATTTCATCCATGTCCCTACAAAGGACATGAACTCATCATTTTTTATGGCTACATAGTATTCCATGGTGTATATGTGCCACATTTTCTTAATCCAGTCTATCATTGTTGGACATTTGGGTTGGTTCCAAGTCTTTGCTATTGTGAATAATGCCGCAATAAACATACGTGTGCATGTGTCTTTATAGCAGCATGATTTATAGTCCTTTGGGTATATACCCAGTAATGGGATGGCTGGGTTGAATGGAATTTCTAGTTCTAGATCCCTGAGGAATCACCACACTGCCTTCCACAAGGGTTGAACTAGTTTACAGTCCCACCAACAGTGTAAAAGTGTTCCTATTTCTCCACATCCTCTCCAGCACCTGTTGTTTCCTGACTTTTTAATGATTGCCATTCTAACTGGTGTGAGATGGTATCTCATTGTGGTTTTGATTTGCATTTCTCTGATGGCCAGTGATGGTGAGCATTTTTTCATGTGTTTTTTGGCTGCATAAATGTCTTCTTTTGAGAAGTGTCTGTTCATGTCCTTCACCCACTTTTTGATGGGGTTGTTTGTTTTTTTCTTGTAAATTTGTTGGAGTTCCTTGTAGATTCTGGATATTAGCCCTTTGTCAGATGAGTAGGTTGCAAAAATTTTCTCCCATTTTGTAGGTTGCCTGTTCACTCTGACGGTAGTTTCTTTTGCTGTGCAGAAGCTCTTTAGTTTAATTAGATCCCATTTGTCAATTTTGGCTTTTGTTGCTGTTGCTTTTGGTATTTTAGACATGAAGTCCTTGCCCATGCCTATGTCCTGAATGGTAATGCCTAGGTTTTCTTCTAGGGTTTTTATGGTTTTAGGTCTAACGTTTAAGTCTTTAATCCATCTTGAATTGATTTTTGTATAAGGTGTAAGGAAGGGATCCAGTTTCAGCTTTCTACATATGGCTAGCCAGTTTTCCCAGCACCATTTATTAAATAGGGAATCCTTTCCCCATTTCTTGTTTTTGTCAGGTTTGTCAAAGATCAGATAGTTGTAGATATGTGGCATTATTTCTGACGGCTCTGTTCTGTTCCATTGATCTATATCTCTGTTTTGGTACTAGTACCATGCTGTTTTGGTTACTGTAGCCTTGTAGTATAGTTTGAAGTCAGGTAGTGTGATGCCTCCAGCTTTGTTCTTTTGGCTTAGGATTGACTTGGCAATGCAGGCTCTTTTTTGGTTCCATATGAACTTTGAAGTAGTTTTTTCCAATTCTGTGAAGAAAGTCGTTGGTAGCTTGATGGGGATGGCATTGAATCTGTAAATTACCTTGGGCAGTATGGCCATTTTCACGATATTGATTCTTCCTACCCATGAGCACGGAATGTTCTTCCATTTGTTTGTATCCTCTTTTATTTCCTTGAGCAGTGGTTTGTAGTTCTCCTTGAAGAGGTCCTTCACATCTCTTTAAGTTGGATTCCTAGGTATTTTATTCTCTTTGAAGCAATTGTGAATCGGAGTTCACTCATGATTTGGCTCTCTGTTTGTCTGTTGTTGGTGTATAAGAATGCTTGTGATTTTTGTACATTGATTTTGTATCCTGAGACTTCGCTGAAGTTGCTTATCAGCTTAAGGAGATTTTGGGCTGAGATGATGGGGTTTTCTAAATATACAATCATGTCATCTGCAAACAGGGACAATTTGACTTTCTCTTTTCCTAATTGAATACCCTTTATTTCCTTCTCCTGCCTAATTGCCCTGGCCAGAACTTCCAACACTATGTTGAATAGGAGTGGTGAGAGAGGGCATCCCTGTCTTGTGCCAGTTTTCAAAGGTAATGCTTCCAGTTTTTTCCCATTCAGTATGATATTGGCTGTGGGTTTGTCATAGATAGCTCTTATTATTTTGAGATACGTCCCATCAATACCTAATTTATTGAGAGTTTTTAGCGTGAAGGGCTGTTGAATTTTGTCAAAGGCCTTTTCTGCATCTATTGAGATAATCATGTGGTTTTTGTCTTTGGTTCTATTTATATGCTGGATTAAATTTATTGATTTGCGTATATTGAACCGGTCTTGCATCCCTGGGATGAAGCCCACTTGATCATGGTGGATAAGCTTTTTGATGTGCTGCTGGATTCAGTTTGCCAGTATTTTATTGAGGATTTTTGCAGATGATGAGCATTTTTTCATGTGTCTGTTGGCTGCATAAATGTCTTCTTTTGAAAAGTGTCTGTTCATATCCTTTGCCCACTTTTTGATGGGGTTGTTGTTTTCTTGTAAATTTGTTTAAGTTCTTTGTAGATTCAGGATATTAGCCCTTTGTCAGATGGGTAGATTGCAAAAATTTTCTCCCGTTCTGTAGGTTGCCTGTTCACTCTGATGGTAGTTTCTTTTGCTGTACAGAAGTTCTTTAGTTTAATTAGATCCCATTTGTCGATTTTGACTTTTGTTGTCATTGCTTTTGGTGTTTTAGTCATGAAGTCCTTGCCCAGGCCTGTGTCCTGAATGGTATTGCTTAGGTTTTCTTCTAGGGTTTTTATGGTTTTAGGTCTAACATTTAAGTCCTTAATCCATCTTGAATTAATTTTTGTATAAGGTATAAGGAAGGGATCCAGTTTCCGCTGTCTACATATGGCTAGCCAGTGTTCCCAGCACCATTTATTAAATAGGAAATCCTTTCCCCATTTCTTGTTTTTGTCAGGTTTGTCAAAGATCAGATGGTTGTAGATGTGTAGTGTTATTTCTGAGGCCTCTGTTCTGTTCCATTGGTCTATGTCTCTGTTTTGGTGCCAGTACCATGCTGTTTTGGTTACTGCAGCCTTGTAGTATAGTTTGAAGTCAGGTAGTGTGATGCCTGCAGCTTCGTTCTTTTGGCTTGGGATTGTCTTGGCAATGCGGGCTCCTTTTTGGTTCCATATGAACTTTAAAGTAGTTTTTTCCAGTTCTGTGAAGAAAGTCATTGGTAGCTTGATGGGGATGGCCTTGAATCTATAAATTACCTTGGGCAGTATGGCCATACGGCATTATGGAAGAATAAATGTTCTTCCATTTGTTTGTGTCTTCTTTTATTTTGTTGAGCAGTGGTTTGTAGTTCTGCTTGAAGAGGTCCTTCCCATCCCTTGTAAGTTGAATTCCTAGGTATTTTATTCTCTTTGAAGCAATTGTGAATGGGAGTTCACTCATGATTTGGCTGTTTGTTATTGGTGTATAGGAATGCTTGCAATTTTTGCACATTGATTTTGTATCCTGAGACTTTGCTGAAGTAGCGTATCAGCTTAAGGAGATTTTAGGCTGAGACGATGGGGTTTTCTAAATATACAGCCATGTCATCTGCAAACAGGGACAATTTGACTTCCTCTTTTCCTAATTGAATACCCTTTATTTCTTTCTCTTGCCTGATTGCCCTGGCTAGAACTTACAATACTATGTTGAATAGGAGTGGTGAGAGAGGGCATCCCTGTCTTGTGCCAGTTTTCAAAGGAAATGCTTCCAGTTTTTGCCCATTCAATATGATATTGGCTGTGAGTTTTTCATAAATAGCTCTTATTATTTTGAGATAACATTCCGTCAATACCTAGCTTATTGAGAGTTTTTAGAATGAAGGTTGTTGAATTTTGTCAAAGGCCTTTTCTGCATCTATTGAGATAATCGTGGTCTTTTCGTTGGTTCTGTTTATGTGATGGATTATGTTTATTGGTTTGTGTATGTTGAACGAGTCTTGCATCCCAGAGATGAAGCTGACTTGATTGTGGTGGATAAGCTTTTTGATGTGCTGCTGGATTTGGTTTGCCAGTAT
The DNA here is from genome assembly GCF_028885625.2 of Pongo pygmaeus. Lineage (NCBI taxonomy): Eukaryota > Metazoa > Chordata > Mammalia > Primates > Hominidae > Pongo > Pongo pygmaeus. The sequence continues at coordinate 96,729,250 of NC_072384.2, forward strand.
TTGATTGAGGATTTTCACATCAATGTTCATCAGGGATATTGGTCTAAAATTCTCTTTTTTTGTTACCAGGCTTTGGTATCACGATGATGCTGGCCTCATAGAATGAGTTAGGGAGGATTCCCTCTTTTTCTATTGATTGGGATAGTTTCAGAAGGAATGGTATCAGCTCCTCTTTGTACCTCTAGTAGAATTTGCCTGTGAATCCATCTGGTCCTGGACATTTTTTGGTTGGTAGGCTATTATTGCCTCAATTTGAGAGCCTGTTATTGGTCTATTTAGAGATTCAACTTCTTCCTGGTTTAGTCTTGGGAGAGTGTATGTGTCCAGGAATTTATCCATTTCTTCTAGACTTTCTGGTTTATTTGTGTAGAGGTGTTTATAGTATTCTCTGATGGTAGTTTGTATTTCTGTGGGATAGGTAGTGATATCCCCTTTATCATCTTTTTATTGTGTCTATTTGATTCTTCTCTCTTTTTTTCTTTATTAGTCTTGCTAGCAGTCTATCAATTTTGTTGATCTTTTCAAAAAACCATCTCCTGGATTCCTTGACTTTTTTGAAGGTTTTTTTGTGTCTCTATCTCCTTCAGTTCTGCTCTGATCTTAGTTATTGCTTGCCTGTTGCTGCTAGCTTTTGAATTTGTTTGCTCTTGCTTCTCTATTTCTTTTCATTGTGATGTTAGGGTGTTGATTTTAGATCTTTCCTGCTTTCTCTTGTGGGTATTTAGTGCTGTAAATTTCCCTCTACACACTGCTTTAAATGTGTCCCAGAGATTCTGGTACATTGTGTCTTTGTTCTCATTGGTTTCAAAGAACATCTTTATTTCTGCCTTAATTTTGTTATTTACCCAGTAGTCATTCAGCAGCACCAGGTTGTTCAGTTTCCATGTAGTTGTGCGGTTTTGAGTGAGTTTCTTAATGCCAAGTGCTAATTTGATTGTACTGTCATCTGAGAGACAGTTTGTGTGATTTCTGTTCTTTTACATTTGCTGAGGAGTGCTTTACTTCCAACTATATGGTCAACTTTGGAATAAGTGTGATGCTGAGAAGAATGTATATTCTGTTGATTTGGGATGGAGAGTTCTGTAGATGTCTATTAGGTCTGCGTGGTGCAAAGCTGAGTTCAAGTCCTGGATATCCTTGTTAACCTTCTGTCTCATTGATCTGTCGAACACTGACAGTAGGGTGTTAAAAGTCTCCCGCTATTATTGTGTGAGAGTCTAAGTCTCATTAAAGGTCTCTAAGAACTTCCTTTATGAATCTGGGTGCTCCTGTATTGGGTGCATATATATTTAGGATAGTTACCTCTTCTTGTTGAACTGATCCCTTTACCGTTATATAATGGCCTTCTTTGTCTCTTTTGATCTTTGTTGGTTTAAAGTCTGTTTTATCAGAGACTAGGATTGCAACCCCTGCTTTTTCTTGGTTTCCATTTGCTTGGTAGATCTTCCTCCATGCCTTTATTTTGAGTCTATGTGTGTCTCTCAATGTGAGATGGGTCTCCTGAATACAGCACACTGATGGGTCTTGACTCTTTAACCAATTTGCCAGTCTGTGTCTTTTAATTGGGGCATTTAGTCCATTTACATTTAAGGTTAATATTTTTATGTGTGAATTCGATCCTGTCATCATGATGTTAGCTGGTTATTTTGCCCATTAGTTGATGCATTTTCTTCATAGCATCAATGATCTTTGCAATTTGGCATGTTTTTGCAGTGGCTGGTACCGGTTGTTCCTTTCCATGTTTAGCGCTTCCTTCAGGAGCTCTTTTAGGGCAGGCCTGGTGGTGACAAAATATCTCAGCATTTGCGTGTTTGTAAAGGATTTTATTTCTCCTTCACTTATGAAGCTTAATTTAGCTGGATATGAAATTCTGGGTTGAAAATTCTTTTCTTTAAGAATGTTGAATATTGGCCCCCACTCTCTGGCTTGTAGAGTTTCTCTGAGAGATCTGCTGTTAGTCGGATGGGCTTTCCTTTGTGGGTAACCCGACTTTTCTCTCTGGCTGCCCTTAACATTTTTTCCTTCATTTCAACCTTGGTGAATCTGAGAATTATGTGTCTTGGGATTGCTCTTCTCGAGGAGTATCTTTGCGGTGTTCTCTGTATATCCTGAATTTGAATGTTGGCCTGTCTTGCTAGGTTGGGAAAGTTCTCCTGGATAATATCCTGAAGAGTGTTTTCCATCTTGGTTCCATTCTCCCTGTCACTTTCAGGTACACCAGTCAAATGTAGATTTGGTCTTTTCACAAGTCCCATATTTCTTGGAGGCTTTGTTGATTTCTTTTTACTCTTTTTTCTCTAAACTTCTTTTCTCGCTTTATTTCACTGATTTGATCTTCAATCACTGATACCCTTTCTTCCACTTGATCAAATTGGCTATTGAAGCTTGTGTGTGCATTACGTAGTTCTCGTGCCATGGTTTTCAGCTCCATCAGGTCATTTATGGTCTTCTCTACACTGTTTTTTCTAGTTAGCCATTCGTCTAATGTTTTTTCAAGGTTTTTAGCTTCCTTGCAATGAATGGGTTTGAACATCCTCCTTTGGCTCAGAGAAGTTTGTTATTACCGACCTTCTGAAGTCTACTTCTGTCAGGGTGTCAAAGTCATTCTTTGTCCAGCTTTGTTCCGTTGCTGGTGAGGAGCTGCGATCCTTTGGAAGAGAAGAGGCACTCTGGTTTTTAGAATTTTCAGCTTTTCTGCTCTGGTTTCTCCCCATCTTTGTGCTTTTATCTACCTTTGGTCTTTGATGTTGGTGACCTACAGATGGAGTTTTCATGTGGATGTCCTTTTTGTTGATGTTGATGCTATTCCTTTCTGTTTGTTAGTTTTCCTTCTAACAGTCAGGTCCCTCAGCTGCAGGTCTGTTGGAGTTTGTTGGAGGTCCACTCCAGACCCTGTTTGCCTGGGTATCACCAACGGAGGCTGCAGAACAGCAAATATTGCTGCCTGATCCTTCTTCTGGAAGTTTTGTCCTGGAGGGGCACCTGGCTGTATGAGGTGTCATTTGGCCCCTACTGGGAGGTGTCTCCCAGTTAGACTACATAGGGGTCAGGGACCCACTTGAGGAGGCAGTCTGTCTGTTCTCAGAGCTCAGACACTGTGCTGGGAGAACCACTGCTCTCTTCAGAGCTGTCAGACAGGGACATTTAAGTCTGCAGAAGTTTCTGCTGCCTTTTGTTCAGCTATGCCCTGCCCCCCAGAGGTGGAGTCTACAGAAGCAGCAGGTCTTGCTGAGTTGTGGTGGGCTCCGCCCAGTTCGAGCTTCCCTGACTGCTTTGTTTACCTACTCCAGCCTCAGCAATGGCGGACGCCCCTCCCCAAGCCAGGCTGCTGCCTCAGACTTCTGCCCTAGCAGTGAGCAAGGCTCCGTGGGCGTAGGACCCGCCGAGCCAGGCGCAGGATATAATCTCCTGGTGTGCTGTTTGCTAAGACTGTTGGAAAAGCGCAGTATTTGGGCAGGAGTGTCCTGTTTTTCCAGGTACCATCTGTTACGGCTTCCCTTGGCTAGGAAAGGGAAATCCCCTGACCCCTTGCGCTTCCCAGGTGAGGCGATGTCCTGCCCTGCTTTGGCTCACCCTCTGTGGGCTGCACCCACTGTCCAACCAGTCCCAATGAGATGAACCAGGTACCTCAGTGAAAATGCAGAAATCACCCGTCTTCTGTGTCGGGCACGCTGGGAGCTCCAGACCAAAGCTGTTCCTATTTGGTCATCTTGGAACGGAATAGCCTGAAATTTTAAATATTTAAGAGGGCATATTAAATAGGTGCATTAGAGTTACATGTGTTAACATGGATGAATCTCATAAAACAATACTATATACTGTTTAGGGATACATATAAAGTTATTTTTTAAAGAATGGGAATGATACATTCAGCAAAATAGTTAACTGTAGGATCAAAGGAGATTTGGTTGGGATAGGCTACACAGAAGCTTTCAATTTTAATGGTAATTTTTTTTTTAAGTTCAGTGGTGGATAGATGGGATGATGGCATATATATCTGAAAGATTTCCAGCACTTTTAAAATTGTTTTTAAACATATGTCAGTTTGAGTTCTTTGGCCTCACTCTAATCTACCATTGGCCCCATCACTTAACCACTAGGATTTCAACATTGTGTTAGCTGCCTGGCCCCTATAAGCAACTGCATTTGTGACCTTAATTTAGAAGTTAGGTAAGTGCTTGGTTTACTTTGTTTTTTACAGTTAATTTCTTGTTGAACTATAGCATATATACTGAAAAGTACACAGGGCACAGCCTGATGAATTTTTTATAAAGTAAATATAGCTATGTGATCAGCACTCAGATCAAGAAACAGAACATCCCCAACACCCAGTACCCTCTTCCAGTAACTGTCACCCACAAGGCTAATTAACCATCCTGATTTCTAACACCCCATTCAAATTTTAACAGTTGCTGAAAATGTCCAGTAGCTACTGAAAGAGATGTTTGCACTCTACAGATAGGAAACAAGTTATTGAGACATGGAACAGTTGATTTAAATAAAATTTTGGATGAAAATTTTCCTGATTTAGGGGTAGGTTCGGTAACGTTGATTGTTGTGTGTGAATGGTTTGGGGATAAGAGGAAGCAAATATGGAAAAACGCATAATTTGGAGATTTACGAGTATATATTAAATGATTTTGTCCTCCAAAATGATAATTTTCTTTGAAAAGAGACTTGTGAGTATCATCTTTGTGAATTAGTTTTAAAATATAATTCAACATATAAGAATTCCATTTATTCAACTTTTGTAATATTGTGTCAGTGAAACACAAGACTCTATGCCTGTTCTCCGCCCCACTCCATTCTTCTGGTCTGATATGTCTGCTTCTTGCACATTGACAGTTCTAATTATACACATTCAAAAGGGTTTTGAATGCCAGGTACCACAATTCAAATATATTAGCCACAAATTTTTGAATTATATTAGCCACAAAATCTCACTGTTATATTCATGAGTCATGTCCATTTGAAGGCCTATAAGCACTAGAAACCAAATGAGTTATCTCAGTACATTTAAATGACTACAGAGTCTAAATCATTTTTTGCATGATTAAACTTTGGATTGCTTTTTGCAAGTTTTAAGGAGTCTCTGTAATTTTTTTTTTTTTTTTTTACAACTCATGACCTTTTTTCCCCCTTCTGGCGTATATAAATATGTGTAAATATATATGTTTAAATGTCTTTATTTTTTAAAATTTTTTTGTATTTTTGTTTTTCCTCTAGATAAAAGTTAAACAGCTAGAAGAACAAGTACAATCTTTTACTGACACCGGCTTACAGAATGATCATCTACGCAAGATGAATAAGTCTCTACAGACTAAATATGCTCAGGTGTGATTAATATCTACAAAAGCGGATTGCTGCTATATTTCTTTTTTGAGAAATTGTTTGATGTCTTTTTCCCCACTTTACCATACAATCCCAGAAAGATCAATATGCTGTCACTTGACTCAATTTAACAAACTTTTTTTCAAGCACCTAGTACATACAAGGTTCTGCTAAGCCTCAGAAATTGTAAAGATACCTGAAGCAGGATTGAGACATTCAACTTGCTTATTATAGTTAGGAAATGTACTCCATAAACTTTATTAGAGAATACAAAGTTATGCTTTTCAGAAAAATAGTGTATTACTGAACATTCATAGGGAGCATTATTATGAGTAGAAGCAGTGAGAAATGCTTTCATAAAGGCAGTGCTTTTTAAACTTGAGCCTTACAAATTTTGGCAGTTGTGAGGAACAAGTATCTTTGTTTTTTGAATTAAAGGCAAACTCAGAACTCAGTGCCAAGAGGGTACACCTGCAGCCGGCAGATGCTCACCTGAAAGAAGTATTGGTAATGAAAGTGCTTACTTGTCAGCATGGTGGCTCTTGAAGCTAAAAACCTTTCGTAGGTCACATAATATTTTAACAAATGAATAGAAAAAGTTAAGCAAGATAACAAAAACATTTAGTGAAGAACATACCCCAGGAAGGTGTTACCAGAAGAAAGTGACTCATTTCAATTATTTACAAATTTAGCATGCATATTATTAGGTTATTTTTAAATCATTAACTCTTAAAGCATATGTAACTTCTGCGTCTATGATATTTGTGTATCTATACCCCTGGTAACCAAGGAACTAAAATATGTTTTCAAATGGAATACTCATAGAGTTCTAACCACTTGACTCTGCTGATGAGTGATGAGGTCACAGAGTTGTTAAAGGAGGCCTCATTAGATGCGCTCTCTGACAGGGGCTCTCTGACAGGGGCTGTCTGACAGGGGCTCTCTGACAGGGGCTCTCTGACAGGGAAGTTGGCATAAGGTCTGTTTCTTTGCTGGGTCATATTTTACATTGTGATCTCTTCACTCTGAAAGCAGAGAAACACATTCTCAATATATTTTCCATTACGGCTCCTTCTAGAACACTGTGTTGTTTCTCCTGGTAAAGGGGCTATTCCTTGAAAAATAACTCTAGGTTTAGCTGATTTTATTGTTTTTATTAATAATTGACAATGCCTCTAAGAAAAAGGAAATCTCCAGAGCGGCCTGCATCTTCAAAATCCCCCGAAATCTCTAGGTCCCACGTAAACAGTATAAAGGAAAGAACGTCATCAGTTGGTTTGCCTAGTGTTATTCCAAACTCTACACGCCGTGTGAGCTTTGCACCTAACCTGCCTTCTATGAAAACATCTCAGGATATTGGAGACTCTAGGATCTCTCTAAAGACTCTGTTGAATGCTATTAAAACCATGGAGGGAAGACTGGAAGGCAAAATAGAGATTCTAGCCTCAAGACCTTTAATAAATGATGAATCACCAAATTTTCTTAAACGGGACTCGGTAAGTGAAGACCACAAGTTAAATCTTAAGGAAGTTTTAAATTTATACAAGAATGAAGTATTAATCCAGAAAGATAATGCTTGAAGATATGAGTAACAAGGAAATAAGGTTCTTCACAAATAGAAAAAAGACTAATATAGATTGAAACCATTATCCTAGCCATCACATAATTAGTTTTAGACATAGAACATTTGGCGTAACAGTAATGACTGCGTTTTTTATATAATTTTGATTTTTTTAAAAATTCAAAATTTCTACCTAATCTTAACATTTGAGCTAAAATGCTTGGATAAAGCCTCATTTTCAAATAGAAAATTAATTCAAGAAACCCCAAGAAATTTAACATTGGAAAATATTTTCTTGAGAAAACTTATTAGAGCATTCATCTTTATCTGATATTTAGAAATAGAAAATACTATAGCTTATCTTCTAGAGTGGGCTACTATTACCAGAAGGAGGGCTGTGAGTGTGAGTTGTCCAGGTCCTTGGCGTTTTGAACAAAGAATTGAACAAATCGTGCAAAGTGACGAAGGAAGCAGCGAAAGCAGGGATTTATTAAAATGATGAAAGAACTCCATAGGGTGTGGAGTTTTCTGGGTTTTAAGGTTAAAAAGTTTTCTGGGTTTTAAGTACTCCTTTTGAGGTCCCTATGGCTACCTCTTATCTGGATGAAGGATTTGGCCTGTGGCTAATTAAAGGCTGAGGTGAATTGATGCTCTATGCTGATGAAGGGATGGCCCATGCTTGGCCTGTGGCCAATCCAAGGCACTCTCCCTTTCCGTCTGAGACATGGTGGAAGCGGGAGGAGTGTAGGGAGAGTAGCAGCCTTTGATCCTTTGCTACTTGCTGGGGAGATGGGGTTTTTCCTTTTGGTGTAGCTTTTGTAAGTTGGTGTTAATTGGACTTAGGTTCCTTGTCCCAAGACCCAGGTGTTTTCCTTTTGATCCAGCTTTGGGAAGTCAGCAAAAATTGGCCTCACTTTCCCTGTCTCCAGACCTTGGTGTTTTTCTTTTGATCCAGCTTTGGGAAGTCAGCAGAAATTGGCCTCACTTTCCCTGTCCCCAGACCTTGGTGTTTTTCCTTGATCCAGCTTTAGGAAATCAGCATGAATTGGCCTTAAGTTCCCTGCCTCTAGACCCTATTCTCCTGCCTCACTACTATTTAGATGTCTTCTGTAAACATCTAGTGGCATTTTTGCATTTATATGTGTGTGTATATACATACTGATATATACATACACTTAAAAAACTGGTAGAATTTTAAAAATGATATTCTTGTATACTTTTCTAGAACAAAATTCAGTAGATTATCAGGACCTGTAAGTTGCCATCTTTTGCACTTTTCTGGGATCCTTTTCTGTAGAAAAAGTTAAGTATTTTAAATGTTGCAGGTTCAAGTTTAAGGATGTTTTATAATGTTGAGGTAGATGTGGGGAAAAGACATCCTCCTTTGTTACTGTTGGGATTATGAAACAGTACAACTTCCTATGGAGGGCAATTTAGCAATATTTATCACAAGTTTGACCCTACAATTGTCCTTCTAGGACTTTTTCCTACCGATATACTGGCTTGTACACATGACATGTATACAAGGTCACTTACTGAAGTATTGTTAGCTAATAGCAACAGAGGAAGCAACCAAAATCTCATCAGTAAGAGACTGGCTAAGTAATAGTTTGTATCCATAGTTTTGCAATACTGCTTCAAGATATATGTATATTATTAGGTTTAAACAATAAAAGTTCAGAAGAGTATATGTAATATTTTACTATTTGGATGTAAAAAGGGTGGGGAGATAAAGAATATATACGAATGTATTCACTTGTATAAGCATAGACTGTCTAAAATGACCCATAATAAACTGGCAACATTATTTTTGAGGAGGGAGACTGGGCGGCTGGGATGTTTTTCACTTAATCTTTTTGTACTTTAAAAATAATGTGAATGTACTACCTATCCAAAATAGTTTTATGAACGTTTTCTTTTCAACAAAACTGAAAGCAGAGAAAGGATAGTCTTTTCAACAAATGGTGCTGGGATAATTGGATATCCATATGCAAAAACAAAATATCTTTGCTCCGTACCTCACAAAATGTATAAAAATTAAAATAGATCATAGATCTAAATGTAAACCCTATAACCGTAAAACTTTTAGAAGAAAACATAGGAAGAAATCTTTATGATCTTGGATTACACAAAGATTTCTTAGATTTGATATCAAAAGCATGATCCATAAAGGGACAAAAATGATAAATTGGAGTTTATCAAAATTGACAACTTATGCTCTTCAGAAACATTAAGGGAATGAAGAGACAAGCTACAGACTGGGAGGAATTATTTGCAAATCACATATCTGATTAAGGCCTTGTTTCCAGAAGGTACTAGAAATAATTTTTAAAATTTAAATAGAAGAAAACCTAAGAAAAAGAATAGGCAAAAATTTAAACAGATAATTTCTTCAGCAAAGTTATGTGGCTGGTAAATAAGTGCTTGAAATAGATTAAGCATCAGTCATTAGGGAGATGCAAATAAAATCACAGTGAGATACTACCACACACCTGTTAGTACAAACACTTTAGAAAATAGTTTGGGAATTTCTTTAAAGTGAAACATACTACCACCATATGACCCAGTCAGTGCACCACTAAGTGTTCACCAAAGACAAATGAAAGTATGTCTCCACAGAGACTTGTACACAGCTGTTCACAACAGCTGTATTTGTAATAACTTAAAACTGGAAACAACTTAAGTGTCCACCAGGTGAATGGATAACTAAATTGTGATGTCCCTACAATAGAATACTAAGCAACAGAAAGAACTATTGATACATGCAGCAGATTGAATAACTCTCAAAATAATTACACTGAGCGAAAGAAGTTATTCAAAAAAGAGTGCATACGATACAATTCCATATAAAATTCTAGAAAATACAAACTCATATATTGTGACAGAAAACAGATCAGTGGTTGCCTGTGAGAATCAGTAGGAGTGTGGGAATAGAGAGAGACAGAAGGGGGAGATTACAGAGGAGCATAAGGAAGCTTTTGGAGATGATGGAAATGTTCAATATCTTAATTATTGTTTCAAAGTCTTATACATGTCAAAACTTATCAAAATGTACACTTTAAGTATATGTAGCTTATTGTATGTCAGTTATACCTCAGAAAAACTGTTAAAAAAGAAGAATCATATATTACCTATTCAAAAATGTATTAAATGTTTAAAATAACTTTTTTTTTTTTTTTTTTTGAGACAGAGAGTCTCACCGTGTCACCAGGCTGGAGTACAGTGGTGCGATCTCGGCTCGGCTCACTGCAACCTCTGCCTCCTGGGTTCAAGCGATTCTCGTGCCTCAGCCTCCCAAGTGGCTGGGATTACAGGCGCCCACCACCAGGCCCAGCTAATTTATTTTTCATTTTTATTTTTATTTTATTTTTTTGTATTTTTAGTAGAGACGGTGTTTCACCACGTTGGCTAGGATGGTCTCCATCTCCTGACCTCGTGATCCACCCGCCTTGGCCTCAAAGTGCTGGGATTACAGGGGTGAGCCACCACGCCCAGCCTAAAGTAACATTCTTGACAGAACTGTAGAAATAGAGAACAAATTACTGTACATCAGTGTAGTATGGGAAAGACAAGAACAAATTAGTGGTTGCCAGAGGACAGGATGAGTTTTTGGAGGGAAGAGCGAATACAGAGACAGCACAAGGGAATTCTTTTCTGGTAATGGAAGTTTTGTGTCTTGACTGGCAGTGGCAGTCATGTGAATATGTAAATAGGATCAAATTGCATGGAACTGTGTGCATGCACATATACACATGCATACACACATAGATGAATGAAGGTTGAAAAAATGGCAAAAATGGAATAAACTATATAATCTAGTTAGTCAAGTTAACAATAATGTATGCATGTCAATTTCCTGGTTTTGATGTTGAACTACAGAGATATGAGATGTCAGCAAAAGAAGCAGGATGAAGGGGCCGGGCATGGTTGCTCACGCCTGTAATCCTGTCACTTTGGGAGGCCGAGGCGGGCAGATCACCTGAGGTTAGGAGTTCGAGACCAGCCTGACAAACATGGTGAAACCCCTTCTCTACTAACTACAAAAATTAGCTTGGCGTGAAGGTGCACACCTGTAATCCCAGCTACTTGGGAGGCTGAGGCAGGAGAATCGCTTGATCCCAGGAAGCAGAGGTTGCAGTGAGCCCAGATCATGCCATTGCACTCCAGCCTGGATGACAGAGCTAAATTCAGTCTCAAAAAAAAAAAAAAAAAAAATCAGGGTGAAGGGTATGTCGGACTCTGCACTATTTTTGCAACATCCTGTGAGCCTAAAATTATGAAGTAAAAAGTTTAAAAAGAGTAATATTTAAAATAGTATGATTATCTGAACTGATGGTGTGGCTCTACCAAAACTGTTTCAAGGATATGAGGTTCTAATACTGTACTTCTAATTAGGATTCATTCTGCTGTAACACTGTTTTCTTGACCTATTTAGTATTTATACATCTTTGCTTTTATAATATTAGTTTGTGCATTTTTTTAATATTTTCAAAAGGAAGCTAGTCTCATAATAATTTCTCTCCCATTTTACATCTCAGCTTCATAGATAGTCTTATTCTCCCTATTCTTGTGTTTTCATGGAGATTAATGTATTAGATTTGTCTATGTTTATTCACACAGATATTTTTGTTGTAGTTTCCTTTAAAGGAATAAGCAGCTAGTAAAGATGGGTTTTATTTATGGTAGTGAATAAATATATTTAAACATTTAAAATTTGGTTTCTAAATTTCTATGTCTTATTCTAATCACTGATTTGTAATGTTATTTATTGTTTCTTTTTTCCTACTTAGGTGAAATCTATTCTTGAAAGAAGTAAAGAGGAGCTGTCCCGAACAGTGAAGTGTCGTAATGCGGCCCTGAAAGAGAGTCAGAAGTTGAAAGAAGACCTCGAGGCTGTGGAGGACAGGGAAAACAAGAAGGCAAGGAATCAGTCCCTTCTGACCGTCTGTCACTGAGAAGAAGCACTTATGAAATCTTTCATGGCCATATGTTTCGCTTTCTTGCTTCCATTAGTAAGAATAAGGATTGATCAGGGGAGGATTTCTTTTTCTAGAGAAAAGATAATTTTAGAATAGTTTAAAATTTTTCTCTTAAAAATACATTATATATATATAACTTCCAATTTTTTTTTTTAACTTTCTGTCTTAAATACTCAAAAGAGAAAGTTCTAATTTTTTCTGTTGAAACACATCTGATCTTGGTAATAATAACCTTTATAGTTTTATGCTTGATTAATGTGGTGTAAGATTTCTGTGATGCTTTCTCCTTAACAGTGTGTGTATGCTTAGTGGGAATAGAGGTCACATCCCAAACTTCTGTTTGTCAGCAAGTGCTAGATTTTGTCTCTCTGAGGAGGGCTGTGAGTTACCTCATTCTTCAGCAGCTTCCACTTTCTCTTACAGTCTTTTTTTCTCAGATAATTCTAATGCATTTCAGATGTATTATTCTCATCTGACCCCATCAGAAGACAGCTGAGAGGCCAGCCTGGCACCACCTCTGGAAGCAGGTTGTGCTGAGTCAGGCCTCTCTGGTTAATGTGTATGCTGTAACATGACCACAGTTGGGAAGCTGCAGAGTTCACCATAGGATCTCGGGGTCAGCTTTTCTTTTTCTCAACAATAACTTAAGAAACCATCTAGAAATAAAATATACTTTAATTATTCCCGCTAACATCCTACTGTGTCTGCTTGTCTGCTTTCCATGCTCTTTCCTGGGAGTAATGAGATCCACAAGCAGAAGAGTAACCAGAAAGGATCAAATGTCTTTGTGTTGTTTCATTTTCTGTTAGGTGGGAAACTTTCAGCGACAACTGGCAGAAGCTAAAGAAGACAACTGCAAAGTCACAATTATGTTGGAGAATGTGCTGGCTTCTCACAGTAAGATGCAAGGTGCTCTGGAGAAAGTACAAATAGAGCTTGGGCGGAGGGATTCAGAGATTGCAGGCCTCAAGAAAGAAAGGTACCTGTGGTTTTTTTTTTCCTGTCATTGGTATTGCTGCATTGTACTAAGGAGCAGTGTCAAGTCGATAAATGAAGTCACTTTATGTAGCTTCCTTTACAAAAAAAAAATTGTAAAATGATATGTTTAAAGAATTCCTAAGTTCGAGAAAATTTAGAATTAGAAATAAATATTATTTCCAAAAATTCAAAATGCCCTTATTGTGTAGTGATGTGAAGGAATTTCTAGACTATATCTCCTAGAAATTCATTAGCTGTACTGTTGTTTTACCCTTGCTTTCTGCACCGTGTAAACCTAATTCTTTCCTTGCTTCTAAAGAATAGTAATTGTCAAGATAATTGAAACTAAGTACATACTTTAGTTTGAATTAATTATCCATTTATTACTATCCTGTTTCAAGATTAATAATTATTTTAGGTGAATCATTCTGAGAACCACTTCTAGCCATGTTTTATAAGTAAATTCCTTCATAGAATGTTTCAAAAATTAAATAAAATTTCCTTTTAGGTTAAAGAATAAATGGTCTGAGTTTAATAGGGCATATTGCCTCTATGTTATGAGAGAACAAGTGAGTTTTCTTTTTTCTTTTTTTACATTACATATTGTTTATCTTTTTTACATAGTATGAAAGTATATTGCCTTTGCATTTTTAAAAGGTCAAGGGAATGGTATTAAAAATACTATTCACAATAAATTTATAAGTGGCTGTTATATGTAGATGCAAAAATCCCAACAGCAATTCAATCTTTGTAAAGGCAATGTATTTTTTTACTAGTGATATTTACTAGTGATATATAAGTATGATGCTATTTGAGCTTCTTAGAAGAAAAGTGTTCTGTAACTCCCAAATGGTATCATTCCTACATAATTCTTTTCTGTAGTCACTCTTTTTGTGCTTTTCATTTTTAGGGATCTCAATCAACAGAGGGTGCAGAAGCTGGAAGCTGAAGTGGACCAGTGGCAGGCCAGGATGCTTGTCATGGAGGACCAGCACAACAGTGAGGTTGGGGCCAGGCTTTAAAAAATGATAACATAGATATTTTTAGTTTTATTGGGATATTACTGTTTTTGGGGAAATGAAGTGAAACTATCAGGTAAATGTTTCTTTCAGTCAAGTCTGAGTTTTGGACAGTGACATATCTACAAATGGGAAATTGACCTGTCTTACAATGAGTCACTTATTGGCAAACCAGTACCACAATAATGACTAATCTCTTTGTCTTATATGGTCTTATATGGTCTACATTTTTATTCATTTATTAACACACAAAAAATTTCAGAAGTTAATAGGCTTAGAAAATATAGTCTGTCAGAAACAGCTGGAGTGATCCCACTATTAATAAGGAGTCATCTACACATACATGTGCTCACAGGTATATATGTAGTTACACGCATACATATCTGTATGCACATATATAAAATACACATGGATATTTCATAAAGTTTTTTTTCTGTAAGAATCTATAAGGAACAGTGGACAGGTTTTTTTCTTCAAGGGAGTGAGACCAGAAGGTCATAGGACCAGGAAGGGGAATTTAGTTTAAAATTTAAAAAATTAGGATAAATTAAGCTGGGTCTGTTTTCCAAAGCTCTCTGGTGACCAGTGGAGCATGCCCTTCTCATTGCCTTCTAAGTGTTTCCTGAGCAATGTCTCTAATGAGTTCTCATTCATATATATATATATATATTCCAGGCACCTGGAATCTTTGCTTCTGGTTCCAACTAATTATTGTTTCAGTGGCACTTGATGATAGAATGTGAGGAGTGATTACACAGTGTTATGGACTTCTTGCATCTGTCCGTTACAGTGGAATTGAAAACATGCTTCTCTCTTTCAGATTGAATCTCTACAAAAAGCTCTAGATGTAGCTAGAGAAGACAACAGGAAACTTGCTATGAGTCTGGAGCAAGCTCTCCAGACAAATAATCATCTGCAAACAAAGCTAGATCACATTCAAGAGCAATTGGAAAGCAAAGAACTTGAGCGACAGAATTTGGAAACCTTCAAGTAAGAGCATTATAGTCACAGTAAAATTAGGGAAGCACCTCTGGAGGAGTAAGTCACATTCACATAAATGGCTCATTCACATAAATCAGTTAAACTCTTTTCTCCTGCTTTGCCCTAGTACTTCCAGCAGAGCCATGTTAAGAACCAGGCATAGCTGAGCACCAGCAGGTAATAGCTGGCTAGAGCATGATCATTTGACTCTCCTTCTCAGCTCTTCCTTCATCTACTATCTAGCTGCTGCTTTACTCAAAAGTTAAATCAAAACTTAAAGAATATTGATTGGAAGGGACATTCTCATGTTTCTATGAAGGCTTTTCTATTAACAGCTTATATGTCCTTTAAAGGCAGATTTAGACAAGGAAAAACATCAGCCTGGGTGGAATGACTCTATCTAAGCAGATGTTAAGCCATTAAATGTTTTCAGTTCTGACCTGAGATTACTTAGATCAGACCTATCCAGTTCAGGTCAAATGACTAAAGTTTTGCCTTAAATTATACCTAGGTAAATATTTAGGTAATAATAGCATCCCATGAAAATTTATACTTAAGGGAAATGCAGTGTGCACGTAGATCTTTATTCCTTTTTATTTATTTATTTATCTGAGACTTGGTCTTGCCCTGTTGCCCAGGCTGGAGTTCAGTGGTGTGATCGTGGCTCACTGCCGCCTCTACTTCCTGGACTCATGCAGTTCTCCCACCTGAGCCTCCTGAGTAGTTGGAACTACAAGCATGCATCACCATACCTGGCTAATTTTTTTTTTTTTTTTTGGTAAGAGATAGGGTTTCTCCATGTTGCCCGGGCTGGTCTCAAACTCCTGGGCTCAAACAATCCACCTGCCTTGGCCTCCCAAAATGCTGGGATTACAGGCATGAGCCACTGTTCTCAGCGTAGATATTTATTATTTTCAATTAGTGAGCATGTTGATACAGGAAAGAGGTACAAGCTAAAGCAGAGATGGTATTTTCCAGATATATGATCTCTGCAAATTTTATATTCAGCTGAAATGTTACTGCCTTAAGACTGTTCCATATTGTGTTTATGTAGTCGTTGGCAGCATCATTTAAAACTGCAATGTCAGTTTAGGTAATTATGATTTAGAGGGCTTGTAATTGTTTCAAAGCCTGAAAATTATTTAGGTGACTGTAAAATGTAGTCCTTGCCACTGCTGCTTAAACAAACAAAACCAAAGGAAAAAAAAAATGGTTAGGTCATTTACAGGAAAAGGATGAGGTGAGAGTTAGAGGTCTCCTTGCAACATTTGCTTCAGGATTTACCCTTGTGCCACTGCTTATGATAATGGTTTGTATTTTCATCAAAGGTGAATCAACCTTCTTTACTTGAGATCTTTGAACCTCCTGAAATCATATGCAGAACTGTATTTATCAGTGCACATGGTTAGGAAGACAGAGCAGGTTTTGGAGAACTTGTTGGGTTTCAGGTACAGTTACTTAATTTAGACTTAGAAATGCAGGCTTAGTTCTAAGAAGAGGCTACTAGTTGGAATTCATCTCCATAAAGATAAAAGCTAAACGCCAGGCGCGGTGGCTCACACCTGTAATCCCAGTACTTTGGGAGGCCAAGGTGGGCGGATCACGAGGTCAGGAGATCGAGACCATCCTGGCCAACATGGTGAAACCCCATTTCTACTAAAAATACAAACCTGGGTGTGGTGGTGTGTGACTGTATTCCCAGCTACTCAGGAGGCTAAGGCAGGAGAATCACTTGAACCTGGGAGGCAGAGGTTGCAGTAAGCCGAGATTACGCCACTACACTCCAGCCTCGGTGACAGAGCGAGACTCCATCTCAAAAAAATAAAAAGATAAACGCTAAAGCTTTGGTGTGGGTTAGACTGCCATGGGAAAAGTATAGAGAGAGAACCAACATCAGAACTTGGAGATGTGCTGCATTTCAGGTAGAAGGCGAACAGAGGCCAGAGAAGGATCCAGAGAAGGAGCATTTAGTGGAGGTAAGGAAAGAGTTGGTAGAATGTAGTATCACCAGAGTCAAACACAAGTGAGTCAGATGCTGCAGAGTCAAAGAGACCAGAGAGGAAGCCACTGGGTTTTGCAACAGGTATCTACCAATCATCCTCCAGATGGCCAGTTTCTGTAGATACAGAAGATCACAAAGAGTAAGTGATTGATGAGGAAGGGCAGGCAAAGAGGACAATGGTGAAGATAAAGAAGATCAGATAGCAGCTCAAGAGCATAACATGAAGAAAAGTTATTCTGCTGCTGTCCTGTTTTTAGAATGCGAGGAGCTGGACTATGATTAAAGATTATGGGAAAGAACTCAGTCGAACTGGAGAAAAACAAGAGACAGTATAAGCGGAAGGGTTATCTTTAAAGATAAGGTTGGACATTTCTTCCTTTGGGACTAGAGGGAAGCAGACGCTGGTTGAGTCTTCAGAAGACTGTTAAGGAGGCTGATTGGTAGATGGTCTGCGATTTTCCTTAGAAGAAAAAAGAGCAAGATGAATACATTCTAGAGATCTGCTATATAACATAGGGCTATAATGAACAACACTATATTGTATGCTTAAAATTTGTTAAGAGGGTAGATCTCATGTTAAATGTTCTTACCTCAGTAAAAAGAAGAAGAAAGTAAGAGTTGAAGTGCTATGTAGGGGCTGAGGGTAGAGGTAGAGACTTGAGAGAAATTTTAAAATTAAAAATTAAAGTTAATAAAAAATTTAATTTAAAAATCCAAAATTTAGAATTTGAATTTTTAGAGCTAGATGATGATGATGATGACAGTAGCTAACATTTGTTACATGCTCATAATATGTTGGGTAATATGCTAAGGACTTCACATGCATTATTTCCTTTAGTACAAACTATTACCCTATGATGGTGGTTACTGTTATTATTCCCATTTTGAAGATAAGGGAACAAGCAGGGGAAGGTGGTGTACCATACTCAAGGTCAGACATCATCTTACTAGAGCTGGGATTAGATCCAGGCAGCAGCAGGCTGACTCCAAAACTTATAGTCTTAATCATTTTGATATAATCACAATAAATTTAAAGGCAATTTAGAAAGTTAAAATCAAAATACAGCACTGTAAAAATGATAGTTTTCTCTTTCTGTATCTCCATGAATTTTTTGCTCATTTTTCAGATTGAGGTGGGTATGGGGAGGAGTGTGGGAATATAAGAAATAACCATAATTATATCCAATGACTTCAGGATCTCCATCCCTTTATGCTGTGCCTTGAGGACAGCTGTCAGCAACTTTTTAGATGTGATGTACCAAAGTATATTGATACATTCCTGCCTGGGGTACTGGAGGGACAGTTGCAGTTACCACCTGCAAGTCTCATGTATAGACCAAGCCACTGAATGCTGCCAAGTGGAGAAACTGAATCCATTAGTAGATGTGCTTTTAGAGATACATGGAGAACATGGATATATTATACAAATAAGAGCAAGAGATGGTCAGGAGGAGAGAGAGGGAAAATGAAGATGATTTCATGGCAGGGCAGGCTCCTCCTATCCTTTGAGAAAGAACCAATAACTCGAGCAATCATACAGTAAGTCATTATCAGCTAGCTCAGAGAATGTTAAAGCTGGAATAAGCCTAGTAATTGTTTAAATCCATTTAGTCCTTTTTGGAGTCACTTATCCTTTTAAAAGTCAGAAGCTATGGACTCAGCTACACTCCCTCACACACACACATTTTGCATATTATTTCAGAGAATTCCAGCATCCTCAGAAGATTAATCATGGGTCTTGACCAAGGAGTTCAAGTGAGGAATGCTGATCTAATTTAAGGCTCTCAGTTTAAAGATAAGGAAACAATATTATTACAAGTTAAAACTTAAGTAGTAAATAGCTGCTAGCAAAAAGACACCATCTTACTAGAGGTGAGATTACAATCCAGGCAGCAGCAGGCTGACTCCAAAACCCATAGTCTTGATCACTTTGCTATAATAATGGTTTTGTTTGAAAAGACGCAAGAGAAAAGACAAAAGCAAATATCTCTTAAAGTGTTTATTCTTCCTCCAATATTTTTCTTTGATGTGAGTTTTTTACTCGTTTGGTTGGATCTCTTTATGTAGAATTAATGTTTTTTAATGCTACAGATAAATTCACTTCTTTTTTCTTCTGTTAATGAGCTCCAAATTAGTGAGGTTCACCAGGCTACGATAGGCTGCTTGTTTATAAATCATACACCTTTTGGAGAGTTGCACACTCCCCTCCAAAACTTTCTTACCTCCTAAAGTGATTTCTAAAGGGGACTTACCACCTCTCTTCTTCAAAACAGAGACCGGATGACTGAAGAGTCCAAAGTGGAAGCAGAATTGCATGCTGAACGCATAGAAGCTCTAAGAAAGCAGTTTCAAACCGAGAGAGAAACTGCAAAGAAAGTGGCACAACGGGAAGTGGCTGAGGTATAGAGTCATGAGAAAGGTTTCTCTTTTGGTGAATGCCTCTTAGGATAAGCAGCTCAAGGATTTCAGAGAATGGCTACAGTTGTTCTTTGACTCCTCTCGTCCCCCTTTGATCAGCAGGCCAGATGTAATTAAGACCTCTCTGTAAAGCAACACACAAGAAAAAAGTTTCTGACATAATTCTCTGCCCAACAAAGTTGTGCCTTGAT
Source organism: Pongo pygmaeus (assembly GCF_028885625.2). Classification (NCBI taxonomy): domain Eukaryota; kingdom Metazoa; phylum Chordata; class Mammalia; order Primates; family Hominidae; genus Pongo; species Pongo pygmaeus. The sequence goes on from NC_072384.2 coordinate 96,748,710, forward strand.
GGGAGATTTTCCATCAGAGAGTGATAAGCAAGAGGGATAGAGGAATAAGGAGACTGCCATTTGATAGACAGAAGAGAAATCATCTGTCTTCTCAGTTCACTTAACTGGCATCTATTCTGCATCTACCATTTCCTGAGAGGCACAGAGAAAACAGTAGAAGATATGGTCCATGCCCTATTGTGTGCCAAATGACCCTTGTTTGGGATCTCCACTCTGGACATGAGACATATAGGGAAAACATCAGAGAACTTTCTTGGGTAGCAGAGGCTGTGTACAACTTTGAAGGAATTCAAAGTAAGAGAAAGTTTATTTTAGGCCATTTGGTTGATAGAAGAAGGGAAACTTAATGAGAGTACAGGATTGAGACTAGCAGAAATGGCAGGGCTGGACACCTTACGAAACAGCACAGGCCAAGCTTACAAAAATGAACAGGACATGTGAGCAGATGAAAAGTAGCCTCTCTTGATTAGAGCAGAGACTTTGGAAAATGTTAGAGAGAGAGTGTTAGCTTAAATGGGACCACCTGATAGATGGCCTTAGTTATAGAAATGTTGGATGTGAACTCTTAGGTAGAAACGGAGCACTATGGGTGTCTGAGCAGGGGTGGTATGATAGAAGCATAAGTTTAGGAAGGTGAATGTAACAGCAGAGGACAGTAGAGGATAATGAAGAGAAACTGGAGGCATGGAGGCTTGAGAAAACTATAACAGTTAATTTGAGTATTAGATGATTAGGGCCAAGCAAAGTAGTTCAGTTGAAAATAGAAAACAATTAAGTTAGAAAGCCCATTTTAATAGAAAAATCATCAAACAGGCCAGGCGAGGTGGCTCATGCTTGTAATCCCAGCACTTTGGGAGGCTGAGGCAGGTGGATCACCTGAGGTCAGAAGTTTGAGACCAGCCTGGCCAACATGGTGAAACTCCATCTCCACTAAAAATACAAAAACTAGCTGGGCGTGGTGGCGGGCACCTGTAATCCCAGCTATTCAGGTGGCTGAGGCACAAAAATCACTTGAACCCGGGAGGTGGAGCTTGCAGTGAGCTGAGACAGCGCCACTGCACTCCAGCCTGGGCGACAGAGTAAGACTCCGTCTCAAAAAAAAAAAAAAAGAAAGAAAAAAATTATCAAACAGACATTAAATGTTGTATCCTGGAGAGGGAGGGATTAAAATGATTCCTTAGTTGGCATAGCTGGTCTGTGTTTCACCAAATTTGTTACATTTAGTAGTTGGAATTGACAGACCATTCACAGAATCAAACTCAAATAATGGTATATAAATATAAAACAATTTTGTGAATTGTAAAGCACTGTATAAATACAAATGTTATAAAAAGCAAATTCTGCTTTTTATAGAAGAGTTAGGGAACATAAAGGTGTGCTAAATGTAGAAATGTACCTTTAGTCGGAGATCATTGTTAAGAATACTTACAGCCGGGCGCAGTGGCTCACACCTGTAATCCCAGCACTTTGGGAGGCTGAGGTGGGGGGTGGATCACGAGGTCAGGAGATAGAGACCATCCTGGCTAACATGGTGAAACCCTGTCTCTACTAAAAATACAAAAAATTAGCCGGGCGTGGTGGTGGGTGCCTGTAATCCCAGCTGCTCGGGAGGCTGAGGCAGGAGAGTGGCATGAACCCGGGAGGTGGAGCTTGCAGTGAGCTGAGATCACGCCACTGCACCCTAGCCTGGGCTACAGAGCACGACTCTGTCTCAAAAAAAAAAAAAAAAAAAAAAAAAGAATACTTACAAAATGAAATCCTTTGAAGAAGGATCAGTGACAGTGGAGAACAGTGAGAGTGACAGCAGTGAGAAGTTGGCAGCAGCAATGGGCTCAGGGAGCACTGCCTGAGTCCCAGCTCTGCCTCTTACTAGCTGCGTGTTAATTTACTAAGTAAGTGACTTAATTTCTGAGTTTCAGTTTCCTCAGTCATAAAATGGAAACCATCACAACTACTTTTTCAAGTTTGTCTTGAGAAATAAATTGGAAAGCATTTGTAAAGTAATTATTGCAGTGCCTGAACATAATAATCGGTACAAAGTAAATGATAGTTGTTAGTGCTTATACAGTTTTAGAAAGGCTGTGATTGAGGTAACTGGAATATCTAACAGGAAGTTAGTTGGGTAGTAATAAAAGACTGTAGTGTAAAGTTAGGATCTAAAAGAAGTAACTAGTATAGAGAGAAAAGGTACAGATATGCTTGACTTCACTCTTTGCTATGTTAAATGCTACTATCCATAGAGAATACCACCTTCCTGTCTTCTCCCTTCTCAACTACCTCCTCTTCCTAAAGTTTTCAAGAAGCAATGGTTTAGGGCATATTAGAAGGCGTGAACTCTAAAATTATTTAAGTAACTACTATGCAGTTTTTTTTCACGAGAGAAGTTTGTTAAAATCCTTAAGAACAAAAAGCAAAATTATAAAAATATATGCCATGGCAGTCAATACCTGACAGATATTTATATAAACTGCCATATAATTCATTTTCATTTCTTCAGACGTGAGGTTGCAAGTGACAGACAAGAGCTTATAGCATGATAATCACAGAGTAATTCAACTTCTCAACTTCTCAACTACCTCCTCTTCCTGAAGTTTTCAAGAAGCAATAGTTTAAGGGCATATTAGAAGGCGTGAACTCTGTAAAATTATTTAAGTAACTACTATGCAGTTTTTTTCACAAGAGAAGTTTATTAAAATCCTGAAGAACAAAAAGCAAAATTATAAAAATATATGCCATGGCAGTCAATACCTGACAGATATTTATATAAACTGCCATATAATTCATTTTCATTTCTTCAGACGTGAGGTTGCAAGTGACAGAGAAGAGCTTATAGCATGATAATCACAGAGTAATTGTGTGTGCCAGACTCTACTTCTTTCTCTATATGATCTTATTTAATTTAATTGTTATTTGTAGTCTATGAAGTAGGCTATACACACACTGTTCAGATGATGAACCTGAGGCTTAAGGTAGTTAATTGGCCCCAGATCACTCAGCTAGTAAGTGCTGAAGCTGATATTTGGACAGAGGCCTGACTCCAAAGTCATGCTCTTAAAATGCAAATGATGAATATACCTTTACATTCTTTATTCCAAGCAAGATTTTGTTCTTTAGTGATAAAAATTATGAAAACCACTTGGTCTATTGCTCCATAAATCTGCTTAATCAGACATTATTATTGCCTCACTAACTCTCCTTTTTAAAAGAAGATCCAAAGATAACAAAATATAAGGACAAAACTAAGTAAGCTTCTCTTAATGGAAAGTAAAAATGTTTCAATTTTCTCCCTTGTGTTTTAAGCTGAAGAAAGCCCTTGATGAAGCTAACTTCAGATCAGTGGAAGTGTCCCGGACCAACCGAGAGCTGCGACAGAAACTTGCAGAGCTAGAAAAAATACTAGAAAGTAACAAGGAGAAAATAAAGAATCAAAAGACCCAAATTAAGCTCCACTTGTCAGCTAAGGCGAATAATGCTCAGAATATAGAAAGGATGAAGGTTGTATGAGAAACCTCTTCTCACTTCCTGGATACCCTGTGAGGATGTAGTCAGTCAATGATGTCTGGGGAAGACAGGTTTTAGAACCATACCAGCCCCATGTATTCTCTGGGAATTATAGCCAGTTGTCTCTGGGGAGACTTTTTCAGTGGAGACGCTGCTGTGTAAATGTTTGATTTCTCATTTGCTGCCAGTGTCACATTCTGGCTCCCCATCTGTCTCTTCCGTGTTGATTGTACTGGACTTTGCTCTTTTGGGATCAGTGGGCTAGATGGGAAAGAAAGCTCAGCAGGAACTGGTAACTTTGGTCTCATATTGGATTCTTTCTGTCATCCTATAGGCAAAAAGAGCAAGCCAGTTTTTCCACTGATCATCTTTTTATGTTATTTTCCAATTACTTTTAGCAAATAGAAAAAGAATTGAAGCAAATGGAGCTAATTAAGGATCAATATCAGAAAAAAAACTACGAACAGGTAGATGATTTCCATACACTCTGTGTCTACCTTTCATGCAAAATCTCAAACTTGGAGGGTGTTCACCAAATGTGTCTGTCTTTGTATCCTTCCAGTCTTTGAGTATCCAGAGATTTGTGTGTGAAATGACTAACCTGCAGAAAGAGATGCAGATGTTGGCCAAGAGCCAATATGATGCCTCAGTGCGGAATAAACAGCAAGAGCTGCACCTAGAAGCAGAGCGGAAAATAAGGCTGGAGCTAGAGAATCGGTGCCAGGTAAAAGGTTTCCTAAGATTCATCTTAAAGATGATCAGCAAATGACATGTGCCAAAGCCCAGCAGTATTGCACCTAGACTTTCTAGAGTCTACAGAAGACAACACACATTTACAAATTGTTTATCTTAGCTAAGTCCTTAGAATAATAGTATCTAGGAAGAAGGCTGTAGTTTGAATATGGCAAATGTTCTCCATTTTCAGTTTAATAAAAGTAATGTCAATTTTTAAAGAACATCTAGAGCTTACATATGCAAAGTATCAGTTACTAAGTAAGACTTCTGAACTGAATTTCATAGCCTTTCAGGAACTTTGTACACCTCGTTTCTTCTCGTAGCACAGGTACACCTGTTGCTGTTACAGGACTCTTAGGTATTCCTAAAGTCTTAAAAGCATAACGTCTTATCACTGAAAAGGGACTTCAAGAGATCACTGAGCTCTTGTCTTTCAGTAGGGTTTGTCATGAGAAGTATCTCTCCAGTTCTGAAAAAAGATATTAATCACTTTCCTCAACAAACTCCATAAATAAAAAATCAAAGTCTGTAATCATATGCACATATGTAGATATGTAGACTATAGGTTAAGCTGAAAATAACAGTTTTTATCTCATATGTCAGTAGCACCTGAAGTTAGAAGGCACTCCATCCTATTTTCATATTTAGTTGCCCATTTATTATAACAGTGAAGCATTTGGCTTCTTATGGTATGTTGGAAGTTTATAAAAATCTTTGTATCACATTTTCAGGAATTGGAAGAAACTATCAGACACCTGAAGAAATGTAAAGAGGCAACAGAGAATAAGCTGAAAGAAGCCAGTGTGGAATCAGAACAGGTGAGCCAGACCCACGGACATAAAGACTTAGACGTTTCCTTCAACACAACAACCCTGAAGCAACCCAAGTCAATGTGAAATCCTTCATTAACATAGTTGTCAGGAATGCAACAGGGAAGAACGAGTAACTTCCTAAGTGTGGTCTCTATTGTAGAGAAGAAGTGATTTTTAGATTAAGAGTCTGTGTCCAGATGACAGATGATATATAACAGAATGCTAAAATATTAAACCTGAAGTCCAAATCTCCCTACTAAATATAAGGAAAGACCAGCATATGTGTGGATTTTAATGCATTATTATTTGACATGACCCTACTGAAAGTGGATGCTCTTTGTTCAATCAATCAAAAACTAAAAAAGTAAAGTAGACCCTATTTAACTAATTTGTGAATTTGCTTTCTCTAAACTTAAATTAGCCTTTTGGGGGGTATTTCAAATCATACTTTTTTTTTTTTTTTTTTTTCCGAGACAAGGTCTCACTCTGTCACCAGGCTGGAGTGCGTGGCATAATCTTGGCTCACTGCAACCTCCGCCTCCCAGGCTCAAATGATCCTCCCAAGTAGCCAAGTAGCTGGGCATGGTGCACCACCATGCCCAGCTAATTTTTGGTAGAGATGAGGTTCCACTATGTTGCCAGGCTGGTCTCAAACTCCCGGACTCAAGTGATCCACCAGCCTTGGCCTCCCAAAGTGCTGTGATTCCAGGTGTGAACCACCACACCTGGCCCATGAACTACTACATTCTTAAGAGTCTTTCATATATTTTTTTCATTTTCAAAGCCATCTTATACCTTCATTCTTAATTTTCTCCTGGGTCCTCTCTTCCATTACTTCACATCCAGGAAACATTAACAGATGCATGAAAAGCAGCAAGTCTGCATGCATTCTTTAACCCCTCACTCAGAAATTACTCTCATGTATAGGATGTTAAGTATAATATGCAAATAGGTTGCGAAGAACAAGCAGTCAGAATTTGGGTCTTTTAATTTCTAAGTAAAAAATCCTTGCAACTAATACACAAAAAAACTTGTAACTCTTTCTTTGTGTCTTTTAATGGTGATATTTATATGTTCAGATAACAGCTAATCTGGAAGAAGCTCATCGCTGGTTTAAGCACAGGTTTGATGGTCTACAACTTGAGCTGACAAAAAACCGGTTGCAGAGGCCTTCTGGGGAAGACAGGTGGCAGGAAAAGGTAAGATTAAGACATGGATGTCTTCAGCAATTTTCTGCTTGTTGCTTCTCAGATTTCTAATTACTGCAGTTCTCTCATCATCTCGATACTCTCTCTTTTAATCTTTAGTTTCTTTAGACTAATGCTAGGAAACCAATTAATTTCTTTTTCTTACAAAGTTCCACCTGTCACAAACTTTTTAGATTAGAATCACTTGTCTTCATGAATACATGACATGTGTAGAGGCAAAACAGGTGCAGATTGCTGCAGTTTGCTCTGAACAGTCAGTGTTAGGTGTGTTTTCTTTCCAACAGGACCAAGATGTAAAACATGATGTCATGTCCAACCAATCTGTTCTGCATCGATGGGAGAAAAAACAGAATCTTAGGCCCATGCCCAAGAAGTATCATTCTGAGGTACAGAGGAAGTGATGTCCTTGACAAGGGAGCTTCTTTATGTATAGCTACACTCCATAATTCCAAGAGCCCAGCAGCCAGGGCTGGCCTGTTTCTAGAGTCATAAGAACATGAAGTCTTTGATGTGGGCTGAAGATTTTGGACCTGAGTTTATCACTTTATGAACTCTTATATCAGTACAAAACTACCCCTTTTTTTGTCCCTTTTCGCATTTTCCACCCAATAAATTTATGTTAATTTGTTGTATGATAGGACATGGTGTTGCATAATTCTTGTCTGTTTTTCTAATAAGTATATTTTATGAAAAAGCTTTTAGCAAGGTTCTAAATGATATTGCTACTAAACGATATGTTTTGTTTCAATGAAATGTCCCACTCTAACATGCAGTAGATAATCCCTGGTAATAGAATTGTGTGAAAAATGGTAAAGACTCCTCTACTGTCTTGTAAACTTACACACTTCTATGTTGGGTAATTACCAGCATATCTTTTAAAAGACTAATATCTCTATTCTCAAATAAGGCATTTCAGAGATTATATTTACAGCTTCCTTGGTCATTAAAAAAGTTATAGAATGCAGCAGTCTGTTCTTCTCAGGGAGAGTATGCCTGACCAACATAGCTCTTCCTTACTATAGTTAAGCAATAAGCTTATCTTTGTCTTTTTATTTCAGATGTTGAGTGGTGGATTAGGTAATCCAGATTTAACACATGTAAATGGCTGGCATAAGACCTGACTTAATTAATACTCAAGTAATCATAGCTGCTGCTGATATTATCAGGACCTAAATCAAGTAAGCAATCACGAAATTGGAAATAATATCAAATATAAGATTGTCAAAGGTTGATGAGCCTACTACTCAATATCTGATAGAAAAAAACAAAGCTGAATTTATCGCTTACTATATAGCAAGGGAGAAGTGTTGTTCAGGCATAGTCCTCCTTGAGCAGAGCAGACTGTTAATCTCATGTAGGTTTTTTGGGAATGTGAAATTCATATTGATACCTATAGAACTGTAGTTACTGGAGTGAGACTATTGTTCATTGATTCACATTCAGAAGCATGTTAATTGGAGTGGGTCCATTTCTGTTTGTTTGACTTTAGGAATAAAGGACTCTTGCTAGTTTTCAGGCTTGTAAAAGCATGTACAAAAAAGCAAGTTGGCCGGGTGAGGTGGCTCATGCCTGTAATCCCAGCACTTTGGGAGGCCAAGGCAGGCAGATCACTTGAGGCCAGGAGTTCGAGATCAGCCTGGCCAACATGGGGAAACCCTATCTCTATCAAAAATACAAAAGTTAGCTGGGTGTGGTGGTGCACACCTGTAGTCCCAGCTACCTGGGAGGCTGAGGCACAAGAATCGCTTGAACCCAGGAGGTGGAGGTGGTAGTGAGCCAAGATCATGCCACTGCAGTCCAGCCTGGGCAACAGAGTGAAACTGTCTCAAAAAAAAAAAAAAAAAAAAGAAAGTTGTCACTGAGCTAATGGACAAGTTAAAAACTGGTAAAAACTGTTAGTTAAAAACTAGCCGCTTGTTCTTGTGGCTTCCAAACAATCAATCTCAATCTGTTTTTGGGGGGATGTAAACATTTTATTCTTTGTGCCCCCTTTTGGTCCTCTATCATATGTTAGGACAGTGGCTCTGTAGAAGCATTTGAGACTGAACAATAGACATCAAATATTTTGTTAACCCAGGTACAATATGAAGTGTTAGCACTGGTGCACACACCTCTCTGGTTGGGAAAAGAAAATAATTCATGGCTATTTTATTACCTATAACTACTTTGGTTGTGTGGTTTGAATGTGTCTCCTCCAAAATTCATGTTGAAACTTAATTCTTACTGTGGTAGTGTTAAGTGGGGGGCCTTTAGGGCCTCTAGGGAAATGGTATTAAGTGGGGGGCCTTTGGGGCTCTGCCCTGATGAATGGAGTAGTGCCTCATTAAAGGGCTGGAGGGAACTAGCTTGGGCCATTTTGGCCTTCTGCCGGAAGATTATAAGTGAGGACACAGCATTCAGCCCCTCTGGAGGAAACAGCAACAAGGTGCCATCTTAGAAACAGGGAACGGGGTCTTCACTTGACATAAAATCTGCAAGCACCTTGATCTTGGACTTCCCAGCCTCCCAAACTGTAAGAAGTAAATGTCTGTTCTTTATAAATTATTCAGTCTCAACTGTTTTGTTATAGCAGCAGAAACAGACTAAGAAGACGCCTGGTTATGAAAAATTTAAGTTGTTTGCTGTGTCTCCAAGGGTTGGGCTGTGTTATTTACTGGGTCAGCTAAAGTGAAAGAACACATTTTTTATGGTCTCCTCAAGTTGTCAAACTCCTATGGGATAGGTCACTATCCATAGGAGTTGATATGGTTTGGCTCTGTGTCCCCACCCGAATCTCATGTTGAATTGTAATTCCCAGTGTTGGAGGAGGAGGGGCCTGGTGGAAGGTGATTGGATTATGGGGGCAGTTTTCCCCCTTGCTGTTCTTGTGATAGTGAGTGACTTCTCACAAGATCTGGTTGTTTAAAAGTGTGTAGTATCTCCCTGTTCACTTGCTCTCTCCTGTTGCCATGTGAAGATGTGCTTGCTCCCCCTTTGCCCTTCCGCCATGATTATAAGTTTCCTGAGGCCTCCCCAGCCTCAGGTACTTATACAGTACCACAGGGTGTACTGTACACCCTGTGGAACTGTGAGTCAATTAAGCCTCTTTATAAATTACCCAGTCTCAGGTAGTTCTGTATAGCAGTGTGAGAATGGACTAACACAGGAGTCTCCCCAAAAAGGGATTTATCCCTTTGGGCTCTTTATAAAGATATATAGTCAATTGAGGGTATTGGGGAATTATAACCTTAAAACAGCCTAACCAGGAGCCCCCCAGAATAATTAACCTTGGTCCAGGGTTGGCACGGAAAACCTTGGTGCTGAATTCCACAAAGGAAAAAGATCCCAGTTACTACACAAGGGAGATGATCAACCTTAATGGATTGTAAATGTATTACCGCTTATGTTGTCATGACAGTCACAGTTATATGCCAAGAATATTTATATCCTCCTTTTCCAGAACAAGGATGTTTCTCTTCACTTATGTATTGTCCTCAAAGGGTATCATTATTGATAAAGTTAATGTAACATACCTTTATGTTATTTTCAGATTGGCTATACGAGACTGGGAGAAAGACATAGTTAGATTGATGATCATTTCTAGTAAAGCTTATATTTGTTGTAAGAGGCATATGATAGCCAAATCACAACTATATAAGCTTAAACCAGTAAAGAGAGGAGTATGACCAACAGAATAACAGACAAAGGTATGTTAAGAGAATGTGACAGAAGAATCTTGTTTGGATGGTCTTAGGCCGAAGCTGCCTGTTTTATGTGGTTATCTGCTTGTTCTGAGGCTTTTGGGTTGGCAGTCAGTTTCTGCAGATCATTTGCTTCTGAGAGCCCTTCAGAGAACTTTGGAATCTCTAATGGGTATAACTTTCTGATTCTATTAAGACCTTTTCTGTTTTTCCAGAGGATTGAAGTGATATGAGCAGTAAGAGTTCATTTAAAAAGCAAAGCTTGTATAATTCAAATCATGAAAAACCATTCCAGCTTAATGTGTCCCTGTATTATTAGATAGATGTAATATCTTTGGTGGGAAACACAAACTCGAATCCTTTTTTAGCCATTTTAAGTGCTAGCTTTTTGACAAGGGAATGTTTCCACTCATCCAGAAAATAAATATACCATTATTACTATATATAACACACATAGAATCAAGTAGTTATATACAATCCATTTGGATGTACTCAAAGAGTCTTTTAGGGTATGGTTCTAGTTCATACCCCACCTTTATAATTTTTCCAAATTAATTTCATTACAGATGAAACATTATCTGGCCACATCCTTTGGCATGCTAAAAAAGTTTCAGTGATTAATATTGTGGCAAATTTTTTCGTTCTGTGATACGTTGTTTTATAGAAGATTTTAGTAAGTGTCTATTTGAAGGTTTTTTTTTTTCCCTTATTTTAAGTTCAGGGGTACATGTGCAGAGTGTGCAGGTTTGTTACATAGGTAAACATGTGCCATGGTGGTTTGCTGCATAGATGATCCCATCACCTAGGTATTAAGCCCAGCATCCATGAGCTATTCTTCCTGATACTGTTTCTCCCCCTACTGTGCCCCCTATAGGTCCCATTGTGTGTTGTTGCCACTCATGTGTCTATGTGTTCTTACCATTCAGCTCCCACTTATAAGTGAGAACACATGGTGTTTGGTTTTCTGTTTCTGTGTCAGTTTGCTGAGGATAATGGCTTCCAACTTCATCCATGTCCCTGCAAAGGACATGATCTTATTCTTTTACATGGCTGCATAGTATTCCATGGTGTATATGTACCACATTTTCTTTATAGTATAGATTGGCTATACTAGATTGGGAGAAAGACATAATTAGATTGATGATCATTTCTAGTAAAGCTTATATTTGTTATAACAGGCATATGATAGCTAAATCACAACTATATAAGCTTAAACCAGTAAAGAGAGGCGTCTACTCCTCTCTTTGATGGGCATTTAGGGTTAATTCCATGTATTTGTTATTGTGAATAGTGTTGCAGTGAACATACACGTGCATGAATCTTTATAACAGAATGATTTATATTCCTTTAGGTATGTTTCCAGTAATGGGATTGCTGGGTCAAATGGTATTTCTGCCTCTAGGTCTTTAAGGAATTGCCATACTCTCTTCCACAGTGGTTGAACTATTTACATTCCCACCAACAGTGTAAATGCTTTCCTTTTTCTCCACCACCTTGCCAGCATCTGTTGGGTTTTTTTTTTTTTTTTTTACTTTTTCATAATAGCCATTCTGACTGGCATGAGATGATATCTCATTGTGGTTTGGATTTTCATTTCTTTTTTTTTTTTTTTTTTTTTTTTTTGAGACGGAGTCTCACTCTGTGGCCCAGGCTGGAATGCAGTGGCACAAACTCAGCTCACTGCAAGCTCCACCTCCCGGGTTCATGCCATTCTCCTGCCTCAGCCTCCCGAGTAGCTGGGACTATAGGCACCCGCCACCACGCCCAGCTAATTTTTTTGTATTTTTTTAGTAGAGACGGCGTTTCACTGTGTTAGCCAGGATGATCTCGATCTCCTGACCTCATGGTCTGCCCTCCTCGGCCTCCCAATTCATTTCTTTAATGATTGGTGATGTTGAGCTTTTTTTTCATATATTTGTTGGCCACATGTATGTCTTCTTTTGTGAAGTGTCTATTCATGTCCTTTGCCCACTTTTTAATGGGGTTGTTTGTTTTTTTCTTGTAAATTTAAGTTCCTCATAGACTCTGGATATTAGATCTTTGTTAGAAGGATTAGACAGCAAAAATTTTCTCCCATTCTGTAGGTTGTCTGTTCACTCTGATGATAGTTTCTTTTGCTGTGCAGAAGCTCTTTGGTTTAATTAGATCCCATTTGTTAATTTTTGCTTTTGTTGCAATTGCTTTTGGTGTTTTTGTTATGAAATCTTTGCCTGTGCCTATGTCCTAAATGATATTGCCCAGATTTTCTGCTAGCATTTTTATAGTTTTGAGCTTTACATTTAAGTCTTTAATCCATTATGAGTTAATTTTGGTATATGGCTTAAGGAAGGGGTCCAGTTTCCATTTTTTATATATGGCTAGCCAGTTATCCCAGCACCATTTATTGAATAGGGAATCCTTTCTCCATTGCTTGTTTTTGTCAGGTTTGTCAAAGATCAAATGGTTATAGGTGTGCGGTCTTATTTCTGAGTTCTCTATTCTATTTTGTTGGTCTATGTGTCTGTTCTGGTACCAGTACCATGCTGTTTTGGTTACTGTAACTTTGTAGTATAGGTGGAAGTTAGGTAGTGTAATGGTCCAGAATTGTTGTTGTTGCTTAGGATTGTCTTGGCTATTCAGGCTCTTTTTTGGTCCCATATGAATTTTAAAATAGTTTTTTCTAATTCTGTGAAGACCATCCATGGTAGTTTAATTAGCATAGCATTGAATCTGTAAATTACTTTGGGCAGTATGGCCATTTTCACAATGCTGATTCTTCCTATCCATGAGCATGGAATGTTTTTCCGTTTGTGTCTTCTCTGATTTCTTTGAGCAGTGGTTTGTAGTTCTGCTTGAAGAGGTCCTTCACTTCCCTTGTCAGCAGTATTCCTAGGTTATTTTATTCCTTTTATAGCAATTGTGAATGGGAGTTTATTCGTGATTTGGCTCTTTGCCTGCCTGTTGGTGGGGTATATGAATGCTAGTGATTTTTGCACATTAATTTTGTATCCTGAGACTGCTGATGTTGCTTATCAGCTTAAAAAGCTTTTGGGCTGAGACGATGGGGTTTTCTAGGTATAGAATCATGTCATCTTCAAACAAAGATAATTTGACTTCCTCTCTTGGTATTTCTTTCTCTTGCCTGATTGTTCTGGCCACAACTTCCAACATTGTATGGAATAGGGGTGGTGAGAGAGGGCATTCCTGTCTTGTGGCAGTTTTCAAGGGGAATTCTTCCAGCTTCTGCCCATTCAGTATGATGTTGGCTGTGGGTTTGTCATAGATGGCTCTTATTATTTCAAGATATGTTCCTTCAATACCTTGTTTATTGAGGGTTTTTAACATGAAGGGATGTTGAATTTCATTGAAGGCCTTTTCTGCATCTATTGAGATAATGTGATTTTTGTCTTTAGTTCTGTTTATGTGATGAATCACATTTACTGATTTGCATGTGTTGAACCAACCTTGCATCCCAGGGATGAAGCCAACTTGATCGTGGTAGATAAGCTTTTCGATGTGCTACTGGATTTGGTTTGCCAGTGTTGTCTTCAGGATTTTTGCATTGATGTTCATCAAGGATATTGGCTTGGAGTTTTCATTTTTTGTTGTATCTCTGCCAGGTTTTGGTATCAGAATAATGCTGGCCTCATTTGATGAGTTAGGGAAGAGTCCCTCCTTTTCAATTTTCGGGAATCATTTCAGTAGAAGTCGTAGCAGCTCTTTGTACCTTTGGTAGAATTCACTGTGACTCTATCTGGTCCTGGGCTTTTTTTGGTTGGTAGGCTATTTATTACTGCCTCAATTTCAGAACTTGTTATTGGTCTGTTCAAGAATTCAATTTCTTCCTGGTTCAATCTTGGGAAGGTGTATATGTCCAGGAATTTATCTGTTTCTTCTAGATTTTCTAGTTTATATGCATAGAAATGTTTATAGTATTCTCTGATGGTTGTTGGTATTTCTGTGGGGTCAGTGGTAATATCCTCCTTACCATTTCTAATTGTATTTATTTGATTCTTCTCTCTTTTCTTCTTCTTTAGTCTAACCAGCAGTCTATTTTTTCAAAAAACCAGCTCCTGGATTAATCGATTTTTTTTTAAGGGTTTTTCATGTCTCTTTTCTCATTCAGTTCAGCTCTGATCTTAGTTATTTCTTATCTTCTGCTAGCTTTTGGGTTTGTTTGCTCTTGGTTCTCCAGTTCTTTTAGTTGTGATGTTAGGCTATTAACTTGAGATCTTTTTAATTTTTTTGATGTGGGCATTTTAGTGCTATAAATTTCCCTCTTAACCTTGCTTTAGCTGAATCCCGGAGATTCTAGTACATTGTATCTTTGTTCTCATTAGTTTCAAAGAACTTCTTGATTTCTGCCTTAATTTCATTATTTACCCATAGTCATTCAGGAGCAGGTTGTTCAATATCCATATTGTTGTGTGGTTTTAGGGGAATTTCTTAACCTTGAGTTCTAATTTGATTGTGCTGGGGTCTGAGAGATTTTGTTATGATTTCAGTTCTTTTGCATTTGCTGAGGAGTGTTTTACTTCCAATTATGTGTTCAATTTTAGAGTAAGTACCATGTGGCGATGAGTAGAATGTGTATTCTGTTGGTTTTGGGTGGAGAGTTCTGTAGATATCTTTCAGGTCCATTTGATCCAGAGCTGAGTTCAAGTCAGAATATCTTTGTTAATTTTGTGTCTCAGTGATCTAATATTGTCACTGGGGTGCTAAAGTCTCCCACTATTATTTTGTGGGAGTCTAAGTCTCTTTGTAGGTCCCTAGGAACTTGCTTTATTAATCTGGGTGCTCCTGGATTGGGTGCATATGTATTTTGGATAGTTGGCTCTTCTTATTGAATTGAACCCTTTACTATTATATGATGCCCCTCTTTGTCTTTTTTTTATCTTTGTTGGTTTAAAGTCTGTTTTGTCAGAAACTAGGTTTACGACCCCCGCTGTTTTCCATTTGCTTGGTAGATTTTCCTCTGTCCCCTTATTTTGAACCTATGTGTGTTCTTTTGTTTGTTTGTTTTTGGTTTTGGTTTTTGGTTTTTTGAGATGGAGTCTCGCTTTATTGTCCAGGCTGGAGTGCAGTGGTGCGATCTTAGCTCACTGCAACCTCCACCACCTGGGTTCAAGCAATTCTCCTGCCTCAGCCTCCTTAGTAGCTGGGATTACAAGCACCTGCCACCATGCCCAGCTACGTTTTTTGTATTTTTAGTAGAGATGAGGTTTCACCATGTTGGCCAGGCTGGTTTCAAACTCCTGACCTCAACCTATTTGTGTTTTTGAATGTGAGATGGGTCTGTTGAAGACAGCATACTAATGAGTCTTGGCTCATTATCTGGCTTGCCATTCTATGTCTTTAATTGGAGCATTTAGTCCATTTACATTTAAGATTATTATTGTTATATTGATCCTGTCATCATGATGCTAGCTGGTTATTTTACAGACTTGTTTATGTTGTTGCTTCACAGTGTCACTGGTCTGTGCACCTCAGTGTGCTTTTTTACTGGCTGGTAATGATTCTTTTCCATATTTAATGCTTCCTTATGGAGCTTTTGCAAGGCAGGCCTGGTGTTGGTGAATTCCCTCAGCATTTGCTTGTCTGAAAAGGATCTTATTTCTCCTTCACTTATAAAGCTTACTTTCACAGGATATGAAATTCTGAGTTGGAAATTCTAAACCCATTTATGCTGGAGGTTGCAAAATTTTTTTGTGAAAAATCAAACCTTGGCAATGACCTTGGCAATGAGCAGTAGGATATAAGTAACTCCAACAAGCTTAGTGTTCCAGTAATGGAACACTAGGCATAAATGGGTTAAGAATGTTTAGTATTGGCCCCCAATCTCTTCTAGCTTGTAAGGCTTCCACTGAGAGGTCTGCTGTTAGTCTGATGGGCTTCCCTTTGTAGGTGACCTGGCCTTTCTCTCTGGCTGCCCTTAAATTTTTTTCCTTCATTTCAACCTTGGAGAATCTGATGATTATGTGTCTTGGGGTTAATCTCATGAAGTGTCTTACTGGCGTCCTCTACAGTTCCCGAATTTGAGTGTTGGCCTGTTTTGTTCATTCCCTTTAACGACTTTTCTTTATTCTTGTCTGCCTGTCTCATTTCAGAAAGATAGTCTTCAAGCTCTGAGATTCTTTCCACCACTTGGTCTGTTCTGCTGTTGATACTTGTGATTGCACTGTGAAGTTCTTGTGTTGTGTTTTTCAGCTCCATCAGGTCAGTTACACTCCTCTCTAAACTGGCTATTCTGGCTGTCAGCTCTTGTATTGTTTTATCATGATTCTTAGCTTCTTTGCATTGTATTAGAACAAGCTCCTTTAGCTCAGTGAACTTTGTTATTACTCACCTTCTGACGACTACTTCTGTCAATTCAACCGTTTCATCCTCAGCCCAGTTTTGTGCCCTTGCTGGAGAGGTGTTGCAGCCATCTGGGGGAGACAAGGCACTCTGGCTTTTTGAGTTTTCAGCGTTTTTGTGTTGATTCTTTCTCATCTTTGTGGGCTTACCTACCTTCGATCTTTGAGGTTGCTGAACTTTGAATTGGGTTTTTGTGGGGTCTTTGTTGTCATTGTTGTTTTCTGTTCCTTTTTTCTTTTAACAGTCAGTCTACCCTTCCCTAGGGCTGCTGTGGTTTGCTGGGGATCCACTCCAGACCCTAGTTGCCTCAGTTTTTCCCACACCTGGAGGTATCACCAATGAAGGCTATGAAATAGCAAAGATGGCAGCCTGTTCCTTCCTCTGGAAGCTTTGTCCCAGGGGGATACTGACCTGTTGCCAGCTTGAACTGCACCTGTAGGAGGTGTTTGGAGACCGCTTTTGTGAAGAGTCACCCAGTCAAGAGGAACAGGATCACAGATCTGCTTCTTAAAGAAGCAATCTGGCTGTTTTTTGGTAGTGCAGCTGTGCTCTGTTTTGGGGGACCCTTCCTCATTCAGACCATCTGGACTCTCCAGAGTCAGCAGACTGGAGCTGCTGAGTCGACTGAATTGCAGAGATAGCAGCTGCCCCTGCCCCCAGCAACTCGGTCCTTCTCAGACCAACTTCAGCCTGTCACTGCTGACTGGCTGGAATTCCAAGCCAGTGTGTCTTCACTTGTGAGGTGCCATGGAAGTGGGGCCCACAGAACAATGCTGCTTGGCTCCCTGGATTCAGACCCCTTCCTAGGGATATATACTGACGGATCATCCCCCCTTGCTGGGATCCTGGGGCCAGAGTATGCAGAACTCCTGGGTCTCTATGTGTGCCCAAGTGACTGCTGTACCAGGACTCCACACAGCTCTGTATTGGTCGCAAGGCCCTGTTGGCTTGGGGTTACGAGGGGATCTCCTGATCTGCTGGTTGCAGAGATCTACGGGAGAAGAATGGTTTCCCAGATGGGATCGCACACTCACTCACTGCTTCCCTTGGCTGGGGGTGGGGTTTCCTTTGGCTCCCTGCTGCTCCAGGGTGAGCCGTCACCCTATCCTGCTTTTCTTCATTCTCCAAGGGTCGAGCTGGTTGCCTAGTCAGTCCCAATGCAAGAACCTGGATATTTCAGTTGAAGGGGCTGAATTCACTCACTGCCTTCATTCCTTTCCATAAGCGCCGCAGACCACAGCTGCTTCTAATTGGCCATCTTGCCCCTGCTCCATCCTCTGCCATTTGAAGTTTTATCTTGTGCTACTGAGTGGCCATTCTAGTTTCACTAGATCTTATCAAAGATCTTACAAACCAATCATTCTTAGTGTTTCTTTACAGAATTTGGCAGTGGGGAAAATTTAGTGTATTTAAGATGGATTCCTTGAACTCTTCCATGGGTTTGTTATTTGGGATTTTTCTTTCTGTATAAGGTATCTTTATGTAAGGACTTTAGTTAGCCTGTTTAGTATGTTGATTTGCTAATGTATTTCTATGATATATTTAAAGTGTTTCTGTGTTATGTTTATAGTGTCTATAATATGATATACTCACCTCCATTGTGGGCCTCTACTTCTATGACAGCAGTAAGATCAAAGCATTATCAAGGCATCAACTAATTCATGTTTGTTGTTCATTTTTAAAGGATAGTTGAAGCTAAGAGATGTCTTTGTTTCTCTAGCATTTCAAAGGACTGAATTATTCTAAAAGTATTGTAGCTACTAGAACATATATTCATTCTTTATTTTCACAATTTTTCATGCCTTACGAAGGCCATAGTTTAGTCATTGAAACAATTTGGGTCCTGGTAAGGAATTAAATTCCTTAATAGACATTTGTTGACATTATATAACCAGCCTGATTTGTCCCTTTTTCTTTTTAATATAAGATTCATCAACAAACAATATTAAGTCAGAACTTGGTATTGAAGTGTGCATATGTTCTGTTCAGGACATGAATACGCACTTGAATTACTGAAACGCTGTAATGAAATTCTCTTCCATTGAGTAAGAAATATAAAATTGCTGGGCTAAGGCTATTAAGCCAGGACTTCTGCTTCCGACCACGATAGGGTTTCAGGGACCAGATTATCCTCCCACCTAAAGCAACCAAAAAACAGACAAATATAGAGACATTGGTTTTTAAGAACACTGGAAGTCATGCAGTAAGAAACAGTGATCCTTGAGAGAAAGGGAGCAAATGAGGTGAGCCCTAAAACTGCCCCAGTGTATTGAGAAGAAATCAAGGTGGAGCCCAGCAGGTCCCCTGAGTTAAGAGCTAGAGCTGAGATTCCAAAGAGACAGAAGTAGCTAGAGTACCAGGACAGAGACCAGAAAGGAGAGCTGGACAGAGGGGACATTTTCAGACATCTGCAGAGGTTCTCTTAGAGTATTCAGAGACGTTCTGGTCAGCACACACATGTGAGGAAACCACCTAAGGCTGGAAAAGGAATTATCCACAAGGGTTAGCGGTAATGAAACCTGGTACAAAAATATTGCGCCAGTTCCCACCTGCCAGAATTGGAAACCTCATTGGGTAGAGTATACAAAAGGATCTTATCTCAGTGGCAGAGAACTGTTAGCCATCAGAGAACACTGCTATGGTCTCACCTAATGAATCTTAACCCCAAATGATCTGTTTCCAAGTAACTGTGTCCAGGACAAAGCTTAAGAATATTTACAGGAATACTAAAATATATGGCATTCGTCAAGATAAAATCACAATGTCTGGCATCCAATCCATAACTATCAGGCATGCAAAGAAGCAGGAAAATATGGCCCATAAAAAGAAATCAATCAAAATTGACCCAGAACTAACACAGATGTTAGAATTAGTAAACAGAGACATTATCATTATAACTGTATTCTATATGTTCAAAGTATTATGCCAGCGGATGGTATTGTGAGAAAGATACAGTCATATGTTGCTTAATGACAGGGATATGTTCTGAGAAATGTGTCCTTAGGTAATTTTGTCATTGAGCACATACCATAGCATATACTCACACAAACTAGATGGTGTAGCCTACTACACACCTAGCTGTATAGCATATTCTATTGCTCTTAGGCTACAAACCTGTTACTGTACTGAGTACTGTAGGCAGTTGTTATGCAATGGTATTTGTGTATCTAAATATGTAAAAGGTACAGTAGAAATACGGTATTGTATCTAATGGGACCACGGTCAAATATGCAGTCTGTCATTGAATGAAACGTCATCATGCAGCACATGTCTGTAGTGACCATAATTCATAATTATGTAATTAACTAGTAGAAAAATGATGAGTGACTTTTTTAGCAATACAGATTTATTTACCACATGGTAACAACAGATTTCTTAAAAATCTTAATTAGGATATTGATCTTAATACAAGATTTGTAGATGCTTTGACTAATTTTTTGAGTGAACTCATTGTTCTGAGGCAAGGAGGCTAAGCCATGGCCACTGAATTAAGGGATAGGCAGTGCTTCTTCTAAGTGTGTTCAATTAACACCCCTAGAGCATGGCCTAACATTTTCATGTTTGTACAAAAAGAGATTTATGAAAATCTAGGAAGAATCCATCTGTACTATAATTGACTTTGCTCCAGTTAATCTGTCTGTGGAGTCTTTTGCCCTTGTACCATAGCTATTTCTCTGGTAGTTGCTTGAGGTATTTAGTGAGATTAGTGGTGTATTCTAATGTCAGCTATACTCTGATCATATGTAAGAGCTGGAGTATATATTATGAAATCTGTAGGTGTCACAGAGAATATAAGGGTATTGTCCTGACAGTGATCCCAAAGTATCAGCTACAGATTGGGACTTGGTATTTTAATTTCTCATTTTTTTATTGTTTCTAGGAAACCAAAGCAAATAAAGTTTATTTCCCCTCAAGCTTCTATAATCTTTATGCATTCTAAAATTCACCTTTTATCTTTTTCTATTATCTATTATCTGTCATAAACAGTTGATTTTAAGACAAAATCTCTCATAAGTCAGTTTGCCTTTTTGCATTTTGGACAACTTTAAAATTCCTCTCTGAAGGATCCGATGTTCCATAGTGGTGGGATTAATTGTAGAGGACACTAAGATCAACAAGAATGCTATATTATTCTACTTGGGAGTGTAGAGAAAGGAGAAGGAGTTGTTGTGAACTAATGTCTCCCTTGGAGTGGCATCATTAGGCAGGTTTTGGATAGATATCCTTCAGTTTCTGAGCCAGTATTAGACCATTGTTCTTTCAGTGATCCTTTTACTTACATTATCTTCTGGTTTCTTCAATAGTCTTTCAATTCTTAACAGGAGACTTTCTGGTCTAGATTTATGTCAGAGGTCAGTTTTATATAAAGAACCATAAGTCATATTGATTTCTAGCTTGTATATTTTTTAAGGCTACCCAAAAACATTTGTTCACATATTAGATGTTTTCTAAAATAGTTTAATGTTTCAATTTACTTTTTTTCTTATGACACTCTGAAATTTAGATTTAGGCCCATTAATAAAAAGAGAGGATAAGGCTTTCTTTACTTAATCTGTTGGTTCTACCCCAGAATACTATATGAAAGAAGGGCAAAACTGCTAAGACATTTGCCAACTATTTAACATTTGGCATCGCTCTTCTCAAGAGCATTTATTCTGGCTCTTATCTGGTGATCAGTCATGTCGTTGAGCAAAAGGGCTTAAGTTGGCACTATACCATGTGATCCTGTGTTCCCTGCCTTGGACTTCTTTAGGCAATAGAGACTTTATAAATCACTTTCTAATTGTAAGCCCTTTTATAAATGGTCAGAAACAATGTACAGTGTATAGCAGACTAAAATAGACTATGGAATATTTTCTGTTTACCAACCTCAACAGAAAGACAGCTTTGCTTTTTTTTTTTTTTTTTTTTTTTTTGTAGTTCTAATAATATTGAGTCTCACTGGACTGGTCATATGCCTACAGTCAACCAATCACTGTGACTTAAAAGATGGATTATGCACTGATGCTGGGTCTGGGTGCCATGTTCCATCTCTGAAACTGAGGATGGTTTTCCAAAGCAAATCAAGGTGATGTTCTCATAAGAAAGGGGAAATGGTGTTAGGTCAGACCAAAACCACAGATGTCCAACAGTCAAAAGATTGTAAGTAGAGAAAATACACCAAGGTGGTCACTATTGAATTTTATTAATGCTGCAGCCAGAGAGCTCTGAGCTTGTGCTAGGTTCTTCTCTTATACTGACACCCCTTTTCCTTTAGAGCATTTAAATAAGATACCTACAAGCTGTCAAGTTCTTCCTGAAGTTTTTAAAAACTGATTCTTTAATAACCTAAATATAGGAACCTCCAGGTAGCTAGACAATGGCAGCTGCATAGCTACCTACCTCTCCGTATTTCCTCCACCAGCAGTATGCAACAAGACAGGAAAAGTCAGTTCTGCATAAAAACCACACCCTCAGCATAATTTGAAGATGGACAATGCCAAACCTTCAAAATATCCAAGTAAAAAGAGAAAAATCACCAAACCCCTCTCCACACTCTGTCATATGAGTACTTCTGCGCAACCCTCACCTCACCACAAGGTAGCAAACAAAGGCAGAGCAAGAAAAACTGTAGGGACTACAGAAAAAGGAAGCTAGTGCAGGGGTCCAAGGTTGATCCGAAACTACCACCACAAAGACTAAATGCACCCTAAGTCTGGAAATACTCAAAAAAAAAAAAAAAAGTGTCCAGGCAGATGACAGGCATGAACTAACTACAGGGAAGGAACTTTAGGATACATAGGATTTAAAGATGCAGGCATGTTTAAAGGCAAAGGGCATAGCTTCTGAAAAGGCAAAAAGAAAGGGAGGAAAGCCCCTTTTGGCAATTGGATTGTTAAAGGGAAAGGAAAAAAAGGAAAGGAAAAGAGGGCTTAGCAAGAAAAAAGAGAAGCATAAAATCAAAGGACTCATAACCCTTCCCACAATCACCAACACACACACACACTCTCTCTCTCTCTCACCTGGAAAAACACCTGGACTTTGCACACACCTGGACTTTGCTACATTCACAGAAGAGGACATGACAAACTAGAAATATTGATAAACAGCCCAATACCACAAACAGGAGCAAGAGGAAAGTTCATACAGAGCTACTGCCAAAAATCCAGAAATGAAATTCCCTTATATCAAATTAGGAAAAAATTCCCCAATAAACAATTACAAAGGAGAAGAAACTGAAAGTGAACATTTCAAACAAATATATTCAGACAAACTTTGAGGATATGAAAAAACATTGTGAAACAGAAATTCAAAAACAGGATAGAAGTGGACAGAAATCAGAGATAAAAGCAAGAGTCATTGAAAAAGCCAGGAAAACAACCAAGAAAATGAAAATGACAAAAGAAGAAATAAAAAAGATTAGAGAAAAATAATGGAATGGAAAACGGCAATATTTGTGTTATTGAGGAAGAAAATTAAAACAAGTTAACAGAGGTTATGTTTAAAACTATAATCCAAGAGCACTTTCAAAAATAGAAGAAAAAAATCAATCTATAAACTTAAAGTGTTTAACAAGTATTAGGTTGGGGTGCAGTAGTTGCAGTTTTGCAGTTAAAAGTAATGGCAGGCCAGCACGGTGGCTCACGCCTGTAATCCCAGCATTTTGGGAGACCGAGGCGGGCGGATCATCTGAGGTCGGGAGTTTGAGACCAGCTTGACCAATATGGTGAAACCCTGTCTCTACTAAAAATAGAAAAAAGTAGCCAGGCATGGTGGCAAGCGCCTGTAGTCCCAGCTGTTCAGGAGGCTAAGACAGGAGAACTGCTTGAACCTGGGAGGTGGAGGTTGCAGTGAGCCGAGATCATGCCACTGCACTCCAGCCTGGGTGACAAAGAGGGACTCTGTCTCAAAAAAAAAAAAAAAAAGCAAAAACTGCAATTACTTTTGCACCAACCTAATACTTGGGAAAAATTGAATGATCAACTTTGAGACACATTCTAATAAAAGTATTAAATTTCAAAGACAAAATATCCTCAAGGTCAGAAGGCCAAAAGATCAAAAGAATTTACAAAGGCCAAAGACTGTCAGACATTGAGAAACCAATACAGTTAGCAAGGTGACAAGGAAGTGGTGTGGTTGGCAGGATTCTAATAGAGGCCCCAGGATTCTATGCCCACTGGTGAACATGCCTGCATCATCCCTAGACTGTGAAAGTGATGGATTTTACTCCCGTAATTAGATTGTGTGTAAGTTAATTTTAAGAAAGGGAAATTATCCTGGTGGGCCTGACCTAATCACATAATCCCTTTAAAAGCAATTTTCTCCAGATGCTTGCAGAAGAGAAAGAGATTTAAAGCACAAGAAGGGTTTCATGTGCCCTTGCTGGCTTGAAGAGGAAGAAGCCACATATGCAGGTGGCCTTTAGGAGCTGAGAGTGGCCCCTGACTGAAAGTCAGCAAGAAAGCAGAGACCTCAGTCCCAAAACTGCACCCACCTGAAGGAGCTTGGCAGCACATTCCTTCCCTGAAGTTGCTTTAGGGCTTGGAGCCAAGTGGAGATGGAGCTGAATGTTGAGTAGAGTTGACCTGGCTCAGTCTGGGCCACCAGTCCATTTCCTGACAGCCCCTCAGCACTTCTGCACCTTTTCCAGCACCCAAAGAGGGTGCCTTGGGGCAGGTAGAATCTACCACCAATAATAATGATTCCTGTCAAAGGAAACCCAAATAGGATTTCTCTCCCAGCCTAGGTGAGGCTTGTAAGTTTCTGATTTCTACTGCCTTTAATGTAGGTGCCAGCACCTCTTCCCACACCTTTAAAATCAGTGCTGCTTCTACTGCTCCGACGCATTGGAGTAGCTGAACAGAGCTATCCTATGTTGTTTCCTCTGATTCTCTAAACTCTCAGCTTTGCCTCCTTCCATCAGAATCCAGAATCATCGTTTCTTTTGCCTCTTGAGCTGCCTGAAATGGCCTGCAGATGGCAGCACTCTTGACTCTTCTCCGCCTCCAGGGCTTTTGTAAACTAAGTTCTTGACGAGCCCTAGCGGACACAAAGTGAGAAGACTTCTGGCTTCCTGATGAGACTAGGTTCATTTTTGTTTAAGGGAGAGCCAAAAGCTTGCTATAAAGCTTAGCCAAGCCCACAGGCCGTGTACTCTTTTTGTACTTCTAATCCTGAAGTAATCTTGGAGGGCTTTGTAAATCCTTCACAATCGCCCCCAGCTCCCACTTCTCCTGTTAGCTTTCCACATCGGCTATTTCAGTGGTCCTGTTTGTTCTCTATTTTGTTGGTCAGATGTAGATGATGGGGCTGGTCTGCTTTCTTCTGGGATCCTCCTAAGAACTCCACTCAACTTTCCTAGATCTTCTTTACTTTTCTAAACACAATCCAACTTTATTTTGAAGTTTCATGTTGGCCATAAAAGGGGAAAAAATTGATAAACTTGATGATACTAAAATCTAAAACTTGAGTCTTAAAGACACCACAAATAAAGTGAAAAGTGACAAAGGCTTAATACTAGAATAAGAATGCCTATGATTCAATAAGAAATATGACCCAATTTTTAAAAAATTGGCAGAGAATCTCAAAAGCAATCCAGAGAAGAAAGAAAAATCCAAAAGGTTTATAAATATATGAAAAGATAGATTTCAACTTAACCAGTATGCAAATGAAACAATTATTTTTCACTTATCTGTTGGGAAGAAAATATGAAGTTTGAAGCAAGCATGGGGAAACAGGTATCCTCACACAACTGGTACAGCCATTTGGGAGGGCATCCTGGCAGCATGTACTGTGTTCAAATGCATGTACCCTACAATCCAGGAATTATGGCTATGTACACAACGAGGCACGCAGTTTTTTTCTTTCTCCCCTGGAGAGGCTCACTTGGTTCCTACAGGTCCTATGCATCCTAGGAGGAAAACTTTAGGCCTTTCCATGTAAATTATCTTCAAGACAAACAGACCTTTATATTGTTAACATTGACTGACACTTGCAGCAGAACTTCAATGTGTTAACACCTTACCATCTCTTTTCTCTGGGCTTACCAAAGAGAACCTCTAGGAAAACAATGGGAATAGGAAGATAAAAGATATTGAGGAGAGGGGGAAAAAAACCTATCCTGTTATTTAGCAGCTGAAATTATCAAGATATTTTTGGCCTTTAAAAATTTCCTAGAGATAGAGTTAATGTGAATTGTTTTTCACTCATTCCAAAGCTGGCTTTAGTCTGCAACTCGAAGGTAATGCTTTTCAACCTTTTTCGTTTCGTGGCACACAGAATACACAGCACTATATGTAAGGTATGCTGAGATGAATGGTAAAGGCTGCTCTGGAATTTGCTGGCTTCCCCAAGGCCTGACAGGTGATCACACTTGCTCCCAGCACAAAGTTGGAGCACTGTCTTTTTTTTTTTTTTTTTTTTTTTTTAATATTTTAAGTTCTGAGGTACATGTGCAGAACATGCAGGTTTGCTACATAGGTATACATGTGCCATGGTGGTTTGCTGCACCCATCAACCCATCATCTACATTAGATATTTCTCCTAATACTATCCCTCCCCTAGCCCCCTACCCACTAAAAGGCCCAGGTGTGTGATGTTTCCCTCCATGTGTCCATATGTTACCATTGTTCAACTCCCACCTATGAGTGAGAACATGCAGTGTTTGGTTTTCTGTCCCTGTAATAGTTTGCTGAGAATGATGGTTTCCAGCTTCATCCATGTCCCTGCAAAGGACATGAACTCATTTTTTTACAGCTGCATAGTATTCCATGGTGTGTATGTGCCACATTTTCTTAACCCAGTCTATCATTGATGGGCATTTGGGTTGGTTCCAAGTCTTTGCTATTGCGAACAGTGCCGCAATAAACATACGTGTGCATGTGTCTTTATAGTAGAATGATTTATAATCCTTTGGGTATCTACCCAGTAATGGAATTGCTGGGTCAAATGGTATACTGGTTCTAGATCCTTGAAGGATCGCCACACTGTCTTCCACAATGGTTGAACTAATTTACACTCCCACCAACAGCGTAAAAGTGTTACTATTTCTCCACATCCTCTCCAGCATCTGTTCTTTCCTGACTTTTTAATGATGGCTATTCTAACTGGCATGAGATGGTATCTCATTGTGGTTTTGATTTGCATTTCTCTAATAATGGTGATGATGAGCATTTTTTCATGTTTGTTGGCTGCATAAATGCCTTCTTTTGAGAAGTGTCTGTTCATATCCTTCACCCAGGTTTTGATGGGGTTCTTTTTTTCTTGTAAATTTGTTTAAGTTCTTTGTAGATATTAGTGCTTTGTCAGATGGATAGATTGCAAAAATTTTCTCCCATTCTGTAGGTTGCCTGTTCACTCTGATGATAGTTTCTTTTGCTATGCAGAAGCTCTTTAGTTTAATTAGATCCCATTTGTCTATTTTGGCTTTTGTTGCCATTGCTTTTGGTGTTTTAGCATAAAGTGTTTGCCCATGCCTGTGTCCTGAATGGTATTGCCTAGGTTTTCTTCTAGGGTTTTTATGGTTTTAGGTCTTACGTTTAAGTCTTTAATCCATCTTGAATTAATTTTTGTATAAGATGTAAGGAAGGGATCCAGTTTCAGCTTTCTGCATATGGCTAGCCAGTTTTCCCAAAACCATTATATTATAAATAGGGAATCCTTTCCCCATTGCTTGTTTTTGTCAGGTTTGTCAAAGATCATATGGTTGTAGATGTGTGATGTTGTTTCTGAGGTCTCTGTTCTGTTCCATTGGTCTGTGTATCTGTTTCGGTACCAGTACCATGCTGTTTTGGTTACTGTAGCCTTGTAGTATAGTTTGAAGTCAGGTAGCATGATGCCTACTGCTTTGTTCATTTTGCTTAGGATTGTCTTGGCAATGTGGGCTCTTTTTTAGTTCCATATGAAATTTAAAGTGGTTGTTTCCAATTCTGTGAAGAAAGTCAATGGTAGCTTGATGGGGATAGCATTGAATCTATAAATTACTTTGGGAAGTATGACCGTTTTCATGATATTGACTCTTCCTGTCCATGAGCATGGAATGTTTTTCTATTTGTTTGTGTCCTCTCTTATTTCCTTGAGCAGTGGTTGGTAGTTCTCCTTGAAGAGGTCCTTCATATCCCTTATAAGTTGTATTCCTAGGTATTTTATTCTCTTTGTAGCAGTTGTGAATGGGAGTTCACTCATGATTTGGCTCTCTGTTTGTCTGTTATTGGTATATAGGAATGCTTGTGATTTTTGCACATTGATTTTGAATCCTAAGACTTTGCTGAAGTTGCTTATCAGCTTAAGGAGATTTTGGGCTGAGATGATAGGGTTTTCTAAATATACAGTCTTGTCATCTGCAAAAAGACACAATTTGACTTCCTCTTTTCCTAATTGAATACACTTTATTTCTTTCTCTTGCCTGATTGCCCTGGCCAGAACTTCCAATACTATGTTGAATAGGAGTGCTGAGAGAGGGCATCCTTGTCTGTGCCGGTTTTCAAACAGAATGCTTCCAGTTTTTGCCCATTCAGCATGATATTGGCTGTGGGTTTTTCATAAATAGCTTTTATTATTTTGAGATACGTTCCATCAATACCTAGTTTATTTAGAGTTTTTAGCATGAAGGCTGTTGAATTTTGTCAAAGGCCTTTTCTGCATCTATTGAGATAATCATGTTGTGGTTTTTGTTATTGTTTCTGTTTATGTGATGGATTACGTTTATTGAATTGTGTATGTTGAACCAGCCTTGCATCCCAGGGATGAAGCCAACTTGATTGTGGTGGATAAGCTTTTTGATGTGCTGCTGGATTCAGTTTGCCAGTATTTTATTGAGGATTTTCACATCGATGTTCATCAGGGATATTGGCCTAAAATTTTCTTTTTTTGTTGTGTCTCTGCCAGGTTTTGGTATCAGGATGATGCTGGCCTCATAAAATGAGTTAGGGAAGATTCCCTCTTTTTCTATTGATCGGGATAGTTTCAGAAGGAATGGTACCAGCTCCTCTTTGTACCTCTGGTAGAATTCGGCTGTGAATCTGTCTGGTCCTGGTCTTCTTTTTATTGGTAGGCTCTTAATTACTGCCTGAATTTCAGAACTTGTTATTTGTCTATTCAGGGATTCGACATCTTCCTGGTTTAGTCTTGGGAGGGTGTATGCGTCCAGGAATTTATCCATTTCTTCTAGATTTTCTAGTTTATTTGCATAGAGATGTTTATAGTATTCTCTGATGGTAGTTTGTATTTCTGTGGGATCAGTGGTGATATCCCCTTTACCATTTTTTATTATGTCTATTTGATTCTTCTCTCTTCTTTATTAGTCTTGCTAGCAGTCTGTCTTGTTAATCTTTTCAAAAAAACAGCTCCTGGATTCATTGATTTTTTTTGAAGCGTTTTTTTATGTCTCTATCTCCCTCAGTTCTGCTCTGATCTTAGTTATTTCTTGTCTTCTGCTAGCTTTTGAATTTGTTTGCTCTTGCTTCTCTTGTTCTTTTAATTGTGATGTTAGGGTGTTGATCTAGATCTTTCCTGCTTTCTCTTGTGGGCATTTAGTGCTATAAATTTCCCTCTACACACTGCTTTAAATGTGTCCCAGAGATTCTGCTGTGTTGTGTCTTTGTTCTCGTTGGTTTCAAAGAACATCTTTATTTCTGCCTTAATTTTGTTATTTACCCAGTAGTCATTCAGGAGCAGCAGGTTGTTTGGTTTCCATGTAGTTGTGCAGTTTTGAGTGAGTTTCTTAATCCTGAGTTCTAATTTGATTGCACTGTGGTCTGAGAGACTGTTATGATTTCCGTTCTTTTGCATTTGCTGAGGAGTGTCTTCCAATTATGTAGTCAATTTTAGAATAAGTGCGATGTGGTGCTGAGAAGAATGTATATTCTGTTGATTTGGAGTGGAGAGTACTGTAGATGTCTATTAGGTCTGCTTGGTCCAGAGCTGAGTTCAAGTCCTGGATATCCTTGTTAATTTTTTGTCTTGTCAATCTGTCTAATATTCACAGGGGGGTGTTAAAATCTCCCACTATTATTATGTGGGAGTCTAAGTCTCTTTATGGGTCTCTAAGAACTTGCTTTATGAATCTGGGTGCTCCTGTATTGGGTACATATATATTTAGGATAGTTAGCTCTTTTTGTTACATTGATCCCTTTACCATTATGTAATGCCCTTCTTTGTCTCTTTTGATCTTTGTTGATTTAAGATCTGTTTTTTCAGAGACTGAGACTGCAACCTCTGCTTTTTTTGCTTTCCATTTGCTTGGTAAATATTCCTCCATCCCTTTATTTTGAGCCTATTTGGGTCTTTGCACGTGAGATTGGTCTCCTGAATACAACACACTGATGGGTCTTGACTCTTTATCCAATTTGCCAGTCTGTGTCTTTTAATTGGGGCATTTGGCCTGTTTACATTTAAGGTTAATATTGTTATGTGTGAATTTGATCCTGTCATTATGATGCTAGCTGGTTATTTTGCCCATTAGTTTATGCAGTTTCTTCATAGTGTCGATGGTCTTTACAATTTGGTATGTTTTTGCAGTGGCTGGTACCGGTTGTTCTTTTCCATGTTTAGTGCTTCCTTCAGGAGCTCTTGTATGGCAGGCCTGGTGGTGACAAAATCTCTCAGCATTTGCTTGTCTGTAAAGGATTTTATTTCTCCTTTGCTTATGAAGCTTAGTTTGGCTGGATATGAAATTCTGGGTTGAAAATTCTTTTCTTTACAAATGTTGAATATTGGCCCCCACTCTTTTCTGGTTTCTGCCGAGAGGTCCACTGTTAGTCTGATGGGCTTTCCTTTGTGGGTAACCCAACTTTTCTCTCTGGCTGCCCTTAACATTTTTTCCTTCATTTCAACCTTGGTGAATCTGACAATTATGTGTCTTGGGTTGTTCTTCTCGAGGAGTATCTTTGTGGTGGTCTCTGTATTTCCTGAATTTGAATGTTGGCCTGCTTTGCTAGGTTGGAGAAGTTCTACTGGATAATATCCTGCAGAGTGTTTTCCAACTTGGTTCCATTCTCCCCATCACTTTCAGGTACACCAATCAAACGTAGATTTGGTCTTTTCACATAGTCCCATATTTCTTGGAGGCTTTGTTTGTTTCTTTTCACTCTTTTTTCTCTAATCTTGTCTTCTCGCTTTATTTCATTGAGTTGATCTTCAATCTCTGATATCCTTTCTTCCGCTTGATCGATTCAGGTATTGATACTTGTGTATGCTTCATGAAATTCTTGTGCTGTGTTTTTCAGCTCCATCAGGTCATTTATGTTCTTCTCTACACTGGTTATTCTAGTTAGCAATTTGTCTAACCTTTTTTCAAGGTTGTTAACTTCCTTGCATTGGGTTAGAACATGCTCCTTTAGCTCGGAGGAGTTTGTTATTACCCACCTTCTGAAGCCTACTTCTGTCAGTTCGTCAAACTCATTCTCCATCCAGTTTTGTTCCCTTGCTGGCGAGGAATTGTGATCCTTGGAGGAGAGGAGGCATTCTGGTTTTTGGAATTTTCAGCCTTTTTGTGCTGGTTTCTTCTCATCTTTGTGGATTTATCTACCTTTGGTCTTTGACGTTGGTGACCTTCAGATGGGGTCTCTGAGGGGACGTCCTTTTTGTTAATGCTATTCCTTTCTGTTTGTTAGTTTTCCTACTAACAGTCCCCTCTGCTGCAGGTCTGCTGGAGTTTGCTGGAGGTCCACTCTAGACCCTGTTTGCCTGGGTATCACCAGCAGGGGCTGCAGAACAGCAAACATTGCTGCCTGTTCCTTCCTCTGGATGCTTTAGTCCCAGAGGGGCACACACCAGATGCCAGCCAGAGCTCTCCTGTATGAGGTGTCTGTCAGTCCCTACTGGGCGATGTCTCCCAGTCAGGATACAGTGGGGTCAGAAACCCACTTGAGGAGGCAGTCTGTCCCTTATCAGAGCTTGAACACTGTGCTGGGAGATCTGCTGGCTCTCTTCAGAGCTGTCAGGCAGACACATTTAAGTTTGCTGAAGCTGTGCCCACAGCCACCCCTTCCCCCAGGTGTTCTGTACCAGGGAGATGGTGGTTTTATCTATAAGTCCTTGACTGGGGCTGCCTTTTTTTTTTTTTTTTTTTTCAGAGATGCCCTGCCCAGAGAGGAGGAATCTCGTACTTGGTTTTTTGGCATGGTGGTGCGAGCCTGTAATACTAGCTACTTGGGAGGCTGAGGTAGGAGGATGACCTGAGCCGGGGAGGACTAGGTTGCATTGAGCTGTGATTGCACCACTGCATTCCAGCCTGGGCAACAGAGCAAAACCCCATCTCTTAAAAAAAAAAAAAAAGAGGCTTGGCATCCTTGGAACTAGTTATAACAGAATTGACTACTGCTTGTCCTCTTTTATGCAGTTGCAGGTCACTGGGCCAGAGGTATCTGTTTATTGGCTTTCTCTTTCTCCTCTACACTTGCGTGAACTCCCTGAATAGAAACACCTGACTGTCTACTAAAATGCCAAGTGGTCCTGCTAACTCTAACTCTTCACATTAGCGTACTTACCCTGAACTGCAAACAGGATAAATTTGGGGTATGATCTTCAGGGTTATGATTAGACTTTTCATGCTTCATCTGGTTGCCCTGATACCTGCTAGACTTGTTTAGGTTAAGGCTGAAAAATGGGCAGCAAGAAACACATACTAGGGTCCACTGCCCTTCTTTCAATGCTGATGGGAGCCACACAAACAGAGCTTATGGATCTGATTGCTCAAATGTGGAGGGCAAGACTGAAATTTTTTTCTATTGAAATGTTAAGTTAGACAAAACATATTAAGACAATTTTATGAAATACAGTCCTAAATTTATAGAAATGTACTGCCATCTACTGCATATAAAAAATCATTGCAGGATATGTTCCTCCCACTGGAATTATTTATAATCAAGCAGTCACACACACTGAAATGTACATGAATTTATAAGATATGGCAACTGCCACAAAGAACTCATTTAGACTTTTTTATAACCTTTAATTTTCTTATCTGAAATGTTCTCAATTTTCCATTTTGTCTCTAAATTCTATTTTCATACTTTCATTGAATTAATTTTTGCAATGACATTTTAAATCTCAATGTTCTCATTCTTTGAATTCCTTCCTTTTAATAGCATCCTCTTGTTTCATGTGTATGGTATTTTCTTATCTGGGGATATGAACTGCATTTGCTTTTCTATTTCCTGCACGAGTTCTGTTCCCTTTGTGTTCCTTCCTCCCCTCCCATTGCTTATATGGATCTCTCCCACTCCTGAAGTATTCCTCAGTAGTCTGATGATCGTGAGCTGTCCACTAATGCTGCTAGCAAGGTGCTAGCAAGCTGACAGAAGTGGGAGGGGTTTGTTCACAGGCAGGCAGGCAGGCTTCTCTGGCCAGGATGGGCTGTTTCATTGAGAACCCTCAAACTGCCAGTATATATAAGCATTTTTTTCTTCGACAGGATTTCTCAGAAAGGAACCCTTTAACTTCCTGCTTAGAGGATGTTAAATAGATGCCAGTTTTCTAGGAGCTTAGGAGGAGAAGGCAGCTGGGCATGTCGCTGCTCAGTGTGTAGATGTCCACTTAATCCTCTGCTTTCAGTATAACACTCTGTCCTTCATCTCTGCCTGGTATTCCCGAATCCAGAGGTCCTGATTCCACAACTCCAGAAGATAGACCACCAGTGTTCCATGAGGGAGTGGGACAGTTTCCTTAGGTGAAAAGGGTAACTAGGAGGGTCTCACTGTGGCTTAACAGACTTTCCACTGCTCCCGTTTTTGACCACACTTTACCTGTCTTTGGAGGAACCTAGTGGACAAGCTTTAAGTTCTTGAATCAGCTTGCTTCTGCCCTCTCCCCACCACCTCCTGTGGGCACTTAGCTTTCATTTTTCTGTATTTAGTTACCAATTGCCCATTTGCTTCCTAGTTTCTAAAAATTATTTTGTCGTCTCTCTGTTATCTCTTATTCTTTTTGGCCTGGAGTTTATACTGTCTTTTTTGTTTGCTGTGTTTTGTTGGTTTTTGGATTTTGGAGGTAAAAGTAACTGTGTTACTTTTGAGATGGAACAGGGACCCCTCTTAGGGGCCTGCAGCCTGTCCCCGTACCAAACAAAATTTTTTTTAAATCTTGAATTCCTTCAAAAAAAATTCCAGATACCTAACTAGCCCTAAAAAATAACGTAATAAACAAAAAGATAATAACTTAAAACAATAGCCAAAAAAATTAGTCACTGGATGGTTTGGGTCTCTATAAAAACTAAAAAGAGCATCTTATAACATGTCCCTAAGTTGTTTTTCAAAAAACCAGACCTGCCACCAAGTGGATCCACTGACACATAAACCTCTAATAAGGGGGAAATGAAGATTAAATGCTGCCATTCCTTGCTCTGAATTTCTTCCTGAAGGGTCTAAAAGAAGTCATGCCCACGAGCCAGGGCTAACATTCTTTTCTGATGACCCTAAAATCTTAAATAAAGCTTCTCTTCCTTAACCAATTACACAAAAAAATCTTTAAATCTGTTACCTATAAGCCCCCACTTCAAGATATCCCACCCTTTTAGGCCAAACCAATGTATTATAGAATCTCCATGTATTAATTTACAATTTTCCCATAACTCTTGCTTTCTTAAAATGTACCCCTGCCTTTAAAAACCCTTCCTTATGAGCCATTGGAGAGGTCAGGTCCTAAGTATAAACTGCCCAATTCTCCTTGCTTCAAGGTGCCTACAAATAAATGCCCCCCTTTCTCCTGCTGAAAACCTTGGTATAGATGTTTGGCCTTACTATGCTGGGCAAGCAGACCCCAGTTCAGTTTAATAACATTGTTGAGATTTTTCAATAATTCATTAGTATTGGTATTTATTATAACTTCTAGTTTCCCTCCATGCAAATTTGACCACTCCTTATATTGTCACCTAAGTCGTTAATGAACATGGTGGCATGTCATTTGCAGTTTCTCTCCAGTCCACATCAGTCTGTCAACATGCATTCTTTGAGTTCGGTCATTCCACCAGCTGAAGAACCAGCCACACTTTCCCATTCAATCCACAAGCATATCACAGCAGTCTTCCTCACAGACTCTGCTAAAACCCAGATACATAAAATGTAAGATAGTCCTCAGAACCACCAGTCTAGTACCAAGCAAAAAGAGTGTATCTCCTAAAAGACTGAAGTGGAAGTTATTATAGAATCAAGGATATCTTGATCAAAGAATCCATCTGGATTCTAGAATGAATCCAAGGGTGAGAAGGCAGCTGGCCTTTTTGCTTGGAAAAAAGAGTAAGTATCCTAAGGAACATCACTTCAAAGAACACACAGATGGCTGGAATCATGCCAGGACTAACATGCCCAAGTGGTTTCCAGAATCCACCTTTTGCCCACTTAAAAAATTCAGTTCGTTTCATCATTTTGTTCTGAGAATGCCTCAAAATTATAATTTGCAGTTTCATAGCATAGCCATTAGTATAGGGACTATGGGCCTGGAGATGCAGTTCATTTCTAGTCCCCTTACCCATATCCTCACCCAATGTCTTGGCCATTAACTCCTTTCCTACCCTGTTCAGTATTATGTTGGAGTATACGTTCTTTCAATATGAACTATAGTATTATAATACTATTAGCTTTACAACACCACAGCAGGAACATTCCTCCTGTTCTTGCTCTGAACGATTTTGAAAAGCCTGTTTATTATGGATTAGACTTTGTGACACTACTTGTAATTCAGCAACAAATTTTTATATTCATTTGTTTGCTTTATACTTTCTTCCTATGAAAATAGCTAGAAAGCAGTAATGCTAAATTAAAAGAAAGATGGAATGGTGGTTGATCAGTTCAAAATTTTTTGTGTGTGCATTTAACAGAAAAACCCAAGCTGGTGTAAATATTAAAGTGGAAACTATAACAGAATCAAGACTATCTCCTAGAACGAATCCAAGGGTAAGAAGGCAGCTGGCCTTAGGACAGAAATGAAAACTGGAAATCTCTGGGACTTCAGAGAGAACTCTCCCCTTCGCTCATCTTTACTTCTCTTAATGCATACACCTCACTTTTTTTTTTTTTCCCAACAGAACAGGTTAACTGCTAGTTGACCTCATTGTTCTGAAGTTCTGGCCCCACATGAAGGCTCTATTTCAAGTTTGAAATTCCCAGGGAAGGAGGGAGGAAACTCCTGATTGGCCCAGGTTGGTTCAGGAGCAGACTCCCTCCTCTATCAACTGTGATCATGCAGGAGCAGCAGAATCTCAGTGCATAAAACAGGTACCAGGACCCCACTGCTAAGGTGAGGATGGGAGGTAAGAGAATATGAGCTTTTAAAAAGATACCCCAAAAGATGGTTTTATACAGGGGCTTTGATGGGCTGAAGGCCTGGAAGACAGAAACACTGCCAATGTCTTTTTTCTTTCTAAAATAAACTTATGCTTGGCTGGGTGCAGTGGCTCACACCCGTAATCCCAGCACTTTGGGAGGCCGAGGTGGGCAAATCACGAGGTCAAGAGATCGAGACCATCTTGGCCAACATGGTGAAACCCTATCTCTACTAAAAATACAAAAATTATTAGGTGGAGGTGGTGGCGGGCACCTGTAGTCCCAGCTACTCGGGAGGCTGAGGCAGAAGAATCACTTGAACCTGGGAGGCGGAGGTGGTAGTGAGCAGAGATCATGCCACTGGACTCCAGCCTGGAGACAGAGCGAGACTCTGTCTCAAAAGAAAAAAAAAAAAACAACTTATGCTGTTGTTACTCTGAACTACAGCAACTATGTTCTTCTGAAGGAAAGTCTCTGAGCGAGGAGCAGCTTGCTAGTGATCTTGAACATGCTATTTAATCTCTAGGTACAAGGTGGTGATGACAATATCAATAATAACAACTACCTTGCAGTTCCCTGAGAGAATCAGAGATAACATATCCAAAGTGTTTAGCACAGTACTTAGCATATAGTAGCAGAGTAAAAACTCAGCAAATGGAAGCTATGATTTTAAAAGCTAAACAAAACTATGCAATATCAGCTTTTTTTTTTCCCTCAGGGAGACTTATTTTCTCCACGGCTATTTAGTAGACACTGGAGCCACAGTCCAGTGAGCTAATTTAAGAGAGAAACTTGGAGCACAGAATGCTCAGTTCCACAGAATTCCAACACACAAGTCTAACTTATTACTGTATCTCAGTTACCTCTACCATTACCTATAAATGGCATGAAGTAAAAAATAAGCATGTGAAACAACCTCAATTATAAAAATAAAATGTACTTAAATTATACAGAGTGCACAATATATTTACTTACTTATTGCATAAAAATTCTGCTCAACTAGAAAGTTTTGTGTACAGTAGAAACAGTGGTAAGAATTTCTAATAAGTCCCAATTTTATTTCTTTGATCCTAAGCCTCTACTTGTTTCCCTCCCACAATTGGGCTGGGTGTTACTAACCCATGTGCACATTAATTACAGCATTTATTTTTCCCTAAAAAGTTGTTATTAAGCTAACAGTATATCTAAAAAGTATAGTTAACTTAAATTCAAAAACATACAATAGTGGAGATGAGCAAAAAAAAAAAAGTTTTTTACTTTATCAGCAGTATGTCCTTTATTCCATACGTACTACTTGCCCAGTCTTATATTCCTTGTGATCTTGAAATGGAAACCATGTCCTGTTATTGAACAAGCTCTTCTCTATTTTTTCATCAGAAAGCCACAAATATAGATAAAGCATTTTTTTATTTGCCTTGGAGCAATATATTTTGAATTAAGCCCAGCCTCCCATGTTTCAGTTTAGGTAGCTAAGATACATGCAGGTGAAAAGTAAAAAACTAAATTATTTGTCTTTCTACCTACCACATAACTATTTTACATTTTCTTAGGTGCTTAGTTATCATGGTCATGACATCATAAAGAGTCCCACTTTGTCTTTCCTTTAATAATAAGCAACCTCTGTTTATACGTATTTGAAAAACTGCCTCATGTGATATTGACAGAGCTATAGTATTAAATACAAAGATGAATAAATGGTGTGAGTGAAAAATAGTGTATTCAATTCCAAGCTAGCTCAAAGGCTTATACGTCCATTTCAGCATTGGGAACAATTCACTATAGAATGTGAAAGGAAAATGACAGAACAATATACAAATTTTTGTAGGAATAATTTTGCATATATACCACAAGACCATTATCACATATTAAAAATAAATACACTGTTAGGTAATTCTGAAATTGTCATTTCTATTTTGGAGTTACAAATAATAAGCCCTGAGACAGAAGATACTGGTCCTCACACAGCAGCTGCCATTGCTCCGTTCTCAGTTGCGGTGCTTTATATAGAACAATAGGTATACAAAAGCCTTTGAGCCATTCCGGTATTCCCACTGCTCTGATAAATGAGAGACAAGTTGTAGGCAATATCTCTTCGTAAGTCTAACTGGTCAACTTCTATACCCTAGGGAGAAAAAGATAGATACCTTTATGTTTAATATTTCCAACTGTCAACCGGGACAATTTTATGGCAAATTAATAGTTTTATAAGTGTAAGTAAGTTTTCAAAAGCTATTAAAGCTCATGTACTAAAAAAAACTATAAAACTATGCATATACCTTGGATCAATGCTGATTCAGTTAACAGCATCATCAAATATTTTAACTGTCTAGCCAGTAAATTTAAAGTCTCACCCACAAGCTACAGCAGAATAAACGCCAGATGAATTTTGGATTTTAGAGTTAAAAAAGAAACCATACAAGAAAAAATACAATGGGATAATATAATCTTGGATAGGAAAAGTCCTTTTTATGATAGCAAAAGTAGCAACTATAAAGGGAAAGATTGGTATGACTTCATAAAAAACTTCTCTGTGTAAAAATAACATAGTATTAAATGAACACCAATGACCAGATGGGAAAACAATTCCTATGCTATTACAGAAAGGCATATAAAGTGTAGGTTTAGGAGGGATACAACAAATTGAGTCTAATATTACCTCAGGGGTATTATAGTTTTTCCCACATACATAACAAAGCAATGAATTCAATGGAATAGATTAGACCTATGTTTCTAATCTTCCCCAATATAAAAACTTTGGGTCAACTGAAAAAAAATCTGCAACAATTAAAAATGATACCTATAAAGCTCAAGGAACAAGATGTAACAATATTTATGAAATAACACTGTATAAACAACCTTTAATAAACAACCTCTTAGGTGTATTTGAAAACTGCCTCCGGTAATATTGACAGGACTATAGTATTAAATGCAAAGATGAATAAATGGTGTGGGTAAACAATAGTGTTTTTATACATATAAAAATATATATAAATATGTATATATGAATATGCATATACACCTATTTATATATATACATATGCATGTATAAATATTAAATATGTATAAAATACATATTCAAATAGTAAATTTATATATAAAAACAACATCACTATAAAAATATATATTCATTTGTTTAAACTGAACACTAATAGAAAACAATTGTGCCAGGTGCAGTGGCTCACGCCTGTAATCCCAGCACTTTGGGAGGCTGAGGCGGGAGGATCACGAGGTCAGGAGATCGAGACCATCCTGGCTAACATGGTGAAACCCCGTCTCTACTAAAAATACAAAAAATTAGCCAGGCGTGGTGGCAGGCACCTGTAGTCCCAGCTACTCGGGAGGCTGAGGCAGGAGAATGGTGTGAACCCAGGAAGCGGAGCTTACAGTGAGCCGAGATCGTGCCACTGCACTCCAGCCTGGGCAACAGAGCAAGACTCCATCTCCAAAAAAAAAAAAGAAAACAATTGTGAGGGAATACAGGGATTATGAGTTTTAAAAGTTTTTTTCTAATACAGTGCTATGTTAAAATACATTTAAAAATTAACATATTTCAGGATTTAAAATACAAATCAGACTTTAAACACAGATCATCATGGTATTGGCAACACTTTATCTTTAAAAAAAACTACATTAATACTGGTCTTTCATCTTTATAAAGAAACATGTGAGTTACACTTGGAAACAGTCACAATATTCTTCAATATTCAGACGTTATGTCTACCAGTTCCTGTCTGTAAAGCACAGGAACTACCTTGGGAACTAAAGTGCTCACAGCCACAAGCTGTATATGTTCATATGGTTGCTGGTCCAGTCATAAGGCTCAGATGTCGAAGTGCTACCTGTTCCTGAACATAATTACGTAAACATACTGAGTAAGAGAAAATACATTTTAATATACAAGCTATAATTTACTGGCTGGACTTAGCTAACTGCCCTTATCTACAGACAGATGAAATGAAGTGTCTCAGTTTTAAAAATGCACAATACCTCTACCACAAGTGGAGGGAGCTCCAGGGCCTTCTGATAATAGTGGATTGCAAGATGAATCAGCCCCAACTGATGAAGGCCACGGCCCAAATTGTAGAATGATTCCTGGCAGGGCCCACGTAAACTGAGGTATCGATTTAGAAAGGAAAAGCCCTAACCAAAAAGAAAAAGATAATTCAATATTTCACTGATTTGACAACTATGTACTAGACCACTGTATTACCAGGTGCTGAAAATACAAATATTTTTTAAAAACCTATCTGCTTAGTGTCCTATTACTGTGTAGTATTACAGTGTAGTTAGGTGTCAACATTATAGCTCTTCTGAAGATGTAAGAATTTTTTTTAGCTAGATATAAATATTCACAGAAGACAGTCAAATGTTACAACTAGCTACCAGAGATTCATAATCTACAAGTACACAAAACTTTAAAAAAATAATTTCAAGTTGGCTTGTGCCATTATAGGCCAATAAACTTCTTGATGTGAGAGTGATGCCTAAAAGATTGAGCAAGATATAAAATAATGATAATGTACAAAGGTTTCCTCTCAGGAGCAAATTCACTTGAGTATACTTAACCTTTTAAGGTAAATTTTACCTTTTATAAGTTACTTCTCAGGACCTTGATAACCTCTTAACCCAAAAAACTGGATTTTTTTTCTCCTGAAAGCTTCTGACTCAAAGACTATGGAGAAACTATTTCAGAGCACCACTACAATGACACTGGCTCCCTGTGGGTCACACAGTCCAAAAAGCAACTTGTTTCTTTACCTCTTCCCATATTCACTTTCCCTTTTAATAGAGCTTCAGCTTTTATCATTCACTGAAATTACAAATTGCAAAGGTCCAAGAGTCCTAATTAAGTAATCAAATATATTACCAGATAATTAAGAATAAATCAACTAATTTATGAATATAGAATATAAAATGTAATTCTTCTCTAGATGATCTGCTATATAATAAGTGGTCACAAATTTTCCTTTATAAATAGGTAAATAAATAATAAAAATGAATTATTTTAAATGAATGCATTTTAGGGGTAGTAATACTCATGTTCAGTATACAAATCATACTTTCTACATAATAAAATAAACTATTTGTGTGACTATGACCTCTATTCCACTGAAACACACAGCTCTCTTAAGTACCAGCAGACTATTTGACTGTTAATTGCAAAGAAATATCAAGTATTCATAGTTAAAAATGACAAGACAAATTTAAAGATAAAAATATGAGGAAAAAGGAATAGTAATCTCAGATGAATTGTTGTAATGCAAATGAACCTGTAGGTCCTCTAATACAATAATGGAATAACTTGCTGCCCTTTAAGAAATGTTTAACAAATTTAAGAGGATAATCTGAAAGACTATTCCAATAATATTTAGTGATTTAAAAACTAGCCAATGTGGGTAGCCACTTTATAGGTACTGTGAATTATCAAATTAAAAAACTGCAAAACAAATTCTATTGTTCTATTCTGTTCTGTTCTCCCAGATGGAGTCTTGCTCTGTCACACAGGAGTGCAGTGGTGTGATCTCAGCTCATTGCAACCTCCACCTCCTGGGTTCAAGCGTCTCTCCTGCCTCAGCCTCCCGAGTAGCTGGGATTACAGGCACACGCCACCACACCTGGCTCATTTTTGTATTTTTAGTAAGACCAAGTTTCACCGTGTTGGCCAGGCTGGTCTCAAACTCCTGACCTCAAGTGATCCACCCGCCTCGGCCACCCAAAGTGCAGGGTTTACAGGTGTAAGACACTGTGCCCGGCCAAAAACACACAGTTTAAATTGAAAAGAAAAGAGTTCTTTTAACATTATGTTACATTTCAAACATTTAAATCAAATTAATCACTAAAGGGCCCAATGTACTCACTGTCTATATGATATTAAATAAAAGTAGAAGTAATGAAACATTAACGATTTTACTTTTAATACAATATAAAGGTAAGAAAGATAATAAACCATAAAAAAAATTGTTTTTTTTTTTTAGGTAGTATAATAGAAAACTAACTATAGTCTTGTAGCAGGAAGAAAGAAAAATAAGAAATTAAAAGTTTCAGAAATGATGCCATTTACAATAAAACCTGCTTCTCAGAAACTTTTTTTACGGAAAATGTTTAACATACACAAAAGAGATTAGTCCAGTGAACTTCCATATACTCATTACCTCGTTTCATCTCTACCTCCAACCATTTGAAACCTCCTATTTAACTATAAAAGTAACTTGAAATTTAGCTTCCATATTACTTCAAAGTATATGAATTTTTGTCCTACCAAGCCCAAAAACTACATATTTTACATATTTAATGAGTTAATCCATAAAATTTTCCTATCAATTTTTACCAGAATTTTATGAGGGCAAGAAATTCCACCTATTACTTACTGCTATGTCCGTGGTTCCTGGCACACAATGAGCGCTACGTTTAATTTATACACAATCCTACATTACTTAATACAGCAAATAGTATCCATTAAGGAAGAAAAAGAAGCTTTGAGGAAAAGGTAGATAGAATATAAAAAAGGAAAAATTTAGAAGTTTTTGTTTTTCAGGGTTTTTAAAAAACGTATTATAGAAATTTTCAAATATACAACAGTAAAGAGACCACCTTAATGAACCCATACCTAGTTTCAACTGTTATCACCATTTTAATGCAGGCTTTATTTTAACCATTTTACTTCAAAAGAAACAAAAAGCCCCTTACTAGACCCTGCTACTCCATTCAAGTCAACATTTTCTTTCTTTTCTCACCTACTACTTAATAAAAGACATGTCTATACCATATCATACTTTGGAAACATCAAACATACAAAAATGAAGTCACAGAAATGAAAATGCTGAAGGCAAAGTAGTGAACAAGACAGACAAGATTTCTGATCTGCTGGACTTTAAACTTTTATTAGAAGAGACAAGCTATTAAGGTAGACAACAAGAAACATAATTTCAAATTATTATAAGAACCACAAAATTTTAAAAGAACAATTTGTTGGTGATGGTGTAAGGAAACAGGCACAATCATATTATTGTATAATTTTTTTTTTCAACTACTTTAAGTGAATCTTCAGTACCTAAGATGGCTAGAGACCTTGAGGACCAGACTATAAGGAAGCCTGCCAGTGCATTCCTCCAGATTCTGCCTGTGTCTTTGTCCTTGTCCCTAAAGACCTGGCTGTGTACCTTTACTATATCGCTGTAAAGTCTTAATCATGAGTATAATTATATGCTGAGTGCTGAACAGTGGGGTAAATGTTGGGGACCCCGTCATGTGTACTGAGAGCATTGTATATTACTTTTGAAGCAGGATTTTTTTAAAAGTATTAAGTATATTCATTTTTAAGAAACATAAAATCAAGTAACGAGAAATTTGAGTGAATTACCTGTACAATAAGAGCATGTCTCCGTAACACATACTTCTGAGATGCCATATGAATAAAGGTTAGGCCTATACAGAGGCTATAAAGAGGTTCGTCAGGGTGAGTGCGAAAGGCTTGCACATACTGTCCTGGAAAATAAGCAGTGGTGTCAGACGGGGTGACAAGAGTTCTTTATTTCTTCAACACTTTTAAGGCCAAACATTACTGATTTTAACATACATAAGGTGGACATTC
This sequence comes from Pongo pygmaeus, assembly GCF_028885625.2. NCBI lineage: Eukaryota > Metazoa > Chordata > Mammalia > Primates > Hominidae > Pongo > Pongo pygmaeus. Next base: position 96,791,811 of record NC_072384.2, read on the forward strand.
TATCTTAAATAGCAACCAGAGACCTATTAATTTGAATTTTAAAACAATGTATAAAATATAATTAAAACAAGTTCCCCATGAATGTATGCTGACCATGAAGATTCATATGAGGAACTAAATTAACTTTTTCTAGGCACAGCTAGACATTTCCATGTAAAGTAATACTTCCAAAATAAACAATTTATCAGCTGCAATCATTAAATCTATTTTATGACCTTAAATCTATTTTGAAAAGAATGGAGGAGGTGTGTTTTGGTGAACATTTCTATAGAATCAATTGATCTGTTTTATAAATTCAAATGTGGTGGATCATGGAGGTGAGAAGAGGAAAGCTTTGTTTTGTTTTTTAGACTACGGGTGGTGTTTTCCCAAATGTAGCAACTATTTGTTTTTTTCTGAGAAAGCTAAATGTATCCAATAACAGAATAAGAATTTGGAGTTTTATGAATTACATGTATTCCATATATACAATCATCTCTTGTCAAAAGCCTAATCATATGCAGCAGGGGAATTTAAGCAAGTTTTTCTCATAAAGGAATAACATATAATGATCACATATAGACTAAAATTTCTATTCCTTCTGGCTTCTATTTTGGAAGGAATGGCACCACAGAATCTCTTAGGCAGCAAAGATGGTAGACTGCCATTTGTCTATCATTTTAACCTTTTGTAAAAGTTTCTAATATAGGAAAATAAAATATGTATATTTTCTTAATATAAAACAATTCCACAAAGCACACGCAAAAGAGGAATGTTTCAACATCTGATGTTTGAGGTTACTGGATGAACAGTGATAAAAATACGAGCCATACACAAGGAATCATGAAAGTATTAAATAGCCAAAAACCATAGTTTACTCATAAGAAGTAAATCTGGCAACACCAGCTTTTAGGTAGTAAGACATGCATGCCTAATTTTAAGTTTAAACATTTAGTTAGGTATTTTTCTACTTGTTTGCTTCTTCTTTTTTTTTTTTTTAAAGGAGACTCTGCAAGTAATACTTGCTTACTTCCGATTCTTTATTACAGAAATTCCTTATTATAAATAATTAATGAAGTTTCCTTGAGTTTAATTAGAATTAGTAAGCACCACATAAATAAATCTTAATATAGATTTATCTCCTAAAGGAATGAACTTTCAGCAAATCTTGAATATGTTTTGTATTATAGCAAATTAAAATCTGGTGGCAAAAGCATCCATAATTAATGAAAATCATTTTAAAAATAGGCCTAAGCAGGGAGAACTGTTGACCTTTAAATAAGACTTATATCAGCCTTTTACAACCAAAGCTTAATTAGAATAACAAATATCAATATTAGTAATTATCATTTTTGCTATTATATCCACTTACTATATGTGCCAGGCACTGTTTTAAGTTCTTTATATTGACTCATTTAATTTTCACAATAATCTACAAAGTAGGTCCAATTATTATCTCCATTTTAGAGATCAAGAAACTGAGGCAAGAGGAGGTAGAATAATTTGTCACAGTGGGGCTGCTAATTAACCCAGACAGTTCCAATCCAGAGGCTAGGCTCTTCACACTATTTATGCTTGACAAAGTCACATGCCAGGACACTTACCAAGTGCATGCTTAAAACTACCAGATACAAATGCATTGTGTCCATTTAAGACACATAGGGCATGATTTTCTGGGTTTTTCAGCATCAAACGGAGACAGAAGCGATGATGTCGTACATCTTGGGAGTGCATGGTAACTTGATTGAAAATGTTCCAGAGCTGGGGTTTATTGACATTTTCCATTACCATTATCCTAAAATTGCAGGAAGAGGGTGAGGGAGAAAATAATGTAAAAATCTTCCTGATTTCTGAAAATGAAACCCTTCGGTGCTGTCCTACCAGCACTGAAATGTACCATCCTCCAACAAGGAAAAGCAGATAGTTTCAACCTATTTAAAGCAAAACTCTCCTACGCAATAAAAGATTTTTCCCAGAAAATGTTGCTTAAGTTAGTGTTTCTACATCTTATTTCTACTTTCAACAAAACTTTTAAACTAAAACAGAAGCAAGTGGTTTAGGTTTCACTTTTTCTCTCCTTGCCCACTATAGCTGCAGTACCGAATAACAACTCATAATAATATTTGCCAGGCATTGGCCGGGCACCGTGGCTCACGCCTGTAATCCCAGCACTTTGGGAGGCCGAGGCACCTGAGGTCGGGAGTTGGAGACCAGCCTGACCAACATGGAGAAACCCCGTCTCTACTAAAAATACAAAATTAGCTGGGCCTGGTGGCACATGCCTTTAATCCCAGCTACTTGGGAGGCTGAGGCAGGAGAATCGCTTGAACCCGGGAGGTTGCGGTGAGCCGAGATTGTGTCATTGCACTCCAGCCTGGGCAACAGGAGCAAAACTCCATCTCAAATATTAATAATAATAATAATAATAATTGCCAGGCATTGTTAAAAAGGCATAACAACTCCTTTAACCTTCATCATAACCCTATGAGATGGTAGTATTATGATGTCCTTTTATAAGTGGGAAGACTGTGGCGCTAGAGATTACCTAACTAGCCTAAGGTCACGCAGCCGGTAGGCGTCAGGGCTGGGATTTGAACCCAGAAAGTCTGGTCCTAGAGTGCATCTTCTTATATACTGCCTCTGAGAATCACCAATGAACCAGTTTATTGTTTAACAGGAGAGCCAAAAGTAAAGTAGCTTCTAAATCAAAGTACATGTACTTACTCTATTAAAGAATCTAATTAAAATAAATAACTGGGAAGTCACCTGATATAGTTGTATGCCTTTCTGAAATTTTTGTCCAGAATTGCAGCAGACAGACCAAAGTATTCTAGTTCTTTGCGTTTTTGCCTGTCATCATAAAATGAGTAATATTCCAATGAGGAATCTACAAGCAACTCAGCCTCTTGAAATCGGGATAGGTCACATAAGGAGTATATGGCCTTCAACAGAAGATTCCACCAGTCATCCTTTGTCAAGACGCTTGTGAGCACTGCAAATATTGCTAAAATGAGACCAATGTAAACCAGTTAGGACACTGTATTTCCAGAAATAGCAGTATTAGAAAAATTCACATAATCAATTTTAAGACAAGTTTAATAACCATGAGCCTAAATTGTTGCCAGTGCTCTCCAGACAAAGATGAGAAGGGGTAGTTGCTTGCTTACACTCCTTCAATACTATCTGCTTCTTCTCCGCCAGTTTAACAATCTGCATTCCCAGGCACCTGATTCGGACTTGGTCTCTACAAGTTCCAGCTAGTTCCATCTGCATTTCTCCATGCTAGCTAGGATATATCTCCTCCAGCGTAGAACAAGTATTCTTTCTATGACTGCAATCCCATAGAGAAGCGGTCCTCAACCTTTTTGGCACCAAGGACCAGTTTCATGCAAGGCAATTTTTCCATGGACCAGGGCTGAGAAGGATGGTTTCAGGATAATTCAAGCACATTACATTTATTGTGCACTTTATTTCCATTATTATTGTTGTAATATATAATGAAATAATTGTACAACTCACCATAATGTAGAATCAGTGGGAGCCCTGAGCTTGTTTTCCTGCAACTAGACAGTACCATCTGGGGGTGATGGGAGACAGTGACAGATCATCAGGCATTCAATTCTCATAAGGAGCGTGGAACCTAGATCCCTCGCATGGGCAGTTTACAATAGGGTTTGCGCTCCTATGATAATCTAATGCTGCCACTGATCTGACAGGAGGGGAAGCTCAGGTGGGAATGTTCGCTTGCCCACTCACTGCTCACCTCCTGCTGTGCAGCCCAGTCCCTAGCAGGCCATGGACTGGTATCGGGGTTGGGGACCCCAGTGATAGAGGATTACATACATACAGGCATTCAAATGTTTGCTCAGCAAAAGACTTCAAATTCATACTTTGAGATTCAAGTTCTTCATCTTTTTCTGATCTCAATTTTCTCTGCCTTAAAATGTCTCTTTAACAACCTCCTTCTCTTCCTTAGTTCTCTGTAAAAAGCCTCCCTTTTATAGCCCTTAAGGAATATCAAAAGCCATAAAAAATTTTACTGTCTTTGAGCCAATAATTTTCCTTCTGAGAATCTATGCTAAACAATCAAAATATGGACAAATCTGTATGTATGAAAATGCTTACTACATTACTGCTTATAAAAGAAAACTGTCAAAAGTGATCATATGCCAAAAAATAAGAAAATGATTAAATAAATTACGGAACCACTATCCAATGGAATATTACACATTCCTTAAATATAACTATGAAGAGAACAGAGCAAGAAGATAAAATGTCTATGAGAAAATGTAAAGTGAAAAGATCACAGTACAAAGTTGCATGTAACATAAAAAAGGCTTAGTTCATCCTATCCTGGTACACCAGTGTAATGTGATCCTCACCATGATAAAATTTACAAAACAAAACAACAAAACCTTATGAGCCTAAGAAAAACTAACCATGGACCTCCAGTGAGGAATCACTAAAAGAAAACAGACAGATCACACAGGGAGAAAAATACAACATACAGAAACATGGTTAAAAACACAAGCTGCAGAGGTAGAAGCTGTCATCTTTTAAAGTTATATTACTTCAGACTAGGTCACAGCAACTTATTTTCAAAGAGTTTCTATGACTATTGCTACATTTGTTAAAAATTATTTCATAGAGAATGGAATATATATAAGTGAAGTCTCTGGACAAATAATCTACACTGTCATCTAATCTTCACAAATTTCTTAAAATATATTTTTAAAAAGTCAAAGTTTTGTTTTACTTCTTTCACAGATCCAAGCAGATGCTTTCCTTTTAATTTTTTTAATTTAAAGTATTTACATTTAGCCTTTCCTTTTTAACATCGAATGAGTTTATTACATTTGAGAGATTTACATTAGAAAATTTCATTTTATTTGAAAAGAATATTTTCAATTAGATTGCTGTCCAGTGTTACTTCATGAGTCTTTTTCAATTCAGCCAAATTTTATATAACATAATGCAAATGAAGTTATTACCTTTTGCATCACAATTTGCTGACTCTTGGTCATTGCTGTCTGATATTTTGTCTCTCGATACTTTAATAAGATAGAGATGCCTCTCTCCAGACTTGGAACTGGATATCAAACAAACTTGGGCTCGATTCATTGCTACCTGAATTAAAGATGAAAATTTCAGATTCTTTAAACAATAACTGTTTTGTTTAGAGACAAAGTCTTGTTATGTTGGCTCAGGCTGGATTTGAACTCCTAAACTCAAGTGATCCTCTCACCTTAGCCTCCCAAGTAGCTGGGACCACAGGCACATGCCACCATACCCAGCTCTAAACAATAATTTTTTAAAGAAAACCTATGGGTCACAGGTGCCACAAGACTGAAAGCTCCCTTAGTAAGAAAAAAGGAAACCAAATTACTACATTAAAAAACTAAAATTAGAATGAACTGACTTATTTTTCTCTTACCAAAGGAATTTTGGGTCACATTCCTCACCTCAGAAAGAAAAAAGGCAATTCACATTAACATTATAACATGCATACACACACATCCCCAGAGATACACCCACAGAGCTACCTCCCTGCAAATAAGCTGGACTCAGAAAGAATATTAGATCTGGAAAATACTTTTGCAAAGTGAGTAATTTTGGCACAAAGTACTGTTCACAGGGCCAATATCTGATAGACTATGGTGCTCACTTTTCTAAATATGTACTAGGGAAGATTTTCACTTAAGCTGCTGTCAAGAACTTTCAGTCATATACCAATAATCTCCAGCTTTTTTGTTTTTATCTTTCATTTCAAAAAGTTTGAGTTTAATGAAGTAAAACAATTATAAAGTAGTATAATCTATGTTTAAATGAAATACTAAACATTTAAAAAGTCAACAAGGCTAACATAAAGAAAGATCATGACCCACCTTTAAAAGCATGGCTAACATAGTAAGTAAGGTATCCACATAACCATACATTTTGCCTTGTGAAAACAACAGAGTAGAACGATGAAGCAATAACTTCAGTTCCTAAACAAATAAGCACATGATGATAAGCCTAACAAGATTCCTTTTCTACAAATTGTTTTATTTGCATAGAAACATTTTTAAAAACCAAACTTTAATAACATTTGCTTTATGGTCTTTCACAATAATTAAGAGCCAATATTTTAAAAACTATAATTTGTAATAAGTGGCTGAAACCCAATACTTAAAATCATTTTTCAAAAACTTGAATTAAAACACTAAAATAAAATTTTGGATATAAGCTATAGAGACATCCTTAACAGAGGAGAAAGTTCTAAAATATAATGTACCAAGAAAAACTTCCCTCTATGTGACATGGCCCACCTGCTGTGCAGCATTTGCATCCTGTGCTAAAGTATCTGGATCATACATTGGTTCCAGGGCTTCCAGAGCTTTCTCAGGCTGGCCCAGCTGCTGCTGAAGGGTAGAAAGTGAAATCCTTGCGTCCAAATGGAGTGGGGCCAGATCAACCACCTTGCCATAGCTTTCAGCAGCTCGCTCCATATAGCCTAAGGCCTTTAAACATTCTAAGACGATGTTAAAATAAAGCATAAGTATGAACTACAGATTTGTAAACTGACCAAAATTACTCTTCCATTTTAAAAGAAATATAGCAATATAAAAAATTATAACAAGAAATGAATACGTATTTCTAGTACTTTAAAACTATCCCTAATCTCTATTAATCAATCGATCTAATAAATTTAAATTGCTAAGGAGTAATCAGTGTATACATATAATTTAGGGTTCTGCTTTATTCATTGAACATTACATTTTAAACACTGTCTTCACTGGCATTTTCAACGGTTACATAATCAAATTGATTATGTAATTATATTATTTGCCATTTAGGTTGCTTTCGAATTTTTACTCTAATAAATAATACTGCAGTAAACATCTTCACATATATAAACCAGAGCACACAATCGGCAGACCAGTGTAACCCACAGGTATGTTTTATTAGCCCATAGTGCTTTTAAAAACTATTAACATCCTACATTTCTTAAAGTTAGGATTTTAATAAAATTCAGGGTATTGGATTCTTTTGAAAGTTCTGCATTTGGCCACAGTGGGTGCCCCATTCCCACATGACACATCAGTCCATGCAGAGAAAGTGCCCTTTAGAAAGGGCTCCTCAGTTTCCACCTCTCCCTAGTATTCTCTCTCTCTCACTTCACTCATTTTTGTTACCTGCCAGGCTCCCAAGTTTTGTGATTCCCCAATAGAAACTACCTTCTCTCATCCCACTCAATTAGTTCCTGAGTATAAGTTCTCAGAAGTGAGGTTACTGGACCCTATTTCTCAAACTTTACACCCAATCAGTCAATCAATCAATCAATACATGCGATCATTTGAACGTGAAAACAAGTCTCTGTAAGCGTTTCTTTCCATCCTTTTCACTGCACTGTATCTCCTAAATATTTTTACCTCCAGTTGCTTTCTCAAATCTCTCCTGACTGTCTTTAAGTTAAATTTTGATAATAAAGGAAGAACACTAATATGGATGGATCATCACAGTGACACTTCTTACATTTTCTCATTTTTCACTTTAAAAATGTTTTATGTTGTTACTAGACTACAAGCACTGAATTCCTCTAATTATCTTTCTTATACACTGATCCCACATTTCTTTATCATTTTTAGATGGCTGTGAGATTTTATCTTTCATTCATCTCAAGCCACATGGGCTCAAAATGGAAACAGCATGTATCAGAATCATGATTAAATAGGATTTTTAAAATAATACACTATTAGTAACACAGGAGCAGTTTCAGTATCACAGCCCTAAGTAGAAAGGCAATAAAAACTAAAATACCCTGCTCATGTCTTTAAAATTCAAATCTCACAAATAATGCAGCTTTTTACGATGGTATTACATTTGTATTCATATTTATTCATCTAAACAGAAAAGTGTTATCTTAATCATTAAGTGCTCTCTTTCCTAGTTCATATCTGTGATGTGAGTGCACTACTGCCCCAAGATGCCAATCAATGCTTCTCTAGAGTTCTGTCATCATATAATACTTAAGAGCCATTAGTTTTCTGCCATCACATAGTATTTGAAACCAAGACTATTCAATCTTTAATGCGTCTTTTTATGTTGACTCAATAAGAAATCCTATTAGAATACTTTTTGCTTTCATGTAAGAGCCATTAGAGTTTTCTGCCATCACACAGTATTTGAAACCAAGACTATTTGATTTTTAATGCATCTTTTATGTTGACTCTATAAGAAATCCTATTAGAATACTTTTTGCTTTCATGTATTTCTTCAAAAGATTTAGTCATGTTTCTTAAGCTATTTTTTCCAGTCTAAATGATTCATTTCAGATTACTATGGACTTAGGCACAGTGTAATAAACGGCTGATAAAACCCAATTTTGAGCATGTGTGGCTCAAAGAGCATTGAAAAATATATTAATTTTCCCAATATAACATATTAAATATAAATCTACAAAAACTCTTCAAAATTAGATTTTGCCCCAAGTCTGACAATCCTTTACTAGAAACCAGACCCTATGGTTAAGAGAGGTTCAAGACAGGCATCTACCTCACTCTGGCATCATTAAGTAAATCGTTCCTCCAAAGCATTAGTGATGGGGAAATCACTTAGTAGCCTAGCAACACAATTTAAAATACTGACTTTCAAAAAACTCCCCTGAAACCAGAAACACTTGCACTATAATAATTATTACCATCTTGGGAAAGTAAGTTCTTGGCTGCTTATGATTAAAACTTCTTCCTCCCACAAAAAAAAGTGTTACCTGCATGACGAAGCCAAACTACTGCAAGGTTGTATCTTTCAGAGCAAACAAGAGCACTGAGGAGGGGAAGTGCAGAATTATATTCACCAACATCCAGAAAAGCTTCAGCAACATCTAGGTATAGGTCTCCCATATCTTCAGGATTCTGTTCTACTAGTGTTGTCAAGAGAGGCTAGACCACAAATAAAAGCCCCAAGTTAAACATTCATTACAAACGTGCACATCTATCTATAGCTTTTTTTTTTTTTTTTGAAATGAAGTCTCTCCCTGTCACCCACACTGGAGTGCAGTGGCACAATCTTGGCTCACTGCAACCTCCGCTTGCTGGGTTCAAGTGATTCTCGTGCCTTAGCTTCCTGAGTAGCTGGGATTACAGGTGCATACCACCAGGCCCAGCTAATTTTTGTATGTTTAATAGAGACAAGGTTTCACCATGTTGGCCAGGCTAGTCTCAAACTCCTGGCCTCAAGTGATCTACCCTCCTCGGCCTCCCAAAGTCTATAGCTCTCTTTTTAACCTACATATCCGTTATAAGAGGCAAGCTGAAAAGGAGCAAGGCTTAATAAAAACAGCTTTATATGGTCATTTTTCTGTTCACTTCTGCCATCTTTATTTTAAATAACTCATACCCAGTGAACACATTTTGTGGATCTGTTTAAAGACAGGCATTGCAGGAACTAAGACACAGCTAATCTGTTTTTCTCTTCCTCTAACCAGCACAACATCCTGTGCCTCAGGGCTTTTGTGTTTGCTGATGTTTTTGGAAAGTTGTTTCCTTAGGTATCCCCGTGGTTTACTTCCTCACCTCCTTCAGGTCATTATTCAAATGTCACCTTTTTTGTTTGTTTTTGAGACAGGTCTGCAGTCTTTACCTCTTGGGCTCAAGTAATCCTCCCACCTTACCTCCCAAGTAGCTGGCACTACAGGTGTGCGCCACCACACCCAGCTAAATTTTTTGTATTTTTTGTAGACATAGAGTTTCACCATGTTGCCCAGGCTGGTCTTGAACTCCTGAGCTCAAGAGATCTGCCCGCCTCAGCCTCCCAAAGTGCTGGGATTATAAGTGTGCGCCATGGTGCCTAGCCAAATGTCACCTGATCCCCTACTGAAAACTGCAACTTTCCCCTGCCCCCAATATTCCTTATTTTCCTCCTTTTTTTTCCAGAACACTTATCACCAGCCAATGTCCCGTATATGTTATGTATTTATTTTATTATCTAATCCCATTAAAACAAAAAAGCATCCCAACCCATGAGGGTATGGATTTGTATATTTTACTCAATACCTTATCCTAAGGTTTACAAAGTAGATGCTAAGTATTTTTTTTTTTTCAATAATATACTTGGTCCAAAGTCTGCACAAAAGAATAGCTGTCAGAATTATTATCAATTATCTAATTGTCTAATGACAATCTCAAATGGCCTAAAGACAATCTCAAATTATGATCTTTAGATTGTTATTTTAAAAGAAAAATAAATTACTGTAAGCCCAATTGCTTTAGTTTTTATAAGATATTCATACAAAATTATTTGATGCTTATTGTTACCTCCTTGGTTATTAAGAAATGTGAAACTCTAGGGTCAAGTTATAATTTCTTGACATCTAAAGAAAACAGATGGTGCATTTGATCTGAAGTATCTCAAGTACAGATCTTGTTACATACATTAAGTGGTTCAAGAATGTTGAGATGTACAAGGCAGACCATCAACTTCACTGTGATATCTATTGGCACACCATCAGGTATAGTGCAGGTAACATTCTCAGGACCTGGAGAATAGACAGACAAGAAGCAGTTCCTATATGCAAGCTTAAGATGTGTATCTTCTATGTAAGATCTCATTTATTTCATTCAAAGCAAATGATTCCACAGTCAATTCTTAGTGTGGCCACCTCTATTAATAAGTTCTTATATCTCTCTTAGTCTGTCCTTTGGTAGCAAGTATGCTTCCTATTCGATTTCTAATACCTTATGTACTTATCCAAAACTTACTTTCACACCTTCTACTAAACTACGGAGAACTAAAAAGACAAAAATATGAGGACATATGAACCCTCTCTTTTTTTTTCTTGAAAAGTCTCTTTTTAGTGTTCACTAGAAACAGGCTAAGAAAAGGATAAAATAATACTGTGTTATTTTCTAAAACCTCATTACAACAAAATAATTTTTAAAGCCCTGGGAAATTAAAGGAATTTTTATCCACATTTAAAGTAGTTTGCAAAGTCTAATAAATTCCAAATAAGTTTACATGTTTTTGTTTCAGAAAAACCTGAAGTATAGAGGACATTACAGATGTATCCTAAGTGGTGAAATAAAAAATTACTTCAAGAATTAAATAACTGTTATCTGTTTTACAGAACTTGTCATATAAATTATGACTCTTCCATACCGTCAGGTTCCACATATGCAGATTCAACCAACTGCAGATTGAAAATGTTAAGGGGGAAAAAAAAAATATATATATATATATAAAAATAATAATACAAACTTAAAAAGCAATACAATTTAACAGCTATTTACATAGCATTTACATTGTATTAAGTATTAGGTTGGTGCAGAAGTAATTGTGGTTTTACCATTAATATTATAAGTAATCTAGAGATGATTTAAAGTATACAGGAGAAGATACATAAGTTACATGCAAATAATACACTATTTTATATAAGGGATTTGAGTATCCAAGGATTTTGGTATGAGGGGTGTCCTGGAGCCAATCTCTCATGAACACTGAGGGGAGACTATATTGCCTAAAATTACCAAGTTATAGGAGGATTTGGACAAGTTTAATTAAGAGACTGTTTTTATCACTGAGCTCTAAGCCAATAACTGGTATCAGAAATCCAATTGAGATATTTAGTCTGCTCAACGAGAGAGCAGAATTTACCTACCATGTAAATTTCCTCACACTAAGCCCTGAGCTCCATAAGGACAAGAACCATGTCTGACTCAAGGCTGTATCCACAGCACATTTCTTCTGTAGACAGTAGCTAAAGTCACCTGTCTGAGTAAGGACTAAACACAATGCAGTCATTTTAATGAGCCTTTGACTTTACTAAAATGGGATTCTATCTTTATCGTGTATGGGTTCTACATTCCAACTGTATCACTTTGATTTTCTTTCTAGAAATGCTGTTTGCTAACAGTCTGAAATGTTGGTGTCCCACCACAATACCTGTGTTGATACCTAACCCCCAAGGTTATTAAGAGGTGGGTCTTGGGAGGTGACTATGTGGGTGGGATTTGTGCCCTTGTAAAAGAGGTCTGAAGAAGCTTGTTTGTCCCTTTTGCCACGTGAGGACACAGCAAGAAAGCACCATCTATGAGAAAAGGGCCCTCACCAGACACCAAATCTGCTGGTGCCCTGGACTTCCTAATCTCCAGAACTGTGAGCAATAAATTTCTGTTGTTTATACATTACCCAGTCAAAGGTCTTTTGTTAGAGAAGTCCAAACGGACTAAGACACTGTTCAATAAAATATATCTATGTGTTTTAACTTTCAGCAAGAAAGTTATAGTATATGAAATACTTTAAATCTCAGCATAGGCCTTAAAGATATAGTGTGTATAGATGCATAGGTCAAAAACCCTGCTTTCATATCAAATTACAAAGTAAAACTCAACCTTATGTTGAATGCAAGATGTATGCCTAAAATCAAGTGATTCAGGAGAGCTGAAAATGACAAAGGTATAGCAGGCAGTTGCAAACAAAAAAAAAATAGGTGTCACAATCTCAATATGAGACAATGTAGAATTCAGACCAACTATGTTTAAAAAGGTAAGAAGGTCACTTCATAATGCTACAGGGCAGTGCTACTCAAACTAGTCTGGGACCTGTGCAGGTACACAAACTGTTACCAGTTCAATCAGGTAAGTATGGAGATTGAGAGTAAGTATTTAGATACTTTAATGGCAACTTGACAATGCTAAGGAAAGCAGTATATATATTTATAGCCCCTACAGCTTATATATTATTAACTAACATTTAACAACACTATCTTTTAAAAAGCTTGTCTTTGTGTCACTGATACTTTATTCTCCTGAACTCCCATTAGGTCTTTCACATTTAGAAGAATTTAAAAATGTGACTGTCAATAGACAATGCATAATCTACCATAAATGGTCTCATTTTTAAAAATGCATACTAAAAAACTACCTTTGCTCACTTTGGATCTGTTTTAATCTCCTAGACTTCTGGACATATCTTTTTCTTTAAAGTTATTTCATCAACTCTAAGCTGCCAGATTTCAGATGCAGCATTATTTTACATGCTAAAAAATACAGAAGCCATTACTTAAACTCTAACCTGTTGTTGATTGATGTCACTATGTGCCAGGAAGGAAGGGAGGGAGGGAGGCAGGGAGGGAAGTAAAATATATTAAACAACAAAATGATTATATCTACAATTAGAACTTGAACAGAACTTGGTATTTCTCTACCAAGTTTTCCAAACAAAGGACAGATCTTCAACACAATTAAGAAGAAAAATCTTAAGCAGAAATTATGACAGTAAAATAATAACTTAATTGGGCCTTGGCTCGTGCCTAGGCCAGGTCCTAGTAAAGTATCGAAACTGGCAAAGCCTCCTTCACATGCCCTAATCCATGCTTTCATCCACAATTTCTACTCCTTATTCTACTCATTCACACCACCCTGATGACTCAACAGCCCCAACCACAGCCTGTGATCTGGTCCTGCTCTTCCAAGCAGTGCTCCTACACCCTGTGACTCAATCTGGATCATACTCCCTATGGGTGTCTGCTTAAACTGGGCCTCTATAAACATCTTCTGATCCTTGTATACTGCCCTCCTCTATTTTCCCATAACATCAACTTTGCTACAGAAATTATCACACAACTCTTAAACTGTATGCACCTCATTTGAACGCCTCTTCCCCCCTCCACCTCCTTGAGAGCAGGAAATATCATACTCATCTGCATAGTCTCCACACACCTAGCAGTCCCTTACAAGAAACTTACTGAACTGGGTTTCCCTTCCCCAACAACCTTCCACTGCAACATTTATCTGTCCCACATCTCACCTTGGGCCTTACTCTCTATGAATTAGCACAGATTGGCTTGTGTAAGTGAATTACTACTCACCATTAGGATGGATCATATTTTAAATAACAGTTTTTGTTTTTGAATAATTATGCCTTAGCCCAAAGGATTACATAATGATGGAATTTTTAGGCATCATGACAGGCCACGGAGGGAGCTGCTTTGAACCAGGCAGGACTCAGTACCAACTCACTTGCCCCTTCCAGATTCCATCAAAATCCTCACAGGGTAGAGGTTGAAGGTACTATACAGGAATTCTCTTACAAGAGCCGGGTTATATACTCTGCTCATAAAGATCAATTTAGCTACAACTTGATATAGGGTCTTGAATGTTAATATTTTTACAGAATAGGTTAATCAGTATGGTACAAAGAGACTGCAAGCCACACTTAGGTATAACTTTCTAACCAGATCACTAATTACATATTTGAGTTTTCAAACAATGTAGGGTAATCATATTAGTTTCTACTTATTATGTGAATGCTTAAGCTTAAAGTCGAATGTTTTAAATAAGAGCATTTTAGGTCCTATTTGAAAAGTAAATTGCTTCAGTGCTAAAGGTTTTTGATAAACTTCAGTAATTCGTTTTTTTTCCTATAAAAATGAATGAAAAAGACTGTCAATGAAAAATGCCATGTTCAAATGGACATACAGGGACTCAAATTTTTTTAAAGATTACTTGTAAGTCAATACTCACAAGATATGAAATCTCTGAGAAAAAAATGCTTCTTGGGAAAACTTATTATGAGAACATTAACTATCAACTCACCACAGTATGAAATAAATTTTCACCATAAAACGCCACCTTATGACCAAGAGAGGATTATATACACTTTCCTAAGCAGAGGAAACTACAACCTTTATTCTCTTCTGAGGTGCCTTCTTCTGAAGTTTTTTTTTCCAGCACAATTCCAGAAAAATCTGTAATTACCTAAAAGAATGGGAAAGAAGAAAGGAAATAAAATATGTATGAAAAACCATTTCATAATGCAAAGATTTGTACAGTTATTTCAAATAATCCCTAATAAAAAGATGGGCTATAAAAAGAAACAGTCTTTTAAAAATGAGAAACCCTGTGACACATTAACATTTTAATATCCTATTAACTAATGCAAACTCAATGTATATAACTTCTCTATATCAAACCAACCTAACTTTCCCCCAACCAGCTTAAGAACTAAATCACAGCAATTCATCTGACTGTTGAGTCCTACTACCCTGAAGTACAGACATACTTAGCACCTGTGATAATGGCAATATTTTTTATTATGTTACTACACTTCATATTTCATACTGAATTGCTACAGAATCTAGAAATCACGTGTTTCCATATAGACTTTAAATATATACATAATTTAATATATAACTAAAACGAAGAACTGCCAATTTTTAAGAATTTCCAGAACACAGAAACACATTCAAAACCTAACAGAGAAACACATAAGCATTCATACCTCCAAAGCTTTGTCATACTGTTTGTTAGAAATATATAGTTCAGCTGCTATGTTAACATCTTCCATGGAGACTAGGCCCTGGTGTTTTGAGAAAGCTTCATCAATTATGTTAATAGCAGAAGTAACATCATTGGCTTCATAGTAACTCCTAAAAAAAAGTGGCAAAATGGATGAATATTTACTTAATTCCAATTATAAAACTCATTTCCTTGCTTAGGCTATCTAACAATGAACAGTGATTTTCATTTTCTTAGAATTTGAGAGGAATGTGTATTTCCTTAAAACCATAATCAGAAATGATCCAGAAAAAATGTGCAAAGTCAGTAAAACAGTGTCATAATTTCAAGCATCTCACTCTCCAAATGCTACCTCCTATCATTCCAGCTTATTCCCTCTTAATCCAATACCAACTCTTCTACCTCAACAGATCTACAAAGCCTAGGTCCTACCACTTTTTCACTATCGCCTACACCCTGCCTGGGCTCACTTTCTTCCTTCTCCATGGCCCAACATTATAGTTATTCCTTTGCATCCATCCTCAGTTCTCTTGCCCTGCTCTCTCTTGATCAAAATCAGTTATTCCTTTGCATCCATCCTCAGTTCTCTTGCCCTGCTCTGTCTTGATCAAAATCAGTTATTCCTTTGCATCCATCCTCAGTTCTCTTGCCCTGCTCTCTCTTGATCAAAATCAGTTATTCCTTTGCATCCATCCTCAGTTCTCTTGCCCTGCTCTCTCTTGATCAAAATCAGTTATTCCTTTGCATCCATCCTCAGTTCTCTTGCCCTGCTCTCTCTTGATCAAAATCACTCAATAGAACTCCAAGTCTGGTTAAAATCCAACTATATCTACTCTTCACCACCACCTGCCCAGCTGACCATGTTGACTGGTCTCACTCTAAACTGATGACCCATAGCCTCAAGCAGGTCCATGGTACTGATGAGCAGTATTACTATAGTTACCTATTTCAGTACTTCTCAGACCTGAATATGCATATGGACCAACTGGCTATCTTGTAAAAACGCATATTTGGATCCAGTAGAGTTGGGGCAGGCCTGAGATCCTGCATTTCTGAGAAGCTTCCAGGTGATGCAAATACTGCCAGTCTGTGGGGCAGTAATGTCCTAGACAACTATTGACATCTGTCTCTTTTCAAACCTCCAGCAGTCTCCCAGTCCTCACTCTCAGTTGATGGCCTTGCTCGACATTGTTACCAAGAAAAGAGAATTAAATCAGAACATCCCACATATTTCCAGCACATCTACCTACTTACCAGTATCTTTGGCCATATCATCTGCCTTCCCCTTCATCAAGGATAAATAATTGTATACATGAAAACAACCCCAGTTTGATCCCATTCCCTATAATCTACTCAAGGATATTGCTCAGGCAATTGTCTCTTCCCTCACAAATCTTCAACGTGTCCCTCAATTTTTGATTACTCCCATCTAAATAAAGATAAATTGTAATTTTTCCCAACTTAAAAAATTCTCCCACCCCTACAACCCATTCCTCTGCTCCCCTTGCAAATTCCCCCAAAGTTGTCCATCCCCCATACCCTGTCTCCAATGCTTCTTTCCATTCTCTTTTTAACCTAATCCAATCAACTTTTCCTCTCCCCATTCTGCCAATATTTCCAATCTCCTTGTTGCTAAATCTGTCAGTTCTCAGTGCTCATTTTACATGATCTATCTGCAGTATCTCACACAGATGATTGTCCCTCCTACTTGAAGTGCTTTCTTCAATTAAATTCTAGAACATCATGCTGTTCTCAGTTTCCTGCTACTTCACTGGCCATTTTCTTTTAGTCTCCCAGCGTTTCTTCTTCTTTCTGACTTCTAAACATTGAAGTGCCTTAGGGTTCAGTCCTCTATACCCTGTCCACCTCCCCAACCCATCCCTCATATTCAATACATCAGAAAATCTTGAGAGCTCAGCCTTCAAAATACATACATAATCTGATTACTTCGTACCAGTTCCTGCTGCTTCCATCCTGGTCCACGTGACCATTTTCCCTTCTATGTATCACTACAATAATTTCCTAACTGGTCTCCATGCTTCTGCCCTTCCGCTGTTCAATCTATTCTCAAAAGAGCAACCAGAATTGATGCACTTAAAATTTAAGTCAGACCATGTCACTTTTCTACTCAAAATCCTCCAGTGACTTCCATACTCATTCAGAATAAAAGCCAAAGCCCTTACAATAGCCCAAAAGGGCTAAATGATCTATTCCTCTGATACCTCTCTGCACTGCTCCCCTTAATTCTTCAGCTTCCCTAACCATACTTTGCACTTCCTATTTCCTTTACCTGTGATACTCTTCCCTGAATATCTGTTCTCGTACCTACTTCAGTTCACCTTTAGTCAGTATGACCATAATACAGAGAATTATGTCCTTCTCTAACCAGTCTATCTTAAAATAACACACCCCCACCCCATACCTCAAATTCCTATCCCTTTTTCCTGCTTTGTTTTTCTTCATATCACTTATCAACATCTGATGTACTACATATTTAGCTGTTTATTGCCTATGTCTCCCACTGAAATGTAAGCTTTACAAGAGCAGGGGATTTTTAGAACTTGTTCAATAGTGGATACCCTGGTTTCCTGTATAGTACCTAGTGCCAAAGATATATTCAATACTATTTCTGGAGGGAAGGTAGGGACCAAAGGGAAAGCCTAAACAGAAGTTACAGTGATAGAATTCCACGTAGGAAAGACCTCAATGGCAGTGGCAGAACTGACAATCACTCTTTCCCAAAAAAGTATTATATCTAATAGAAGTGGAGAACCAATTTACTATCATAGGCCACCTAACATTTCACAAAGTCAAAGGCTACTGGACTAACCACTGTGACAGCTACAGATTTAACTAACAGCAAATAACCTGGGAAGACCCTCAGTGCTCATGGTATTCCATCAGAGATCAACTTAGGGTTGCCTTGCCTCAACAAATTTCCTAGAAATGTTTTCTAGTAGTCCTATGTAACCCACCCCTGGGAGGGTAAGGGACAGTTTCACAGCTAAGCGGTTGTGATAAAGGCCATGGAATTAATAGGGTCACCCCTAATGTACCCTGATGGAGATGGTTACTCCTAGAACAAAATATCATGATATCTCTAGAATGGAAAGCATATCACAAGGCATTACTCAGCAAAAATGTTTCCTACTTTGTTTTGCTGCACAGCATACCAGAGAGGTAAATGCAGTAGGGCATATTTTAGAATCAAATATATACCACAGTCAATAACGTGCCAACTGTAAAAGAGAATTTTTATAGTCTTAAAATATTATATACTGGCTCAAGATAAAATAATAGAAGATCCCAAATCATTAACATTTCATTGGCACATCTGCAATAAAATATAATTTTTTAATTATTGCAAATATACACACTTTTGACTAAGTTTGGAAACCTGAGAACCTACTCTTCCTTTTAGGACATGTCCCATTTTTAAGCCTCTTAGCACTTGAAACATAACCTTATATACACAATTTTCTAAGCAATGACACAGTTGACTTGGAAACAGAAAAGTACTGAAAATTCGGTACAATCTAAAATACAGGGCTGGGCGCGGTGGCTCATACGTGTAATCCTAGCACTTTGGGACGCCAAAGCAAAAGAAATGCTTGAGGTCAGGAGTTCGAGACCAGCCTGAACAACACAGCAAGACCTTGTCTCTACAAAAAAAAATTAAAAATTAGCTGGGTGTGGTGGCGTGCACCTATAGTCCCAGCTATTTGGGAGGCTGGGTGAGAGGATCACTTGAGCTCAGAAGTTCACGGCTGCAGTGAACTATAAACCTGCCATTATACTCCAGCCTGGGTGACAGAGCAAGACCCTGTCTCAAAAAACAAAACAATAAAACACATAAGGCAAAACATTTCTTGAACTTCAATGAAAAGCACATTCTATTCCAAATATATAATTTGATTTGCAAAACAAGATTAACAGGAGCAAGTAGATCTGTTTCACTCAAAACTTACTTTGCCATATCTCTAGCCAGCTGCATAAAACGTTCGCCATCAGATGGAGACAAAAGGTTTAAAATACGCCTATAACCATCCATGGCCATTTTATGATCACCCATCTGTTCATAAAGGCTTGATCGCTCCCACAGATAACGAACATTAGTAGGTTCATATTTAAGAGCTAAAAAGAAAGAAATACAAATTATTTACCACAAAAAGGGGTGCATGGTACCTGGGTGTGATCCATCATCTTCTCAGAAAATTTAATAAGCAAACTAATCCATCAAATGGAACAAAGGGAGTTATTCTGAATAAATCTATTTTCACAGGAACTCTTGACTAGGTTTGATGTAAGAGCAGATAGAATCTGAATCTCAATAGTAATCTTCTTAATGTGGTCAATCTAGTCTGATGTTAATCCTCAAGGAACAGCTTAGAACCAACACTGATCTTAGTGAGAAACTGAAGGTACTGTTCATCTACCAACTTTCGTGTTGTATTATCTCACAACATTCAAAAAGTCCCTGATAAACATGAGAACAGAGGAACCCCAAATACTTACCTCTAGAGCAACACACAATAGAAACAAATTTATCTCAGCCAATATCGCACCCCAGAATAGCAAATACAATGGTCAAAAAACCTATTATGTAACAGCTTGTAAAAGTGAAAAAAAAAAAAATTTTAATTACCTTTTGTATAGCAAAAAATAGCCTGCTTAATATTGTCTTGTTCCAGAGACATTTCTGCCAGTCTAACCCATTCTTCTGTGTCACTGGGATTTAAATGCGCAGCAATCAACTCAAACTGCAATGATTTTTCCATGTCACCTTGGTCCTCATATATCATGGCAAGAGTAGAGAATGGCTCATAAGCCAGAGGAGCTATAACAAATGAAAAAAATAAATTCCATTGGCTGAGAGAAGAGGCTTGAGTTGATGTCAATCCCATGGTTCAAACTGTATGTCTTTTTTTTAAATACCTAAACTCTTCAAATCACTCTAGCAGAATGATACAAACTGCTTAAGGCAAGTTAAAATAAATGCTAGACTATATCTGCTTTATTTTCATACATTTTTAGCATTTTTAAAGCATTGCTTTCTCTAAGCAAGGTATAATTTCATGAAAAATCCTAATCTCTACCACATCTTCCTCATGAAAATCCCCCTTTGCTCAGGATAAACATGGCTCAATATCAGCAAGTTCATCCCAATAAACACCAGCCACATCAGTGGGGTTGAATCTTCATGATTTAGCTCTCACACCAAGGAGTACGGTATGAATGAATAGATGATACCTAAGCAGCAGCTAAACGGATATCAAAGTGACTGGCTAATCTACATTTCTGAAATACTGTTTCTGAAACAAAATTCAAAGATTATGAAGTATTAAAGTCAAAGATTTTTGTCAAAAACAATTATAAACTAAAATAAAGGAACAAATAATATTGGAAAGTAGGAACCAAATGAAATATACTAAAGGAAAAAGTCTGTTTAATCTTAAGCAGTAGCCTCAAATTACCCTAATGAATAATCCAGGAAATTATAGTAAGAATTCTAAAAGGACCTAGTCTAACCAAAAAAGAAATGCCAAACTATTGAAAAGATAAAAGTTCACTGTATTACAGCTATCCAAACCACTCTGCAGAGCATAATTTGGCAAAATATCAAGGAAACAAAACACTAAATATAAGTAATTAGTTAAAAAAAAATCACACTGAAGATATCATTTAATATGTCCAAGATGCACCATTTAACTGAGAGATAAGATGACAAGTTTAAACTGTCTTTTACCAAAAAAATAGATTAACATAATCTAGTACTGCATGATCTAGAAAACGAAAGGAAAAAAGAAAGCTCTTCAAGTGGCTTTAACATAATATATTTGCCATACTGACAATTCAAAAATCTAAATCTCTCAATTGAAACATTAGAAAAAAAAAGGTAACTGTGAAATTCAACAAATATTAATGACATCTCATTGAATCATACCCTGAGATTTTCATTTTCTTTTGAAAAGTGGCAATTACCATTACCACAATCACCCTTAAGCTTCTGAACATATTTTCCAAATAGTACTGTGAAGTGCTCCCCCATTTAAGTCAGACTATTAAACTGCTATTATTAATAAAGTCCCCACAGAAAACACCTTGTCTTATGATTTCCATGCACATCAATATCGCCTCTTCACGTTCTCCTCGAGCAAAACGAATGTTGGCTTCACCCATGAGACCTCTCAGAGCTCTGGGAAGTTTACTCCGAGGCCTTTTCTCCTGTATGGAAGAAAAATGACATTTAGATTAAAATATAGTGAAGTCTTAGATTTCAATTCCAGCCATATTAATATAGAATATAATGAAACTGAAATTTTCCTTTAAAAATTTTCAGTTTTCGAAACCCAGAACTAAATAGTTGCAATTCTAATTGACTCTTTAACGTTAAAGTTTATCAAGTCTAAAATTGGCCATACGTGGTGACTCATTCTTGTAATCCCAGCACTTTGGGAGGCTGAAGCAGACGGATCACCTGAGGCCAGGAGTTGGAGACGAGCCTGGCCAACAGAGTGAAACCCGTCTCTACTGAAAATACAAAAACATTAGCCAGGCATGGTGGTGCACACCCATAATCTCAGCTACTTGGGAGGCTGAGGCATGAGAATCACTTGAACCTGGGAGGTGGAGGTTACAGTGAGCCAAGATCACACCACTGCACTCTAGCCTGGGTGACAGATCAAGACTGTCTCATTTAAAAAAAAAAAAAAAAGTCTAAAACTCAATTGCAGGAAAAAAAAAGTGGTCAGAAGTTACTAAATTACTAATTAGAATAATAACAAATGTAGAGCTGGATGCTGCAAAATGGATTTATATTCCAGAATTATGATGTAATTTATTGAAGATCCCCCTTCTTTCAAATTTATCCACTCAAAATGAACTTGTTTAAAAAAGTATCAAAGGGTTATAGTATGGACACAGACATATTTTTTAAGACAGGGTCTCACTCTGTTGCCCAGGCTGCAGTGTAGTGGAGTGATCTCAGCTCACTGCAGCCTCGACTTCCCGGGCTCAAGCATCCTCCCACCTCAGCCTCGAGAGTAGCTAGGACGACAGGAGTGCACTACCACACCTCGCTAGTTTTTTAAAAAGTTTTTTGTAGAGACAGAGCCTCACTATGTTGCTCAGGCTGGTCTCCAACTCCTGAGCTCAAGCAATCCTCCTGCCTCAGCCTCCCGAACTGCTGCCATTACAGGCATGAGCCACTGTGCCTCACCAGTATGGACCTTTTAATAGCAAAAGCGCAGTCCATTTTGACATATGCAATAATTAAGGTTTTGTCTGTGTGTGTGTGTTAGATTCTACCTTTCTAGCATTTTTTAAAAAATAAATGGCCCAATTGGTTTAAATGAGCCATTCTGCTTTGACTTTATTTATTGTATTGTATTGTATTTATTTTTTTGAGACAGGGTCTCGTTCTGACACCTAGGCTGAAGTGCTGCAGCCCTGACTTCCTCAGGCTCAGGTGATCCTCCTACCTCAGCCTCCGGAGCAGCGGGGCTACAGGCGCACCACCATGCCTGGCTATAATTAAGGTTTTACACAAACATTATCTAATAGGAAACATAATAAACAAATAACAATAGTTGTGTCATAGTATTTCCTTTTGTACAGTTTGAATTGTTTCCCAGGGTATAACTTACAGACTTCTTTTTCAATTACTATGTCACTTTCTTCATTGTTTATAAATACCAAAATAAGTAAAAATTTACTTTCATCATTTTCTTGGTTTCACGATTGAGAACCATCTCCAATACAAATACATCGCCGGCAGTGGGTTGCTCAGGTGTTTCTTCCTCCTCCTCCTCCTCCTCTTCTTCCTCTTCCTCCTCATCATCTTCATTCTCTCCAAGCATGGAAGCAAAGACCTTGTGAACTGACTTACTCACTCCATCTGATGTTTCTCCTGAGAAAAGGGACATTGATGATGGGGGAGGGGTGGGGAAGCTGCAGAATTCTCAGTGAAAAACAAGTATTTTCTAAGTATAAATTTTTACCCCAGTAACACCAAATCTGAAGGTAAAAAATAGTAAATGAACACCCTCAAAAACCAAACCAAAGAAGAAAGTTATCACAAAGCCATGTATTTTATTATATAGGAATAGCTGACTCATCCTTTAGGCCTCATCCAGATTTATAGGCAAAATTAACTGAAAAATCAGAAGCACACACAATAATACAGAGGAAAAAAATAGAAGAATTATAAGACATAGACCTAAGAACTAAACAAGCCTAGCAGTACAGAGCCCTGGTGGTATAGGATAGTGGTTAAAAGTGAGGGCTCTAGAGCCAAGCTGCCTGGTTCCAAACTTCATCTCCATCTATCACTAGCTGTGTAACCTAGGGGAAATTACTAAAGCTGCTCTATACATCAGTTTCTTTTTGCAAAAAGGGTTAATAATAATTTATAGGGCTACTCTGGGGACAAAATGAGTGTGAGTGTGTGTGTGTATATATACACTTAGAATGCCTAGCATATAGTAAACGCCTATTAAATGCTATTATTAGTATTAAAATAGCTTTATTATTTCAGGAAAAAAATAACATGACAGTTCATTTGTATCTCAGGATACCACCATAGTATAATATAATGATTTTTGAATGTCAATAATTATGACTTTGAATGATCAAGAAAAAGTTAAGTGCAGAAGCCAATTTGCTGTTAAAGCAGAGACACTGCTATGGTTTGAATATCTGTCCCCTCCAAGTCTCATATGGAAATTTAATCCCCAAAGTTCGAATATTGAGAGGTCTTTAAGAAGGGGCCTTTAAGAGGGACTGGGTCATGGGGCTCTGCTCTCATGAATAGATTAATCCATTCATGATTTAATGGGTTATCATGGGAGTGGGACTGGTGGCTTTACAAGAAGAAGAAGAGAGACCTGAGCTAGCATGCTCAGCTTCCTCACCATGTGATACCCTACATCATCTTGGGACTCTGGAGAGTCTCCACAAAGGTCCTCAACAGATGTGGTTCCTCTGCCTGGGACTTCTCAGCCTCCCTAACTATAAGAAATAAATTATTTTTCCTTATAAATTACCGAGTTTCAAGTATTCTGTTATAAGCAACAGAAAACACAAAGATAGACATGTAACATATTTCTAGAAAAGTTCCAACAAAATAGTTAAAATTTTAAGTATATATAGAGAGATATATTTATATTTATATTTCTCTATATATGTGTTCAAAATACGTAAGTATTTTTTGAGATGAAGTTTTCCTCGTTTCCCAGGCTGGAGTGCAATGGTGCAATCTCGGCTCACTGCAACCTCCACCTCCCAGGTTCAAGCAATTCTCCTGCCTCAGCCTCCCGGGGTAGCTGGGATTACAGGCATGCGCCACCATGCCCAGCTAATTTTGTATTTTTAGTAGAGACAGGATTTCTACATGTTGGTCAGGCTGCTCTCAAACTCCCAACCTCAGGTGATCCACCCACCTCGGCCTCCCAAAGTGCTGGGATTACAGGCGTGAGCCACTGCGCCCAGCCAAAAACTGTTTTTTTTTTTTGGAGAGGGAGTCTCACTCTGTCGCCCAGGCTGGAGTGCAGTGGCACGATCTCAGCTCACTGCAGCCTCCACCCCCCGGGGGATTCTCATGCCTCAGCCTCCCGAATAGCTGGGATTACAGGCATGAGCCACCACACCTGGCTAATTTTTGTATTTTTAGTAGAGATGGGGTTTTGCCATGTTGGCCAGGTTGGTCTCGAACTCCTGACCTCAGGTGATCCACCCACCTTGGCCTCCCAAAGTACTGGGATTACAGGCGTGAGCTATCATGCCCGGCATTTTTTTGTTTTGTTTTGTTTTGTTTAGACAGAGTCTTGCTCTGTTGCCCAGGCTGGAGTGCAATGGTGCGATCTCAGGTCACTGCAGCCTCTGCCTTCTGTGTTCAAGCAATCCATCTCAGCCTCCCTAGCAGCTGGGACTATAGGCGTGTGCCAACACACTCAGCTAATTTTTCTACTTTTAGTAAATATGGGGTTTCGCCATGTTGGCCAGGCTGGTCTTAAACTCCTGGCCTCAAGTGACCCACCCACCTCGGCCTCCCAAAGTGCTGGGATTATAAGCATGAACCACTGCACCTGGGCTGTGTTCAGAAACTCTTGTGCATACTCACTTACGTGAAACACTTCAAATGAGATAATCAGTGTTTAATGAAGAATAGATTTTAAAAGCTACATGTTCTGAGCAATAAATATTATTTTGAAGTCATAAGGATCATATTCAAGAATTCTGAACATTCAAAATAAAGATGAAAAGAAATGTGTAAAATGTATCAGAGGAACAAAAGAACAAAAGAAGAAAAATCATATGATCCATCCTAATAGACAGAAAGAAGCATTTGATAAAATCCAATACCCATTCCTCATAAAAATTCTTGGTCAACTAAAAATGAAAGGGAGTATCTTTCATTTCATGAAGAGTATCTACAAAAATTTTCCACAAACACAGTTGATGGTGAATTACTGAACGTTACTAAGAATGAGACAAAGTTGCCTACTGCCATCACTTCCGTTCAACATTTTACTGGAGGTCCTAGCCAATGTAATAAGAAACAAAAGGCATAAAGATGGCAAGGAAAAAATAAAATTATCAAGTCACAGATGACATGATTATATACATAGAAGACCCAAAATAAATCTACAAACTATAAGAATAATTTAGCAAGGTTGCTGAACACAAAGTCAATATATAAAAATTATAGTTTAATATTAAAAGACGATCCTATCTTCACAGGGTGTAAGAACGGTATGAAGAGCAAGAATTTAGTGGTGTATTTAGTACTGTCCAGAGGAAAAGGACAACTAGTGACCACATATTTCAATTAGCTGACTGCCAAAGCTTGTTCAAAACTGACCCCTTCTGCTCTGAATACATGCTCATACTCACCAAGAGTCTTGGTAGAGTTCTGGGACAATTCCTTACTAGGAAATGAGGAGCTTCACATCTTAAAAGGACGGATGACATTATGTGAGCTGAAGCCAGCCAGTCCTTGTGGGCCTGACTGTCCATGATGAACCTGAATTGGACTCAGTTCACTCCTTTTTTAGGGCCTGATGGCTAGCTTTTGGGGGCAGCTTTAGGTAACAGGACTGACAGGCACCCACTTGTGCCTGCTGCTATAGTAGCAACTCAAACACCTGAGGAAAAAAGAGCAGCTCCTCCCCTCAGCAGATAAGGAAGGACACACAAATTGTGAGAACAATTTCAGTCAGCTGCCTTTTTTTCTTCATCTTTTAAGTTCAGGAGTACATGTGCAGGATGTCCAGGTTTGTTACACAGGTAAACATGTACCATGGTGGTTCGCTGCACAGATCATCCCATCACCTAGATATTAAGCCCAGCATCTATCAGCTGTTCTTCCTGATGCTCTTCCTCCTGCCAACACCCCTAATCCAAAAGGCCCCAGTGTCTGTTGTTTCCTCACCCCCTTTTGTCCCTGTGTTCTCATCATTCAGCTCCCACTTATAAGTGAGAACATGCGGTGTTTGGTCTTCTGTTCCTGTGTTGGTTTGCTGAGGATAACGGCTTCCAACTCCATCCATGTCCCAGCAAAGGACATGATCTCATTCCTTTTTATCAGCTGCCTTTTCCACCCCACTTTCCTGGCAGAATAAGAAACTGTAACCCCCAGTTTTCCCTCCTCTTTGCCCCTTTTTCCCCACTTGGTCCAGGGAGGTAGAAACAAATCTTGTTTGTTTTCTGCCCATGCTATGACTGTCTGTTCTCTGTGTAAATGCTTATTTGTTTCAAGGGAAAAGAACCAGACTGTACTTCTAACCTCTAGAACTAGACAGTTGTTATCAGACCCTATAGATGAAGCTACATTCTAATTGACAGTTTAGCATCCCAGTTAACTTGATATGGTAGTAAATGGATACCCTGAGATATTATCAGCATTCTGATCCCTGGAAAAGGGTATCAATCACTGAAAATTAATAAATTTGCTTACTAGTTAATTAGGCTACGATGAGTTTAATTAGTCTGGGTGCACTAACCAAATTTAATATCTAGACATGCAAAGCTGAGGACTGGATGCTAGAATGAGGTAGCCTACCAAGACACCTGTGCTGTGTGTGAAGTTCCATGAGGGCAACCAACTTGCCTTCCATGCTAACATTTCTATCTTTTCTCCCTGTAACTAAAGCAGTGGTTTGGAAGCCACTTTATATCGAAGTGTAATTCATTACAATTTGAGGGAGTATAGTCTGGAAGTGATTAGTTACCAACTGACAGGGCCAATTTAAAAAATAATCTTAAAAAGCTCCCAAACAAATACTGATGTCAATTTAAAACACTTTTCCAACACCAGAGCTCACAAAAAATAACCATCAGGGTATTCAACAACTCAACAAATATTTATTGGGCACCTACTATATAACCAAGCATTCCGTTCCTGATAAACCAGGTAATCAACAACAGAATATCACTGCAATGAAAATACAATGTTTCACTAAATTACTTTGCTTACATACTCTAAACATTCATTGCAGGAAGCACATAATTTTAACATACCTTCATTGACATCTTTGTCTTGGGATTTGGTAGAGTTAATTCCTGACGATGATGGAACTTCAGAGTCATCGGGATTTTCTTCAGCTGATAACTTGCCTTTTTCCTGGAGACTCTGTGATTGCAAATTAATTAATGATTCCAAAAAATAATGCAGACTTAGCTCTCCCCAGCCACAGAGTATCTGGTTCTAGTCCTAGCTTTGCCACTCAGGCATTTTGTGACCATGGGTTGTTAGTTTATAGAATAGGGCATTTGCCTAATTTTCTATTCCTACCAAACTTGAGCTGTGAACACATACACAGTAGATGGAATCTAAGTTTGAATACTGTCAAAGCATTTCAAAGTACTTATACCTTACCCTTTAATCTGTCATCTGTAAAAAAAAAATAATAATAAAATATCTTAATAATTTCATTAATGAACACACTGTATCCTAATATTTTAAATAAAAAATGACTTGGTGGCTCACACCTGTAATCCAACCACTTTGGGAGGCCGAGACAGGCGGATCCCCTGAGTTCAGGAGTTTGAGACCCGCCTAGGCAACACGGAGAAACCCTGTCTCTACAAAAAATACAAGAATTAGCAGAGTGTGATGGCTCACACCTGTGGTCCCAGCTCCTTGGAGGCTGAGGTAGGAGGACTGCTTGAGTCCGGGAGGCGGAAGTTACAGTGAGCCGAGATCGCGTCACTGCACTCCAGCCTGGGTGACAGAGCCAGACTCTGTCTGAAAATAAAATGAAATGAAATAAATAAAAAGATAAGTCCCTACTAGTCGCATGAATTATTAAAGAATCTGCCGGCCGGGCGAAGTAATCCCAGCACTTTGGGAAGCCAAGGCAGGCGGATCACGAGGTCAAGAGTTTCAGACCATCCTGGCCAACATGGTGAAACCCCGTCTCTACTAAACATACAAAAATTAGCCGGGCATGGTGGCAGGCGCCTGTAGACCCAGCTACTCGGGAGGCTGAGGCAGGAGAATCGCTTGAAACCAGAAGGTCGAGGTTGCAGTGAGCCGAGATCGTGCCACTGCACTCCAGTCTGGACAACAAGAGCGAAACTCCGTCTCAAAAAAAAAAAAAAAAGAATCTGCCTTCGAACTTAAAAAGGTTCCATTACTTTTATTTTCTCTTGCACTTGAAGTAAGCAAGAAGATACAGTAAGTTCAGATATTTCTAAGTATGGGGAAAAAAAAGGTATGGGTGAAGATTATCTTCTTATCGGACAATACTTTTTTATGGACTATTACTTCACACCAGTGGGAGACTCCTCAAAAACAGGAGCTCAATCGTTCCAGTTCAGAAAAGGAGACATTGGGGCCTAAAGAAGAGAGGTGAGCTGTCCACCCACCGTCACAAAACGACTTAGTGGCAAAGCTAGGACCAGAACCTGAAACTGACTCCAAACTCTTCTCCCCACCTCCCATTTAACTTACCAGCGTTAAGCTACCCTGAAATAAAAGCGTAGTATTGGGGGGAAAAGAAGAGGTTACCACCAAGACGAAAGCTTTTCGGTGGGGGAAAACGTTTTAAGGAGCTTAGCACAGGGATGAGCGGTGAAAACCGGAGTTTCTGTAAGATAAGGAAGAAGCTGCTGAAAGTTCCCAGCCCGCCCCATCACAGTCAAAGCAGTCGTCTGGGTCCCCCACACCTAAGGGTATTAAGGCAACCAGAGTGAAGGGCACCGTGGCCTAGCATCGCCTCACTTTCTTCTCGCGGGTTTTTCTCTCTTCTCTGCGCCGTTCGAACTCCTCGAAGGAGATTTTCCCTTCCAAGTAGTCGATGAGTTCCGGACTGAACCCTGACATGTTTACAGGGTCTGTCTGTGCAACCCCAGGAACCGGGACAGAGAACCGGAAGAACAGCGCCTTCCAGAAGCTACCTCGCTGAGGCCAGCAAGAGCAAGGAACCGGCGTCCTTCTGGGAAACACGCCCGGTCTGCGCCGCAGCCGCAGCACTCAGGTTCCGCGTGCGCGCCAGGCCGGGACCTATACATGGGAGGCGCGACCCATGCCGACTCGCTAGGCCGCCTCTTTCAGCCCTCGTTCAAGGTTATTAGATAGCTCCAAAAAAAAAAAAAAAAGTGCTTTAAATATATTTTCTTTAACCTAGGTAATTTCCCTCAATTCTTCACTAAGTGTTAGTTTCATTCTCCCAATCCATTTTTTTTTTTTGGAAGGAGTCTCGCTCTGTCGCCCAGGCTGGAGTGCAGTGGCGCGATCTCGGCTCACTGCAACCTCCGTCTCCCGGGTTCAAGCGATTTTCCTGCCTCAGCTTCCCGAGAAGCTGGGCCTACAGGCACCCGCCACCACGCCCGGCTAATTTTTTGTATTTTTAGTAGAGACGGGGTTTCACCATGTTAGCCAGGATGGTCTCGATCTCCTGACCTCATGATCCTCCCGCCTCGGCCTCCCAAAGTGCTGGGATTACAGGCGTGAGCCATCGCGCCCGGTCTCTCCCAATCCATTTTCTTTTCTGAAGGTTCTTTAAATTAATTTGGTCGTTGCTATGTGATATTTTTTTCTTAATTTAACCATTTGCTCTGCCATGTGCATGTTTCACTTTCCAGTTCTCCCCTGCCACAGAAAGCTAAAATCCTCCCCCAATGTATGCTTTAAATTTCACTCCCGCCAGTTTTTCCTCCCCGCTCCCACCGCCCCGCGCCCTGCTCCCACCCGGAATCCTCAAACTCTCCCTTTCCTCAAGTACCGTCTCAATCTGTAAATACGTTCACCTGGGCTTCCTGTTCCACCTCTCCCACCCAAGTTTTCTTCCTTTCCTAACAGCAAACTTTCAGAAAGAACCAAATACTTGATATGGTTACTACACATTGTTGCCCATTTACTATATAATAAATACATAGGCCATCTACTGTTTTATACATATTACGTACATATCTCAAAATAATCCTTCCTTCTAAGTGGATGTTATTCCTAACGCTATTGTCTCTATCTAATAAGTAGTAGAGCCAGGATTTGAACCCTGGTTTCTGACTCCAGGTCCTATGCTTGGAACTATAATATACTGCCTCCTCTGAATGGTACGGTTTTTCAACTTCTACACACTCCTGTGATTTTATATTTTCCCTTGTATTATAATTGTCTATTTGTCCAATTCTAGAGACACTAACTGTAAACATCTTGGCAACAGCCCTAACTGATGCATCATTGTAAACCCTACTGTATGGCCTAATAATTTGTGCTGAAAACACATTTGTGAATTATATTGGATGGAATCGAAAGTGCCTTTGGAACCTTGGGCAAGGGAGCTGGAGTAGGGGAATGAAGCTCAATATGAAGCTAAGGTTAAAGACAAGTTACAGGGAGAGTATCACCTAGCCATCTTTATGACAATCCTGGTGAGGATAAACAGCAAAAGGATGGGAGAATGAGGGACCAGGACCTGCAAGGGCAGGACTGCCAAGTGAGAAAAAAAAAATATCTCGCAGCTAGAAGTCTTCCCCATTCTCATGAGGAAGGATCCTCAGAGTCCTACCTGGGTATAAAATATGGAAGGTGAGCAGGGTAGAGTGTGTTAAAGTAATCCACTTAAACCACTTATAGGGAAATTCTCCCCTAAGTTTTTCCAGACAGTGGAGGAACTGTGTCTAAGAGGAATTTAGGAATCTTCAGTCCTAACTCTCCTAGGGGAAAAGAAAAGAAATCAAGTGAGAAGGGATGGTTACCTGTAAGGAGAATACTCTCCTAAGACCGAAATGACTTAGACTTATCTTGTCTTATTGTTGGCTGTCTGGAATATGGGAATAACAATTCTGGAGATATAGATTCATGTTATGAAGAACAGGAAGCAGTGAACAAGGGGTAGGAGGGTAGTTTTTTGTTTGTTTTGTGTGTGTGTTTTGTTTTTTTTTTTTTTGTGCTATGGAACACCTTAATGACATGAAAGTTATTTTAGAGGTCAGACTGTTGCAACATATCTTGAAATTTCAATCTTTCTGTTTTTCTTTCCCCCACTTCTTTGGAAGAGATTTGTCACCTGATGAGCCAGAGGTATCCACATTACCTTGAGATGAAGTGGAATGGTTACGGCCAAAATAAAAATACATTCAGGCTTGTTTGGAAAATCAAAATGGAAAGTCTGAGGGAAGCAGAACATTGAATTTTGACCACGACCATATAATTAAAAGCATACATTCTTTCTTCTTGCCAGGGAAAAGAGCCAGGATGGGCTCTGACCCTATGTGGGAGACTATTTTTCCATGGCTTTTTCATTGTTCTGAAAAAGCTTGTGATAGCTTTGTTCTAGGCTAGCTTTTCAAGGCTGTTTTCAAATCAAACAGCCTTGAAAGGTGGAGCTATTGTCTCCTTCTGGGGCAGGGAGCAAATTTGTTTTCCAAACAGTATAATAAATGTTTCCCTCTGGGCAGAGTTTGGGCGTGTTTGCTAGCAGTCCCATTAGAAGAGTGGGGATTTCCTAAGTTTGGAGTTCCTCAGCTTTGGCACAAACCCACTTGTGCACTGCATACCCCTGGACCCACATTCACATGGCCCCCTTGATACTTGGGGAGTAAGGAAAACTGATGTGAATGTAAAACTCATGTCGCTACCTGCCATGCCATCAGTAAGAAAGTCAGTTGTCTCAGACATAAGGTGTCTCATATATCTGCCAAGTTTGATAAAAGTATAGAAAGCTAGTGTGTAGCTTGCAAGTAGGATACAAGCTCACACTCTTAACAGTTCTTGGCCACCCTAGATCTGGGACAGAGGACAATAGGCCAAGTGCTGGGGAATGGGGTACTTGCTGAAGAGGAGCAGAGGCTCCTCTCAGTGTTAAGAGATTGCCAAGGACCTATATAGAGAAGTACCAGAGACTCCTCCAGAGCCTAAAACACCTGCAGAACATTTATTTGCATTGGAGCAAACACTACATACACTTCATCTATGTTCTGGCATTAGTTCTCAGCCAAGAGCAAAATCATTTCACTAGTGAATTTTAGAAATGTGTGCAGGGAGGTTTTGGGGGTTTTGTTTGTTTGAGACGGAGTGTCGCTCTGTCGCCAAGCTGGAGTGCAGTGGCGTGATCTAGGCTCACTGCAACCTCTGCCTCCAGGGTTCAAGTGATTCTCCTGCCTCAGCCTCCCGAGTAGCTGGGACTACAGGCGTGAGCCACCACGCCCAGCTCATTTTTGTATTTTTACAGGAGACAGGGTTTCACCATGTTGGCCAGGCTGGTCTCGAACTCCTGACCTCAGGTGATCCGCCCACCTCAGCCTCCCAAAGTGCTGGGATTACAGGTGTGAGCCACCATGCCCGGCCCCCGGGAGGTTTTGATTGTCGAAATGATAGGGCAGGCCTGGCGCAGTGGCTCACGCCTGTAATCCCAGCACTTTGGGAGGCCGAGGTGGGCGGATCACGAGATCAAGGGATCAAGGGCGACAGAGCGAGACTCCGTCTCAAAAAAAAAATTTCCAGCTGAAGGATGAATGCCCCTGCCCCAAAACTTTGCAAGCCCATAGCTAAATGTCCTATGTGGATGCCCTTCCTTTTCAAAGCCACTGCACTGCACTCCAGCCTGGCGACAGAGCGAGACTCCGTCTCATAAAATAAACAATAAAAAAAAAAAAAATAGGGCAGAGATGGGGGATCTACTAACATAGAGTATCTGGGGACCAGGTGTACTAAATGATCACGCACAGTGATAATTTGGCTTCCCCCAAC
The DNA here is from genome assembly GCF_028885625.2 of Pongo pygmaeus. Classification (NCBI taxonomy): domain Eukaryota; kingdom Metazoa; phylum Chordata; class Mammalia; order Primates; family Hominidae; genus Pongo; species Pongo pygmaeus. The sequence continues at coordinate 96,825,261 of NC_072384.2, forward strand.
TGCCAATAGCACTACCATTAAGAAACTCTAGTCAGTGTGAGGTATGGGCTTCCATCCATAAAAATGTTCCAGCTGGGCTGGGCACAGTGGCTCATGCCTGTAATCCCAGCACTTTAGGAGGCCGAGGTGGGTGGATCACGAGGTCAGGAGATCGAGACCAGCCCGACCAACATGGTGAAACCCTGTCTCTACTAAAAATACAAAAATTAGCTAGGCGTGTTGGCGGGCGCCTGTAGTCCCAGCTACTAGGGAGGCTGAGGCACGAGAATCGCTTGAACCCAGGAGGCAGAGGTTGCAGTGAACCGAGATTGTGCCACTACACTCCAGCCCGGGCGACAAGAGTGAGACTCCGTCTCAAAACAAACAAACAAAAATAATAATCCAGCTGAAGGATGAGTGCCCATGCCCCAAAACTTTGCAAGCTCATAGCTAAATGCCCCATGTGGATGCCCTTCCTTTTCAATGCCCTGAAACTGATGAGCATTCCCTTTGTGGAGGTCTTAACAGCCAGAGCAGGGACAGTAGTGAGAAAGGGAAAACCAGCCACTAGTACTTGGAACTCGACAGAGGTGAAAAACTCCCTACCACTCTACCATTTATATGAATAAGCTGTGCTTTTCTGAAGAATAGCTCATCAAGAATTACTTACATTTTTTAAATGGCAAGAAAAAAAGTTTTGACATTAACTAAAAGCGGCTTCCATTACTGTGTGAAGACTGGATGAATAGCATGTGTTTATTTCAATTCAACAAGTATCTATTGAACACTTGCTCCATGCTAGGCATTCTAGGTGCTGGGGAAATAAAGGTGAATTAGATATGGTCTCTGCTCACAAAGACCTCACGACTCTTCAGGGGAAACAGACACATATACGACTAATTACAATAGAACATCTTAAACCAGACACAAAATCTGTTCTTGCACAAATATTTTATTCTTCATATACAATATCAATAATCCACCAAAAAAAGTCACATTAAAATATTTTGAAATGCACAGACTAATGTTAGGACAATGTTGCATTTTAGTGCAACGTTCCTTTTGCAGGAATCACAGAGAAGATGGTGCAGCTATCTATAAAGATACAGGAAAAGCAGCTATTCCAAATGTGAATATGGGAATCAGAATAACTCAGCATGAGCTAGAGTAAGGAGAGCAGGGGCTGGTTGGAAAGAGAGGAAATCACCTGTTTCTACTTTTCCTTCCTGAGGAGGTTGTGTATGAGAGCAAGGGCTGGGGCGTTGCTAGAATATTTGATGTGGCACAATGTCCACCTCTGAATACTCTGGCAAAGAGCATCTTTGGAGGCGTTGACAACTTCTAGAATCCCATGTTTGTTGTTGTTGTTTGCTTCCATTTTAACTTAATTGTGGCTGTTTATCACTTGCCCTCATTTCTTATGAAACTAAAACTGTGAAGTCTTTTAGTAGTGTATGCTGAACATGGGAATGCATCTTCTTTTTAGGAAAGGAAGACAAATTTTAAACCCAACCCTCCATCACATACAATGAATTTTACTATACTAAAAGTGAGCATGTCCCTTTGAAAAAATATATTGGTTGATAAAATAAACATAAAAGACAAGTTTTAAAAACAAGCTTAAAGAAACATCTAATTTAGATTATAATCTTTTTTCAGTTTGTGATGTTTTTGTAACTCCTACAAATACATGCGGTGCTCTACATCAATATTTATGGTTTCACAGGAAAAAAAACTCCATAAATATGCATAGAAATCATAGTTCCAGCGATTTATATGTAAATATGGAAATGTGGAATAAAATCATTACAAACTGAAAAATAAAAGTGAGGGGGAAAGAAACTCCACGAAAGTTTAGCTATGACAATGGTTGAATTTTTCTAATGAGAAGCTTCATCTGTAGTTTTAAAATAGCCAGACACCTGAAAGAACAAGACAATGTTATAATTAAATAGAAACTGAAGACTACACAGTCAACACAAAGACCCCCCAAATCAACATATTTTAATGAAAACTCTTTTTGTCTTCATGTTCTCACCAGAGATGTAAGGAACATAGAGCTCGTAATTATGAAATATACTCCAAATCAGAAGCTTTGTTTTTTTTTTCATAAAAGTAAATAATTCCTGTTCTTTTACGATATCACCAGCTGGGTGCTTTATCAGTTTCCTGTCCTTAAATATTAACTCATTCCATGCTCACATGAAAGTATTTATTTGATATTTTCTATGATACTTTCTGTAAGGTAGAAACTAGTATCTGTAATCTACAGATGAAGAAGCCGAGGCTTACAAGCAATTTATCTGCCTTTTACTAAGAGAGGTAGTATGGTATTAATAACTATTCTCTGATACCCTAAGGCCTAAGTGTAAATAATAGTCAAGAGAAAACTTCATTAACATCTTACTGTTTCTTCTATTTTATTTTCTCATTTTAGAACAATATCCAAGGGCATATTCCACATGGTAAGTTATATGTTCTTTTTAGAATAGCAATCATTATTTTTTAATCATCACATTTAAAAGAACTAATAATGAAAACCCTTTCACAAACACTGTGAAGCACAAGAAAGGCAGGCTTCCTCAGAATTTCAAAATTACACTTGTGGGAGAATGGGAAAAGATTTTAATTATGATTCCATTCCCTTTATTATTCAGCTAAACAAAAAGCTAATGGATTGAAATCATAATGTGTTTGCTTGGAATACACCATACTTCTTTTTTTTTTTTTTTTTTTTTGAGATGGAGTCTCGGCTCTGTCACCCAGGCTGGAGTGCAGTGGCGTGCTCTCAGCTCACTGCAAGCTCCGCCTCCCAGGTTCACGCCATTCTCCTGCCTCAGCCTCCCAAGTAGCTGGGACTACCACGCCCATCTAATTTTTTGTATTTTTAGTAGAGATGGGGTTTCACCGTGTTAGCCAGGATGGTCTCGATTTCCTGACGCTTCGGCCTCCCAATGTGCCGGGATTACAGGTGTGAGCCACCGCGCCCAGCCAATCATACTTGTTCTTTTTAAATGGTAGGTGTTGGTTTGATAGGAATGCTAAGTAATAAGAGTAATGAAATTCGCGGGGCGTGGTGGCTCATGCCTGTAATCCCAGCACTTTAGGAGGCTGAGGCGGGTAGATCATGAGGTCAGGAGTTCAAGACCAGCCTGGCCAATATGGTGAAACCCCATCTCTGCTAAAAGAAAATACAAAAATTATCTGAGTGTGGTGGCAGGCACCTGTAATCCCAGCTACTCAGGAGGCTGAGGCAGAAGAATCCTTTGAACCCAGGAGGTGGAGGGTGCAGTGAGCCAAGATCGCACCATTGCACTCCAGCCTGGGCAACAGAGTGAGACTCTACCTCAACAACAACAAAAAAAGTAATGAAATTCAAATCTTAGTAAATTTTTAATTTTTTTCTATGAGAAAAATGCCATCCTTACTAATAGTCAACCTTTTCTTCCTATAGGTGAGGAAGTTCAAGCTCAAATATATGCATAATACTTTATCCCCCAAAGAACCATACTTTTAACTTTTAATTCCCATCTAATCCAACAACTCAATTTGACATATTTCTTTATGTAGATTTTCCACATAACTTAGCTATATCACTTGGTCTGGAAAAAGATACAGGTAAGAGTGTGGCCATGTTATTAATTTAATAATCCTATTAAGAGATAATTCTATTATTTTAATGTGTCTCTGCCTGGATAACTATGCTTAAAAAATAAAAACTGTCATTTCTTTTTAAAACAAGACTGTGAAGTACCTGAACCAAATCCAAATACTTAATAGTGATGAGTATAAGCAGAACTGAGCACTTATTTCTATGAGGAAATAAAATTATTTTTTCAAATAAATACTTTCAAAATATCTACTTTATGGCTGACTTGTATGTTTGGACAGATCCAGAATAAAGGGCCAACTTTTACCTGAGCTCAGAAGAAACTTTCAGCCTCTGAGATAATTGTGAAAGGAGTTTTTCTGCTCTTCGTAATCTGCAGATGCAGAAGCAGTAAGTTCTGATTGGAAAGAGAGAGGTCTAGGATTTTCATTTGTGGGGAAAGGATTTGGAAATGTTCCAAGATCAAGACCTCTGCCCTTAAAATATGCCTGAAGGCTTCTGAAAAACTAAAGAGAGAAAGAAAATGGTCAATGCCAGATATAAATGAAACACCAAAAATAAAGGTGATTTTTTTTTTCCTTCTATTTTTCCCCTGAATTGACTTTAAGGCTAATCTAAGAGGCAAGAGGTTGGAAATCAAAATCCAGAAATACAAGTACAGGCTTCAGCTACTTCTCCTCCCCTCCCCTGTACCTTCTTTCTGACATTTCAACCCTAACCAAAATAATTCACCATTCTTAGTGAAAATTGAAAGAAGACTATGGAGCAGCACCACAGTGGAAAGATTCATTGTGAACTATCTCTGAGTACTAAGGTCAAAGGTGAAAATGAACTCCATAATAAGCAGCTCAGTATCTCCTCTTCCTTAATATGAGATCTCTGTCGCTGCCTTGTGCAATAGTTTCTTTTCAGATTTCCATTAGGAAATGAACACAGAAGATGTGCAAAGTGCTACTTGCTTTGATGCAGGACAGGCAAACCCCAAAACTGGGGCTTAGCCCAGGAGGGTCCTTGGCTTTGCCCAGAAAAGAATTTAAGGGCAGGCTGGTTGTGGTAACAATCTTTTATTGAAAGGTACTGCCCCTGCCAGAACAAGGCTAACTCATACGTAGTGCACCCAGAGCTGACAACATATGGGCTCTTATCAACTGTGTTTTTATCCACTTTTGAATATATGCAAATTAAGGGATGGGTTAATGCAAATAGAAGGGAGTTATTTAGAGCTTTCTAGGAAAGAGGTGGTAACTTTTGGGTCATTGCCATGGAAAGGAGTGGTAGCTTCCAGGTAATTGCCATGACATTCGTAAACTGTCATGGCACTGAGGGGAGTATCATATCCTAAGAGCAATGAGAGCAGGTCGGGACCACTTTTGTCGCCATCTGCTGGTTTCACCTAGTGTTTTCACTTTATCCTGTCTGGACCAGATCCTGTTTTGGTCAGCAGCTGTGACCAGAAAACAAATCCTGCTGGTCTCTTATCTCAGTTTATTTTAATCCTATGTTTTTACATTTCACATCATTCACTTTAGAAAAACCATATTTCAAAATAATCATGTCAATATGTTTATTGTATTTGGCTTTTTTTTTTAAAGAGAATGTTTACTGATCTTTTGAATTCTATTTTATAGATAACTATATGTTGAAAATATGTCCAGTAAATTGATACCTATGCAGGGTCAACTTTCAATTTTTGCAATTGAGCTTGGCAATCGCTAGTTATGTGATAACTTGTTTTATCATCAGTTCAATCTAAGCTATGCACGAGAAATTCCCTGTTATACTCTTGATTTTTTATATGTATTAGAAATCAAGGCTACAAAGTCAATGTTTATATAAGATCAGTTACAAATGAATTGTACTATGTGTGTATAAGATTGTTTCTAAATATAAATTTGTTTCTCTTTACAGAAACAAATGTAAACTGGCCAGAGAAACAATAGGTTGCCAACCACTAGGATAGTAAAACTCTGGTCCAATCCTGTTGGAGAATTTTCTCAACCCTTGGTAGCCGCCTTTCCACTATGTTCCGGAAAACAGAATGCTGTGTGCATAAATCCAAAGAGGTATTAGTTCTATCCTGAAACGCAGGCCCCAGGTGTGTTCTTACCAGATCTCTGTTTCTGGGGTTGTTGAGTGGCTTCCATTTGTCCTCATTTCTTACTGTGACTCCATTCACATGCCCAAGCAGCACCAGGGCAACACATAGTAGCAGGAGAGGTGCTCTGGTCATGGTGGAGTGAAGCTGAGTGAAAGAGGGGATGGGGGAGCTGTCAATCATCATTGAGAGAGATAGTCAGGGGAGAGAGAAAGAGGAAACATCTGTAAAGGCAGACAAGGAAGGAGAAATAGCATACTGGTTTATCTAAGTTTTACAGCCATCCTTTTTCCAGATTGACTTCTAAATGAGGACCCCAAAATCCAACTGATTAGCTTAAAGTAGCCCATGATAATGAGAATGTTATACAGTGATAAGCAAAACAATTATGGAACATAACATAGAAAGTCTGAATATGCCTTTTTCATCTTTGGAAAAAAAATACTTTGTTGTCTCCAAAGAAACTGCAATTCTTAAAATAACAAAAAACAAAACCTTAAATTACTTTTAAGCCTTAAGACAGCAGTCTTAAAAAAAAAAGAAAAGAAAAAGAAATTACTTCAGATACCCTGAGCTGAGAAATACACCTTACACACACATCTGAGACAGACAGACACACACCACACCAGTGTGAGTAGAGATTGTCTTCCACTCCAAGGTGTGAAATGGAAACTGAGACACACCGTAGAAAAGGCTAATAAAGCTTACCAGGAGTTTGGTTTTGGCTGGTCCTCCTAGGTTATCCTGCCTATAATTGGCAAGGCAATTCATGGGTACTTATAACCAATGGATTGGGTGCCGGTAGAAGTCACTGACGTGAGCAGGGGAGTTAAAAAATAATGATTCCTTTTTCATCCAGAGCACAAAGACTCTTGAGAGTCAGATCTTCAAGCTTCTTCAGGGATAAGCTTATTTGCCTTAGAAATGTGGCAGCCACTCCTTGAACCACTGAACATTTTATGTGGATTTTATAAAACACACAAAGCACTTCCATACAGCAAAGTGATTTTCTCCTTTTTTACTTTTAAGGGAAGGGATATACCTGGAAATATGATGGATTATAGCTGGAAATATGATGATGATTATCCCACCTATTAGAATGTTCTTTTGGAGGTACGACTTTTTCAAGTTAACAGCATTTTTTGAACAGAAAATTCTTTTGTGAGAGACAAAATTACTCTTTTTGACCTATACCTTGTACTTTTTTCTCAGAATCTCAAGAAGCTTTACAAGTTTTAAATAGTGGCATCGTTTATCATAATATCTCTTCAAAACAGAGCAAGAAGATAACACGTTTCATGGAAAAAAGAAAAATTACTATACCTACAACATTCCCTTGCTGAATAAATGCCATCTGTAGAAAATGGTAGGCCGAGAAATTGGACTTGAGTTGTGACGTTGCTTTGGTTCCAATGATTTAGAACAAAATTTAGGACAAGATATTTGTTCAGAAGGCTGGTGATCTTGACTGGAAATTAGCAAACCTGGCTATAATCTCAGTCTTGCCATCTTGACCCTGGGAAAGTTACTATGACCTCTGCCCTTCATTTGTTCATTTCCTCTGTGTATTCATTCAGCAGACTTTTAGAAAGTGCCTACTATGTGCCAGGTACTGCAACAGGCTTTGAGAATGAAATGGTAAGAATAATAAATATAGTCCTTGCCCTCATTAGAGTAGTGGGCAAGATAAACATTAATCAAATCGTACAACCAAATGTGTACATATAAGTGAACAATAATTTCTATGAAATAGTGAGTGCTATGAAAGTATAGAAAAAAGGAATTTGATTCAGTCTGAGAGCCAAGGAAGGCTTCTGTGAGGAAATGACCTTACATCCGGTCAATTGAATAGGAGTTACCTAGGCAACCTGAGGAGGACAGAGGGAGAAGCGTGTCAAACACGGTGAACAGCTGTGCTAGGAATGGGGCACTTTAAAGGTACTGAAATTATGCCAGGCGTAGAGGGAGCAAGTGGGGAGCCTGACGCAAGATGGGGCCGGAGAGGTAGTCAGATTATGATCTTTTGGCTAAAAGTAATGCTAACTGATTAAAGGGTTTTAGAATTCTAAGCAGCTTGATCATACTTGCATTTTTAAAAGGTTATTCTGGTTGCAGTGGGGAGGACAGACTGAGCTAGAATAGAGGGCTGCGCAAAGCCAGTTAGGTGGTTACACAGTAGTCCAGGCAGGAAAAGATGTTAACTTGGATTAGGGCGATGTTAGCACAGATGCAGAGATTATGGGTAGATCTGAGAGAGATTTATAAGGGATTGTTAATGTACTGGGTACTACAGGGAGGGGTCTAAGGAGATGGGAGTTTCAAAACCAATTGCTAGGTCCGTGGGTTATGCAGGTGAGTGGGTTACAGTGCCATTCACCAACATACCAAACCAAGGCATGGAGGAGTGAAGATCATCATTCCGTTTGGAATGTGTTGAGTTAGAGGAGGCTTTGAGATTTCCTTGTGGGGATGGAGAGTATGCAATAGGATACACAGATCTGGAGCTCAAAGGAGAAATCTGGGAAGGAAATGTAAATTTGGGAGTTGTTGGCATAGAAGTGAATGAGATTACCTCAGTAAAGGTTAGAATATGAGGAAAAAAGGGGGCCACAAACTTGAGCTTTGAGAAATTTTAACATGTAACAGCCACATACAGGAATCTACAAAAAGAGACCCTGAAGGTGAGGGAAAATCAGCAAAGTATGGAAGCAACCAAAGAAAGTGTTTCAAGAAGGGACACATTGGATAAAATTAGGTCTATAGACCATTTGAACTGTTTTAGTAGAAAGTCAGATTAGAAAGGAGTGGATGGAGAGGAAAATGAGTCAGTATAGCAAGCTCTTGGAAACACAGCTATGAAAAAAAAGAAGGTAGTTACTAGAGTGAAAAGTAGAGTCAAGGAAAAGTGTTGTAGTTGTTAAAATGTGAGAGACTTGTTTGTTTAAATGTCAACGGTTAGGTGCGTAAATGAATACCCTGGAATTGTATTACATCACTCTCTTTAAAACCCCAGGACTTTAAAGTATCTAATAATATTGAAATATTAAATTTTTACTGAGGTTCAACATATGCAAATCAATAAATGTAATCCATCACATAAACAGAACCAATGACAAAAACCACAACATGATTTGTCTCAATAGATGCAGAAAAGGCCTTCAAGAAAATTCAACAACCCTTCATGCTAAAAACTTTCAATAAACCAGGTATTGATGGAACATATCTCAAAATAATAAGAGCTATTTATGACAAACCCACAGTCAATAACATACTGAATGGGCAATAACTGGAAGCATTCCCTTTGAAAACTGGCACAAGACAAGGATGCCCTCTTTCACCACTCCTATTCAACATAGTATTGGAAGTTCTGGCCAGGGCAATCAGGCAAGAGAAAGAAATAAAGGGTATTCAATTAGGAAAAGAGGAAGTCAAATTGTCTCTGTTTTCAGATGACATGATTGTATATTTAGAAAACCCCTTTGTCTCAGCCCAAAATCCTTAAGCTGATAAGCAACTTCAGCAAAGTCTCAGGATACAAAAATCAATGTGCAAAAAATCACAAGCATTCTTATACACCAGTAACAGACAGAGAGCCAAATCATGAGTGAACTCCCATTCACAATTGCTACAAAGAGAATAAAAATACTTTGGAATACAACTTATAAGGGATATGAAGGACCTCTTCAAGGAGAACTACCAACCACTGCTCAAGGAAATAAGAGAGGACACAAACAAATGGAAAAACATTCCATGCTCATGGATAGGAAGAATCAATATAGTGAAAATGGCCATACTGCCCAAAGTAATTTATAGATTCAATGCTATTCCCATCAAGCTACCATTGACTTTCTTCACAGAACTGGAAACAACTACTGTAAATTTCATATGGAACCAAAAAAGAGCCCACATAGCCAAAAAAACAACAAAAAAGAAAAAAAAAAAAAGAACACAGCTGAAGGCATCATGCTACCTGACTTCAAACTGTACTACAAGGCTACAGTAACCAAAACAGCATGGTACTGGTACCAAAACAAATATATAGACCAATGGAACAGAACAGAGGCCTCAGAAATAACATCACACATCTACAACCATCTGATCTTTGACCAACTCGACAAAAACAAGCAATGGGGAAAGGACTCTCTATTTAATAAATGGTGCTGGGAAAACTGGCTAGCCATATGCAGAAAGCTGAAACTGGATCCTTTCCTTACACCTTATACGAATATTAACTCAAGATGGATTAAAGACTTAAACGTAAGATCTAAAACTATAAAAACCCTAGAAGAAAACCTAGGCAATACCATTCAGGACATAGGCATGCGCAAAGACTTCAGGACTAAAACACCAAAAGCAATGACAACAAAAGCCAAAATTGGCAAATGGGATCTAATTAAACTAAAGAGCTTCTGCACAGCAAAAGAAACTGTCAACAGAGTGAACAGGCAACCTACAGAATGGTAGAAAATTTTTGCAATCTATCCATCTGACAAAGGGCTAATATCCAGAATCTACAAAGAACTTAAACAAATTTACAAGAAAAAAACAAACAACCCCATCAAAAAGTGGCAAAGGATATGAACAGACACTTCTCAGAAGAAGACGTTTATGCAGCCTACAAACATGAAAAAAAGCTCATCATCACTGGTCACTAGAGAAATGCAAATCAAAACCACAATGAGATACCATCTCACACCAGTTAGAATGGCAATCATTAAAAGTCAGGAAACAACATATGCTGGAGAGGATGTGGAGAAATAGGAGCGCTTTTACACTGTTGGTGAGAGTGTAAATTAGTTCAACCATTGTGGCAGACAGTGTGGAAATTCCTCAAGGATCTAGAACTAGAAATACCATTTGACCCAGCAATCCCATTACTGGGTATACACCCAAAGGATTATAAATCATGCTACTATAAAGACACATGCACACATATGTTTACTGCAGCACTATTCACAATAGCAAAGACTTGGAACCAACCCAAATGTCCATCAATGATAGACTGGATAAAGAAAACGTGGCACATATACACCGTGGAATACTATGCAGCCATAAAAAAGGATGAGTTCATGTCCTTTGCGGGGACATGGATGAAACTGAAACCATCATTCTCAGCAAACTAACACAGGAACAGAAAACCGAACACCGCATGTTCTCACTCAATAGTGGGAGTTGAACAATGAGAACACTTGGACACAGGGAGGGGAACATCACACACTGGGGCCTATTGGGGGTTGAGGGGCTGGGGGAGAGATAGCACTAGGAGAAATACCTAATGTAGATGACGAGTTGATGAGTGCAGCAAACCAACATGGCACATGTATACCTATATAACAAACCTGCATGTTCTGCACATGTATCCCAGAACTTACAGCATAATAAAAAACAAATCAAAAAAAATTTTTTTACTGAGATTATAGTAAAAAGTCACGACAGTATAAACTCCTTAGACAGTGCCCACCCTCACATTGCCAGTGCCCAATGTTGAGCCCAATATGCAGGCACTTTTAAAACAGGAAATACTGGCTGAATAAATTACAACAGATTTTCATAGCCATTTATCTACGAATAATTGATAGTTCCATTTGTATAAAAACATAGTTCATTTGTTCTTTTAAGAGCTTCTTAAATTTTTAAGAAATATTTATAGTTTCTCAAAGGAACCAATGGACCAAAGGTAACATACATACTATAGTCTTGTTCCTTAACACTGGAGTTTCCCTGATGATTAATAAAACATAGAACTATATGTTTAAGTTAAAAAAAATTAATTCCTTTGTTTCTTTTTTTAAGAGACAGGGTCACACTCTGTCACCCAGGCTGGAGTGCAGTGGTACAATCACAGCTCACTGCAGCCTCCACCTCCTAGGCTCAAGTGATCCTTCCACCCTAGCCTCCCGAGTAGCTAGGACTACAGGCACACATCAACACGGCTGGCTCTCTTTTTTTTTTTTTTCTTTTTTTGTAGAACCATGTCTCACTGTGTTGCCCAGGCTGGTCTCAAACTCCTGGCCTCAAGTCATTCTCCTGCCTGAGCCTCCCAAAGTTCCGGGATTTCAGGCATGAGCCACCATGCCTGGCCAGTTTCTTAATTTTAAATTTCTTTTTTAAAGAGCAGAAGGTACTATTGATAAAGTTGATTATGACGTTTCCTTCAAAATGTATCAACACAGCACTAAGCAGATATTTTATAATTATTTGGTTAATAGGTTCAATCGAGAGAGATAAAAAAAACCCACAATATTTTAGGTTCTCAAACTATTAGTTTCTGGTCCAAATTATCTAATTTGGCCTCTTCATTAAGTAGTGCATTTGTAAAAGTAGCAGTTGGGACAAAAGGGTGTGGTAGCAGGCAAAAAGGTGCTTCTGCACCCAGAGGCATCTGAATGAAATTCTTTGCTAGCATTTCTCAAGTGGAATTTGAAAAGAAAATAGAGTACTCAGCACAGAACCACACACATGAAAGAAATCCAACAAATATGTGTTGATTGAATTACAAATTGAAGTATAATATAAATGCAAACATAGGCTAATTGTGGGGAAAGCATGCTAATTAAACAAGGTAGGGAGGAATTTTTAAACCATCTATTGGACTATATAACCTTTTCAAACCCTTCTTGTCTCTATTAAGGAAAAAAACCAGAGCTGATACAGCTCGTTAGCTGTACCATGAACAGGGACATAAAATTTAATCTCTTTTTTCTTCCCCTTGGCCTAAGTGAATAGGAAAATTATTATTTATAGAGTGCCTCCTCAGTGATGAGGAGGACTTCAAAAATAAGGGAAAGGTTGCTCATATGATTAATAGAGCAGGCCGGGCAGCTTTCTGCTCATAGCAATAACTGCTTTTTTTGTGTGTGACAGCAGACAGATTTCAGTTTGAAGGTGGAATAAAGAGAAGGAGGAAGAAATAAACCTCTTGTGATAAACAGAACAGAAGCAAAGAGCTGTGAGTCAAGGGAGCCATAGTGACTATGACAGACAGGAGAGTAGGGGCTCACCCCTCATATTCTGGGGGCACAAAAATCTTCCAGATTCTATGAGACCCAGAGGAGGTGAGGGAAGGCGCAGAAACCATTGAAGTTGAATTTCCCTCCCCCCCACCATTGGTATAGGGGCTTAGAGTCAAACGAAGTTGGTTAAAAACACACATGACATTCTCAAAAACCTCCACAGTAGGGCGAACCATTTGTCCTTTTCAGCAGCATCTATACTAAGTGTAAGTATAAAGTTGACCCTCAGAATTCTGTAGTTATTCACTATGGAGAAATCTGTCATATTCTTTGCTATCATCAGTTTTGTTTTTTAAAAAATGGCAAAGTAAAGATGGCAGTAATAGAAACTGGGGACTATTAGAAGGAAGGAGAGAGGGAGGAGGGCAAGGGTGGAAAAACTAACTGCCAGGTACTATGCTCAGTACCAGGGTGATGGGATCATTCATATCCCAAACCTCTGCATCATGCAATATACCCAGGTAACAAACCAGCATATGTACCCCCTGAATCTAAAATAAAAGTTGGAAAAAAATGTTAGAGGGGTATATCAAAAAGGATAAAAGATCTTCCTCTGTTTAAAATATGTTACAGCTGTTTTTATGTAATAGGGCCAGAGTGTGTGCCAATTCTAAAAGCCTGAGTATTGGGGGAACCCACCCCCATATTTCAACATGGGTTCTTTCTATTTTGCATAAGTGTTGGCCAGCTGAGAAATAAAGAGAAAGAGTACCAAGAGAGGAATTTTACAGCTGGGCTGCCGGGGGTGACATCACATATCGGTAGGACCATGATGCCCACCTGAGCCTTAAAGCCAGCAAGTTTTATTAAGGAATTCAAAAGGGGAGGGGGTGCAAGAACAGAGAGTAGGTCGCAAAGATCACATGCTTCAAAGGGCAAAAAGGAGAACAAAGATCACATGCTTCTGAGGAAACAGGACAAGGGCAAAATCAGAAACTCCTGATAAGGGTCCAGCAAAGATCACAAAGCAAAGGGCAAAAGCAGAAATTACTGACAAGGGTCTATGTTCAGCAGTGCAAGTGCAAGTATTGTCTTTTTTTTTTTTTTTTTTTGAGACGGAGTCTCGTTCTTTCGCCCAGGCTAGAGTGCAGTGGCGAGATCTTGGCTCACTTCAAGCTCTGCCTCCCGGGTTCACGCCATTCTCCTGCCTCAGCCTCCCGAGTAGCTGGGACCACAGGCACCTGCCACCATTCCTGGCTAATTTTTCTGTATTTTTAGTAGAGACAGGGTTTCACCGTGTTAGCCAGGATGGTCTCGATTTCCTGACCTTGTGATCTGCCTGCCTCGGCCTCCCAAAGTGCTGGGATTACAGGTGTGAGCCACCACACCCGGCTGCACGTATTGTCTTGATAAACATCTTAAACAACAGAAAACAGGGTTTGAGAGCACAGGACTGGTCTGACCTCAAATTTACCAGGGTGGGGTTTTTTCCCACACTAGTAAGCCTGAGGGTACTGCAGGAGACCAGGGGGTATTTCAGTCTTTATCTCAACTGCGTAAGACAGACACTCCCAGAGCGCCGTTTATAGACCTCTCCCCAGGAATGCATTCCTTTCCCAGAGTATTAATCCTTGCTAGGAAAAGAATTTAGTGATATCTTCCCTACTTGCATGTCCATTTATAGTCTCTCTGCAAGAAGAAAAATATGGCTCGTTTTGCCCAACCCCACAGGCAGTCAGACCTTATGGTTGTCTTCCCTTGTTCCCTAAAATCGCTGTTATTCTGTTCTTTTTCAAGGTGCACTGATTTCATATTGTTCAAACACATGTTTTACAATCAATTTGTACAGTTAATACAATTATTGTAGTGGTCCTGAGGTGACGTACATCCTCAGCTTACAAAGATAACAGGATTAAGAGATTAAAGTAAGACAGGTGTAAGAAATTATGAAAGTATTATTTGGGAATTGGTAAATGTCCATGAAATCTTCACAATTTATGTTCCTCTGTCGCGGCTCCAGCCGGTCCCTCCATTCGGGGTCCCTGACTTCCTGCAACACCTGAGACCACAGAGCAAGGAGGCCCCGTGCCAACTAGGTTGGCCATGCTTCCTCCAGAGTGTGAGGCAATTCCAGAAGCCTGAACCCATAGAGAAAGGAGGCCCCAGGCCAAGCGAGGTTTCCATGCTTCCTGGAGAGCACTGGCTTTCAAGTCCAGGCTGACCTCACAGCTGCTGCTTCCATCAGGTGTTCATGATCAATTTCTGGGACTTGGGCAGCAGCCTCCCTGTCTCCTACCCCTGGTCTGTCTTGCTCACAGCCATCAGCCTTTTGAAAACACAAATGCCACAATTTGGGCTAGTAAGAGAGAGCCAGCCAATGCATCCCTTTAAATCCTGCCCTAAGTTCAAGCCATTTCTCCTATAGCTAAGATGGAGGAATAGAGTCAACAGAGGATAAAAATCATGATAATCATGCTTGAGCAAAAGCCAGCTGGGAGAAACACAGTGAAAAACTAGACATCCGGATTCACACACTGACTGAGACATAAACTGAACTGAGAACCAGGTTTCCAACCCCTTCTCTCATCTCAGGCCCTACTGATATCTCCAAAGTCATCAGAGGAGTAAAATATTTTTCCTAAAATATAGAAAGCAGAATCATTGCTTACAGTTTTGCAAACAGGTCTTCGGCAGGCAGGCTGCTTTTGTAGCAGAGAGCCTGAGGGTGGACAAGGTCTCACTGCTCAGGTAAAGCTCACATGCATCACGTCCCCTTCTCATGGTATCTGGATGCCCATAAAATAGAGTCTAAACTCTTGATTATGATGTAAAGGCTCTCAATATGATCCAGTCCTACCATTCCATCCACTTGACCTCCAGTGACCACCATTGCACTTATGCCCAAGTGCCATTGAAATTGCTGTTGCTTCTGTCTGGAATACCTTCTCCAACCCTTGTATGCCCTCATAATTTCTCTCTGTTTGCTTCTTCAATGCTCAGATCAAATGTCACTTCTTTTGAGAAAAAGAAACCACTGAGTCATTTCAACCGTTCTTGCCAGGTGAAATTAATGTAATTGACTGAATGATTGTGTTCCCCTGACCCCAAATTCATATCTTGATAAACCTAACCCTAAATGTGGTGCTATCAGGAGGTGGAGCCTCTGGGAGGTGATTGGTTCATGAGCATAGAGCCCTAATGAATGGGATTGGTGCCATTCTAAAAGAGACCTCAAAGAACTCTCCTGCCCTTTTTCTGCCATGTAAGGATACAGGGAGAAGATGACAGTCTGCAATCCAGAAGATGGCTTCGCCAGAACCCAATCTGTGCTGGCACCCTGATCTTAGATTTCCAGTCTCCAGAACTGTGAGAAATGAATGTTGTTCACAAGCCACCCAGTCTATGGTACTTTGTTACAGCAGCCCAAACTAAGACAATCAGGATGACTGCATTTGTTTCCACTTGGCTCATGATTCACAAGGTGCTCTCTTGAAGAAGGCACCATGTCTTTTTTATCATTGATTCTTCAGAGCTTGGTCTTTTCTTCAGAGGTTGGTATAATGCCTGGCACAGTGTAGTTATATCACAAATGTTTATGGAATTAAAAATTCTGTAGGTAAAATTTGAACTTAGATTCTTATGTTATTTCAGCCTTGTTACATTTCTATATTGTATCATTCACCAGAGATTTACATAATGTCATATTTTAATAAGGAGGGGAGAGATAATTGTAGTTGACCAGTATTTGTCGATTTTACTTGAATAGTCAATAGACCAGTAAAGTGTAAATTAATATTTGATCTATCTCTTGCACACAAACCAATAGAGACTGGGGAAACTGTGGCATATTCATGACCACACACACTTTTCTATTTTAATTGTTCTGGATTTGAGGGGGTGGGGCAGAGCTGTTTTGTCCAAGTCCTGAGATAACTCAGATGGGGAAGCCCAGTCAATAAGAAATAATTCATATTCAATACGGTAGTCCTCAAATCAAAACATGGGCCTGCTAAAGGAGTTAAAGGACATTAGAACCATCCAGAATAATTCTTATTAGTACAGCTTTCTCCCCTCCTTTCAGAAGCAAAGCAGTTCTTATTTATTTATTTATTTATTTATTTTTCCCCTCCAGGGATATGGAAACTTCGGGCCCTATTTGGTGCATCCTGCCCTGAAGCTATTTAGGAGCCTAAAGGCCCATACGTCATAGGAGATATCTCCCATTAGTCATCCATGAAGAGCACCTTGGGATTTCTCTCCTCTCCCTTTGTTCCTTTTAACTAATTATTTAGATTTCTGGCTTAGTATCAAACTTTAAGGATGGCTTGCCCTTCTGATGTAGGATAATAAGCATGGTATTTATTGAATACATACTATGTGTCAGGGCCTCTGCTTTGTCACTAATCATTGTTAATTTTCACAACCCAATGTATAGACCATACTCTTCTCAATTTATACATTGGAAGTGGAGGTTATAAGAGAGATTGAGTTTTCAAGACTGAGTTCCTAGCATGTTACTTAGTATAAATCTAGATGTGTTTTCTTAGGAGTTTAGGGTTAAGACATACTTATGAATAAGAATTCTGTGAAAGGATTCTGAGATGATCCTGGGTTGCAGCAAACCTGGCAGTGCAGATTTAAACCTTAAATTCTATCTGAGAATTTGGGCCTCCTAAGATCTATATGGCCCAAAGTAGTATGACACCTTAGAAGATATGGTAGAGTGAAAATACCCCAAAGACTTCAAGCCCTAATGCTTGTAAATGTTAACTTATTTGGAAGAAAGGTCTTTGTATATGTGATTAAGTTAAGGCTCTTGAGATGAGACTATCCTGATTTATCAGGGTATGCCCTCAAAGCAATCAATTTGATTGCTTGTCTTTAAGAGAGGCAGGGGGAGATTTCACAGGCACACAGAGGGGAAGGCAATGTGAGCACAGAGCAGAGAGAGATTTGACAATGCTGGCCTTGAGGGCTGGTATGATGTGGCCACAAGCCAAGGAATGCCAGCAGCCAACAGAAGCTGGAAGAGGAAGGGAACAAGTCCTTCCATAGGGTGTCCAGAGGTGGCATGGCCCTACCCATGCCTGGATTTTGGTTCAGAGGTACTGAATTCAGACTTTCTGGCATTCAAAACTGTGAGAGAATATATTTCTGTTGTTTTAAGCCATCCAGTTTTTGGTAATTTGTTACAGCAGTCAAAGAAAAAGACTACAGGGGATGTTGAGACATCAGGCCAATCACGGAGGAAGACTCATGACTCATCACAACTGCTTTGGTTCTACTAAACACACTAAGCTGCAGTAGACTTAGAACCTGGATTCAAATTTTTATTCCCTTTTGAGGAAGGCTAAGCTTCTTCTGTCATCCAGATCACAACACAAAATGGATTTGTATTGAAATATCTATTATGAACCTGGGATTTTACATAAGTCAAACTATAATTGAATATCTTTTTGATACAAAAGGGATGAGAAAAGAGGCCACGTCAGAATATTAAACTAGATAAGACCCTATCCATGAGTCACATAATTTTGTAATGAACCACATTTTAGCCTATTAATAAAGTTATATAAGTATTTGAAAGAAATACCATTCTGAAAATATAACTTAAATTTCCAGGTACATATTTTGTATGATAAAAGGAGTAGTTTTAGAGAAGAGAAAAAAATAAGGACAATTCAGATGGGTAATTCTTTGGATATTTTGGGACATAATTGGGGAAATGATTTTCTTTTAGTGCTATTCATCAATCGTGAGCTCTGAAATAGAACAAGTGAGCTTTTTATTTTATTTATTTTATTTTTTTTTGAGACAGAGTCTTGCTCTGTTGCCAGGCTAGAATACAGTGGCACAATCTTGGCTCACTGCAACCTCTGCTCCTGGATTCAAGCAATTCTCCTGCCTCAGCCTCCTGAGTGGCTGGGACTACAGGCATGTGCCACCATGCCCAGCTAATTTTTGTATTTTTAGTAGAAATGGGGTTTCACCATGTTGGCCAGGATGGTCTCGATCTCCTGACCTCAAAATCCGCCCGCCTCGGCCTCCCAAAGTGCTGGGATTACAGGCATGAGCCACTGCGCCCGGCCACAACCGGTGAGCTTTTATCCTAAGGGGAAAAAAAATTAACAAAGAACAAAAACAAAAATATTACCCCACCTCCAAAATGATAGTTCATTCCTAGCATGCTGAGAGCACTCTAGGTACATAAAATATTATCCAATTATTTTAAACAAAATAGAATAAATAGCAAACGTTTATACTCCCCCTTCAAAAGTGCATTCTGTTAAGTCTCGCTCTGGAAAAATACATGAGAAATCTCAGAGCCTGCTTCTTTACTCCAGAACTCTGTTCTTTAAAGACCAAGATTACATTCTCAATTAGAAAACTGCAATTTGGTTCCACCACATCCTGACTAAAACTGTACAGTTTTCTCTATTCTTTCATTTCCCCCTTCCCCATTCCTTTATTGTACATAAAGTAACTGGTATATGTGCACAAGCATATTGCATTTTTTTTCAACTAAACAGCCAATGGTACGTTTTGATTGACATCAAGTGGAGACGGGATGGGGAAAAATACTGATTCTGTGAAAATACCCCATTTCTCTATTAGTGACATGCTCATTCAGCTCTTATCTTTATATTCCATTAAGTTATTTTGCTCTGTTTTAATCACAACAAAAATCCTTGCATACCTTGTTCAGTTGGAGAATTTTAATGTTTTTCATTTATCATTGTAAAACCAAGGACAGTTTAATAACTTTTTTGTATGTAGCTGTTATATGTAGGGCAATCTGTCTTTAAGTAGGGATAAATTACCCTAAAACAAAAAAGAATCTTAGATAGTTTTCCCTTCAAGTCAAGTGTCTTGTTGTTTAAATAAACTTCTTGTTAAAAAAAAAAAAGACTAATGGGATTATAATATGCAGGATAGAAGGGAAGTGAGTGAGCAAAGAAGGGAGACCATTTATGAAGCTGCTATAAAATTTGGAATAATAGTAATGATGGTCTAAACTAGGGTGGGAGCTAGAAAGGATGACCGTAAAGAGCTAGACTCTTTAAGGCTTAACAACTACATAGATGTAGTAGGCATGTAAGAAGTTGCCAAAATGAATGTTAAATAGACTTTAAACTTGTGTAATTGGGAGGATTTAATAGAAATTTGGAAACTAAAAAGAGCTGCTGATTAGGGAGGGAAAGAAATTACTAGGGGCTGGGCATAGTGGCTCATGTCTGTAATCCTGGCACTTCGGGAGGCTGAGGCAGGTGGATGATTTGAGCTCAGAAGTTAAAGACCAGCTTGGACAACATGGCCAAATCCTGCCTCTGCAAAAAAATAGAAAAATTAGCCAGGTGTGGGGATGCATGCCCAGAGTTCCAGTTAACTTGGGGGGGCTGAGGCAGGAGGATCACTTGAACCTGGGAGGTAGAGGCTGCAGTGAGCTGAGATCACGCCACTGCACTCCAGCCTGTATGACAAAGTGAGACCCTGTCTCAAAAACAACAAAACAAAACAAAACAAGAAACCAAACCAAAGAAAGAAATTATTATGTTAAATTTCAACAGTAATTTGAAACTTTGTTTGTCTAGTTTGGTGAAGACTAGAGTTTAGGGGGCTGGAAAGAAAGCACCTATCATTCTTGAGAACCTACTATGTGTCAGGTACATTATCTCATTTAATCCTCATCCAAATTTTGTAAGATGGATATTACTAGCTACAATTTATGAATGAAGATACAGACTCAGAGAGGCTAAATGTACTGCCATTGACTCAGAGATACTTAGATATGGAATTGAGGAAGCAAATCTGTCTGACTTGGTGAATCATCCACCAAGAATATAACATTGAAGTCACAGAGTTGGATGAAATATCTAAAGGGTAACAAGGAAGGTTGTGGACATACCATTAGAAACAATTTTTTTTCAAGTTAAGAGTAATAATTAGTACTGTCAGAAAAGATTTTGAGAGTAGGAAATGAACTAATAATATAATTACATATTTCAGGTCTTCATTTAAGAACACTATTTCTTAGACAGGCAATCTGGCTTGAATTCTACTACAGGCAAATTACTTAATTTCTCTGAGCCTACATCCTTTCTTATGGTATGGGGATAATAATCCTCCTTGTAAGGGTTTTTTTTTTCTCTCTCTCTCTTTTTTTTTTTTTTTTGAGAATGAAATGAGAAGCTGAATGTGAATGTGTCTGGCACAGATTTTGTTGTGACAGGTACTCAATCCATCTGCTGAAAGGACAAAGTATACATGAAAAGGAAGTGTACAAACCCCAAAATACAGCCTGGAAGATTTTATGAAAAGAACTGCTTACCTCTTTTAGTTTTCTTCTGATTTGTTTTTTTTTCTTCAAAGTTGAATTATAGCATATATTTCTGATTAAGGTTTTCAGTTAGTTGTATTTGGTACTTAAATATCTTACTGCACTATACAGTCTCACTGGAACAATAAACTTTCTAAATTTAAAACTGTAAGGTCCAGCAACAAGATGAAGAAAGAACACAATGGAGATTCATAATACTCATTCTCCATATCCTTTGCTGTCGTTAAGTAATAATAGACAGGTTCTGATCTGGAAACTTCATTTTTGCTTTCAGGATAATACAAGTATACACAGATATTAGAAACCTCATTTTGTATCACTATACATAGATATAAAGAAAGGCAACCTCACTTCTGCACAGCAAAAGGAACAATCAATAAAGTGAAGAGACAACCTACAGAATGGGAGAATGTATTTTCAAACCATAGACCTGATAAGGAGTTATATCCAAAATGTACAAGGAATCCAAGCAACTCAATAGCTTGGAAAATAACCTGATTAAAACATGGGTAAAGGGGCTGAGCACGGTGGCTCATATCTGTAATCCCAGCACTTTGGGAGGCCAAGGCGGGCAGATCACCTGAGGTCAGGAGTTCAAGACTAGCCTGGCTAACACAGTGAAACCACGTCTCTACTAAAAATACAGAAATTAGTTGGGCATGGCGGCATGTGCCTGTAGTCCCAGCTACTCAGGAGGCTGAGGCAAAAGAAGTGCTCGAACCCAGGATGGGGAGGTTGTAGTGAGCCACTGCACTCCAGCATGGGCAACAGAGTGAGACTCTGTCTCAAAAAAAAAAAAAAAAAGGTAAAGGACTTCAATGGGTATTTCTCAAAAAAAACATACACATGGCCAACAGGTATATGAAAAAATGATCAACATCACTAATAATCAGGAAAATGCAAATCAAAACCACAATGAGATAACACCTCACATGTTAGAATGACTATAGTTAATAATACTATATTGTACACTTGAAATTTGCTAAGAAAGTAGATCTTAAATATTCTCAACACACACACAAGGTTACTGGATATTACCTTGCATATGCTAATTAGCTTGATTGTGGTAATCATCTCACGGTGTATACATATATCAAAACATCATGTTGTACAGTTTAAAACTGTACATTTTTTACTTGTCAATAGTATCTCAGTAAAGCTGTTGGAGGGGGAGACAATCTCAAAGGGTTACAAGATATATCCTAAACTAAGTTTCTCCAAAGGAGGGTGTGTACATTCTAAGCAGTGTGCAAGACAACACATCGGGATGTAGGAGGAAGACATAATTCACTTTCATGTTTTTTATCTAACAAATGAAGTTACCAACAATTTATAAATGGATTGACACTAATGTTCTCACACATTCAGCCTTTATCACAGATGGCTGCACACAGTGCATGGGAGATACCCTAAGAGAACAGTGAGAATTCTACAGCATACAAGAAGACAGGGCCCCTAATTTGTTCATGGGCTTGTTCACTTTAAGAATAATGTGATGCAGTATATGATTCATGTATTATATTATTAAATATTTATTATGTTATTTAGTTCTAACCAGTGTAACCACCACAAATGAATAAGCAGCTTAAAAACACTCCTCCCAAGAAACCATAGGTTGAATATAATACCAGTAATGAAGGCACAAACCAACAAAAGAAAATAATAAGCACTGACACTTCTACTCCTTTGCCAGCTTCATTAGGAATTGAAAATTATAATTTAATCAGATCTGGTAATGTCACCCCTCCCCATTAAAAATTATCAAGATTATTTGAAAAATCAATGACATCCACTATTGCCCTAAATATATTTTTGTGTCTTGAGTTATCAGTTGTTGATCATGGCACTATTATAATTAGCAAAATACTTAAAAATATATTGTCTTCATCATGACCTTCTAAATTTTTTTATTTACATATTAGTATTGTAGTAGTATGTTTATGGGAGAACATTTAAACTTTTTTAACAATAAGAGTTTGCAATCAAAAAAGTCTGAGATGATTTTCCAAAACACATTTCCCTTTATGGTATTCTACAGATTTGTAATTTATGAATGTAACAAAAGGTTTTTACATTAATATCACAGAAATAGAAAAGAGAATGATAGTTGCCAGGCAATCAGGAGAGAGGGAAATGAGGAGTTCTTGTTTAATGGATATAGTTGCAGTTTTCAGAGAAAAAGAAAAAGAGTTATGCAGATGGATGGTGGTGGTGGCTGCACAACACTGTGAATTTAATACCACTGAACTATATACTTTAAAATGGCTAAGATGATAAACTGTTATGTGTATTTTATCACAATACAACAAGTGAGGCCAGGCGCAGTGGCTCACACCTGTAATCCCAGCACTTCGGGAGACCGAGGTGGGCAGATCACGAGGTCAGGAGATTGAGACCATCCTGGCTAACATGGTGAAGCCCCGTCTCTAATAAAAATACAAAAAATTAGCCGGCGTGGTGGCGGGTACCTGTAGTCCCAGCTACTCAGGAGGCTAAGGCAGGAGAATTGCTTGAACCCAGGAGGCGGAGGTTGCAGTGAGCAGAGATCGCACCACTGCACTCTAGCCTTGACGACAGAGCGAGACTCTGTCTCAAAAACAAAACAAAACAAGACAAAACAAAACAAAACAAAACAAAGCAATTGAGCCTGGGCAACATAGGAGGACCCTTTCTCTACAAAAAATTTTAGAAGTCCAGCTACCTGGGAGGCTGATGTAGGAGGATCACTTGAGCCAAGGAGGCCAAGGCTGTAGTGAGCCATGATCGTGCCACTGCACCCCAGCCTGGGTGACAGAGGGAGATTCTGTCTCAAAAAAAAAAGGACAAATCAGAACTAAAAAACCCCAACAACATTGGGGGAAAAAACTTGTTAGAACAAAGAATTTAAAATACATTAAATGTTACACATTCCTAACTAAAATGCAACTATATGACAAACTTTTTCTAAAAAGGGTAATCTACTTCCTTTCTTAACATAAATTCTTTTTTTCTCCAGTAGGTCAAAATCTTTTCCAGAAAATAAATTTCCTCTTCTTCCCTCCACCCCAATCCTGTACACCACCTTCTTCAGGCAGCAATCTCTGTACTGCCTACCATGTACAATGCTGTATTTCCTGCAAGCCAGGAAACGAAGAGAAAGGCTGAATCATAAAGTTTCTTCTTCAAGCACCTTCTCACTGAACTTATGTAGTTGCAGAGTGAAGAGGTCTTTAATATTTCAGTCAAATCTTCTACTCTAATCCCTAGATCATTCTAGCTGGATTTTTTTTTCTCCAAACTTTCTAAAGTTCTTTCTTAATCAGAATCGTGCAAAATATTAAATGTAAAAAGCATGGTGATTGTCTTTTGTGTTGAGCATGTGTTAATATGAACATACCTCACAGAACTATTCCGTACTAAAGGATGATTTACAAATATGAATACTCAAATGGGCATGCAGCTCTGCAAAACCTGAAGCTTTCATTTACACAATGTACTGTGATTTAGGCACAACTAGAAAGTCCATCTAACTTAATTCTTTCTCCAAACACAGTCAAAAGAGAATTTCTAGAAACATTTTTGAAAGGTCAATTTGACCTTATATAATTTTGTTTGAGTTAGTCATTACTCTTGACTCATACCCAATATGAAATTACATCTATTAAGCAGAGTAAAATGATTCAGCTCACTTGATAAGGCAAACTGGTCCACTCTTTCTTAATTTCAGGCTACATCCAAATTCTGACTGTTCAAAACAAGCAGAGCAAATCCATTTCTAGACGAATCAAAATCTCTCTCTCTCACACACACACACACACACACACACACACACACACACACACACACACACACACGCAAAGCAACCTAGCAACCTAGGGGTGGGAGACTTATTTAAGAGCTGTTTAAAATTCAATCAAGGGACTTTTCTTTCACTGAAACATTTTATGTTTAATTCATCAGCTCCTTGAGTTAAAACTATGGAATGTTAAGTATAGCAATTACAAAAAAAGACTTTAGTTCCATGTTACGTGTAGCATGCGGACTTCTAAAATGGTCCCCAAGGTTTTTACCCTCTGGTGTATACCTTGTATAATCCCCTCCTCTTGACTGTGGATGAAATTCTGTGAATATGATTGTTTACCTTACATGATACAAATGATTTTGCAGATATAATTAAGGTTGACTTTGAGTTAATCAACTCAAAGGGAAATTATGTCAGTGGACCTAAGATATTCACTTGAGCCCTCTAAATCTGGGTCTAAAGGTCAGTGACAGAGGAAGTTAAAGAGATTCAAATGTGAAACTCTCTTGCTGGTTTTGAAGGAGCAAACTGCTATGATGTCAAAAGGCTATGTGGTAGGGCATGGCACCAGAGTTCAAGAGTCCCTGGTTGACAGCCAGAAAACAGGGACCTCAGCCCTAGGACCACATGAAAGTGAATTCTGACAATAAACGGAATGAGCCTCAGATGGGACAGCAGCCTGGTCAAATTCATTGATTTCAGAGGTGTGAGACTCTGAGCAGAGAACACACTAGGGCTATGCCTGGAATTCTGACCTATGGAACTGTGAGCAAATAAATGGGTGTTGTTCTAAGCAGTTAAAATCGTAGTCTTTTGTTATGCAGCAATTAACATACATATGT
Source organism: Pongo pygmaeus (assembly GCF_028885625.2). Lineage (NCBI taxonomy): Eukaryota > Metazoa > Chordata > Mammalia > Primates > Hominidae > Pongo > Pongo pygmaeus. The sequence continues at coordinate 96,850,859 of NC_072384.2, forward strand.
TAACATATATATGTATATATACATACACACACGCACACATTTTTTTCACACAATCTTTTTTCACTTCCTTCTTCATCTTCACTCCCTTTTCCAGAAAAAAGTGAAAAAGAGAAAAACTAGTGAGAAAGGCCCACGAGGTTTCCATGCTGTATATTCAGTGGATTCCAAATTGATGTGGTCTCATTCAAGGTAATCCCCTAGGTATCCAAAGAAATATTAAAGTTTCTAGTTAAGTATTTTCATCCTTAAAAATGTACTTCTTTGGGTATATTTAATAACATACACAATGCTTTGGGAGCCGAGGCAGGTGGATCACCTGAGGTCAGGAGTTTTAGACCAGTCTGGCCAACATGGTGAAACTCCATCTCTACTAAAAATACAAAAAATAACTGGGCATGGTGGTGGATGCCTGTAATCCCAGCTACTCAGGAGGTTGAGGCAGGAGAATCGCTTGAACCCTGGGGGCAAAGGTTGTAGTGAGCTAACATCCTGCCACTTCATTCCAGCCTGGGCGAAAGGGCCGGACTCTGTCTCAAAAACAAAAAAACAAAAAAACAGGGGCCGGGTGCAGTGGCTCACACCTGTAATCCCAGCACTTTGGGAGGCCAAGGCGGGCAGATCACGAGGTCAGGAGATCAAGACCATCCTGGCTAACACGGTGAAACCCTGTCTCTACTAAAAATACAAAATATTAGCCGGGCGTGGTGGCGGGCGCCTGTAGTCCCAGCTACTCGGGAGGCTGAGGCAGGAGAATGGCATGAACCCGGGAGGCAGAGGTTGCAGTGAGCCAAGATCACGCCACTGCACTCCAGCCTGGGCAACAGAGCGAGACTCCATCTCAAAACAAAACAAACAAAACAAAAATGACAACAACAACAACAAAAAAACAAAACCATACACAACATTAGGACAGGCAGATAATTCATAAACGTTCGTATATTTAAGGATGCTGGTTAAAAGTTTAGAAGGTACTCTTCCCTCAAATATATCCTACCCCATTTTACTCCTCCCATATGTTCTATAATAAAATTGGAATCTGTACTAAAACTCTCAAATTATTGTTTCTTTTGGCATCTTGTAATGCTCAGGACAGCATTTCTAGTTGTTTCTAGGAGGCCTAGCAAGTTAACTCTATTGACTAAGGGAATGTTCACCAAACTTGATTGAGAATTACTTTGGGGCACCTGTTAAAAAAATTCCAGGCCCCTCCCCTAAAGATCAAATTTCTGGAGTGATCTGAAAATCTGTTTACAAACAGTCTAAATCATTCTCATTCCTACTAAGTTGAGAAACTAGACGCTCAGTGTGAGAAACATGCTTAGCCTTCCAAACCCAAAGAATGGACTTAGAGGCACGAAGAACAGCTCTCCTAATCATTCCCCGCTTCTCCTGTGAACAGGATATTCATGACAGACATCATTTCAGCCCAGGTATAAAAGCTGGGTTCCAGGAATTGGTCTGCTAAATGGCTGGGATCTTGTAGGAGTGGTTTCATTTGCTTCCTGAAATTCCTAACTTCAGTTCTTGCAAGAGGAGCATTTACAAAGCCAATTTTTCCCTGTCCCAGGGGAACTTTCGTAAGAGCGAACATGCTAGATGCCTGCTGTGTGGAAGGGATAGGTAAGTTCTCGATCTCTTTCTTACACTGTTTTAATTCTTTTCTTTAATTTGGATAAGGATTTAAAGGAGCAGTTGGTTTGGCTTCCCCATGGTCTCCGGGTCTTTCTTCCTCTAACCCTCTTGCTGCCCCTTGATCTTCCTGTCCCCTATCTTGTGAGGCTTATGGAGGGGTGAGCATGATAGGGGGTCCCAGGGCTTTTCACTAGGCTTTCTTCTTCGAGGGGGAACAAAGGGGCTAATTCCTTAATCCAGCAAAGAGTGTAACCTATCTCTCTAATTCACATAGAGAATTAAAGCTTGGCACACCCAATCCTCATCTGAGCCAAACTTAGGCCAAAAGACCAAAGGCTTACAAATTGGGTCTTTGGGCCAGATAAAACAGCAATACTCTAAATGTTTTGCTTTTCCTTGTCTCTGGTTCAAGGGTTGTTCCTCCAAACCTGCAACATTCTCCCCAAAGGACTATCTGGGGGAATGTCAGAGGGAGTCTCTTTGGTTCCCTCTTCCCTTTGTCCCCTAGGCCTAGAATTTCTGTCTCCCATTTTCGGCCAGTCTCTGTGTCCGAGTTTTTCCCTGTGTACTCAGCCCCCCTTACTGGAGGTTTCTTGCATACCCCTTTGAAAAGGCCCAACCACCAAGGCAGTACTCTACTCATAGTCCAATTTTCCTACCTTGGCTCATGCATGAGGTGGCCTCGTTGCCACGGTGCCTGCTTTTCTCCCTGTGTCACCTCTGCTGCCTCCTGAATAACAGTCTCAGATTTGTCTACGGCTTCTGTGGGGAGCCAGGATGCCCGGACAGAGTGGGCCACCGAAATCAAGTGGGACGTATCTCCTCTCTTGGCCTGAATCCCACTCCATGCAGGCACAGAGACCCCGGATGGGCCCCCAGGTTGTGAGAGACATGCTCACCTGTCCAAACCCAAAGAATGGACTTAGAGGCACGAAGAACAGCAAAAGTGAGAATTTTAATAATGGTCTTGCAAGATTGGGTGTCTGATGGGCAGGCACACCTGGGGCAGTCATAACAGATAATTTATCTCCTAGCACACAAGTCCCTCCCCCAGTTCCTCACTGGTGGAGTACTATGGGGTTACAATCTTCCCAGACATTGCCTGAGTTTCATTATCCCCCTTATAAGGTTATACCCCGTCCCCTTCCCCACTTAAATTTTGATTTCCCAATAACAAAACTTTCTTCCCTTTTATGGGCTGACCCCTCCTCTACATTCTGTTCACTTATCGTGGCCTTTTGGTGCATGAGCCATGTGCTTTGTTACATTTGCAGGCTGGCTGCCAGTACTTAGATTTATCACGCCTTGAAAATGGACCATTTAAAATTTTTTCTCACATCAGGAATATATCAAGTTAGCATAAGAAATGTGAAAAGCGCCAGGCGCAGTGGCTCACGTCTGTAATCCCAGCACTCTGGGAGGCCGAGGCAGGCGGATCACAAGGTCAGGAGATCGAGACCATCCTGGCTAACACAGTGAAACCCTGTCTCTACTAAAAAAAAAAAAAATACAAAAAATTAGCTGGGCGTGGTGGCGGGCGCCTGTAGTCCCAGCTACTTGGGAGGCTGAGGCAGGAGAATGGCGTGAACCCGGGAGGCGGAGCTTGCAGTGAGCCGAGATCGCGCCACTGCACTCCAGCACTCTAGTCTGGGAGACAGAGCCAGACTCCGTCTCAAAAAAAAAAAAAGAAATGAGAAAAGCATAGTCTCTGGGAGAAAAATATCTACAATTCTTTAAAACAGAATGTGAACCATGAAATGTCCATACAAATGCATGTGGAAAACTACAAAATACAAAGTGGGAAAATACAAGAATTTGTCTTGCTTCAATGTTTACCTGTGATGTGTCATGTCCCAGGCTTACGCATTCTAATTTCTGAAATGCTAGATATGTAAATAAATCCTTTTTTTTTTTTTTTTGAGAAGCAGTCTCGCTCTGTTGCCCAGGCTGGAGTGCAGTGGCATGATCTTGGCTCACTGCAAGCTCTGCCTCCCGGGTTCACACCATTATCCCGCCTCAGCCTCCTGAGTAGCTGGGACTACAGGCACCCGCCACCACGCCTGGCTAATTTTTTTTTTTTTTTTTGTATTTTTAGTAGAGATGGGGTTTCACCCTGTTAGCCGGGATGGTCTCGATCTCCTGACCTCGTGATCTGCCCGCCTTGGCCTCCCAAAGTGCTGGGATTGCAGGCATGAGCCACCATGCTCAGCCAATAAATCCTTTTCAAAGAGTTTTTACCAAGATGGTATTGTAGAGAGTATGTCAATTGGTAAGCAATCTTTTTACCACATGTGCGTATTCAACCAAATTTATTTTTGAACATTCAGAACACCAGATTATCACAGATTAAAAAGAAAGCACCAAAAATTACTACACATTAATACCTGAGCAGAGACTGAAGGCAAATATTCATCTATTAAACCTACATCATAATGCTGAAACACAGGTAAAAACATTCACAACACACTCTACAGAATATAGTAAGTAGTACTTTTTGTGAATTACAATCACATAAATGTAATAATTTTAATTATACCATATAAAAATACACACAAAATTACACATAAATGTATTTAATATACTATACATTGTACAAAGTACTGGCGATCATGCATGCTTAAATGGAAAGATCTGCAAGGTGACAATCATTTTTTATTATATACTACAGGACAGGTTCCTCTGCACTTGTTAAGTGTTGTTGTTATGCACTGTACTTTCTGGATGGATGAGAAAAAAATTATCAATTTGCAAATAAATGATTACTGAGTCTATCTCAGCCTAACACATAGGTTGTCCTCTATAAATTTTTTAACTATATAAAATAAAAATTGATGCAGGTTGAGAGCCATTTATTTTATTACATACCCTTGCTAAACTACTTTCATGTCAATAAGATCATGTTTTAAGGAAAGACGTTTTCTTTGTATGTGTTTTTAGAGAAATCTATATTTTTGTCTGGCGAGTAGGTAGTGGAGGTAAAATGCAAAAACAATGTGTTGAGTTTACTTTCAAAACTGAAATTGAAAAATATACAACTGTGAGTACACAGAAATGTGGGCATCTTTTATCAGAGACCATGGTTATCCTGTGAATAAAATAATTTGGACTTTACTATAAATTATATCCATTATTTTAAATAAGCATAGTAAAAATGCAAGTCTACATTTTTTTAAAAACTGAAGCCCGTTTTCTCTTGAAACCTTAAAAATATAAAGGAAGAAAAAAGAGAAGGAAAAATGAGGGGAAATAATGTTTTAAAATATACTACATGAATCTGAGTTTATTAATTATTAAAAATCATTATTGTGTAAATTAACCTTATTTGATATATACAAGCCTCAATAATTTCAGAAAGAATGAGCACAAGTCAAAGAATTCATGTCTTTGATAGATTACTCAATAAGACAAAAAATTACATTTGAAGATTAGTTTTTCCAAGTGTGGTAAGTTCAGAACAACAATGCTACCACCTTCTCCTAGAATATTTTTTCAGAAACCTTAGCCAAACTTAATTTTCTACATCTATGTAGCGTAAGTCTTTTTTAATTCAAAAAGAGAACTCTGAAAATTAAGGGAGGCCTCTAGAGCAATAGTTCTGGAAATACTAAAGGAAATACCAGTGAACTTTTATTTTAAACTTTTATTTCACCAACCTCAAAGACAAGGATTTGGGGCCAATTTGAGAGGACCACCCATAATAAAATGTACAGTTATAAAATTGCAGGGCACTCTTTTATCATTTCAAGGCACACTCTGTTTTACCCCAAATGACTGTAAGTTCAAGGTCACAGTGATGATATATATTCAATTTTGGTCTGGTTTCTCATGGGTATATTGTTATATTTATAGCTAGTCATAAGCTTAAGAAACTATAATACAATCACTTCAAAATAATATGTCATTTTTATATTTTTAAAAATGTAAATATGTAACATAATTTCCTAATTTATATACAGTATAAATCGGGAGTTTTTTTTCCACTCCACAGTGGAGGAAGGGAAGGTTATTTCTACCAGTATTCCAACAAATACATATTTGATTATGTAGAAAGCATGATTATATTAAATACAGGCATCTCCTACTTAGAATACAATTATTCAACACAAAAGATGAACTAATTTCAAAGAACAATGTAAACTGAACTTAGGCCTTGTACACCCTCTTTTTACTAATAACACCTATGGTCCCCATTAGAATAAACTGTCACTAAATCAAGGCCAAAGATTTCGATATTTGGCTTTCTGTCCTGCCTCCTTACTTCCAAGGCTATTTATGCAAACTGCATCAACATTACTGGGCAAAGAAATAGTTAGTAATATTAAATTATGGGGAAAACTATATGAGGAACTGAAATTTCCTTAGAATTTTTATGGGGAGAAATTGAAGCATTTAATGCTGATAAAAAATAATTTCTAAGCCTATCATATTTTCTACTTTTCTTCCATGAGAACAACGTATTAATGTTAACACTTTAGTATTAATATCTTGTTTTATAATATTTTCCTTTAAGATATGCATATTAAAAGGTTGTACTATGTTAGGTTCCAGTGGACAAGTTCCTCTGTGAAACATGTGACTATATAAAGAGACTGAATGGAAATACATAAAAAACAAAAGAAATTCCACAGTCAACTTTCAACTACATAAATGAGACACCTGTACTAAAATGGCTTGTACAACAATGTACATCACAAATTAAATCTGAAGCAAGATTACTTCAAATAATTATTTCAACGAATTGCTGAAAGATCATTACTAGGCAAACTTTTACCCAAAATCAGAAAACATTCAAGCAATCACACAAAATAGAACACACTAGGCTACAAATCTTGAATATTTTCAAAGAAAAATTAGGGTATGAAATATAAGTTTTCATGGTTTAAACATTTATTGTAAGTCCTAGATGAAACATACTGAAAAGATTATTTTTGCTTTAATCCCAATATGCTAAGAAAAGTTCATTGGCACAAATATCCAGAGGTATTTTACAGTTTCATTTACCTTTGGTGGCAAAGAGTATTTTGCTAACCGTATGGATACAGTCACATAGTTTCCAATGCACAGCTTTATGCTAAAGAGAATTCAAATGTGTCTCTTTTTTTGCTAAAAAAGGGATGTAAAAAGTCCAATATGAAACAGAACAAGTGCAACATGAAATACAAAATATGCCTATCATGTAGGCTTTTGAACAGTTAATAGCTCTACGTGTTATCTATAAACATTTTTTACTAGTAACATCACTATTGTATAAATATTAAAAACAAAAATGACATTAAAAAATAGCATATGAACTTTACAAAAATGGCTACTTTTAGACTTCCTAAACTAAAATCAGAATTCAAATATGCAAACAAATCTACACTAACTAATCAAAACACACCAACAGATACAGTTTTTCATAAGTGTTCAAAGTTACAATGTACAGAATGAGTACAGACAGATTCTGACTCATATATCAAGTCCTATACAAAGTCTTCAGAAATTAACTGATTAATTGGTATTTCAAAACACAGATTGTTTTTGGCAGCATAACATGCCAAACACTTTCAGAAAGTACTGTACTTTATTTAAAAGTTACCAACTGTAGACAATTAAGACAGCTTAGAATATCACCTTTTGAAGGACACGTTATGAATTTACACTGTTAATGGAAAAACAGCTTGATTACTCTCACAATTTCCAAATTTTATTCTGTTGTCAAAACTAAGTTATTAACAGATAATAAATTCATATAAGTTCTTCTGTACTCAATACAATTTATCAAAAAATGTGAATTCTTGAGCATTTGCAGTACACATATTTGAATTTGGATTACTGACCTTTTCTTTCCTATTATTCTTATTAAAAGTAAAGAATGGGAGTAGCTTCACAGCTTTCCTATTTCCTCAGGCTATTAAACATATTGTGAAAGAATGCATGAGTAATGGGTAAACATAAAAGTTCATTAAAGAATTTAAAACATTCTTAGTTCAAAAAAAACTGGAATAAAATTTTGGCTCCTAATCAACTTACTATGCTGTAGAAGTCCCTTCTACATTTACCTTACTAGGAAAGAAAGTTTTCTGGCAGGGTGTAATTTTATGATACAAATATCTTACTGCTTTCTTATCCTGGCAAATGTCATGCACTCCAAATGGATTTTCCCCAGTAAATTTTACAAAGTATCTTGTTTCCTGTGATATACAAGTTCACAAATCCTACACAATGAGAAAACAAAAAGCAATCATGAAAAATAATCAACAAATGCCTAGTCATAGAAGGTCCCAACACATTTTCATTTTTCCCAAATGATTAATAATAACCAGTTACTAAACTTCAAATGTAGCACTGTAAAGTTTCACACTGAACCTAATAATAATGCAAGACATTATGCTAATTTGGACCTAACACCTAAAATGAAAATGTGGGTCAACTGATTTATCTGGGGGTTCAGAAATCAACAGCCCTAGTTTAATTCATAGTTTCGTGTTTCCTCCATTTCCCAGAGTTTCAAGAACTAAACTGAAAACTGAATTTTACCACCTTTTATTTCCCTTGGCCACAAAGGGTGCTAATAAACAGCAAGATGAAATGAATGCACTATACTAGATGTGAGAAGTCTGAAGAATTAAGAAAAGTATAGGAACTAGGCCAGGCAGTCATGCCTGAAATCCCACTACTTTGGGAGGCCGAGGTGGGAGGATCGCTTGAAACCAGGAGTTCGAGATCAGCTTGGGCAACAAACTGAAACCTCGTCTCTACAAAAAAATTAAAAAGTCAGGCACAGTGGCATGTACCTGTAGTCTCACCTGCTCTGGGAGGCTGAGATGGGAGGATCACATGAGCCAAAGAGTTCAAGGCTGCAGTGAACTATGACCGCCCCATTGGACTCCAACCTGCGTGACAGAATGAGACTCTGTTTCTAAAGAAAAAACATATAGGAACTAAATAATGAACAAAACAAATAATCCACCTCATGTAAGTTTGTGTGTATTGTGGAAATGTGTAGTATCACATGAGTGATAAGACAACCAACAACAAACACTATGCCTATTACAGTTATTTCTTCTTTTTTCCTTACTATATAATCATGTAGATAGTAGTATAGTTCACTCAAGAAGTGGTATTCCATTATATAGATCTGAATTTGTCTAGCCAAAATATGAAAAAATAAAGATTAATCAATATATGATCAATATATATTGAAGAGACTCAAAATCAACATTAACCAGGCACAAATGGCTTTTCTAGAGTCACCACTTTAAATATTTTCATTCTGGTGATAACCAAGAAAAAAAAAAAGAGTTAGCAGAACCTGTTTAATTTCTGGCATAAAAAAGATCCAGGAAAAAAAATAGTGTTAGCAATCTCTACCTATTATCAGTTCCAAATTACAATCAGTAGTAACTTCAAAGGAGGCTTTAGAAATACTAAATTGTACCCAGTGTTTTTCTCTGTACAGACTATATTTGATCTGGTTATCAACAATAGGGTCTAGGAGTTAAGCACAAAACTTACTCATAACTCAACAATTGCTAAATTAGAAGGCATAACAGTTGCTGTAAAAGTTGAGCTCAGAAATTTCCTGAATTAGATAATCTATAACTGCCAATAAATAATTTCATTTTTGTTAACATTGCTAATAGGGCAGTGCTGTTTAACCAGCCAATAATATAGATTGTGGGCATGATGGAAACTGTGTAATTTAAAGGCAAAGGACTTTCCTTTTCTCAAGTGACAGAAACATCCATTTTGCTAATCTTCAAAGAGCCTAACTTCGCATCTCTGGTAGCCAGTTGGGTTTAAAGTGCATGAAGACTCAATGAAGACCCTGTCAAAATGTAAGTGTATACATATGTGTCTGTATATATACATAATATAATGGCTAAAGACCCAACCTACTATTGATTATAAAATGTTTAATTAGAATAGTTTTTGTAGTCCTTAAAATGAAATTTTTTTTGGCATAAATAAGACTTTAGGACTTGGTGATAACTACATTCCCATGAAAATATTTCAGTGAGAATTAGTGTACCTAGTCTGCTGCTTCAAAAAGTAAATGTACGGCCGGGCGTGGTGGCTCACGCCTGTAATCCCAGCACTTTGGGGAGGCAGAGGCGGGCAAATCATGAGGTCAAGAGTTTGAGACCAGCCTAGCCAACATGGTGAAACCCCGTCTCTACTAAAAATACAAAAATTAGCCAGGTGTGGTGGCGGGTGCCTGTAGTCCTAGCTACTCGGGAGGCTGAGGCAGGGGCATCACTTGCACCTGGGAGGTGGAGGTTGCAGTGAGCTGAAATCGCGCCACTACACTCCAGCCTGGTGACAGGGCGAGACTCTGTCTCAAAAACAAACAAACAAACAAACAAACAAAAAGCAAATGTACTACTCACAAATGAGAAATTGAAGCTTGTTACATTCGTGAACAGTACTAACTAAACAAAGAGGTTTTAGAATACATAAACATAATATTTATGGCTACCAATAGAAGATCCAAATTAATGAATTTTCTAAAGTTCTTTCTGTATATGGAACTAAGTCCAAATTCAGAAATAGTTTAAGGACACATGTAATCTGTAACTTGAGATACACTAAAATATCAGGTGAGAGAATAAAAGACGCAATGTGTATCAAAGTTGTTTATAAGTATAGTTAAACATAGGGAGATGTGTCCCTATTTAAATATATACGTGGTATGCCATGGGACAAGTATATAATCTAATAAATTCTCTCTCTTTCCTCTCCAGCTGAAACATATAGCACTTTGTATTTTATCCCTTCTGCTACTTCTCTCAAACAAACAAGCACCTGTCTGCCATATCCCCACCATGAGTTTATCATTTCCCTTTAATGTTCTCAGTAAGTGAAAATATGAATACTGAAAAACACGCTCAAAGCTAGAAAAGACAACAATGGGATCAAACAAACTTAAAACCCTCAGAGATGAGAGCAAGACCCCCTTCAACTGAGGCCAAAATAGCCAGGACCTGATGAAGAACTGAGAAGAGAAGTTAGGTAACTCTCTACAGGCAGTAAGCAGAAGTAACTGTCCACAGGCAGTAACAGCTGAGAGGCTGTAATGGAATCCAGATGCAATGGCAGATAAAATGAAACTCGTGCTCGAGGACATCCCTGGGTACTAACAAGGATACATGTTCACAAGTGCAATGGTGGATCACTGGAAATTTACATGAGAGGCTTTGTGGAATCACTAAAACTTTAGTTGAGAGGATTTGGGCATTTACAGTCTACACATCTAGAAGAACTCTATAAGCCGGGTATGTCTCAGCCTGAGTTTAAGCTATCCTAAGGCAAAGAGTATACTCTTCTGCCTTGCCGATTACCTTCTTCCTACTCTTGTAGCTAAAAGTGAAGTAAATTCTGAAATGAAATAAAATGTTACTCTTATTTGTCAAACAGTAATCCCAGAAGTCACCTAGGCAAATCAAGATTCCACTGTTAAACCTAGTGGCTAATGTCTCCGATTTATTCAGGCGTACTGTTTATACTCTTGCTATTAATGGGTTAACAGTTGTCTACTGTTATTCCATTAATAGCACAATATTATACATCAAATGTGATGTTACCTTGATCATGTTGTTGTTGTTGTTTTTTCCCACAGCAGAAAAAATGGTACAAACTTAAGAGTTTCCAACCACTGGAATTTAGTTATTTTAACAATCCATTATGACCTCAGGCACTTTTGGCAACCATGGTGCAATGAATTGAATCCAATGGTATAAACTAAACAACTGAACTGCTCCAATACCAGGAAGCAAATAGCTATGAGCATTTTTTCTTTACATTTAACAACAGACCTCTTTAATAGTCTCCTGATGTTCACCGAGAATATATAGTAAGATTCATATTTGAAAAATAGCAAGAAAAATTGTTTAAGTTTGAATCATGTTTCCACCCATCAATCTTGCATTGGTTACCAAGAAAACATGTCTCCTTACCATTCAAAGCTCTATTTTCATAGATGTAAGAAGACAAGATCCACTTTGTTCATGGTGGCTGCCAAAAACTAACCAAAGGCTTTCTGTGGCTATTTAACCTTTGAGAAACCAAACAGCTGTAAATTTCATCAGTTATTTAAAGACTTATTTCTTAATAGGTAAACTTTAGCAAATTCAAAATAACCTACTTTTGTGAAAAAAGTTTGATGAAATGAGCAGAATGCTTGCAGTGAGACTGCAAACAATGCTGCATCTACTAAATCTCTCACATCAGACTTCTCGTATGGTTGATAAAACAGACTATTTGATATGCACAGGAGTCCTCAATGATAGTGATCACCATATATTCCTTCATGAATTTTTCAAAAATTATTAGTACATGGATTCCACACCACAAAACAAAACCATGCTTCAACTACTTCCCTCAAACATTACAAAACTAATTTCCTATTTTCAATATTGTAAAAATAGACTTGTCTTCTCCAAAGATCTTGCTGTCCATACTGATGGATCTGTGTGTTCCCTCTTATCACTGGCCCTAAACACATAAATTATCTTCATCATTCCTTAAGTCCAATCTTACATAAAGTTGCATAATGCATGGAGTAAAAGAGGAATGAAGACAAAGCATGGAACCCTATATAAATGTGCTGACCCAAAAGCAATCACACCAACAGCCAGAGGAAGTGGAAATTGTGAAGTAGTCTTCAACAATTTACTGTAAAGAGACAGAGAAATATACATTACTTATGTGAACTACATTGTGAACCAAAATTATATCAATCTTTTATACAGTTTTGGAAAGATAAATATTCTAAGTGAATTTAAATGAATTTTTAATGTTATGAATTTACCTATTCATAATTTTTTTTTTTTTTTTGAGACGGAGTCTTGCTCTGTCACCCAGGCTGGAGTGCAGTGGTGCGATCTCGGCTCACTGCAAGCTCCGCCTCTCGGGTTCACACCATTCTCCTGCCTCAGCCTCCCGAGTAGCTGGGACTACAGGCGCCCGCCACCACGCCCGGCTAATTTTTTGTATTTTTAGTAGAGATGGGGTTTCACTATGTTAGCCAGGATGGTCTCGATCTCCTGACCTTGTGATCCACCGTGCCCGGCCTACTACCTATTCATAATTTTTAAAAAGATCAATACAAGCCATACTTGGCTAGAAAAGAAAAATATTTCTATTTAAAACATAGCCAGTTTTATTTAGTCTTTCTAATTTTAAAAACAGAAAAATACTAACTGGACTTTTATTCAGTAATTCCACTTCTAGAAATTTATCCTAACAAAAATAATCAATAATGTTCAATAAGACATAGCTACAGAAATGTTTCTTTTAACCCTACTTATAAAAAAAAAAACAAACAACCAAAGAACCATCTTACATTCCCAAAACAAGGAGTATAAAGAGAAAAATACTATCAGAAAAGACAATTACCTTTTTACTCTGAAAATAGAGAAACTGAGAATAAGAGGGGTTAAGAAATCTAACTAAAGACAGAGCTATTAAATATTTGGCAGAACCAGGATTTAAACTCCAGGTTGGCCTGATTCTAAAATATCTGCAAATATCTGGCAGAATCAACTGAAAAGACTCCCAGAGCAAACAACAAGTGAATGAAAAATCAGGTTTTATTACAGAAAATTTGAAACTACAAAAGTAGACTAACAGTATAATGAACCCTCATGCAAGCATTACTCAGCCTCAAAAATTATCAAATCATGGCCAATTTTATCTCACCAATATCTCCATCCACTTCTCTTGTTTGCTTTTTGGGAAGAAAATCTTAGATCATGTCTTTATAGGGTTAACTTCATAAAGAAAAAAAATACTGCATTATAGTCTATCAAATAAAACCTATAATTAAGAAAACAAGTATACTTGCATATAAACCATAATACTGTTATGGCTTTACTTTTAGGAATAATTAAATTAATTAGAAATAAATATTTAAATTAATTTAAATAAATTATTAGAAATAAAGGAATATTTAAATTAATTTAGATATAAAGGGGGAAAAAGGCCAAGAACAGATATGAGAAAAAGAAAGATTAAACTACTGTACCTTGATTTTATTGAAACAGTGTAAGTATTTCCAAGAATTGCCATAGTCGGAATAAGGATAAATGCCAAAGGTTTACATGGATCAGGATTAAGTTTAAAATAATACCTATAATATTAAAAAAAAAACCCACAAGTCAACAATGACCTGATCATTTTAAATTATCAGAATCAATAGGATAAATATTGTTAAAGACATTCCAGTAGCAATATGGATATAAGAGAGCTCTAAACAGTTCATGAAATATCTGATAAATAATTTTTGCTCTATCATCTTTGTATCCAAGGTTTTAGAAAGAGAATTATGATCAGAAACTACTAAAGGAAATGAAAATAACCAGTATGAAAGCACTTTCTTTTTATAAGCAGTGTATGTTTAAAACGGCATAAAGTTTTAAAAAAAACAAATTACTTAAAATACATGAGTGCTACTCTATAACAAAAAAGATAAAATGAAGGTTCATAAAGTTAATTGTCCCTTATCTTTTTAAAAATCCAATTCATTTCTTGCATTTACTGACAGTAAAATGTCTATAGCCTTTCAGAATCAAAAATTTGTGCTCCTCAAATAATTCTGACAGCAAATCTGTGAACAAACATCTGGATATTGACTAAAATAAGGAACAGATATAAAAGAAGGATATTAAAATCTAGCAACCTTTGATTTAATTTGAACTTATTTTGGTTCTGCCAACTTAAAAAAATTCCCAGTATTTAGATAACTTGAAAGTTTTATATCATTTTTGAAAACTACATTGAATAGGGGTTCAACTACTACTTGGATGAAGTGGCCTTTTATTTAGCAATTGACCAATGAATAAAAATATAATTCACCCTTTTGGGCTGATTTTTTGAAAAGTTTATATTCCCGAAGTTTACATACACATAGTAAGGGAGAAAATGTGAATGTATTAAAAATAAATTGCTTGAACCCGGAAGGCGGAAGTTGCAGTGAGCTGAGATCGCACCACTGCACTCCAGCCTGGGCAACAAAGCAAGACTCCATCTCAAAAAACTAAAAATAAATAAATAAATAAATAAATTTCAGGTAATGTATAGCTTCCTGTTCCTGAGGAATTTTCATTAACCATTAGGAATCTAGCAAGTCTCTACTTAGGGATATTTATTGTTGGAACCACATAAACAATAATTATATAAATGAAACGCACCTAAGATTCTTTAGCCAATAAATTAGAGAAGGCATGCTGAGTAATACAATCCATGTTAGTAAGTTAATCACAGTACTGTGCATGCGAAGGCTATCTTCTGCATCGTTAGCAGATAAACGAAGATGGTGTATTGAGGAGTCTTTATGATGATTGGATTTCTTTTCACTTCTTCTAGAGTGTTTGGGATTCTATAAAACAATAAAGTAAAAATATCAAGACACTAAACAAAAGTATATTACTTTATTTAGAATCATACTCATTACTTATCAGCTAAATAAGTACATCTTTCCATTACCAAACTGACATAAAATCCTGAAATTATTTTGCTTAAAAATACTTTAAAATAGTTATAAAACCTTTATTCTTTTGACTTGCTAGTTCTACTGCTGAGAATATATCCAAGTAATTATTCAAAATAAAATTTAATAGATAATAAACTTGTAAAAAAATGACATAGGTACTGACAAAAGATGAACTTATAAGTCTTTTAAAATATTCATTAGGTTCACTTTACTTAAATTCATAATACTGTATCTTTTAAGCACTATGAAATCCTAACCTCAAAAAAAAAAAAAAACTCTTATATTTCCCCATGTTCTTTCATTTTAAATTTATGTAGAGTTTTGAAAATAAAACTTACCACAGGCTGGCTATTCTTAAAAGTTGTTAAGCTGGCTTGCAGATGAACAACCTAAGAAAAATAAATTGCTGTTTAATTTTACTTTTATTTTGAAACAAAACGTATAAGCCTTTTGGTATTAAAAATGAGAAGCACTGTAATCTGAAATTTTTAAAATGTAAACCAAAAAGTCATTTAAACATTTAAAAACATTCTTATACAAAACAACAACTACACATGCTGGCTATCATGGATTAAAAAACAAACAAACAAACAAACAAAAGCAACAAACAAATGAACAAAAAAACGGAAACAGAAACAAAACAATACAAACTTCTAGAGTATGGTGGGGCCAGGATATAGCGCTATACCTTTTATAACCTGTAAAAGCCTATGTTTGAATGATGCTTTGTTATAGCATCTTGTAAGTCAAAGATTTCATTACATTCAATATAGTAAAAGGATATAACACATTTCACATATTTTAAGTCTTTGAAAACCAGAACCCAATTATATACAGTGGTGAAATGTTTATAAGAACTGGAAAAAATCTTTAAATTTAATTTATTAGGGTTACTTAAGTATTTAAGAAACCTTTGCTTAGTTGGTCAGTGGTTTGAATTACCTAATTTAAAAAATACTAAAATTATTATTCATAAATGAAAGTAGCCGTAAATAATTTTTTAAGAAGTATATAAATTTCCTTTGGAAAACTGAAAGTAATATATGATATGCATGTATTTACACTTTTAAAAATTTCATTTTTAAGGAAAAAAATAATTATCCACTCTGATGTCAACTGTCTGTTCCTAAGAACAACATGGAGAGAATACACCTGTATTACCTCCTGGATTTTTTTTTTTTTTTTTTTTTTTTTTGCAAAGCTGTCAGCTTTATCAGACGTGTTTTTCACTTCTTCAGTAAAAATATTAGCCTAATTATTTTTATTGTCGTCTTCTGATCCTTCAGCAACATTTATAACATTTTATATTATCTTAGCATGATTAATAGCTTGATCCTACTGACATCACTTTTTGTTTCGTCTCTTACCCATGTTCAAAAAGAGGTGTGAATACAAACTGCCCTAGTAAAATGTTAAAAAAAAAAAAATTTAACACTTGTAAAGACCAAGAAGCAAGCAGAAACAGATTATATCTTCTCCTTTCCCTTTCCTTTTTAACAACAAAAAAACCCCAACTTAGATCAACAATTTCCCTTTTCCAGTTAATTGTATGTAATTTAAATAACTAATTACATTCAAACCCGTTATGTAACAGAGGGTTACTACAGTGTTTATGAGAATTTTTGTTAACAATGCCTACGGGACATCCTACATGTGCCTAATACAAAGCTCAATCATTTTGGCTTTACTGATTTGACATACCTTAAACACATAGTAAAGATAAGAAAGAAGTATGGCTAGTGCTCCACAAGTTGTCCAACTAACTATGATCAAGACAATTGTCAAAAAGGGCAAGTCTGGTGATATCATCTTGATATCTTTAGGAAGTTCAGAGGGTCTGGAATTACAAGAATAAAGTTTAAAATATATATTAACAAATATTTCTATAGTCACATATAAGAAGAAAACAATATAGTACCCTCCCAGTCTCTCTTGCTGATATGCAAATACATAAACAATAAGGTATTTTTTAAATAAAGGCAAGTGGTCCCAAATATTTGATTTTAAGTTCTGTAATGTATTGTGATAACTCCTCTACCATTTTGATAATACTATAGCTGATACTTGTACTACAGGTGAAAAAATGTTACCAAAGATAATCAATAATTATACACTCTGTGCCATACATCTCCAGTCTTGACAGGAGGAGAAACTATGTTCTATTTCTTAAAGCCTAGAGACCACTCAGACCCTTGATGGTGTTACTATCAGAATCCCTATCTGAAACATCTCAGAAGGGTGGAGGAAGAAGCATCACACCCACCATAATCCCCTCTGTGACAGGAAATCACATGACATGTCTGGTAAGGAGGAGTGGCAACGGGCACTAGATTGATGATTTACCAGGAAAGCCTACCAGTAACTTCAGATTCAAACTGTGTCACTGGGCCCATAATAAAACTCTAGGCAATGTTTTTCGAGCTTTTATACATCTCATCTAATCTGATCCTAATATCTGGATTACAGTCTCTTGCCCCCTGGTTTCAATATAGAAGTCAGCATATAAAAGCAATATTATGGGAGAAACAATCCCTCCTGGGAAAGATTCACAACCATGAAATGTAAAACTATCTGTGTAATTTGTCAAACTTTTCTTATTAACTCTTGAGCGCTAAGGTCAAAATCAAATGTAACATTTAACTTGTAATAAATGATTAGCTTTCACAGACATAACTTTGAACACTAACCCATACTTTTGCTAGTTATATATTTTTCCTTAGAAAACAGTTTGGTAAAAATAATTAATTTCAGGTTCCTTATCAAAACATAGATTTCTTCTTAAAGCAATAAGAAAGCTGTTAATCATTCTTTCTTTACCTTTTCAAAGCTAGCCACAGTGAAGAAAGAAGTCTCACAGATGCAGAAGACAGTAGGCCACTCCAGTAGGCAGTACACGTTCCAAACAGAAAGAGAATCAAGGATATCAGGGGGAAACACATACTCTGACTAGTTAAAATGACGGCATCTAATTCTGGTAACAATAATACATCCCACAGTTCTTTAAACCATTTATACCTGTGGAGAAAAGAAAATATAAAAGCAAAAAACCCAACAACTGAAATTTAAGGACTTAATATTTGAGGTGTCTGACTATTCAAGAGAGTCTCTAAAGTTCCATGATACTTAATTTATAATTATACTGAAAAACAAATTTTTAATTCTTTGTATGGAACAAGTCATTTATTTTCCAAGTGAGCCTACTGATCTTTGAAGATCTGCGTTTCAGTATAGCTTTACTAATCTCTATTGATCCTAGTAGAAAGTAATATGTTCTTTTTTTTTTTTAGAAAGCCAAGTTAGTTGTAATGATGGAAAAAAAGATCTACATATTGATGTTTAAACAAAAATCTGAAAATGTGACTAAATTAAGAATGGAATGTTAACTAGGGTAGAGAGGTCTAAAATATACTTTTAAAAGTGATCAGAGAGGCACTGTTTCATCAATACCCTGTAATGATTTGCATTTGAATCTAGGATACTCACAGATCATGGACCATATACACCTATTTACAAACATTAAAGGCAGTCTAAGTTTAGACTGATATACATAAAGTGAATAATTACTTTTGAAATGATACTACTGAAGTAGACATTGATATACTTATTAGACCTTTGCCTAAGAGAAAAAAAAATCCTATTTAATGAAACAAGTCAACTGCCAAATCTGTATGAAAATTTATATTGCATTATGGAACCAAATATAATGTTACATGTAAAACACAATTAAAATCATTATCACAGATAATAAAACTTACCCCAACAGAAACTTAATGATAATTACAAAAGGATCAACTTTGTATGGTTTGGCTTCTTTATCCAACATGGTAGCATATTCTAAGCAACAACCTGGTGATTTAAAAAAAGTTACATGCAATTCACAGTAATTAAGTATGAGATATACTATATCCCACATTCTCTATAACAGCAACATATTTTATGTCAGAGAAAGCAAGGGTCTTCATTACTATCACAGAGACTCTTCTTGAAAGATTAAAAATAGCTGTAATTCAATGGTTCTCATGTTAGAGTACACATTCAATCACTTGTAAAAACAAATTCAGGAAGTCAAAGCTGGGGTTTCACCAGCTGTATTTTCACAAAGCTCCACAAATGATTTAAAAAATTAGCTTTATGGGACAAAATTCTGATATAATTATTCTATTTAACATATACAATTCAGTGGTTTTTAGTATATTCAGAATTGTACATCCATCACCACAGTCTTAGAACACTTTCATTACCCACAAAAGAAAGTTTTCGTTTAACTATTACCCCCCAAAGTCCCATCCTTTGGCAACCAGTAATCTACTTTCCTTCTCTAAAGATAGGCCTATTCTGAACACTTCATATACATGGAATCATAATATGTGGTCTTTTGTGATGGGCTCCTTTCACTTAGCATTTTTCAAGATTCATCCATGTTGTAACATATACCAGTATTTCATTTAATTTGTTTTTAATCAAATTCCTTTTATTCCATTGTATGATTATACTACATTTTATTTTTCCATTCATCAATTGACAGACATTTGGGTTGTTTCTGCTTTTTGGCTGTTATGAATAATACTCCTATGAACATTTGCATATAAGTTTTTGTATGGATATATGCTTTCATTTTTCTTGGTTATATTCCTAGGAATGCAGATGCTGAGTTATGCAATAACTCTGTATTTAGCCATTTGAGGAATTGTCAGACTGTTTTTCACAGTAGCGACACTATTTTACACTCCTACCAGCAGTGTATGAGGGTTCCAGGTTTTCCACATCCTTATTAAAACTTATTATTTGTCTTTTTAAAATTATAGTCGTTCTAGTGGGTATAATCCACAGGTGATTTTTGATAAGCAACCTTGGTTCAGAACTACATATTTAATTGGCTGGATACATAATCCAATACTTAAAGCCTCTAGATTAACCAGCATCAAATATCCCCTAGATGTACATTCTATATGTTTGAGAATCAATTATCAAGTCAGTTGAAACCAAGAAAAATGAGACTTTTTTCAGACTTTCGAAACAAGATAGACATTTATACTCAAGTCTGGTTGATGTCATAGTGTCAGAATAATCTCTTTTTTTTTTTTGAGAAAGAGTCTCATTCTGTCACCAGGCTGGAGTGCAGTGGCGAGATGTTGGCTCACGGCAACCTCTGCCTCCCGGGTTCACGCCATTCTCCTGCCTCAGCCTCCAGAGTAGCTGGGACTACAGGCACGTGCCACCACGCCTGGCTAATTTTTTTTTGTATTTTTTTTTTAGTAGAGATGGGGTTTCACTGTGTTAGCTAGGATGGTCTGGATCTCCCAACCTCGTGATCCGCCCGCCTCAGCCTCCCAAAGTGCTGGGATTACAGGCGTGAGCCATCACACCCAGCCAGAATAATCTCTTAATTAAAAGGCTGGGTCTGGCACAGATCAACTGAATATTGCTTACCGCTTCCTGGAATATAGGTTAAATCAGGTTAAAATTAACACTAAAGGCAGACTTGAAGTTGTATAAAAGTAACTGAAGGGCACTAAGTAGCTGTAGAAAGATTTGAGTGGAGGGGATTTATGGACTGCTGCTTTAATATATTCAGGCCAAACTCTTTTTTCCCAGCTCCTGCCTCCCTTAATCACTGTCCAAGCCCAACGAAACAAAGTTTTAGCCTCCTGGGAAACTAATAACTGCTATACTCCAGGGAAGGTTTTGTCCATTGTACTACAGTTTCTACATCTGCTTCTCCAGATCCATTCTCCACCCCTCACTTTTTCCTGAATTCTGGGAGGCTGACTTTTATGGACTGGCTTCTAGGTAAGTTCAGGAATTAAGAGGTATCAGCAGATAGGAGGGTAGGAGTAAATAAGATTAGTGTATGTATTTCCTCATCTTTTTCCTGCTGAGCCACAGGTTGGCAGTGGCTGTAGTATTCCTGCACCCAAGGCTACAGCTCCAGGAATATTATCCACTCCTAGAGCCCTCTAGGTTTGTTCCTTCTCTTGTCCTGGTACCTTGGAGTACCAGCTGGCTCTGTTACTAGTTTAGCATCTTATCATTTCTTGTTGGTTTCTCTTAACCCTGCATATACCTTTGAAATAGTCCATTAAAATCTCAGTTATTCCATTCAGTATGCCAGGATCTAACTGACACAGTTGATACAGCTCAAATATTACAATAAATGCCTACTGTGTGCTTGGCACTATCTTAGGCACTAGGAATAGAATGGAGAACAAGATCAGGCTCTACATTTTAAGAAGTCTTCAGACTACAGAAAGAAAACTTCAAGTGCCAGGGTATAAAATGGAGAAAACAAGTGAGGAATTTTCTTGGGGATGTCTTAAAACTTAAGAGGATCCCAAACTCTTGCAAATTTGGGAGAGAGGGACGATAAATTTAAGAAATCATCTGTCTTGTTTAGCCACATGTAGGATGAAAAGGCAGCAATGAAGCATTGGCTGTTGGAAGGAAGGAGGGAAGGAGGAAGGAACAACGGACGGACAGAAGGAAGGAAAAATGGAAGGAAGGGAGGAAGGGAGGGAAAGAGGAAGACAAAAAAAAGAGATGGGACGGGAAGGAAGGGAAGAAAGAAAAGGAAACAAACTAGGATGACAAGGAAGGAAATTAGGGAGTGCGTGTCTCTTAATAGAAGTATACATATTATGAATGATTCTTGCAGCAGCAGCAGCAAAAAAAGAACAGGGATGGGGATCGGTGGGAAATAACGTGAATCTGATCACACCTATTGCTCTAATTATCAATTTATAGAAAATAGAAAAACATGTTCAACTCCACCAAGGGGATGGAATCAGTAAACTCCAAACATAGAAAATGCAAAAGTATAAAAAAGTTTTATTTGATAAATTATAAGGGGAGAAAAAGAGATGGAGAACAGACCCTACAGATAAAGAAACAATTCAGTTTTGACAATGAAAGTTGTCAGAATCAAAATGGAGTCACTATTTTTGTTTTGTTTTGTTTTTTGTTTTGTTTTTAAAAAACAAAAAAAAAACAAAAAAACCCTGACAAATAGAGCCAGGGAAGGCTGTGAAGGGAGGGTTCTCATGCTTGTATACCTAATAGCAAAACTGTCACAGAAGACTGCAAAAACCACAACTCTGCACAAAGGCCACTGCAACCTTACACACACACAAAAATACTTCTCTGAGGACATCTGCCCAGCAATTACTTGTCCAACCTCGGGCTGCCACCACCCTTGTTATGGATCCTTATATGCAAGGATAATTATTTCAAAACAATTATGTCATCCTCCTCATTTTTTCTTTAACACCCATTGTCTTCCTTTACCTTCCTGAATATGCAAACAATTTACTATGACCTGTGGATTCCTGTTCCAATACCCTATTCCCAAATAAACATTATTTTCTTTTCGAGAGCCCTTCTCTGTTCGTTATTTAGGTTGACATGAAGTGTGTCCAGAGGTAGGACCTGGAATAGGATTACTTTTGGACACAGTTTGTGATGCTCAGAACTGGTGTGCAGTACTCACTTGAGCCCCTGGAGCTCTCTGCTTCCACGGCACACCTTTTGTCAGGCCAAGACTCTCTCTCCCTCTAAAATCAAGGTAGAACCTCTTGACTTTATTCTGGTTCTGGTAAATAAAGGACCTTACATCTCTCCTGGGATGACAGAAGACCTTTTGTCTTTTCTGGCAAGTCTTTCCTGGTGTAAAGACAAATGTCTTTGTGGTTTGAGGACCCGAGTTTCTATGGAATTTACATTCTGTCAGTTAGACATGTCTTTTCTAGGGAATTTACTTTTGGTTTTCTGTGTGCTTAATTTAATATTTTACTTGATCTGCATCCTACAGGCTACTTTACCCCAAATTTTGTTCCACAGCCTTAATTACATATAGGGGCCCAATTTTGTCAGAAATATAATTTGGATCTAATTATCTTTCATAAACCTGTGAGTTTGTATTACTACTGTATAATTAAAATTCCAAAATGAAATATATAAGGCTTTTGAGTATGTCTATATATGTTCAGGTACATTTATACATAGGTACATGTATTGGCATAGTTGGCCAAAAATCCCCTAAGAAATTCTATTCAGATTGGCTTCAATAAATGAGTACTCATATAAATTATATACTAATTAACCATGTCTTTTAGTTCAGTGACTTAAGTAAATCTTTAATAAATAAGCTGGTTCTCATCTATTAAATACTAATAAGTGACAGTTCAAATTACTTGTTAAATTTAAGGTTACTAAGAGTTAAATTTCTAGTTAAAAATAGAAATTAATTCATAATAACAATTCTAATTAATGTATATAAAATATATCAAAAATAATGTATTATTGATGAGAAAAATAAGAAAGGCATACAAATGTGTTCTTTATTGACAAAAAATAATTTTGTCTAATTTGGATGTACTTAAAGGTTGTTTCAAAATATAGATTTAGAAAAAAATAGAAACAAGATAGAACGGAACCAGTAAGAGAGAGATGTGAATAAAATTATGGGTTGAGAATGTGTTTTTTGTAAGGAAGGTTAAAAACAAAACAGAATAGTTTTTATAAGAACAACTTATGTGATCCATTTTTGTCCTAAAGTAAAATGACTGGTTATTTAAGAAATAGGAAATATTTGGACAAGACAGAAAGGCTAAGCACGTTATCAAAGGTCTGAGTAAGTCATGAAAAAAGTTGATGAAGAGTGACTTTATGAAAAAAAATTCTGCATGTGATCAAATTGGCTATAAAAGAGATTTGTGTCTTTCTAAAGATTAAGATTTGATATTAAAGATACACTAATGCAAAACTAAAAATTTGGTCCCCTGTGTAAAAGCAGCAAGGCTTTCTTGAAATATTCATTTACTCTTAGAAAGCTGGAAAGGGTTTTGATTTTTAAATCTGAAATCTGTTTCATTAACAGCCATCCTCTACACTGTCCAGAGTTTCTGTTTCTGCCACATTTCCTCCTGAGATCTGTTCTTCCTCTCTCCCTTTGAGAAGGCCTCAGGTGATAACCTCTCTTTCAACCTTTTTGTCACCTCCTGTAACTTTTTTCTTCAGTTCTGACTCTACTGTTATGGCCGAAATATTCATCTAGAAAAACAATGTTTTCCTCTTGGATAACTTGATTCTATATTCTTGGCTTTTCTTGATACATCTCAATTGTTCCATGTAATCAGGAAACTATGTCACATGTTTTTACTTTTTCTAAGAGCCACTTATTCCTCTGTTCCCAATACTAGCTTTCTTGTTTATATTCCTCTATAATATGGGCTTACACTTATAAACTTAGACACATTTTTCCTGTATCTGATTAAATTCAAGTACCCATTCATCAGGTTCGTTCAAGTTCTGGGTTATCGAAATGAGTTTCCCATAAAAAAAGCCAGTCACACTGCAACAGACTTTTCTTTATCTTTTGGTAATTAAAAACCTAATAAAGATAACACAGGAAATTACACAGTACTGATGTTTTATGGGATAATTTCCTGTGCTAATCTTTATTAATCTTAAAGCTTAGGATAACTGAGCTTAAGAAGATTGAGATTTTTACATCCATACAACTTTCTGTATTGTTTTTGAAGTCTTTTATTACTTTAACCGAAATACTGTTATTTCACAATGACCTGGGATCCTCTTTTGATCAAGCGTTTTGAACCTTTTGACATCTTTGGCAAGCTTCCCAAAGATGAAATTTTTTATTTTTTTGGTGGAGGAGTGCAATGGTGCAATCATGGTTCACCATAGCCTCAACCTTCCAAGTTTAAGTGATCCTCCCTTCTCAGACTCCCAAGTGGCTGGGACTACAGGTGTATGCCACCACATATGGCTAATTATTTTTTATTTTTTGTACAGAGAGGGTTTCACCATGTTGCCCAGGATAGTCTTGAATTCCTGGGCTCAAGTGATCCACCCTCCTAGGCCTCCTAAAGTGCTCAGAGAACAGGCATGAGCCACCACACACCCGGCCGAAAATTCTAAACTAAGTCTTTTTTACCTAGAATTAACTTTCAGATTTTCTAGTTGGGCCCCTGAAAAGCCTCCAGGAATATATCTCTCATCTTGTAGAGATATTAAATGATTAGGCTTATTTGGTAAATTATATGGAAAACATTGTCAAATGATAAGTGATACTAGATCTTCTTTCAGTTATATTCATGTTATTGATATGCTACAAAATTACATAAATTCATAGAAATCAAATATGTTATCAGTCATAATTTTGGCTATGTTAAATCTTCTTTAAAGTTATATTTGTATGGATATGTTATTGATGTCAGCATTCCTAAAAATTACATAAAATTGATAAAAGTCTGATGGTCCTGATATGATGCTGTCAGTCATGATTCTAGGTGATATCTTAAAATGCTGCATGTAACAGAAATAACTAAAATTTCCTTATCATTTTGGGGCTTTCATCAGATTTTAACCATGACTATGATAAGTTTCTGTCATCCACAGTTATTGTTTTAAATTCTTCTCCAAAAGCATTTGCAATCAGCTGTATTGCAATCAAGTTTTTCATGAAAAAACCTTAACAAGAACTCTTTCTCTCTCTTTTTTTTCTCCTTTAAAGACAGGGTCTGGCTCTGTTGCCCAGGCTGGAGTTCAGTGTTGCAACTGTAGTTCATTGCAACCTTGAACACCTGGGCTGAAGTGATCCTCCCACCTCAACCTGCTGAATAGCTAAGACTGCAGGCATGTGCCACCATAACCAGCTAATGTATTTTTTTTAACTTTTTTTTTTTTTTTGTAGAAACAGGGCCTCCTTGCCCAGGCTGGTCTCAAACTCCAGACCTCAAAAGTGTTCTTCATACCAGCAGGGCACAGTGGCTCACGCCTGTAATCCTAGCACTTTGTGAGGCCGAGGCAGGTGGATTGCCTGAGCTCAGGAGTTCGAGACCAGCCTGGGCAACATGATGAAACCCCTGTCTCTACTAAAATACAAAAAAACATTAGCGGGGTATAGTGGTGGGCACCTGTAGTCCCAGCTACTGGGGAGGCTGAGGCAGGAGAATCATTTGAACCTGGGAGGCGGAAGTTGTAGTGAGCCTAGATCGAGCCACTGCACTCCAGCCTGGCAACAGAGCGAGACTCTGTCACCGAAAAAAAAAAAAAAAAAAGTGATCCTCATATCTCAGCCTCCCAAAGCATTGGTTATTACAGGTATGAGCCACCACACCTGTCCAATAAGCACTCTTAAACACAGATTTCTGATAACTTTGAGATTAATTAACTAAATAAAAATTTCCAAAACCCTGATGAAAAAACCGATGGGCTCAGGAAACTGCTGATCAAAATCAAGCAGAACAAAAATTAATTACATGAGATTGACCAACTGATAGTGTTTTTACGACTTCTATTTGAAATGTTGGTTCTTCACTTAAAGGTTTTATTTTCCAGATTTAAGGAAAATTTATCTCTTAAGCAGGCAATTTGGTAAAGTATACTTTTGTGAACAAAGATGGAATCATATGCTTTTTCTCTCTACTTGGCTCCTACAAAATTTGGAAACTGAGTATTCTTATGGCCGTATGATTTTTTTTCATAAGTCCAATAAAAATCTGGCCTGTCTTTATAACAGGACACGACTGGAAATATTGTATTGAATGTTAGTTATATTACCAAGGCTTTATCAAAAATGTTATATTTGAGAAGATGCACAGAATATCTGACTTTAAGGGTTCCCAGCCTGATAGTGAGTAAATAAAAACTGTCAACTGCTGGCAGGCCTAGGAATCTTAAGACCTTAAAAACCTCAAGAGGTTTTTATTATTTTTGTTTTGTGTGTGTGTGTGTGTTTTGTTTTGAGACAGAGTCTCGCTCTGTTTCCCAGGCTGGAGTGCAGTGGCACGATCTTGGCTCACTGAAACTTCTGCCTCCTGGGGTCAAGCGATTCTCGTGCCTCAGCAACCTGAGTGGCTGGGATTACAGGAATACAACACCATGCCTGGCTAATTTTTTTGTATTTTTAGTAGAGATGGGGTTTTTGCCATGCTGGCCAAGCTGGTCTCAAACTCCTGACCTCAGGTCATCAACCTGCCTCAGCCTCCCCAAAGTGCTGGGATTACAGGCATGAGCCACCATGCCCAGCCCTCAAGGTTTTTAAATCTGAGATTGCTATGTGATCAATGTAGAGAGAAAAAAATTATGTTTCTAAATAAAAGCTACAATACACCTGTTATCAGAATGTAGCTCTGTTCATTGTTTTCAAGTTCTTGATAGACTATACTACTTGATAAACTAGACTAGATCCTGCATTCTTCTAGATTCTTCCAATCCAACTTTCTTCCACGGAATTACTAAAAATGAGAACTGCTTTGTTCTGAAAGCCCTATAAGCTGAAACTAGATGCATTTTAAGAAATAAGCCTCATGTTTGATGTATGGGCCACAGAAAAAGTTCACCAAGGCACCTGATGTCATAATCAGAGTCATTCAAACTACAAACCAGGATGAGAAGTTGACACTTTCACTCTTCAGATAGCTTTTCCCAAGATGTCAGAACAAGACTTCATATCATGAGACCCTTATCCTTCTTAGTGACCTTTTTTACTTGAAGGATAATGGTCATTTGATGTATTCAACTGGTTGTGTTTAAGCCTAGGTTCATGGTTCAAAACTATTATGCAAACTGATCATTTTATTTTGTATTTCCCCTTTTTAAACTTTGTTTTTCTTTGTGTCTTCTCTGATTTATTTGAGCTGTGTTTTGTAATTCTCATTGTGGAGATCTTTTGCCTCCCTGGTTAGCTATATTCCTAGGTATTTTATTCTTTTTGTGGCAGTTGTGAATGGGGTTGCCTTTCTGAAGTCCTTGCCAGAGCAATCAGGCAAGAGACAGAAATAAAGGGCATTGAAATAGGAAGAGAGGAAGTCAAACTATCTCTGTTTGCAGATGACATGATTCTATACCTAGAAAACCCCATAGTCTCGGCTCAAAAGCTCCTTCAGTTGATAAACGACTTCAGCAAAATTTCAGGACATAAAATCAATGTACGAAAATCACTAGCATTCCTCTATCTGTTAACTTGTTTAAATTTTTGTAGAAATACAACTCCTAACAGTTTAATGCTGGCCCAGCACTTTGAAATGATGGCAAAAGACTATGGAACAAACTAAACTGAACTTAATAATGGACTCCAGGTAGACTTAGCTTCAGAGCCACTCCCTTCAAACATCCCTCAGTGTTCAAATGTGGCTAAAAGGTTTATGACACTGACTCCTAGTCACCAATCATTACAATGTGGGATTAGACCAGCAACCTGGGACAGGTCTCTTCCAGCACCAAGGGATATCAAAATCTAACTATGGGGTGATTGATCAGTGATGCTTTTGGAGAAATATCTTAATCAAAAGGGGAAAATGTGAAACTGGCCAGAATCAACATGGACTCATTTGTGTTAAACAAACAAACCCTGACAAATAGAGCTGAGGAAGGCTAAGAAGAGAGAGTTCTCACACTTGTATGATTGATAATAAAACTAACACAAAAGACTGCAACCTGGAACAAAGGCCATCTCAACCTTATACAGAAAAAAATTTCTCTGAGGACATCTGCCCAGCAACTGCCTGCTCAACCTCAAACTGGCATCACCCTTGTTATTCATCCTGGTAGCCAAAAATAATCATTTCAAAACAACTGTAATCCTTTTTATTTTTCCTTCAACATCCTTTGTCTTCCTTTACCTCCCTGAATATGCATAAGTTTACTGTAGCACACATATTCCCATTGCAATGCCCTATTACAAATAAACATCATTTTCCTTTAGAGAGCCTCTTTCTGTTTGTTATTTAAGTTGACAAAACTTTAAGAAACGAATGACCAACTGGACTGTGTGGATCTTCTTTGAAAACTCTTTAAAATTTTTTTTAAAAAATTTGACTCCTGGCTGGGCGCAGTGGCTCACGCCTGTAATCCCAGCACTTTGGGAGGCCGAGGTGGGCAGATCACAAGGTCAGGAGATTGAGACCATCCTGGCTAACAAGGTGAAACCCTGTCTCTACTAAAAATACAAAAAATTAGCCGGGCATGGTGGTGGGCACCTGTAGTCCCAGCTACTCAGGAGACTGAGGCAGGAGAATGGCGTAAACCAGGGAGACAGAGCTTGCAGTTAGCTGAGCTCATACCACTGCACTCCAGCCTGGGTGACAGAGTGAGACTCCGTCTCAAAAAAAAAAAAAAAAAAAAAAAAATATTTGACTCCTAAACAATGAATGGGTTAATGAAGAAATTTTTTAAAAATTAAAATATTCCTTGAGACAAATAAAAATGTAAACACAATATACCAAAAGCTATGGAATATAGCAAAGAAAGTTCTAAGAGGAGAGTTCATAGAAACACATGCCTAAATCCAAAAAGCAGAAAGACTTCAAATAAAAAACCTAATGACACATCTCAAGGAACTAGAAAAGCAAGAACAAATGAAAACCAAAATTAGTAGAAGGAATAAAATAATAAAGATCAGAGCAGAAATAAAAGAAATTGAGACTGAAAAAAATACATCAGCTATGAACGAGCTTCAGGGAAAAACAAAAAGATCAACAAAATAAAAAGTTGCTTTTTTGAAAAGTTAACCAAAATCTACAAACTTTTAGTTAAACTAAGAAAAAAAGAGAGAAGACTCAAATAAAATCAGAGACAAAGAAAGAGTTATTACAACTGATACCACAGAAATAGAAAGGATCATTAGAGAATATTATAAACAAATTTAACCCAACAACTTGAAAATCTAGAAGAGATGGATAAATTCTTGGACACATCCAGCCTACCAAGGTTGAATCAAGAAAAAAAAATAGGAAACCTGAACAGACCAATAATAAATAATTAGGCTGGGCACGGTGGCTCACACCTGTAATCCCAGCACTTTGGGAGGCTGAGGCAGGCAGATCACCTGAGGTCAGGAGTTCAAGACCAGCCTGGTCAACATGGTGAAACACTGCCTCTACTAAAAATACAAAAATTAGCCAGGTGTGGTGGCACACACCTGTAATCCCAGCTACTTGGGAGACTGAAGCACAAGAATCACTTGAACCTGGGAAAAGGAGGTTGCAGGGAGCCGAGATTGCACCACTGCACTCCAGCTTGGGCAACAGAGGGAGACTCTGTCTAAAAACAAACAAACAAACAAAAACCAAGTAATGAGATTGAAGCAATAATAAAAAGTCTCCCATCAAAAACAAGCATGGGACCCAATGGCTATGCTGCTTAAATCTATCAAACATTTAAAGAACTAATATCAATACTAGTCAATATTCCAAAAAAACACTGAAGAGAAAGAAGTAACTCCAAACTCCTTCTATGAGGCCAGCATAACCCTGACACCAAAACCAGAAAATAATACAACAAAAAAAGGAAAGTACAGGCCAATACCTCTAATGAACATAAAGGCAAAAATCCTCAACAAAATACTAGCAAACTGACTTCAACAACATATTAAAAATATCATTCACCACGATGAAGGGGGATTCATCCTAGGAATGCAAGGATAGTTCAATATATACAAATCAATCAATGTGATAAATAACACAAATGGAATCAAGAAGTATAAAATCATTTCAATAGATGCTGAGAAAGCATTTGATAAAATTCAAAATCCGTTTATGATAAAAACTATTAACAAATTGAATATAAAAAGAACATACCTCAAAACAATAAAGGCCAAATATGACAAACCCACAGCTAACATTATACAAAATGGGAAAAAAAAATTGAAAGCTTTTCCTCTAAGATCTAAATAAGACGAGAATGTCTGCTTTCACTACTTATTCAATAGAGTACTAGAAGTCCTAGCCAGAGCAACTAGGCAAGAGTAAGAAAAAAAGTACATCCAAATTGGAAAAGAAATAGTCGTTATCCTTGTTCACAGATGACATGATCCTAGATTTAAAAAATACCTGAAAACTCCACCAAAAATCTGTTAGAATTGTTTTTTTTCAACTCAGTAAAAGTTTCAAGATACAAAATCAACATATAAAAATCAGTAACTTTCTATACACTAATAGTGAAAAATCTGAAAAAGAAATCAAGAGGGCTGGGCGCAGTGGCTCATGCCTGTAATCCCAGCACTTTGGGAGGCCGCAGTAGGTGGATCATTTGAGGTCAGGAGTTTGAGACCAGCCTGGCCAACATGGTGAAACCCCATCTCTACTAGAAATACAAAAAAATTAGCTGGGCATGGTGGCACATGGCTGTAATCCCAGCTATTCAGGAGGCTGAGACAGAAGAATCACTTCAACCTGGGAGGCAGAGTTTGCAATGAGCCAAGATCGTGCCATTGCACTCCTGTCTGGGCAACAGAGCGAGACTCCATCTCAAAAAAACAAACGAACAAAAAACAAAAAAAGAAATCAAGGGAGTGATCCCATTTACAATTAAATTATATCTAGGAATGTAACCAAAGTAAAATATCTCTACAGTGAAAAATTATAAAGCACCAATGAGAGAAACTGAAAAAGACATACAAAATAGAAAGCAATTCCATCTACGTTCATGGATTGAATGATTTAGCATTGTTAAACTGTCTATACTACCTCAAGCAATGTCTAGATTCAATGAAATCCCTATCAAAACACCAATGAGAGTCTTCACTGGTATAGCAAAAACAATCATAAAATCATATGGTACCACAAATGACCCCAAATAGCCAAAAAAAATCCTGAGCAAAAAGAACAAAGCTGGAGGCAATCACATTACCTGACTTCAAAATACACTACAAAGATATGGCAACCAAAACAGTTTAGTACTGGCATAAAACAGATACATAAGCCAATGGAACATAACAGAGAACCCAGAAATCCACTCATTTACAGCCAGCTAATTTTCACTAAACGCAACCAAAACATACATTGGAGAAAGGATAGTCTTTTCAATAAATGGTGCTGGGAAAACTGGATATTTATATGCAGAAGAAAGAAACTAGATCCCTATCTTTCATCATATGCAAAAATTAAATCAAAATAAAGACTTAAATTTAAAACCCGAGATGATGAAACTACCACAAGAATATATTGGAGAAATGCTTTGGGACACTGGTCTGGGCAAAAATTTTTTGGGTAAGACCTCAAAAGCACATATAATAAAAGCAAAATGGGGTTATATCAGGCTAAAAGGCTACTGCACAGCAAAGGCAACAATCAATAAAGTGAAGAGATAAGCAAAACATTTTGCAAACTATCCATCTGATAAAGGATTAATAACCAGAATATATAAGGAACTCAAACAACTCAACAGCAAAACAAACAAATACTCTAATTTTAAAAGTGGCCAAAAGATCTGAACAGACATTTCTCAACAGAAGAAATACCAATGGATGGTCAGATGTGGTGGCTCATGCCTGTAATCCCAGCACTTTGGGAGGACAAGGCAGGCAGATCGCCTGAGGTCAGGAGTTCGAGACCAGCCTGACCAACATGGAGAAACCCTGTCTGTTGCGGGAGATCAGGGACCCCAAATGGAGGGACCGGCTGAAGCCATGGCAGAAGAACGTGGATTGTGAAGATTTCATGGACATTTATTAGTTCCCCAAATTAATACTTTTATAATTTCTTATGCCTGTCTTTACTGCAATCTCTAAACATAAATTGTAAAGATTTCATGGACACTTATCACTTCCCTAATCAATACCCTTGTGATTTCCTAGGCCCGTCTTTACCTTAATCTCTTAATCCTGTCATCTCGTAAACCAAGGAGGATGTATGTCGCCTCAGGACCATGTAATAATTGCATTAACTGCACAAATTGTAGAGCATGTGTGTTTGAACAATATGAAATCTGGGCACCTTGAAAAAAGAACAGGATAACAGCAATGTTTAGGGAACAAGAGAGATAACCTTAAACTCTGACCACTGGTGAGCCGGGCAGAACAGAGCCATATTTCTCTTCTTTCAAAAGCAAATGGGAGAAATATCACTGAATTCTTTTTCTCAGCAAGGAACATCCTTGGGAAAGAGAATACGTGCCTGGGGGTAGGTCTATAGACAGGCCCCCTGGGTGTGGCCGTCTTCTATGGTCTGTAGACTGTAGGGGTAAAATAGACCCCAGTCTCCCATAGTGCTCCCAGGCTTATTAGGAAGAGGAAATTCCTGCCTAATAAATTTTGGTCAGACCGGTTGCTCTCAAAACCCTGTCTCCTGATAAGATGTTATCAATGACAATGGTGCCCAAGACTTCATTAGCAATTTTAATTTCACCCCGGTCCTGTGGTCCTGTGATCTCGTCCTGCCTCCATTTGCCTTGTGATATTCTATTACCTTGTAAAGTACGTGATCTTTGTGACCGACACCATATTCGTACACTCCCTCCCCTTCTGAAAATCCCTAATAAAAACTTGCCGGTTTTTGCAGCTTGTGGGGCATCACGGAAACTACCAACATGTGATGTCTCCCCCAGATGCCCAGCTTTAAAATTTCTCTCTTTTGTACTCTTTCCCCTTATTTCTCAAGCCAGCCAACGCTTAGGGAAAATAGAAAAGAACCTACATGACTATCGGGGCAGGTTCCCCGATACCTGTCTCTACTAAAAATACAAAATTAGCTGGGCATGGTGGCCCATGCCTGTAATCCCAGCTACTTGGGAGGCTAAGGCAGGAGAATCGCTTGAACCTGGGAGGTGGAGGTTGTGGTGAGCTGAGATCGAGCCATTGCACTCCAGCCTGGGCAACAAAAGCAAAACTCCATCTCAAAAAGAAAAAAGACATACCAATGGCCAACAGATATATTTTTTTAAATGTTCAACATCACTAATCACCAGTGAAATGTACATCAAAACCACAATGAGATATTACCTCACCCTAGTTAAAATGGCTTGTTATCAAAAAGACAAAAAAAAAAACAAGTGCTAATGAGGATACAGAAAAAGGGGAATGCTAGCACACAATTGGTACAAATGTAAATTAGTACAGCCATTATGAAAAACAGACTGGAGGTCCTTCAAAAAACTACAAATAGATCTGCCATACGACCCAGCAATCTTACTGCTGTATATATTATCCAAAAGAAAGGAAATCAGTCTACCAAAAAGATGTCTGCATCCCCATGTTTACTGTAGCACTATTCACAATGGCCAAAATATGGAATCAACCTAAAGTCCATCAACAAGTGAATGGATAAAGAAAGTGGTAATATATACACAATGGAATATTATGTAGACATAAAAAGAATGAAATTCTATCATCTGCAGCAACATGGATGTAACTGAAGTACATTATGCTAAGTGATAAGTCAGGCATAGAAAGACAAATATTATATGCTCTCATTCATATCTGGGAATTTGAAAAGTTGATCTCATGGAGCTAGAGAATAGATGGTTACCAGAGGGTGGAAAAGGTAAAGAGGAGTGGAGGGATGAAGAAAGAATGGTTAATGGGTATAAAAATACAGTTAGAAGAAATAAGGCCTAGCGTTTCATAGCACTGCAACCTCTGCCTCCCGGGTTCGAGTGATTCTCCTGCCTCAGTCTCCCGGGCAGCTAGGATTACAGGCGCCCACCACCAAGTGTGGATAATTTTTTTTGTTTTTAGCAGAGACGGGGGTTTCACCATATTGGCCAGGGTGGTCTTGAACTCCTGACCTCAGGTGATCCGCCCGCCTTGGCCTCCCAAAGTGCTGGGATTACAGGCATGAGCCAGCGCCCTGCCAGGATGACTACAGTTAATAATTTATTGTATATTTTAAAATAGCTAGAAGATTTGGAATGTTCCCAACACAAAGAAATGGTAAGTGCTTGAGTTGATGGATATCCTAATTATCCTGATTTGATCTTAACACATTATACGAATGTGTCAAAATATCACATGTACCCCATAAATAAGTACAATTATGTATCAACCAAATAAATTAAAAATAAAATACTTCTTAAAAAGTAATTTGAGGCTGGGTCCGGTAGCTCACGCCTGTAATCCCAGCACTTTGGGAGGCTGAGGCGGGCAGATCACGAAGTCAGGAGTTCAAGACCAGCCTGGCCAACATGGTGAAACCCCATCTCTACTAAAAATACAAAAATTAGCCAGACATGGTTGCGGGTGCCTGTAATCCCAGCTACTTGGGAGGTTGAGGCAGTAGAATCACATGAACCTGGGAGGTGGAGGTTACAGTGAACCGAGATCGCACCATTGCACACTCCAGCCTGGGCAACAAGAGCAAAACTACGTCTCAAAAAAAAAGGCATTTGATAATATTAGGGCACTATTATTATTTTTTTGATGTGTATTATGGTTAAATGTTTTGCCCCTTTTTAAGTCATAAATACTAGCAAATTATTATATGAAGATAATTACACTGCTTGATTCCTATATGTATTTTAAAAAATGACTTAATTAATCTGGTTAGACTCAAAGTTATTCTTTCCATTAAAAATGACACTGATACAAAAGTGACAAACTAAGAGAATGTTAATAATTTGCAGGTCTTAAGACCACAAATTGAAGGTCTCTGGACTAGCTTCCTCAAACTATTTGGGATTGGTGGTTGATAGTGGAAAAGTAATAAAGATGCAGAGAAGGCTCATCACAAAATCACATGCTATTTTGGAGTTTTCAAGAACAGAATAGTAGCTACTATTATGTCGCATAATTATAAAATAAATAAATAAATAATAAAAATAATAAAAAGGGAGTTCTAAGAACTCTCTTAATTATGTCTCCTGATTCAATATAATAGAATTATATATATAAACACATATGTGGAACTAAGAGTTGTTCTACTTTAATATTCATAACAAAGGTAACTTAAAAATTAGAAGCATTCTTACCTGTTGAGAAAAGAGAATATAACTGTCCTCTATAAGCAAGAAGGATATTAGATACGACATAAGCAGGAAGAGCTCCACCATGAAATCTAACTACCTAAAAAACAGGTAAGTCAATGGGGAACTCCTGAATATTCATGTTAATGAAATAAGTGTACTTTCACATAAAATTTAAAAGTTGCTCTTCAATTTATACCTGATATGGCTACAAAGATATTTCCAGTAATAAGTATCAAAAACTCTAAGTAAAATAAATGTTGAAAATACATAGCAAACTCAAAATGTATCTGAATTTTTCATCAAAGGCATAATAGAACATATAATTGAGTAGCATATACTACAAAACTGTTTTTTCAGGACACACTGATTATTTAATACGTTCCAGGCATGACAGTAAACACCTTATATGCATTATCTCATGTCCTTCTCCCAATAACCTTTGAGGTAGTTCTTATCCCTATTCTATAGACAAAGAAATTCAGGCATGAGAACCCAACTAAACTTGCATAATTTAAAACATAATAGGCAAGTTACTTAGCTTCCCCTCTCTATGTCTTTATCAGTAAATGGGGACAATACTAGTATGTACCTTATAGGTAGTTAATAGGATTAGACATGCATATTTGTGTAAGGCATTCAGAATATTAACTCATATATTAACAAGTTATGAGAAAATGTTAATTGCTTTATTAACTTTTTATGTCCTTCACTGTGTTTGAAAATCTTATGGAACTATAAGTTTTAAAATCAGTGCCTAAGTTCATAATCATTATGTTATAGTGCCTCAAGTCATTCTATCAGCTCTCTAAAAAATACATATAATAACAAAAACAAGCATTCCTATACACCAGTAACAGACAAACAGAGAGCCAAATCACGAGTAACTCCCATTCGCAATTGCTACAAAGAGAATAAAATACCTATGAATACAACTTATAAGGGATACGAAGGACCTCTTCAAGGAGAACTACAAACCACTGCTCAAGGAAATGAGAGAGGACACGAATAAATGGAAAAACATTTCATGCTCATGGATAGGAAGAATCAATATCATGAAAATGGCCATACTGCCCAAAGTAATTTATAGATTCAATGTTATCCACATCAAGCTACCATTGTCTTTCTTCACAGAATTAGAAAAAACTACTTTGTTTCATATAGAACCGAAAAAGAGCCAGCATAGCCAAGACAATCCTAAGCAAAAATAACAATGCTGGAGGCATCACTCTACCTGACTTCAAACTATACTACAAAGCTACAGTAACCAAAACAGTATGGTACTGGTACCAAAACAGATATACAGACCAAAGGAACAGAACAGAGGCCTCAGAAATAACACCACACATCTACAATCATCTGATCTTTGACAAACCTGACAAAGACAAGCAATGGAGAAAGGATTCCCTATTTAATAAATGGTGTTGGGAAAACTGGCTAGCCATATGCAGAAAACTGAAACTGGACCCCTTCCTTAAAACTTACATGAAAATTAACTCAAGATGGATTAAAGACTTAAAGTAAGACCTAAAACTATAAAAACCCTACAAGAAAACCTAGGCAATACCATTGAGGACATAGGCATGGGCAAAGACTTCATGACTAAAACACCAAAAGCAATGGCAACAAAAGCCAAAATTAGCAAATGGGATCTAATTAAACTAAAGAGCTTCTGCACAGCAAAAGAAACTCATCAGAGTGAACAGGCAACCTACAGAATGGTAGAAAATTTTTGCAATCTATTCATCTGACAAAGGGCTAATATCCAAAATCTATAAAGAACTTAAACAAATTCACAAGAAAAAAACAAACCTCATCAAAAAGTGGGCAAAGGATATGAACAGACACTTCTCAAAAGAAGACATTTATGTGGCCAACAAACATATGAAAAAAATCATCATATGTTTTTTTCATCATCATCTGGTCATTAGAGAAATGCAAATCAAAACAACAATGAGATACCATCTCACACCAGTTAGAATGGCGATCATTAAAAAGTCAGGAAACAATATGCTGGAGAGGATGTGGAGAAACAGGAATTCTTTTACACTGTTGGTGGGAGTGTAAATTAGTTCAACCATTGTGGAAGACAGTGTGGCAATTCCTCAAGGATTTAGAACTAGAAATACCATTTCACCCAGCAATCCCATTACTGAGTATATACCCAAAGGATTATAAATCATTCTACTATAAAGACACATGCACACATGTTTACTGTGGCACTGTTCACAATAGCAAAGACTTGGAATCAACCCATCAATGATAGACTGGATAAAGAAAATGTGGCACATATACACCATGGAATACTATGCAGCCATAAAAAAGGATGAGTTCATGTCCTTTGCAGGGACATGGATGAAGCTGGAAATCATCATTCTCAGCAAACTAACACAAGAACAGAAAACCAAACACTGCATGTTCTCACTAATAAGTGGGAGTTGAACAATGCGAACATATGGACACAGGGAGGGGAACATCACACACCAGGGCCTGTCGAGGGGTGGGCGGCTAGGGGAGGGATAGCTTTAGGAGAAATACCTAATGTAGATGACGAGTTGATGGGTGCAGCAAACCAACACAGCATGTGTATACCTATGTAACAAACGTGCACGTTCTGCACATGTACCCCAGAACTTAAAGTATAATTTAAAAAAAAAAGCCTTAAGTTCTTTTAATGTCACATTATTAAAAGTAAATTTACTTTAAAGCATGTTCTCCATTCCACAGAATTTTTTTAGAACATGTATAGACTTCTCTGGCAACCTGAGGGAAACTATGCAAGTACAAGCTTACTACAAAAGTTGCAGAAAATTTCAGAAAATTCAGGGTCTCCCTAAAGTTCCTTCATGAATTCCCAGGTAAAAAGAGAAGAGAAAAAATCAGAAAATGTACAGCCCATACTTGTGATTTATAGTTTACAGCTCTGCATGGAAGGTTGGGAAAGCTGAGTAAAAGGGAAAAGACCATTTTGCTACCTAATACCAAATCATACATGACAAGCTGGGAAATATACTCTACTTATCGAGAGTTAAGCAACATAGCAGGCTCAGGAGTCAGACTCCTGGATCTAGATTCCAGCTTTGCCTCTCACTAGCTCTGTGTCCTTGGACAAGTTATTTTACTCCTCCATTACTTTCCCTTCTCTCTCTATATATCCTCATCTGTAAAATGAGATAAACAGCACTTACCTCACAGGGACGTAAGGCTTAAATATGTTCACACTTGCATAAGGCATTTGGAATAGTAACTGGTACATGGTAACTGACTGGAAAATATTAGCTGTTATTGTTACCTTTAATGCCCTTCACTGTGTTTAGAATCTTGTAAGAGGTCCTACACAGAGTATTCTGAATATAAAATTTCTTTTAATGATAGAGGATCATCGTTATGAGTATTAAATGTTATACTGGGCTACAGATACAGCTGGGTATATAAGATACTACTAAACTTACAATCATAAACTGGCCTCCCTGTCTCATAGTCAAACTGTA
Source organism: Pongo pygmaeus (assembly GCF_028885625.2). Lineage (NCBI taxonomy): Eukaryota > Metazoa > Chordata > Mammalia > Primates > Hominidae > Pongo > Pongo pygmaeus. The sequence goes on from NC_072384.2 coordinate 96,890,150, forward strand.
GCCATACTTAGTATTTAGTGCAGTATTTCTTTAAATTTTGACTTACATGCCAACATTGAAAAATTAAAATATTTCGTTTAAAAATTCAGACTTCTAGTTTCTCTTAAAAGCTGAAGATCTGGCAACACTGGACTTCATTACTGCACAGAAATGATTTACCAGCATTTATGGAATTCTCTTGAAAAAGTAACTTTCAGTTCATGCTTTGCCCTCTTTTTCATAAGAGCAGACTACAGAATATGTGAATATATTTTCCTCTTTCCTTTTTCAGAAAAAAATTTAACCTTATGAAAAGTTATCTATTGAAGGCGGAAGTTTCTCTTTATTCATTTTCTCCAATCTTCTGTGACTGAATCAGCAACATTCAAAATATGTATTATTTTTTAAAACAAGTAAGATACACAACTTTCATTCATTCTCTTACTACCTACAAGCTACATTTTTAAACAAGCATGAAGGAAGAACATCTTATGTCTTTTCAATAATTTGAGAATTTAATTCAATTAATACAAATTCTTTTTTTCTTTTTTTTTTTTTTTACAGAACTAAGCTTAAGCTTCAATAATATAAATTCTTTAATTGACATTTTAAAAAGAATCCACCTTTGATACTGTAACACCTGTACATCCTCAGTCTTTAGAAAGATTTCCATATCAAAACAAGAATACTAGGTCTGTCCTCTTTTGGTTTACAATTATGCTTGACTCTAGTGTATCAAGCTGACTTGACTTTTCTTGTTACTAAACTGAATTACAAGACACAGGAATTATATGGATAAGAGAGTATGTTATATTCATACCCCAAACCACTGTTTAAAGTAATATGCCCTTTCACCATACTAAATATACAATAGTATGAATTTGAGAGATTTAATTGGTCCCTTAACATTTTATAATATGTACTGTAATTATCCATGGTGCTATTTTCCAACTTATACTAAGATTTTAATCTTCCCTTCCTAATTTAGCACAAAATTTCTATATATTAACTTAGAATTTTATAATGTTCACAAATTAATAATGATCATAATCTAGTTCTCACCAAGTTGCTCTGAGGATTAAATGAGATAATGCATATACAAAATTGTTTCTAATTTAATTTTGCCTTGTGAGTTTTATTACAGTATTAAATGACTTAGAGTTAAAACAAAATTCTACTATGCCTGCATTGCAAAATACAACAGACCAAAAAAAAAGTGAAAGTAATAAAGCTATAATACAAATTTGACTGAATATTAAAACTATATAACTTCCCTAACTAATCAATTGTTATCTTATTTATGTCCAGGTTGCACAATTGTGCAAATTATAGTGATGCTAAGTAATATCTATAGTTCTACTGCTTTATGCAGTATTTTTGTAATATTATTTGCTAATGAATTCAACACATTTATCTTTAATAGAATTTATGTTTACCTTTTACAAACTGAGCATGCACAATATAAAAAGTTATTTGAAAACATTCATTTATATGGCAGAGCCTACATATTTTATTGTACTATGAATTTATAGTGTAGTATGAGCAACATGAAATCTTTTTTCTTTTTCTTTCTTTCTTTTTTTTTTTTTTGAGATGGAGTCTCCCTTTGTTGCCAAGGTTAGAGTGCAGTGGCACAATCTCAGCTCACTGCAACCTCTGTCTCCCAGGTTCAAGCGATTCTCATGCCTCAGCCTCTTGAGTAGCCAGGACTACAGGTGTGTGCCAGCACGCCTGGCTAATTCTTGTATTTTCAGTAGAGGTGAGGTTTCACCAGTTGGCCAGGCTGGTCTCGAACTCCTGACCTTAAGTGATCTGCCTGCCTTGGCCTCCCAAAGTGCTGGGATTACAGATGGGAGCCACCATGACAAACCATGAAATTCATTTAGGCAAAAATATTAATTTGTTTGAGAATCAGGTATCAGCTCTCATTTTTTGGATGTATCAAACATGAAAGAATCACCTTAAAGCAGGGGTGGGCAACTATGGTCTGTGGGCCAAGAATAATTTTTGGATTTTATTAAAGTGTAAGAAGAATGAAAAAGAAAAAAGGAAGAAGACAGAAGCAACTACAGCAGTGGCAGTAGCAAAAGATACTGTATGTGGTCTGCAAAAAATTATTGATTATCCAGCCCCTTATGGAAAAAGTCTACAACCCTTCCTTAGAGTTATCTATTCATAAAGCAGTAAATAATCAACCAGCCAGGAATCTCTCTTACCTGTCCAAGTATTTGTGAAAAGGAAGTCTTAACTGTCACCTAGTTTAAAACAATTATTGAAAAAAAGGTTATTTTCCTCTAAACTCCTTTACATTTTATTAAATTGAGCACTTATGCATATCTTGAAGCATAATTGATTTTCTATAATGGTAAACCTTAAAGGCACTCAAGATCTTAAAGAATCTTCTGAATCACCATGTAAATTGTATTAAGTATAGTTTGACTGTTTAGTATACTTTCCCACATATCTAATTATTTGACAGCTGAGTGAATGCTATTATGCCCCTTTACTACCTAAAATATTTAATTAAGTAGAATATCTTATTATCATATCATGCCAGCTAAAGAAATTTAAGCCAAAATAATATTTTAAAAAGAAATTCATCCTTAATTATCTCTACCATAAATACAACTTTTTTGATAATTAGGAAGTCTATTTGATATTAGAAAGGAGATCAATATTTTTAGGGAAGTTTAAAATGATTTTGTCAAAATATGGACTTCTTGAAGATAAGCAGTATTTGTAAAAAAAAAAATGGACATTTTGAGAGCGTGCAGTAGTTGGAGTCAAATTTTTATCACAATTTTTTCTATTGCTTTAATATTATAAATATGAACATGCAAATTAAAAACTACTATGGCCCTGAAAAACCCTTAACTGTTAGAAACAGGATGCAAGATATCAAAGCAATAATAAATTCCACAAAATCTAAATTAATTCATAATATAAGTTCAACTGAAATTTGGCTGGAGGAACAGATTCTATTAATTTGACAAAATCAATCCTAGTTTATCCTTGAAAAGTTAGTTCTAACAAAGAATCCAAACATTTAAGCTTGGTTTAAAGCAGTTGAGCAGAAATAAAATATTTCACATAAACCAGAAGCCTATGTTGTCATAACCACTGAAATGAGTACTTTAACCACTTAAATCTGGAATCTAGGGGCTCTTCATTCATGAATCCATAAGTAAGTAAAATGTTACTCTCAAGTCTGTTCCCCTTAACACAAAGAGATGTACTTTGATTACAAAATAAACACAATAGGTATGAAATCACACATTTTAATGACTAGCAGAGCTTAAAATAATTAGTGAAAAGGAAAGAAGATCCTTAAGCTGACGAGTAGAGCTATATGCCAATAAGTATCATGTCAGTTACTGCAGTAAGCCCATGTCAGCTGACCTCATGATGTTCTTCAGTTTATAAAAAAGATTCTGGACTTGGGGCTTCCAAATTTAGAAGGTTAATCTACAGTCTCATTTTTTTGCTTTATCTTCTATTACTTATTAAGATGTATACATTTGCAAATGGCCCAGCTATGGAGATGCTAAGGTGGTGTTAATAGGAAAAATGAAGAATATTTAAAATATTTTAAATGCCTATTTTTTATATGCATTGGCTTCCATGCCACCATATATCTGAAGCTTATATAAAAAGAACATTTCTAGCTTATTCTACAACTAAATCTTAAAAATTAATCAAACATACAACTTACCTCGTACCGACAGTCTGATGATGTGTACATTTTTAATAATGCCACATGGGTATCATTTTCTGGTTGAGCAATATGGAGTTTCAGAGAAATTTCTGTGGAAGATGGAGCCCTAAAGAGATAACTTAAATATCAATTCTCAAATACGAAATGCTGGTAAAGAGCCATGGCTAAGTTAATCCTCAGCACAATACAACTGAATAATGTAGAGGAAGCTAGGTGCCAGACACATAATTGTGGATGGGCACTTTTTCAATGATATCACAATTGTTTGAATGCTCCCTCTAGGACACAGGAGTTGGGAGAGGGTGGAAGGGGGTTCAGGTTCCAAGGAAGTAAAGTTTAAGTTCTCTATCATTTCATAAGAATACTATATATTAAATTATAGGAACAATGCTACATAAAGGATACATACATTTTACTGAGGCATTTTAATAACTCATGATTTAAATAAATAAACTAAGCAGAATATCTATTATTCAAAAACACTAAAGTTTAAAGTAAATTGTTTCAAATACTTACTGTGCAATGGTTAGTGAATCTTCATAAGACCAAGGAATATGAAGTCTATAGATACTGGTTATTTCTTCTGTTAAAACATTAAAAAAATGTATTATTAACAACATGTTACCCTAAATGTTACATAAACTACTATAATATCTAACTAATTATACAATTGTCCATTTCATTAAAAAAATCAGTACAGGTTATATTACGTGATAAAAAATTATGGTGAATTCCTAAATAATAATGCTTTAATTAGATTTATAATATATATTACAGCAGATAGGCAGTATTAAGAAAGTGGAAAAATACTAAATAACTGAATCTGAATTACTACTATAAGACATAAAGATACATGGCATTTTTAAAATGTGGATATTTAAAGTGAAACAGATAAAAATGCTTTACTGTTAAGAAAGGGTCTATGTTAAATCCCCTGGAAATATAAACAACTTTTCTATTATAAATTTTACTTCACATAAAAATATATGGAAGAATAAGTATTATAGAAAATTCGAGTTAACACCTACTGAGTCTTCAAATGACAATAGTATTTTCTATACATTTTTTAGAAAACATATTTACCTTTGACTGCTGAGCACTTGCTTACCACGTTGATTTTAAAAGCTTGGTATATCTAACAGAGTTTGACCACAAAAACAAAATATAAAGTTTTACTTGTATGTTAAAGTAAACATTAAAGTAAAATCAAATCCTTTTTCTTGTAGTCAGGATTAATTACCTGTCCAAAGTTCAGAAGCTCTAGATTGTAGTATAGGCCGTTTGTATTTAACACCACTTTCCTTGAAGACAATCCTGTTGAATTCAAAGTACTGTATTACTTAGAATATCAAGGAAGTTCTTAAAAACGTACTGATTATTTAATTCGCATTAAGACAATGCCAATAATTAAAAATTTATTTACAGGTTTTCACTTCTGTATGGAGTTAACTCCTAAAAATCTAATCTCCCAGCAATAAACTCTAGACAAAATAAATTTTATGACTTCCAATCACATCTATCTGCTTTTAAAAAGTCAGGTATATAATTCCAATTTCAGAAAGGTGTACTTTCTTTGTAGACCTTTTATTTTACAAGCTTCTCATCTTCAATGATATGGGTGATTCAGAATTGTCATTTCTGTAGTGTTCTGGGTAGTTTTGTATCAAAACAAAGGGTAGGGGGAAAAATAAAAATCCTAAAGTTTTGCCAAGTAACACAGATTCTTTTCATAAATAAAATGTAAAAAAAATATTTAAAGGGCACAGGAGCCAACGTAAAAAAGTTCCCAATATTCAAAGCTAGAACAACTTAAGCAAAAATATATATAATGATAGAATTGGATTATAGTCCAATGAATAAAATAGATATCTCTGAGTCCATAGTGACATAAATAAAAATTGAATAAATAAATAATGGGGGAGAAGGGTCTACTTTATCTCAGGAAGAATTCCACTAAATGTAGAATACCAGAGTGATATTTGCTAAGTACTAGATGAACCAATGGATGCTAAAAATAGTGGGTTATTCTAAAGAAAAACAGGACATTTATATATTCTCAAAGTATGTCACCCCAGATATTTATTAATTACAAAAGGAAAAAGCAATAACATTACAGTGGAGAAATCTAGCAGGCACCACCTTAACCAAGAAAGGAAAATTAACATAACTAGTAATTAGAGATATCAGTATCATGTATACTCAATATGATATAGCTGGAAATCCTCATTGCTTCTGTGGTATTTTGGCAAAAATACATAACCTCAATCTAATCATAAGAAAGTATTAGGCTGGGCGTGTTGGCTCATGCCTGTAATTCCAGCATTTTAGGAGGCCAAGGCAGGCCGATTTCTTGAGTCCAGGAGTCTGAGACCAGCCTGGGCAACATGGTGAATCTCTGTCTCTACAAAAAATACAAAGAAATTAGCTGAGCATGGTGTCACATGCCTGTAGTCCTAGCTACCCAGGAGGCTAAGGTGGAAGGATCGTTTGAGCCCAGGAGGCAGAGGTTGCAGTAAGCTGGGATCATGCCACCGTACTCCAGCCTGGGTGACAGAGTGAGACCCTGTTCCCCACTCGCCCCACAAAAATGAAAGTATCAGACAACTCCAAATAAGGAACATTGTACAAAATAATTTAACAGTATTCTTCAAAGGTTTCAAAGTTGTGAAAGACAAGGAAAGACTGAGGAACTGTCACAGATTATAGGAGACTTAGGAGTCATGACAACTAAATGCAATGTGGAAACCTGGATAAGCAGGACATCTGCGGAAAAACTGGTGAAAAACAAATAAAGCCTGTAGTTTAATTAACAGTATTGCACCAATGCTAATTTCTTAGTTTAAAAAATTGTATTGTGTTTATGTAGAAGGTCAACCTTAGGGAAATGTGGGTGAAGGATATACAGGAACTCTTTTGTAACTTTTCTGTAAATCTAAAATTATTTCAAAATAAAGTTTAAAAGAATATTTAGAGAAATCTTGAAACCTTCTTATACAAATAACAATTTATAACTCTATATTAAAATTGTATTAAAAGGGCCAATAGGATAAATTTCACATAAGAACAGACACACAGACACATATATGCACACACGCAATTACCTGCAAATGTATGTGATTATGAAGTTCACTTCTCAGAATATGACTGCTAGCCCAATGAGAATAAAACCACTGAACCACATCATATAGTTATTCTAAGAACTATACTTGAAATATTCAACATTTGATATTACAAAGCTCTGCTTTACTGCAACTCTGTTAAAAATAAAAGCAATTCTTATGCTTTCCAAAAACAAAGTACTTACCAAAGGAAAAGAGATGAGTTACAGGAAGCTGTATGTATCTTTTCTCTTTTTTAAAGAATTCACAATCTACAACAAACTGAAATATAAAACATTGATTTATTAGAAAAAGTAAGTTAAATTTACAGTAAAGTATCTTTACTTGATGTTTGAGTAGAAAATAAAAGTCTATAAACCTCAGCTTTGGAGAAAGTATCATCTATTACACTATAATTCTGCCTATACTTAAGTGGCAAGAATTTCTCAAGGAGAGATACTATGCTGAGAAAAGTTGATACACAAACTTAACTTAATAGATAAATTATTTGAGGGCCATTTCTAGAACAACAGATTCATAGCAGTTTTCTTATAGTTAGCTTTAGGTGTTTGCATAAGAAGGACAGTAAAGAATGGATGAAAGTATTATCAGCCTAGGCTAATTCAAGATTAATTAAAGATTTAGATACTACGTCTCTTAATACTTTCATAGTCAAAAGGAAAATGTGATTTTGTTTTATATCTTTTTGAAAAATCCTGTATTTATTAAAGATAGTCTAACAAAAGGCTTTTGGAGATATACTGCCATTCATTGACACATGGCTAATGTTATTTGTGGAACACTATTTCAGGTTAAACAGTTATCACAGTAAGTGGAAAAAAGGTTTACTATGTATGAAGCCAGAAAAAGAAATGCTTTTCAAAAAAGTAAAACTATAATGTGACACCTGCATCATTATAATTTTTTGTAGTGACATTTCTTTTTAAATAACATTTCTATCAGCTGCATAAGAAACTCTGCTCTCACTTATCTGCAAGAACTGTTTCTGGTAAAGGAATAATTTCATTAAAATAATCTCTACAATGCAATCATATTATTTTGATCTATAGAAGCTAAAGAAAAATTAATCTGATGCATAACTGTAGCTAGCAAGCAGTTTGCTGTCTACAAAAGTGGAAAGCTAGTGGGGTCTATCCTAGGCTATTCTAATAACTATACTTTGGATTTGTCTGAAGCAGTATTACTTTGTTTGCCTCTTGGGTATATTTCTGATTGTTTTTCAAAAGTGAAAAACAGACAGGGAAATTGCTATTAGATTATACCATACACTTGGGGGAATAAAAGAAAAAACTTTTAAGGGGTTTTGCTTTTATTTCTCCCTTCTTACTTACAATGCAAAGAACACAGTCAGATATTTTCATTACAGAAAACAGCTGCTAAAAGATTATAGAAATCATTTATTGAACAGGATTATTCATTACATTTTTTACAAAGTACTTTTGGATAAGCCTATATCAGATAGGGAAGCAGTTTTTAAAAGCAATTTCATCACTTTGAACAAGTTTAAAATAATATAATTTTTATTATTGCTTTAAAAATTTGGCTATGCCTTTAGTTTTGCATAATGACAAAAACCCTACCCAAGAAAGAGAAAATTCAAAGGCCTGTCTCTGAAACACCCAAGATAAGTAAATTTCTAATGGGTTTAATTATTTTGTTTTCTGTTATAAAAAAATGCAGATAAATTCCATATTTGCATGTCTAAAAATATATTGATAGAAGTTAACTCAAAAATGTTTTACACTATTTGAATATATGTCATGTTCTGATGATGAGCTATACATAGACATGCAAAAATTATGAAAGACTTAAGTTATAATTCTAGTGAGACGGGGTTGTAAAACAGTAGAGTCAGCAGTGTTACTTTCCAAAGAGCATTAAGATGCATTACATATTTATTAGGCTGCTAAGACTGTCTATTTGCAGAAAGGCTCATTAATTTCTTGGAATAACCAGAGAGGGCCTTTTCAAGTTTGAGAAAAATGTTAGATTCATTCAAAACCAGCTTACCTGCCAGAAAAACCCTTAAAGAGAGCTTTTAGTATTGAAGATGCTGAATTACCTCTCACTTGAGCTAAGCAAAACAGAACAATTAATCCATTATAAGGTACCTGCGAGATTCAGTCATTGAGATGACTCCCAACTACATCCCCCTTTTCCTTTCTCTATTTCTCCTACATTTTTCTGATTATTTTGGCTACAAATCTTACCAACCTTCTCAGTCAATAAACATTTTCTTGAGCATTTATGCAGTAGTCACTGAAGGTTGAGGATGCAAAGTAGAATAAAACCTATCTGTATCTGTTCATTACTCTTAAAGAGTTCACAATGTGGTCATGGCAACTGAGACATAAATAAATTATAATTCAATATAATAAATTTTTCAAAGAAGTTATAAAGTATCATGAGAATAAGTAAAAGATTACTGGGGGACTCTGGAAAAGGGAAAAAGGGACATGGGTTGGATCTTGAAGAGTAAGTTTGCTGGGTGAAATAGGAAAAGGGGAGTCCGAAGGGCCCTTTACCTCCATTTTCTTTCTTACCCACTAATTCTATTAAAATCACCATTCTTTTCTTTCTATTCCCACTTCCCTAGTACAAGCTGAGGATCCCTTATCCAAAATGCATGGAACTAGAAGTGTTTGATTTTTTCCAGATTTTGGAATATTTGCCTATACATAATGACATATCTTGGGGATGGAACCCAAGTCTAAACACAAAATTCATTTATGTTTCATACATATCTTACACACTTAGTCTTAAGGTAATTTTTATATTTTTAATAACTTTGTGCATGAAACAAAATTTTGACTGTTTTGACTACATCTCACTACATGAGGTCAGGGGTTGAATTTTCCAATTGTGGTGTCAGGTTGGCACTCAAAAAGTTTTAGATGGTGCATCCTCGTTATTATAGCAGTGAGTATCTCCACCTGTCAGAAAGTTTTTAGGGTTTGGATTTTTGGATTAAGGGTGCTCAGTCTCTACAAGCCCCTTATGAGGTGCCTAGTCTGTTTCTGATCTACTCTACAGCATAAGGAGATTAATCTTCCCAAATAAATGATTTCCGATACCATTACTACTATAGTTAAAAATCTTATGGCTTCCTACTGACTTCTGAATTCCGTAAAGTCCTGAACCCTCCAATCAAAACTTTTACAATATGGCCATGAACTAATTTTCCAGACTTTTCCTCCACTACTATTCAAACCCATCATGGCCATCCTTTCAAAATTATTATTTACTTATTCACTGTTTTTCAAATATACTTCATGCTTTGTTCTGTTGCTTTATCTAAACAGCGCTGTCCATTATAACTCCTGGCAATGATGTCACTATTGAGCATCTGGAATGTGACTAGGACAACTAGGGAACAGAATTTTTTATTTTATATTAACTTAAATTGAAATAACCACATGTGCTAGTGATTCCTGTATTGACAGCATGGCTCTACAATGTTCATTCTTCCTATAAAAATCCTAACTACCTATTAAGGCCATTTTGCTTTATTTCATTTCATTTTAAAAGTGGGGTCTCATTATGTTGACAGGCTGCAGTACAGTGGCTATTCACAGGCATAATCATAGCATACGACAACCTCCACCTCCTCAGTTCAAACGATTCTCCTGCTTCAACTTCCCAAGTAGCTGGGACTATAGGTACTTGCCACCATGCCCATTTGAAAGCCATTTTAAATATCACCTTATTATAATGCCATTCTTTTTATGTACTTGCTATATTCTGATTTGTGTTATGTGTATTTGGGTAGTTCTTTTTCCACTCTTCCCTCTGCTCCAGTTACATTTCTCTCCCCCTTCCCAATAGTATGTAGCTTTTTAAGAACAGGGTCTTGTCAGCCAGGCACGGTGGCTCACACCTGTAATCCCAGCACTTTGGGAGGCCAAGGTGGGCGGATCACCTGAGGTCAAAAGTTCAAGACCATCCTGGCCAGCATAGCAAAATCCCATCTCTACTAAAAATACAACAATTAGCTCGGTGTGGTAGCATGCGCCTGTAGTCCCGGCTACTTGGGAGGCTGAGACAGACAAATCGCTTGAATCCAGGAGGTGGAGGTTGTAGTGAGCCAAGGTTGTGCCACTGCACTCCAGCCTGGGTGACAGAGCAAGACTCTTTCTCAAAAAAACAAAACAAAACCAGGGTCATGTCTTCATTTGTGTACCTCCTATAATTCCTGGTACATAGCCTTGTACTTACAGGGTACCTAATAATTCATAGGTTTTGCACCTATGAATTATTATTATGTGCCTAATAATTCATAGATTTTGAAAGACTGATTGATAAACTGGAACCAGTTCTCACTTGGAACAAAGAAACTTGGGTTCATTCTGCTTAGTTCAAGTTAGAGTAGATGATCCTAACAATTTAACAGTCTTAGGCGGATCATCAAACTGGCTACTGTTTTAGATAAACTCTGTGCAGAAAAACTCATTGAAAAATAACTGTAAAATTTAGCATGTGTCTCCAAAACATTCTAATAACAATCTTAACCCACTTGTTACCTTACTTCCATGAACAGATGGTACATAAACAACAAGATGAGACAAAGATGGATAGTCTTGAAGTCTTAATGTCAGATACTAAAATAAAAAAAGAAAGAAACTACTTTTATTTCTTAGAGATTAACGCATGTTTAAAGAAAAATAAATAACACTTATTTCTTACTTAATTAGTTATCTTAAAAAGCAGACTTCCAATTTATGTTCAGTACTTCATAAAATGCCCATGTTTACATTTCCAGGTCAATAATCCTGCTGAAAATCAAGTTCCTAATAATTATTATGTTAAATAGGAACTGCCAAAAATATTCCTTGGTTCCCTTCACATAAAACAAATGACATTTAACATTAAATTTAATTATTGTCTATAATTATTTCCAAATTTGGTGTCTTTCTTTTTATAATTTGGTTATTTATTACATATAGTATCACAGTATTGTTTCTACATTTATTTTGGTAGTACATAACAAAAAATATTCAATAGCTGATGAATGAATAAATGCTAAATATAATGAAAGAGTTACAATTTAATCTCAAATTATTTTGATCTAGCCCAAGTAGTAAAGAGTTGCTGTCTAATGGCATATCTGCACATCATCCCCTGGAATTTATTTAGCAAATGACAAAGATAAGTATGTCTAAATAATGCACCTCACCAAATGAGTAACTTTATTTCTCAAAATTAAGACCAGTCCTATAGTCCATATTTTGAGGAATGAATTGGTAGAAGACTGCTCTATTTAATGAAAAGCCAAGGCACCAAATACAGGTTTTTTTGTTTTCTTTTTTGTTTTAATTTAACTTTTATTTTAAGTTCGGGGTAGATGTGCAAATTTGTTGCATAGGTAAACTTGCGTCATGGGGGTTTGTCGTACAGATTATTTCATTGCCCAGGTACTAAGCCTAGTTACCCACCAGTTATTTTTCCTGATCCTCTTCCTCCTCCTACTCTCCGCATTCCAACAGGCCCCAGTGTGTGTTGTTCCCCCTACATGTCCATGTGTTCTCATCATTCAGCTCCCACTTATAAGTGAGAAGATACAGTATTTGGTTTTCTGTTCCTGCATTCATTTGCTAAGGATAATGGCCTCCAGTTCCATCCATGTTCCCGCAAAGAACATGATCTCGTTCTTTTTTATGGCTGCATAGTATTCCATGGTGTATATGTAATACATTTTCTTTATCCAGTCTACTATTGATGGGAATTTAGGTTGATTCCATGTCTTTACTATTGTGAATGGTGCTGCAATGAACACATGCATACATGTGTCTTTATAATAGAATGCTTTATATTCCTTTGGGTATACATCCAGTAATGGGATTACGAGGTCGAATGGTATTTCTATTTTTAGGTCTTCAAGGAATCTCCACACAGTCTTCCACAATGGTTGAACTAATTTACACTCCCACTAACAGCTGTAAGTGTTCCTTTTTCTCTGCAACCTCGCCAGCATCTGTTATTTTTTGACTTTTTAATAATAGCCATTCTGACTGGTGTGAGATGGTATCTCACTGTGGTTTTGATTTGCATTTCTCTAATGGTCAGTGATGTTGAGCTTTGTTTCCATGTAATTGTTGGCTGCATGTATGTCTTCTTTTGAAAAGTGTCAGTTCATGTCCTTTGCCCACTTTTTAATGAATTGTTTTTATCTCATAAATTTGTTTAACTTCCTTATAGACGCTGGATATTAGACCTTAGTCAGATGCAGAGTTTGCAAAATTTTTCTCCCATTCTGTAGGCTGTCTGTTCACTCTGTTGATAGTTTCCTTTGCTGTGCAGAAACTTTTTAGTTTAATTAGATCCCATTTGTCAATTTTTGCTTTTGTTGCAATTGCTTTTGGTATCATCATCATGAAATCTTTGCCCATTTCTATGTCCAGAATGGTATTGCCTAGGTTGTCTTCCACGTTTTTTATAGTTTTGGGTTTTACATTTAAATTTTTAATCCATCCTGAGTTAATCTTTGTATATGGTGTAAAGAAGAGGTCCAGTTTCAACCTTCTGCACAAGGCTAGGCAGTTATCCCAGCATCATTTATTGAACAGGAAAACTTTTCCCCATTGCTTGTTTTCGTCAAGTTTGTCAAAGGTCAGAGAGTTGCAGGTGTGTGGCCTTATTTCTGGGTTCTCTATCCGGTTCCATTGCTCTATGTGTCTGTTTTTGTATCAGTACCATGCTGTTTTGGTTACTGTAGCCCTGTAGCATAGTTTGAAGTCAAGTAGTGTGATGCCTCCAGCTTTGTTCTTTTTGCTTAGGATTGGCTTGGCTTTACTGGGCTCTTTTTTGGTTCCATATTAATTTTAAAATAGTTTTTTCTAGTTATGCGAAGAATGTCAATAGTAGTTTAATAGAAATAGCACTGAATCTATAAATTGCTTTGGACAGTATGGCCATTTTAATGATATTGATTCTTCCTATCCATGAGCATGGAATGTTTATCCATTTGTTGATGTTATCTCTGATTTATTTGAGCAGTGTTTTGTAATTCTCCTTGTAGAGATCTTTCATCTCTCTGATTAGTTGTATTCCTAGGTCTTTTATTCTTTTTTTGGCAATTGTGGATGGAACTACATTCCTGATTTGGCTCTTGGCTTGACTGTTGTTGGTGTCAATAGGAATGTTAGTTATTTTTGCACATTGATTTTGTATCATGAGACTTTACTGAAGTTGCTTATCAGCTTAAGGGGCTTTTGGGCTGAGACGATGGAGTTTTCTAGATACAGGATCATGTCATTTGCAAACAAAGATAATTTGACTTCCTCTCTTCCTATTTGGATGCCCTTTATTTCTTTCTCTTGCCTGATTGCCCTGGCCAGGTCTTCCAGTACTATGCTGAATAGGAGTGGTGAGAGACGGCATCCTTGTCTTGTGCTGGTTTTCAAGGGGAATGCTTCCAGCTTTTGCCCATTCAGTATGATGTTGGCTGTGGGTTTGTCATTAGATGGCTCTTATTACTTTGAGATATGTTCCTTCAATACCTAGTCTCCTGAGAGTTTTTAACATGAATGGGTGTTGAATTTTATCAAAAGCCTTTTCTGCATCTATTGAGATAATGATGTGGCTTTTGTCTTTAGTTCTGTTTATGTGATGGATCACCCAAATACAGTTTTTAATCGAGTTTTGTTCTGGAGGTATGTGTGGGGTGGGAGTAGTTATATGTTCCAACAATATGTTTGCATTAAACATTTCTAAAGACACTTAGCTTTCCCCAATCTTCTTCAGAAACACCAATGTGGGCAAAGAGGACAGAGATGCTCAAGCTAAAGAACCATTAATGAGTAGCCTTCTAACAACCTGACCAGATTCATGTGGGATGTTTATCAAACATAAACTCCTGGGCTTCACCCCAACTTAGCAAAGTCCCTGTGACAGACTCATATGTTCTAATGTAAATTAAAGAGCCTTAAAAGGGCCACATAAGCCACAGCTACAGGCAGCTAAGACCCACCAGACAAATGGTAGCTAATATGAAACATTAATTAGAAAGAACTTGGATAATCTGTGCAGCTATCCACTCTAATGGCTTTTAAGTATTTATTCTCAACAATGGCCAAGTGTTGAATTTATATGTGCTTTGATGGAGGGCTCCATCTATTTATTAAAAGTTCAGTCCACAGAAATGCCTAACAATGATATAATTCTCATCTGACATTACTTTTATTGAGATATTAATATGAATAAAATTTACAAAATTTATTTGCTTTAGTCATCCCTTCAATTTCAAAGCAAAATAATTTTGTGTGTTGTTTACAAATGGCTAATACATATTACATTCAATTTTGATTTTCATTAAAATAAAAGATCTATCCTCCTAAGCTGAGAACACACAAGATTGCAGAATGCTATAATACTTGTTTTCTAACTTCTCTCTTTCAGCATTTGCCATGAAAAGTAGGCAGCTGAAATAGCTTGTTCTCCTGCTGTTCAGCCAGCTGTTTCTTACATTCAGAACAAACAACATAGGGACCTATTGTTTGATATAGAGACTGATTAATCTTTGGAGATTTAAAAGAATAATATAAAAATTTTATGATATAAGAAATACCTTTTAAAACATAGGAGCAAAGTACATTTTATTGGGTTTTTAATAATTTATTTCTTCTTAATCTTTATAGGCTGGATAGAACATCCAAATTAATCTATACAATTCATCCATGTAATAAAAAAATCACCTATACCCCTCAAGCTATTGAAATAAAAAAATAACTTGAGGAAATATTTAATAACACCTTATAAATGACTGTGCAGTAAGTATATCCTAACACTTTTGTTTGTTTTGATCCTGGTTAGGATAGTACCAGCGAGAAACCTTAAAAATGTTCAAGAGTCAATTTACTTTCCTATCATATTTGTTTGATAAACACAAGGTCACATGAATGAATATGTACAAATAAGATTGACCAAGGTGACAAAAAAATTGCAACCATTCCAAAGTGAAGTGTGACTTGCAATTATTTCTTCTGTCACCGTTCCTCTCTGTTAGCATAAGTTTCTCATTCTCTGTTTGTATAGTATAGAGTTGACCATTCATACAAATAATTATAAACAGTCATGAGCAAAAATAACTAACTTAATTGGAGTTAATCGTGAAATAATTGGAAACCACCAGATGATTTCACTTTCAAGTCAATGAATGAGTCTAGGATTCATTATGAAACTATATTTTTAAAGCACAGATTTACTTGAAGACTGAAAATTATCAATCCTGATAAAACTTTATCAGTTACAATAAATACAATTTGGAAATTAGAACAGATATTTTCATCACATTTTAGAATTATTTTGCTTTTTCAACAATAGATTTTGAGACTGCGCAAATAAGCCCTTTATAAAAGAAATTGCTGACCTACCAGAGTTGCTTAATCAAATCACAAACAACTATTAAATAAATCCCTGCTGTGACTTATCACCCTGGAGAGCACTAGATAAACTAGTTATTTGAGTGCTTGACCATGTATCATATCTGTTTGAGATGTCCACTTCCCAACTGCAGGCCCTTCCTCCCAACATGAGTTCTAAGTATACTAACTCAGCTCATATTTTAAGGCAGGCCATTCAAACATGTCCTCAAATTGAATGTGAGAAATCCACCCAGTTCTTTTTGTATGAAGTTATAATATACAGAGATTTAGAGGACTGTTAACTTCTAGTTTTTATCTCTGAAAGTAAAAAAAAAAAAAAATAACACTAATTGTATGTTATTCCCTATCAAATGTATTTCTAGAGAAAATATTTTTTAAATGTAGGTTAGTAAATCTCAAGTTTATTTAATACCAAGATAAGCTAATGAAAGAGAATATTTTAAAATGTGTATAGACTCAAGTATTTTTTTCAACTGAATATTAAAATTCTGAAGCCATAATTTACCTTAATTGTTGGCAGCAGTTCAGCTTTCCATGATAAATCAACCCCTTGCAGGCTTTGAAATAAATATGAAAATATAATTAAAGGACAAATATATGGAGGTATTACAAATTATAAATAAGATTCAGAGGAAAAAGAAACCATCTCTACACCTAGTAGAGATGTCTATTGAGTCTAATCCAATATACTCTGTCCACATAGTTCCCTTAGCAACAAAAATGTTTTTCCTAGCTAATTTCAATGTTTGCAAAAATTACTAGTATAATCATTTCCTTTACTTTTCATTTTAAAAACAATACTATAATTTCATATAGCATCAAAATGAAAATAACAATGTATGAAACTATTCTAAAAGTGTGGTTTCCGAGTATTGTTTATGTTGAGATAAATGAACAGTGGAGAGCCATGCATTCAAAAGACTTACCACATAGAAGTGCTGTTTATGCAAGCAAAAATCCAACTATTTGTATCCTGTTGATGAACAGCACAAAACAAAACACATTAAGTATTGTAGAAAATAATTATACAAAACAAACACCCATTTTCAACACTTTTTATTGTTATATGATAGGGTGACTAGGAGCAAGTGAAACATAAATAACAGCTTATTGTTAAGAAACATATCTAAGATGTTCTCAAAGTCAAATAAATCAAGGATGGGTAAAGAAGTCTTATGTCAACATTGATAGGTAAGCAGTTATCCTGGAGCCAAGAGTACGAGAAAGACTGCCCTGACAGGTTATCTCTCTCTTTTTTTTTTTTTTTTTTTTTTTTTGAGATGGAGTCTTGCTGTGTCACCCAGGCTGGAGTACAGTGGCACGACCCTGGCTCACTGCAACCTCCTCCTCCTGGGTTCAAGTTATTCTCCTGCCTCAGCCTCCCAAGTAGCTGGGATTACAGTGGTATTACAGGTGCCCACCACCATGCCCGGCTAATTTTTGTATTTTTAGTAGAGACGAGGTTTCACCATGTTGGCCAGGCTGGTCTTGAACTCCTCACCTCAAGTGATCTGCCCGCCTCGGCCTTCCAAAGTGCTGGGATTACAGGTGTGAGCCACCACGCCTGGCCATCTTTCTACAGCATATCACCTAAGTATTTCTAATTATTGAACCAAAATTTTCAGATTTCAGTAATGTCCATACTTAATTAGATAGTTATATAGTAAGTAATCTACATTTTTTAAACGAAGAATGAAAAGCTGGAGGTAGACTTTTATACAAACATAAATCCAGAGTCAAGCAATTAAAAATAATTTATATGCTGTGTTTTACTTTATTGTTTGAGTTTCCATTTGGTTATCAGCAAATAACTTCCTTTTTTTTTTGAGACAGTCTTGCTCTGTTGCCAGGCTGGAGTGCAGTGGCACAATCTCGGCTCACTGCAACCTCTGCCTCCTGGGTTCAAGCGATTCTCCTGCCTCAGCCTCCAGAGTAGCTGGGACTACAGGTGCGTGCCACCACACACAGCTAATTTTTGTATTTTTAGTGGAGACGGGATTTCACCATGTTGGCCAGGATGGTCTCCATCTCTTGACCTCATGATCCGCCCACCTCGACCTCCCAAAGTGACCAGCAAATAACTTCTATACAACCAAGAATGTGTTGGACTAAAGCACAATTCCAAGGGCTCCAGATTAAAGCTGGTTATGATTCATCAGCACAGGATGGAAATGCTGCAGAGATGATTGTGACATTTTTACATATTCTGTATTCGGCTTTAGTCAATTAAAAGCAGTGTGACCGCACTGTGGGAGGCCAAGGCAGGCGGATCACGACATCAGGAGATCGAGACCCTCCTGGCTAACACAGTGAAACCCCGTCTCTACTAAAAATACAAAAAATTAGCCAGGCGTGGTGGCGGGCGCCTGTAGTCCCAGCTACTCAGGAGGCTGAGGCAGGAGAATGGCATGAACCCAGGAGGCGGAGCTTGCAGTGAGCCGAGATCACGCCACTGCACTCCAGCCTGGGCGACAGAGCGAGACTCCATCTCAAAAAACAAAACAAAAACAAACAAACAAACAAACAAAGCAGTGTGACCTGAGATCTTAACTGCAACTTTTAAGGAAGTAAGAGCAATGTTCTGAGACATGATTATCTAACTAGTGAAATCCTACCAAGACATAAGAGGATGAGAAGCACTGCTCACATAGCTACATAAATTTGTCCTTTGAATCACAGATAGGACAACCAAGAAATCAATGCTTTTATTCAACTGATACTTACAAAGTACATTCTATGGCCAAAGAATGATATACTAAGCCCTCAGGGAAAATGATGAATCAGGCATAGTCTCTGCTCTCATTCAGCTTACATAAAATGTTAAGACATTTTTCAGGAATATATAAAAGAAAGCTGACAGGAAACAAACAAAAAACTGTGGTGTTTCTCTGTAGGCAAAATACTTGTGTGAGTCCTGTATCAGTTACCTGTACTTGCCAATACAATAATGTGACATTAAAGAAGCAAGACAACAGAACAGATCTGCACAGCCTGGACACAGAAAATCTAGCAGCCTGTAAAGATCCAACCCATTTTTGTAAAGGGTTTTTGCCGCTACTAAGAAGCGGCCTATCCTCAAAGGTAACCCTCATTATGAAAATTGCTGATATTCCATACTACTTCGGTGTATAGGGAATTCTGACTCATTCATCAATGGATTGAATAGATAGATAATGTATTACTCAAGTCCACCTTAAAACATCATGTTGATATAACCTAGATGTCAAAAGGTTAACTAATTACAAAAATCATACTAAAAACCTTAGAAGTTATTCAAGGATTATTCACTAACTCCTAAAGTATATAGGAAAGAAAATGCTACTGATCAAAAATGTATAGTTCTCAAAAAATTCTGTCTACTGTATTTAATGGCTACTAAAAACCATCAAGTGAAAGACCGACTGGGCACTTTATAATGGATGGATCATGCTGTCACCACTGAGCCCACCAATATCTTTTTCTCTAAAAGTGGTAAAACCAGATATTATGTACCTCCTGATACCATAAAATAGGCGATACACAGCTCTACTTATAAAACATTCTTACTATAAAAAATTAATCTGAATCTAATCAAGATTCTAGATCTAACTACCAGTTTACAGAAAACATAGGGGATAGAAATACATACTAAAAGACACTATGGGAATACAATCAGTTAAACCCAGATTGTGGGAAATTCTGTAAAACATGTAATACATTTCTTTGAACATGTAAGTAGCATGGGGGAAAGGAGGTGGGGCTATTTATTATAAAAGAGACATAAGATCTATGAACTAAAGGCAATGCATACTTTGGATCCTGATTCAAATAAACTTAAAATTTAAGTGAACCAAGGAAAACTGAACATGGAGTGAATATCAGATGATATTAAGGAATTAGTATTAATTTGGTAGGATGAAATAATGGTATTATGGTAATGTATAAAATCCTTACAGGAAAACATACTTTATGGATGAACTAATAAAATGCGTAGAATTTACTTTTAAAATTTTTCAATCAAAAAAAGTGTAAAGAAATAAATGATGTAAGAATGACAGAGTATTGACAACTGTTAAAGCTGTGTGTTGATTATAAAAAAATTCATTCTTATATTTTCTTTCTGCCTTTATATAAGCTTGAAAATTTCTATAATAAACATTGAAAAGATTTTTAAAAAATTCACATGACTTTATGTTAATTAATACCCATGAACATTAAATACAGAAAAAAGATCCTCCCATCAGCCAAATGAGTAATTTGCACTTCAACAAGCATTTTTCTTAATATAATACTGACATTCTGATTTGAAATTCAGTATTAAGTGAGAAAAGATACTTTAAGCCTTTACTCTCAAGGCCAGAATCTGCCAGGGTAAACTGCCCATCTAGATTTTAGGCTGAGAGATGCAAGTCTCTGTGAGAGATGCAAAAGTCTGGTAACTTCACTAAAATATAGTATTCATTAGCATCCAGCCCACAGTGCCTATCACCTTTTTTTAAAAGATTTTACTATATAATCAAATGTCAGCATCTCCAGCAAAGTAACAGATCTTGGTTCTAAATAAATACAAATAACCTAACAAAAGGGAGAAGAAGGAACAGATACAAATATAGAGTGAAGAATCGTGAGATATGCCAAAAAAAAAAAAAAATCAGAATAGAGGAAAAAGAATCCAAATTAAGGAAAAATCCTGAGGCCAGGCACAGTGGCTCACACCTGTAATCCCAGCACTTTGGGAGGCCAAGGCAGGTGGATCACGAGGTCAGGAGATCGAGACCATCGTGGCTAACACGGTGAAACCCCGTCTCTACTAAAAAAATAGAAAAAATTAGCCGGGCATGGTGGCGAGCGCCTGTAGTCCCAGCTACTCTGGAGGCTGAGGCAGGAGAATGGCGTGAACCCGGGAGGCAGAGCTTGCAGTGAGCCGAGATCGCACCACCTCACTCCAGCCTGGGTGACAGAGCGAGACTCCGTCTCAAAAAAAAAAAAAGAAAAAATCCTGAAAGTAAGAAATGTAGATAAATTATTGAAGTACTACTTAACCTTTCCTTTTTTTTTCTCCTGAGACAGGGTCTCACTTCGTCACCCAGGTTGGAGTGCTAGTGGCGTGATCTCAACTCATTGCCATCTCAACCTCTCGGTTCAAGTGATCTTCCTTCCCCAGCCCCCCAAGTAGCAGAAACTACAGGTGTGTACTACCACGCCCAGCTAAGTTTTTTGTATTTTTTGCAGAGACGGGGTTTGACCATGTTGCCCAGGCTGGTCTGAAACTCCTGAGCTCAAATGATCCACCCACCTCAGCCTCCCAAGGTGCTAGGATTACAGACGTGAGCCACCACACCTAGCTTCCATTCCTAATATCATAATAAATGCACGCTACAGCATTTTTAAACAATATCACATTTTTTAATAGTGCCTAACATAGTAGGTACTCATTAAAAAGAAACACAAAAATCAAAATCATTATTCTGATACAGTAAATCTAGATAACATTGTAAGTTACTCTACTATCTTAGAGAATATTTGGTATAAAAAGTACCTCAAATTTTAGTATGTAAGCCAATGGAAAACAAAATTCCCTTTATAAAATTCCTATTGAATAGCTTTGCTTAATTACATCTATTCTTTAAAGTACTAATAGAAACTTAGAATTAAAGGGGTTTTGAATTCCATTCCTTCATCACGAACAGAGTAAAATGAAGGCAGAAAGACAGGGTGGGAGACCTAAACTAGAACCAAAGTTACAACTTAATAGCATAGTATCTGTGATAAAAAAAAAATTAGATTAATACTTTTCAATCAAAACACTCTTCGAGAGAAACTGTTTTTCAACTACTTAGATTTAATAATAATATTTCATAGCTAGGTCTACCAGTAGAATTTGAAAAATGAACAACAGTTAGCCTCTTAAATTTACATAAAATGTACCAATTATCTTACCAGCATAGTGCTCTGACAATAGACGTGAGTGTAGATTTTTCTATGATTTTCAAGAGGAAATGTAAAATATATCTTCTCAGATTCCTACAAAAAGAAGGAAAACACTCAATATAGCTATAATGAGCAGATTAATTTCATCATTCAAAAATCCAGATATAGCAAATGAGTAATTATTCTATCATTCTTCTTGTTGTTGAGAACCAATTCTCTAGGAGTGGGAGGAGGAAGATACAGAAGGGCAAGAGAAAGATTAGGTATAAATTCTGTAGTCCTCAGTTTGTCCTGGAAGTATCAGTGTGAATGTACTTTTTTGTTGTTGTTTTATTGTGGGTTTTTTGGTCTTTTAGTTAAGATTTTATGCAGTTCTTAGCTCTGGCCATTGAAAAGTCCTAGAAATTCCAAGCCAATAGTCACAAGCATTTCTAGTACCAGATTATGGTTTTGAGATACCCCTTCCCAAAAAGGAATAGTTCCTTAAAGAAATAGCTGACTCACGGTTTGGGGCAGGAAATGTACAAAATAAGCTAAAATATCTTGTCATACTCAAGAGTGAGGAAACTGTTAAAGACAACTAAAGAGCTATATCAAAAAACTCAGGAACTAAACTTGAAATGGTTTCCACTAGCCAAATATGGAGCGATTTTAGTATCAACAGACTGAAAGAAAACATATTTTAAATGCATGAGTGCATAATAATACTGGAGGAATAAACCCACTAATGGTCACTAATAAGAGGAAGCTTGTGAGCCAACTCAGCATCCTGATAATGAGTAAATATAAGGTAAGATCCAAATATCCACACAATTATCACTCTTTTCCCATATGATTTATTCTACTTTTGATAAATTTAGTAGATAAGCAGTGTTTCTCTAAGTATATAGAATTAACTAGAATACTATTCTAGTTAATAAATAATAAAATTAAACTTATCACAATTTTTGCATCCTCCTAAATCAATTAATAACTCCAGGCATTCCTCATCAACAGTGGCTAACATCACAAAAAGAGAGAGAGTCTAGCAAAAACAAAAACAAAACAAAAATCTGAATATGAACAAGCAGCTAGATCCAGCTACTAAATCACAGGACCACAACAGGCAAAGGAACATGTTGAATGACTACAGGAATGCAATCAGTAAAATCAAGACTATGAAACTCTAGAGGACAAATAACTTGGTGTTTTTTTCAACAAATAAGTTTCAAGAAAAAAAGGGGAGGGTGGTGGTAAGAGAAAGTATTCCAGATTAAAAAGGAATAAGACATTAATCAATAACAATGTATAGGCCTTGTTTGGATCCTGATGTAAACAAACTGAACATCAAAGAAAACAGCAAAAATAAATTTATGATAAAACTGATTACTGACTAGATACTTATTAAGGAATTATTATTAAATTGTGGGAAAATGGCATGCAGTTATCTTTTTTAAAGAGTCTTTAACTTTTAAAGATAAATACTAAATTATTTCTGGAAAAAACACGAAAAAAAATCCATTGGTGGAATACTTACATTGTAAGCTACATAGGTCCATTTGGACACTTTTACTGGAACCCACATAGATGTCCCTGAAGGTAAAGGAAATTAATTTATTTGCCTTGTTTTGTTTTTATACTACATAGTTTCTTCTTTGAATCCTGGTGAAATACTTCTCAATCACAATAAAGAAGTGGTTTTCTGAACACTGGCTATATTAAAACAGAAAATCTAGTAATATATTTTCTATATACTCATCACCAACTAGCATTCACATCAAGTAAAGTATAAATCTGTTTGGTGTCCTTTAACTCTAAGGAATTATCAATATAAGGAAATAAATACTTCATTTCCCAAACAAGACATATAATTAAATATAACAGGTATAATATGCTTTATATTTAAATAGACAAAGCAAGTTATTTTGTTAAAAGCAAAATTTATCAGCAAAAGATATGCTGGTAATCCAAAAGAAGAATGAAGAATAACTGATAATTGAGGAACTAAAAGGAGTCAAGAATAATATGGCACTTAGTTTATGCAACTGTTAGGAGAACAGTCATTTAACTGAAATTTTTCTATTTGTCATGTTATTTTCAAGACAAAATTTTTATCAGCAACCTCTTACACGTTGCTTCTTTCTCCCTTCCTAACCAAGAACTGCACCAGCATCATCATAGGGAAATTAATAATATATGTATATATAAAATAGGATCCTAAAACTTGAAGTATCACAGTTTCAAAGATTTTGTCTGCTATAAACAAATTTACCTAAAATTAATAATGAAATACTTCATTTAAAATTAAAATATGTTATTGTCACCAACCTGTTAATTCAGAAATTATAGCTGGATTTTCCTCAAAATGTTTTGATGGGTGTCTTATAAAGTGGTGATTCAAAACTGACAGTTTCTTCTTGGAATTTTGAGTTATCTAGAAAGAACATTGATACATTCTATATCATTTTGTATCTATTGTAATAGCTTGATGAAACATTGTTTCAGTAATGATGACAACAGCCAACATTTATTCCTCTGAGCCAGGCACTGTTCTGAGCACTGTACATAAACTCACTCAATTATCACGAAAACTCTAAGAGATAATGATTTCATCTGCATTTGAAATGTGAATAAACTAAAGCACAGAGAAACTAAGAAACTTGCCTAAGTTCACACAGCTATTAAGTCTGGGCTGGGATTCACACCCAGGCATTCTGGCTCTAGAGTCCATGCTTTCATTATTATGCAATAGTGTCTCTCAAGTAACAATTAAGAATAAAACATTATAAAAATGTATAGAACCAGAAGAGAATTTTAGAGATTCTCTGGTCTTGTGATTCCAATGTACCAGTTTCCAAATTCAGACTACTGCCAATACCATAACAAAGAATCCACTGGTCACTAGAGAAAATAAATATTATCAACTTTCCTACCACAGAAATTACTCTCTTTTATTCTATCCTTCTACTTGTTTTTTAAATATCCTGGCACAATAAAAAGTTGGCAACTTTAAAAAAGTTGTCATCCCTTTAAAAAAGTGTACTGGGGTATAAAATCCATTTGGTATTGACCATTATTCAACTCTCTAGTTTAATAATTGAGGCCCTGACAGGTAAATGACTTTCTCAACAACAGAGTGAGAATGGCAAAGAAAACAGTGAGGATCCAGGTCTACTAAACCTTCCAATCCCTTTGGAAGTCACCCAGCATTTGCTTGAACATTTTTAATTCGCTACTTCGTAAGATCATGGATTCCAATTTTAACAACTCTTACCAGGAGAATGCTTTAGTTAGAGCAAATAACTGATTCCTTATTACACTGCTATCTTAGATTGGGAGACAGTCCTTCAAAAATTAGAAACTTGCTATGTTCTCCATTCAAATAAAACATTCCTTTTGCAGATAAAACAACTTCAAACATATCAAGTGTTTTTCATTGAACTCTTTTAGTCCCTTCACCATTCTGATTGCCTCCCCTGGATAAACTCAAGTTTGTTGATGTCCCCCTCAAAATATGATGCATGAAATAGAATATAGTTCTCTAGATACGGTGTCAGTAGAGTGGAGGACAGTGGAACTTTTATACTAATTGATGCAAACTCTCTACTTCAAATAACTCAGTCTTATACTAAATTTGTTTGATTTTCTTAAGGGGCCACATCTGTTTGCAATCAATTAAATGTTACAGCCTGTCTATCAAAACTTTAAGCCGGGCGCGGTGGCTCATGCCTGTAATTCCAGCACTTTGGGAGGCCAAGACGGGTGGATCACAAGTTCAGGAGATCGAGACCATCCTGGCTAACATGTAGAAACCCTGTCTCTACCAAAAATACAAAAAATTAGCCGGGTATGGTGGTGGGCACCTGTAGTTCCAGCTACTCGGGAGGCTGAGGCAGGAGAATGGCATGAACCCGGGAGGCAGAGCTTGCAGTGAGCCGAGATCACGCCACTGCACTCCAGCCTAGGCGACAGAGCAAGACTCCGTCTCAAAAAACAAAAACAAAAACAAAAACAAAAAAACTTTAATTAAGACTGGATTCCACCATCCTTACTCACTCTCAAGGCAATCCAACTACTCACAAGTTTTTAGCTATGACTTTTATGCTAATAACCACTAGAAATTACTTTGATTCCTGCCTTATCACCATGCTTAGGACTAATTATTCTTTGCATTTTAGTTTCCCTGAATATATATGTTCTGCTTTTCTCCTGGACTATATGCTTCCTGAGGGCTAGATATCATACGTTAAGTTTTTATTTTCTACTGTTTAATCCAGTCAATTACACATAGTGAGTTTTTAAAACAAAATTCAGTTTCATAAACAGTATTTTTGATTCTTAGTAATATGGTTATCAAAAATTTCTCATTTTCCCCTTAAAATGCATAACATATTTATACATTCAGAATTATAATTTATTACATACTAGTACTACAGTTCTTTTCTCATCTTACAAGTTAATGGAAAAACATGCTTTTATTTATTGAAATTAGTTTTATGTCCAATTTTTTTAGGAATATACCTGTCTGAGGTATCCTGTTCTTCACTATCCTGTTCTTATATCCTGTCGGAGTAAGGTTTTTCTTAAGTTTACCAAACGTCAGTTGAAGTAAAAACTGGTCTAGCAATTTTAATTGATTCTATTATTGTATGTAGTTGTACTCCCTCAAGTAGGCTTAGAACTTTTACCACAGTTAAGTCTCACAGTTAAAACAATGTCAACAAACCAAAAAATGTTTGTGTTGCATGACCAAGTCACAGTGTCAACTCGGTGAAGCTTGTTTAAATCAATAAATATACTAACTTAATACCGAATCTTGTAGCTTAAAATGTGGTAAAACACAAAATGATCTGGACCTTCAGGAGAGAGCTAAGTATCTATGATTCTCTCTAAGAGTGGTTATACAGCTTTCTGAAGAGTTAAGGAAAAAAATCCCTATCCTTCTAAGACAGTACACTACAGGGTAAAGGTGCTTTCCTGATTGTTAAGAATTAAGTATTGCCTGGAGACCTATTGAGAAAGAGGTCACCCATACTAGTTTCCCAAAGAATTGGAGCCTTCAGGGGAAATACTCCAAAAATATCCGGGCTGCAATGCTTTGCCATGAAAAAGACTACTTAAAAAAGAAGGAATTTTTTCTCCAAAAGAAGAAGCCAGAGCCATAGTTCTCAAAATATATTTCCATGAACAAGATGACCTGAGGTAAAAGGCTGTTTAAGATGAATAATGGCAATCTGTTCCCAACTTACAGAAAAAAAATTTGTTAATGGAAAGAATTCTCTGAATTTTGCTGAAATCCTGCTACCATTTATCTGCTAGCAGACAAGAAAGAGATAAAAGAGTAATGTGATAATCTGTAAAGGATACTATGATTTCCATATGTTCTGCTAATTGAACAATTTGGAAAATTACTAGTTTGAAGAGTTTACACTGTGAAATCTCATTACAGAGAAGGTAAAACTTATAGAAGTATATAATTTAAGTTCTGGTGAGCTCAGGTTATTCAATAAATTACACATTTCGATCTTATCAGAAAGCTAAAGTGGTTTTTAAAAAAGCATGGTTCAAAAATGTTTAATAAACTCAGGAGGCTGAGGTGGGAGAATCACTTGAGCCCAGGAATTTGAGTCCAGACTGGGCAACATAGTGAGAACTTGTCTCTCAAAAAGAAAAAAAGCCTAATAAGATAGATCATGATGTTTATAATGTATTACAAAAAAATTTATAAAATAGTTTGTAAGAAGTATTTCCCCTACACTTAAAAAATAAAAGAAGGCCGGGTGTAGTAGTTCACGCCTGTAATCCCAGCACTTTGGGAGGCCAAGACAGGTGGATTACCTGAGGTCAGGAGTTTGAAGCCAGCCTGGCCAACATGGTGAAACCCCATCTCTATTAAAAATACTGGTGGTGCACATACGTAGTCCCAGCTCCTCAGGAGGCTAGGTGGGAGGATCGCTTGAACCTGGGAGGCAGAGGCTGCAGTGAGCCAAGATCACGCCACTGCACTCCAGCCTGTGCAACAGAGTGAGACTCCATCTTAAAAAAAAAAAAAAAAAAGATATATGTCAAACTTTAAGCAGTGGAAAGAACTGGGGGGAGATTTAAGGTTCTTTCACTTTTCATTTTCATTGCATTTTACAAATTATTCGCAGCAGTCAAAGTATTATGAGAAAAAAAGATATTTCCATTTTGGAACTAATTAAAATTGATATAAGGTATATGCTTCTATTTTCATCAAAGTAAAAAAATTACATTAAATCCATCATGGCTGTAAATGATATAATAAAGTAAAAGCTTTCACTTAAATAATTTTTAGTTTAAAAATACATACTTGTTTAGTATCAGCATCAATAAGATCAAAGAATGCTCGAACTGTAGTCAACTGCAATTGTTTACACCTAAGGAATAAAGTAAGTGTTACAAATAAAACTTTCTTAAAACATATACTCTTGATCAAAATATGCACAATTCTATTGTTTAGTGGAACATCTGAGTTTCCTTTAGTGCTCTAAACTCAAAAATTATGTAACGAATCATTCTTATTAAGCATATATCTTAAATATGAAACCTATAAAAATAGAGCAAATTAAATCTTCCTGGATGTTTGCCAGAATTTTCAGGGTCCTTCTGTTTTCCCTGAATCCCCTCACCTAGCCTAGCCATAGATGTACTACCTACCCCATCTTTATATGCCCGAAGTATGTCATTCTAGCAGATACTACTGCTTGCACAGCCAGAGAAAAGTCAAAAGAGAATCTTTAAGCTGCAACACAATGAGATAAATATATTAGGGGCTGCCTATTTCTTGACCCATATGGATAAATCTAATTCCTACTTGGTTTTCCATGTGCTGCTCCCTAGAATACTCACTGCTGGTGACTGGCCAGAAGCTCAGACAGTCCTACCAAAAGTGCAGTTGATTCTACCCAACTAGTAGAAACTCAAAAACTTTGGTATTTGATGTTAGCTTCATTTGAGACTGATGCTATTGGGTTTTGGGGAGATTATTTTACATGTTGTCAAGAGAACCTTGGTCAAACTGAAACAAGAACCAAGATGAGAGTTCCAAGCTTCTAAATTAATATTTCTCCCATAGTCTTATTTATGGATGAAGTTCTAAGACAGTTAACAAACCAGGCCAGGTGTGGTTGTTCACCCCTGCAATCCCAGCACTTTGGGAGGCCAAGGTGGGTGGATCACCTGAGGTCAGGAGTTTGAGACCAGCCTGGCCAGCATGGTGAAACCTCATCCCTACTAAAAATACAAAAATTAGCCGGCATGATGGCGCATGCCTGTAATCCCAGCTGCTTGGGAGGCTGAGGCATGAGGATCACTTGAACCCAGGAGGCGAGAGGTTGCAGTGAGCTGAGATTGCAGCACTGTCCTCCAGCCTGGGCAACAGAGCGAGACTCTGACTCAAAAAAAAAAAAAAAAAAGTTAACAAGCCAATTAAATTACTGCATTGAGGAGAAAGAGGACCATGACAAATCATCAAAACAAGTTATACAAGTATTAACTTACCACACAATGGAGAGGTGGTCTGTTGAGACCCAGGTCTTAGGCACTGCTGAACTCTAAAAGAAAAGAAAAAAATAATCAAACTTACAAAAAGCATATTTGTTCTTCTCTAAAAGGTTTGAAATTCTTACAAGCTAATATTTAGAAACACATAGTACAGTTTCACTATATTGTGAGGCCTACACATTTTTAAATAATATTCTTATAAAAGGTGATCCAAATATATTAGAATTTTCTGTATAAATTTCTCTGTATAAAACATAACTCTTTCTAAATATCACTCCTGGTTAGTCAAGTTTAAATTACCTTTTAAAAATTACTAAAGCAACCACAGACTCTTTCCTAAAGTTTAATGTCTGACTTTTTATTACTCTAATGAGAGACAAGTTTAAGATTCTTTAATAAATCACAGTTAATGTATAAGTTACAAAAGACATTTTAGTAATTTTAATGTTGACGAAACTACCACTTGATAGATTCTAAGATGTTACTTCTTCATCAGTTGTGTACCTAAGAAATACCTAGGCCTAAGGAGAGTTTTCAAACCAAATATGCCTAATCACAACTGCAAAACTACCAAATCTGACTTTCCCAAGTGGGGTCCAGGGTTACATATTTTGAAAAAAAAAAAAAATCCCTAGCTGACTAGGATGTATACAACCAGTAAAATATATAAGGACAAAAGGCTTCTAAAAAATATAAGTATTTGCAGAAGGCTTCCTAACAATGGCACAGCACCCTTCAAGAACTAGAGACTCCTTTTCACACCAGATAATGATCTCTCTGTGAATAGCATCTTACACAGAATAGGGGCTCATTAAATAAATCTGATTTTATTTTTCATAGCATCTCTTTATGTACCATCAAAGAGACAAGGAGCTGCCATCACCAGAACTGTCAAAACAAAACGAAAATAGAAGACTAACAGCATAGATGCAAGAAAATTTACAGAGGCCTAAAATGTCTCTTTAATAAATGAACTGAAAAAATAAATATCTATAACTTCTAAGGAATCACTAACACCCTGAACTCTATAAATAATAATGTATCTTTGGGTTCCACGTTCTGAAGTGGGAGGAATCTACAGCTTACTTGATGAACTTGTAAGTACTTGATATATTTAGAAATTACTGCTGATAGTTTACTAAAAAAAATTAGACAACCAGAGTTCACTGTCGTTCTTAAATTACATTAATGGTCAGTAGAGTAAGAACTCTTAGTAGACAGCATTTACCATTACCAAGAATATAACGCTGGTTTACTTTCATTCAGTTTAATTAATGCATGTGTGCTAGAGTTGAAAAAGGAAAGGCAACACAAATCAAAAAGTCAGTTGCTCATGATTGTTGTGTTGAAAACTGCTAAATGTCTACCAAAATCTATTCTTCTTTTCTTGCACACTTGGCTAGACTACAGCTCTTAGCCACTCTTGCTTTAATATGTGACTGAGATTGGGCGTAGTGGCTCACGCCTGTAATCCCAACACTGTGGGAGGCCGAGGCGGGTGGATCACCTGAGGTCAGGAGTTCGAGACCAGCCTGGCTAACATGGTGAAACCCCATCTCTACTAAAAAAAATTTCAAAAAATTAGCTGGGCATGGGGGCGTGTGCCTCTAATCCCAGCTACTCAGGAGGCTGAGGCAGAAGAATCGCTTGAACCCTGGAGGCAGAGGTTGCAGTGAGCTGAGATTGTGCCATTGCACTCCAGCCTGGGCAACAAGAACGAAACTCCGTCTCAAAAAAACACAAAACAAAACACACAAAGTGAGTTTTTTCTAATGGTATGTGAGCAGGAGTGATGTGTGCCATTTGTAGGCCTGACATTTGCCTTGTGTTCTTTCTTCCTTCTTGTGGTTGAAGATGACTGGAGAAACCCTGAAAGAAAAGCATTCAAGATGGAATGCCTACTCTCAGCCTGAGTTCCTGAATGGAACCTCTTGGAAAACCACCCACCAACCTAAATATCCACCCAGGGCAGTTACATGAATAAAACGTCAACTTCTATTGTGCTTAAGTGTCATTACCTGTGTGGGATTATATTACAGCAGTTTAGTCAACCCTCTTGATACAATTATGGTCTCTAACTTAAAAGATTTTCCAGTCCTAATGGATGTAAACATCATTTAACTATTCTTGAGATAATCATTCAAAAATTGTTACTGTTAATAATTTTTTAAAGTGAATATACATGTAGCTATATGAAAGACTGGAATATCTGGAGGCTAAAAAATAAATCTTAGGTTATACAATGGCAAGCTTTGATAAAGTTCCATAAGTAAAATATCTTCATCAGAGATACAGAAATCAGAGACAACAAGCTCCCTTGAAAGCAACACATTATCAGCTGGGCGCGGTGGCTCACGCCTGTAATCCCAGCACTTTGGGAGGCCAAGGCAGGTGAACCACGAGGTCAGGAGATCGAGACCATCCTGGCTAACACGGTGAAACCCCGTCTCTACTAAAAATACAAAAAAAATTAGCTGGGCGTGGTGGCGGACGCCTGTAGTCCCAGCTACTTGGGAGGTTGAGGCAGGAGAATGGTGTGAGCCAGAGAGGTGGAGCTTGCAGTGAGCGGAGATCGCACCACTGCACTCCAGCCTGGGCTACAGAGCGAGACTCCATCTCAAAAAAAAAAAAAAAAAAAAGAAAGCAACACACTATCAAATAGATTAGAAAAAATAGGGAAGTACACACACACCCATGCCCACACACACACAATTAAAGAGATTAAAGTTCTTTAAAAGATAAGCTTTAGGATGTGGTATCAATACAGCATCATTCTCCAGACAAGGTCCAGGAAATAAGTTACATCAAATTTCATATGACTAAATCATCTGTGTTTACAAGGAGTTGACATTTAGTCTTTTGAGGACTTCCAACAAATATCTGACCAAAATATTCAACACCAAATAGCAACATTCATACCTCTAATAATGAGGTTTGATAGTTTTACTAATTTAGTTCGAAAGCTATTCTGGCTATATCCCAATTCCTCTAGTTACATGAAAATGGTGGGTAACAGCAGAGTAGCTTAATAATTTTTGTTCTATGTATGGCAAGCATTCAGTAAATAACCTATTTAATGAATGAACAGTAATCTAAAGTAGGACAACAATAGGTGAGATGAACAAAGGAGTATCTATGAAGAGGTATAACTATTAAACAGTGACTTTCTAGTGTTATCTCCTAAAAAGCAAAAGGAACAGGCAGACTACATTCTATGCATTTTCTCTTTAGCAAGTAAGTTATATTTGGAGATGATGTGTATACTGAGTTAAGAAGCTAAGATCTTAACTGAAGACTTCAAGGTTAAATAAACATGAAAGAAGTCCTAAAAGGAAACTTGACTCACTTTACATAGATTATGTATCCCAGTTAAAGACCAAATACTTGATGTCCTAGCAGGGAAGAATAAGTAGCAAATTAATTAATCAGGTTCTACTTATACTACTTATACTATCAAAGCTAATCATGTTGTTATAAAATTGGTAAACTTTCATTCAAGTTTAACATTCAGAAGTATGTGATATGTTTGATATTCCACTATGATTATATCTAGTACAACACTCAGATATAACTGGATTCCCCTGGATTCCAGTCCACACATTCTTATATTCACAACTCTAATCAATGAACAGGCTCTTATTTTGGACAAGAAACCATTACTCCTCATAAATAAGGGTCATTTTCATCAAGTTTCTAAGATCCTTTGTACTTACTTTTTTTTGTTTGTTTTTGAGACAGAGTCTTGTTCTGTCATCCAGGCTGAGATGCAGTGATAAAATCACAGCTCACTATAACCTCGAACTCCTGGACACAAGTGATTCTCCTGCCTCAACCTCCTGAGTAGCTTGGACTATAGGCATTTACCACCATGCCTAAATTAGCCTGGCTAATTTTAAAATTTTTTTGTATTTTGTAGAGTTGGGGGTCTCCCTATGTTGCCTAGGCTGATCTTGAACTCCTGGCCTCAAGCAGTCCTCCTGCCTTGGCCTCACAAAGCACTAGAATTATAGGCATAAGCCATGGTTCCTGGCCCTCCTTCTTACTCCCTATGGACATAAGCATCCACAATTCTGCCCTCCCAACACATTCATATTCATTCATTCATTCATTCATATTCTCTCTTTCTGTCTTTCCCTCTCTCTCTTACACACATGCAGGCCCACACAGCAGTCCAATACCACTAACTCAGCAGTCATTACCATGCAGCTATATATTATTTCTTCTTTCACTCTCCACTGGGTCTATGACATTACTATTTCAGTAGAATCTTAAAAAAAGATTACCACAACAGATAAGGCACTGGTATGATGGCTTAATTTTGGTAGAAAAGTCAATCCTGAACGAACTTGGTAATCTCGGAATCCTCCAGCTACAGAAAGTGTGGTTAAATTTATGTGTCGAGCATTTAGAATCCAATAGTTGTTTACAGTCGTATAAAAATCTGGTAGGGAATAAAAAAGAGACATTAAAAAATAGTAGCCATTCCCTGAAACAATAAGATATCTATACAGTAATATTAATATTTAACTGAATTTTTGCTTAAGTCATTTCATCTATAAACAGTGTGTTATTCACATTTCCCTATTTTCAGTAAAATCAGTATCTTTACACATATTCCTACTTCCCCATTAAATAAAAGTATAAATACTAAGAGTTACTAAAGGTATCAATTAAAAAAAAACAAATTTTACTAGCTTTGGATCCATAAGCAAACACATTTCTACATTCCACAAGGATGATGCTTATTTATGAGTCACACAGTATAGCTAAAAGAGAACATCCTAATATTCTTTGAAAGATAAGAATTTACCATGCTAGAGTTGTAGACATTTGTGGTGTTAGTTTCATGGTATATGCACATGTTCAAACTGTACACATTAAATGTATACATTACAAACTGTTATATATGTGCAGTATTTTATATATCAATTACCCTCAATAAAGTGGTTTAAAAAAAAAAAAAGAGCTGTAGATCCCTCCCTATGATGGCAGTATCCCAGCTTAAAAAGGCTTAGCTTGGGAAGCTGAGGAAGGCAGATCACGAGGTCAGGAGTTTGAGACCAGCCTGGCCAATATGGTGAAACCCCATCTCTACTAAAAATACAAAAATTAGCTGGGCATTGTGATGCGCACCTGTAGTCCCAGCTACTCAGGAGGCTGAGGCAGGAGAATCGCTTGAACCTGGGAGGCAGAGGTTGCAGTGAGCCGAGATTGTGCTACTGCACTCCAGCCTGGGCAACAGAGCGAGACTCTGTCTCAAAAAAAAAAAAAGAAAAAGAAAAAGGCTTAGCAGATCTCTTCTGTGGCCAACCACCACCACACAAGTACTATTTAAATTCTTACAATCTATCAGGACAATACCATTGACATTAGTCTTAGGACTATGCTGCTGTGGAAAACATCAGGGTTAGGGTTCAACCCATTTATTGTAACAAGTACTTCAAAGGGAAGAACCTGCAGACAATTTTTCACTTTGTCTATTGAAAGTGAAAAAAGTCTAGTGTCAAAGATTAAATTGAGGCTAGGGCAGGGGATTTCTCAATTCTTTTTCTGATTATCAAAACTTAATGCATTTTTATCCTGGCATTTGATCCCACTCAGGGCTTCAAACACTGGGTACAGCAAGCTGCCTCCATTAAAGATCTCAGCAGTACTTACTTAGATTACCACCTAGCAGACTGACTCTTAACATCTGGAGAGCCTGGGATGTTAAGTACCAGTGGGGCACACATGCCATATGTCTAGGTAGTTTAAAAAGTCAAAAATCCAGCTAATAACCTGTTAAATCAAATATATTTTTTCCTGCCTATCTTGAAAAATAAATCATTGAAATAACCTGGAAGGCCAGGTTCAAATTAAGAATTCTCAGACACCTCAGAGTTAGCCACTGGATGGTGGCAGCATGGGAAGAGCAGATCTCCAGTCTCTTACTGTGCTTCTCTTCCCATCCTAATTCGATCCTGCATTGCAAGGGCGTCATGTGCACATGCAAGCTCTGTCTGTACTTTCAGCAGCGCTATGCCTTGGCCACAACTCAAGCTTAGGATTCTACATACCTGCCCTCAGGAAAACAAAGAAAATGAAGAGACCCACACAGGTCTTGGAAGCAGGCTTAGGGCATATAGACAAGAAAAATCTAGAGGCAGCTGGGAGTGGTGGCTCACTCCTGTAATCCCAGCACTTTGGGAGGCCGAGGCGGGCAGACCACGAGGTCAAGAAATCGAGACCATCCTGGCCAACATGGTGAAACCCTGTCTCTACTAAAAATACAAAAATTAGCCGGGTGTGGTGGCATGCGCCTGTAGTATCAGCTACTTGGGAGGCTGAGGCAGGAGAATCGCTTGAACCCAGGAGGCGGAGGTTGCAGTGAGCCGAGATTGCGTCACTGCACTCCAGCCTGGCAACAGAGCGTGACTCTGTCTCAAAAAAAAAAAAAAAAAAAAAAAAAGTCTGGAGGCTTGGTTAGCTGGATCACAGTGCAGAAGTAAAGACACAGGCTCCATGTGGGGAGGCTACTTAGCCTTCATACTTCTCACCCTGTGGGAAAGGCTAGGGGCAGAGCAGCAGGAGCCTCTAAAGTGCAGAGCCCAGTGCAGGGCCTCCTTCCTCCTATTGAAAGGCAGTATTTTCATCAAGTATAAACAGGGAATCTACTTCTGAGGTCATATGGATCTCTGTCTCTCAAAACCTTAAAATTTTCATTCTAATTTTGACTTAGTAAAATAAAAAGAATAAATATAGAATAAAAAGGAAAGACTAATTACAGGAAAGGTACAGGATTCTTGACCCTAAGAATCACTTTCAGCCTGAGCCTTATAGAGACAGAACAGTGCCACCCTCCAAAGCAATAAAACCTATTGAGGGTGCATTCCTCAAATAATTTTTAAAATATCTTTGAGTCATTCTAATTTAATCTATATGGGTTATCTACATACACCACACAGAATGCAATAATATAAAGAGTTCTCAATTACAGTGACAAGTACTATGACTTTTAGCCTTTAATTTTTTTCCTAAACCTAAGGTCATTTAAGATTATTAGACTACAACAAATTTAAACAACTTCATTATTAAAATTAAAATGTTTCCTTATTAAAAGACTTCTACAAGCAAAGTTTTAAATGTACCAACAGAAAAACCAGGCCTCATAATAGTTACTGTTGCACCAGATACTTACCAGCAAATAAATTATTCTTTGGCAATGCTGTTATGTTAAGATGGGCACTTTAGAAAAACTACTTTGGTTTGGAGTCACTGGAAATATTTCTCACTCAACTACAAACAAAATTTTCATCAAAATTAAGATAATGCAAATTTTTATAGATAAGAAGCTATATATATTTACTAACCAGGAAGAATTCTTTCTAAAGATTTTCTTCTACTCATATAATATTCCTATAAGCAGTGAGGATAATCTCTGGCTTTTTTTAACAATAAGTTGAGATAACAGACATTTAATTCTTATTCTGTGACATTATCACTATTTGATTAGACGATGTCAATCACAAACTCCTACTTTTCATTCAAAATTCCTGCAAGATTATAGTATTATCTATGGTTTTATTTCCTATGTTAATGTACTTCAATTAAGAGGCAGTACAGCATGCAAAGGTTAAGAGCACAAGCCCAGAAGCAAGTTTGCCAGGGTCAAATATTGGTTTCACTACTTTCTTGCCACATGACTCTGGGCAAGAACATTATCTTGGCCTTTTTCTATCCACAAACATGAGGATAATAATGGTGCCTACCTCATGGGACTGCAGTGAGGATTAAGTGTGGTAACACATCACATGAAGTCTTTAAAATCCATAACATACTAAGAGCTCAATAAATATTAGGAATTATACCTCATTATATAAAGTGTTAGCATACCTTTGTACTTAAAAACTAGACATTGCTACTATCTTACTTAAATATAAGCTTATTTTGGATACAGTCCTAAAACAGTTAACAAACCATAGGAAGTTTAAACACATCTTAAGAGACAGGGTACCATCTTCAAAAATAACTAAACTGGCCAGGCATGGTGGCTTATGCCTGTAATCCCAGCACTTTGGGAGGCTGAGATAGGCAGATCATTTGAGGTCAGCAGTTCAAGACCAGCCTGGGCAATACGGCAAAAATCCCAGATACTTGGAGGGCTGAAGCACGAGAATCGCTTGAACCTGAGAGGTGGAGGTTGCAGTGAGCCGAGATTGCACCACTGCACTCCAGCCTGGGAGAAAGAGCAAGACCCTGTCTCAAAAAAAAAAAAAAAAAAAAAAAAAGACGAACTGAACAGAAGCCCTAGTGCCTAGAAATTATAAAACACATGTCAACCATGTTAAGATGCTATGGACAGACAAAACTTAACAGTAGTTTCAATTATAAGCCCAAGTTCAAAAATATAAAGAGACAGACACTCAGAATTGGAGGTGCTGATTTGCAACTGAGTTGCTTCAAACATGGATAAATCTGTAGCATACTCCTAGGGGAATAGCCGTAAAGATTGATTTGTTTAATCTTAAACAACAATGGGGAGGTTAATGTTTATGTAACAGTACTCACCTGTAATGAAACGATCTAATGGCATCACAGGAGCAACATGAGGTGTGGCTTGTGTAATAAGAAGATTTATCAGATCATGCTTAAAATTTTTCAGTGTAAGCAATGCTCTTGCAACAAGGCCACCCATAGAATGACCAATTATTGCCACACTTTTTGGAGCAAATTCTTGACCCTATTAAAATAAATCACGAGGTCATAATTGCGGCTTTGTATCATTTTTAAAATACTAAATATTTCTCTCTGCATATGACCAATTTTATAGGAAAAAGAAAGTCAAACTATTTATATAACCTCCCATCATAAGGTACAGAAATACATTTTCATATAGTTTTAATTAGTGTATACATACTATTTTGTGTTCTGCCAAACATTTTTAACAGGTATATCTTGGTTTTCTGGGCCAAGAGGAACAGTTGGTCTAGCAAATCATGTTTATACTGTTTGTTACACTACATGTAATCTGGGGAGTAATTATACTTGGTATATACCAGATTATTAGGTTTCACAAGACATAAGAAATCGGATAATTTGTTTGAAACTGAAAATATCACCCAAAAAAGGCCAAGACAATTACAGTTGCGACAGCAATATATTACCTTATCATGTTGTTATCTCTTATCTCATCAAATTATTTCTCTATTGTGCATTTTGGTTTAAAAATTAAGCAGCATTCCAAACATTTATTCACTGACAATTCCATATTTCATTTTTTAGATAAGGGCTTTTCAAAAAATCTTTTGTTTTCAACAATCTCCTCAGTCTCGTTACCAAACTTTTGCTCATCATCCCCAACACAGATCCTTCCTATGTACCATCGCTTCTCAATGAATAGACTGAATCTTGTGCAGAAGAGTTAACATAGGAGGCCTGAGACTGCTGTCCTTGGCACGGGCTGGATACAAGGTTGGCTCTTGGCTGGAATCTGGAACCTTAGATTTGGGGGAGATTCCCACCATTCCCTAAATAATAAGAGTGCATAAACCGTTTGTGCAAACAACATGTTTTATGCTGAACACCTGCTGTCCTCCAGGCTGGAATTTTCGTATGCGCTAGTCAGAGGGTATCTATGTGATAAGTCCCCAGTAAAAACCTTGGGCACTGAGTCTCTAATGAGCTTCCCTTGTGGACACTATTTCAGCCATGTCACAATATGCTGGTACAGGAATTAAGTGGATCCTTGGTGATCTCCAATACAGACCTGATCTCAGCAAAAGCCAACCCCTACAACTGTGCTCTGAAACCTATCCCCTTTGACCTTCTCAAGTACATTACTCTAGCAATCCTTCTCATTTTCTTCTTGCATTATTGCTTTTCCCTATCAACTAGATCATTTTCATTAGTGTATAAATATAGTGGTATTCTCTCTTAAAAATAAAAATAACTCCCTTTTAATTCTCACTTTCCCCTTAGTGACTACTTTACATTTCTTTACAGCAAAACTCTAAAAACAAGTTGCAGGCCAGGTCCGGTGACTCACGCCTGTAATCCCAGCACTTTAGGAGGCCAAGGTAGGTGGATCACTTCAGGTCAGGAGTTCGAGACCAGCCTGGCTAACATGGCAAAACCTGGTATCTGCTAAAAATACAAAAATTAGCTGGGCGTGGTGGCACATGCCTGTAGTCCCAGTTACTCAGGAGGCTGAGGCAGGAGAATCACCTGAACCCAGGAGGCGGAGGTTGCAGTGAGCCGAGATTGCACCACTGTACTCCAGCCTGGTGACAGAGTGAGACCCTGTCTCAAAACAAAACAAAACAAAACAAAACAAAACAAGTTGTATACAGAGTACTTGCTATTGCTATCTCCAATTTCTCAACTTCTATCCACTCTTAAATCCATTTCAATCAGACTTTCACCCCAACATGCCACCAAAACTGCTCTTGCTAAATCACCAAGGAATCCAATAGTCAATTCTTAATACTTTTTTTTTTTTTTTTTTTTCTGAGACAAGGTCTCACTCTGTCACCCAGGCTGGAGCGCAGTGGCACGATTCATGGCTCACTGCAGCCCCAATCTCCTAGGCTCCGAGTAGATCCTCCTACCTCAGCCTCCCAAGTAGCTGGGACTACAAGTGTGCACCACCACATCCAGCTAATATATATATATTTTTGTAGACACAGGGTCTCACTATGTTGCCTAGGCTACAATGGTCAATTATTAATCCTCATCTTATTTGACCTATCAGTAACATTTGACACAGTTGATAACTTACTTCTTCCTTCTTTGAAATATTTAAGTTAGTTTCTTTGACAACAAACTCTCCTGGTTCTCCCTGTGCCTCACTGGCTCCTCTTTTTTAGTTTCTGTTTCTGGTTCCTTCTCATCTCTCCTCATTTCTTAAAACTTAAGTGACTCAGGCCTCCACCCTTAGATCACTTCTCTTTCATATCTTTGTTGAAACCATCAGTGATCTCTTCCAGTCTAGTGGCTTTAAGTATATCTACACACTGTCAACCTCTCAGTAATTATCTCGAGACTGTACTCCTTCTCTTGAACTCTAGCCTTGAACTCCACCTGTACAGTAGCATACATGGAATGCCTAATGTGCATCTCAAACTGGATCTATCTAAAACTAAACTCTTAATCTCCTCCATATCTGTTCCTCCTATATTCTTCCCTACCTCAGTTAATGGCAGTTCAATCTTTCCAGCTGTTTAGCCAAAAAACTTGGGGTCATCCTTAACTGTTCTTTTCCTCTCACTTTGCCCTTCCATATCTGATCTGCCAGCAAATTTACTGCCTCAACCTTTAAGATTTACACTGATCTGACAATTTCTCATCACTTCAACTGCCACCACCTTGATTTAAACCACCACTATGTCTCGAACACACTCTACCACTTCCTCCTTAGCATGCCACTGTTTTATAGCTACTTTCCCTGTGCAGCATGGCATTCAAAGATTGAAAAACACACATTTTTAGAGCCCCTTTCTTTGCCTCACTCTCTTCTTTCTCATACCGTGTCGCATTTAGCTGCTTCAGCAGCCCCCAATTCCAATTCTCTGCTTTCTTTAGCTAAGTGATATCAATGTGCCCTGCTTGATCTCCCCCTACTTGCCCCACGGTCTGGAAAATGCTTCCGGGCAGAAATCCAGAGCAATCATGGAGCTTACTTCTTCCAGGGATCATAGTCCTTTGCTGCTCTGTTGTCCAACATCTCAAAACAGGTGCTTCAGATATCTTGACCAGTTTTACAGTTGTTTACATATGCAGGTGTTCTACCCTAGTACCAGTTACTTAGTCATAGCTAGAGGTAGAAATCTATACCAATGGTTTTTAGGTAATGAATTTTACTCCTAATTTATATATAAAGTTTTAAAAAGTTTTTCTTCCTGAATTCACCATAAGAAATGTTTCTTATAAATTTAAACTTCAAAACCATTACGGAGGCCAAGACAACAGACTCTCACAAAAAAATATTTGTGCCTTCTCTGCTTCAACTTCCATATAAACAAATACATGATTTAAAGTATACTGAATCCCTTTTTTAAAAAGGTGCTGATAGGTTGCACCACTATTGATTTGCATACTTATCTCTCACCTTATAGAGTTTGAGAATTGTTTTAATACATTCATGTACAAACTTGGTCTGCTTCTGAAGACTTCCACCATACAAAGCCACCAGTTCTTCATTGAAGTTCACACTAAAGAAGTCAAAGTGGTACTTGAAGTCAATGTCCTCTGCTTTTCTAAGTGCAATGGAGCCAATAGAACGAACTGCAGAGGAAAAGAGTGAAGTGCACATTAAACAATATTTACAGGTTTCATCCATTCTTTCTTCAGAATTTCTTAGTAAATAACCTTATCCTGCATCACGAATATAAACCACCTATTTCAGGATGAAATTCATTAATAGTACCAATTTAGAACAAACTAATCTAGCAACTGTATGCCTTGAATGCAGTAAGTGTGTCATAAATATTTTTAAAATTAAATAAATAAAAAGCAAACAGATCACTCACTCTCTACCTTCTTTTCCTTTGGTAGGAGCAACAATAGCTAAAAGGGCAGGATTCTTTGAAGAATAAGACATATAAATTTTGCCACACTTACTGAGGTTTTTAAGAATGACAAGGTTCCTACAAGAAATATCCATTCATCACTTGGTTTAGATACTCACGCTTGATTTGTCTTTTTCTCCTACACAGGACATCCAATCCATCAGTAAGCACTTTCATAATGTACCTTCCAAATCTATCCCCAGTTGAAATTTCTCACCATTCCCACCACTATTGTCCTAATCCAAACTCTATTATCTCTTATCTGAACTACTCTAACAGGTTCTTTACTGGTCTCCCTGCTTCCACTCTTTTTGTTCTTGTTGTTGTTTTGCAAATCTTTTTAAAAAATATATTATAAATTGCTTATATTAGGCGGCACAAAAATTGTAGCATATGGTTTAGCAAACAAAATACCTGTTTGCCATTTCATTTTGCAAAAACATATACTATAGATACATTATAATCCACATATTATACAACTCACTATATAAAACTGTAAAATTCAATGGTTTTTAGTATATTCACCATCTCTGGTATATATTGTACAACCATCTCTGAAATCTAACATTAGATATTTTTTAATCGTTTCAAAAACAAAACCCTGTGCCTACTGGCAGTCACTCCCCATTTCTTCACTCCTCCCAAATCCTAGGCCTAGCAAGCACTGATCTACTTTCTGTCTCTACGGGTTTGCCTATTTTGGATATCTCATATAATACGTCACCTTTTGGAACTAGCTTCTTTCACACAGCACGATGTTTTCAAGGTTCATCCATGTTGTGACATGTATCAGTACTTCATTCCTCTTTTTTATTGAATAATATTCCATTATATGAATATGTCACATTTGATTCATCTATTCATCAGCTGATGGTCATTTAAATTATTTCCACCTTTTGGTTATTATATGCTGCTATGAACATTTATATACAAGTTTTTGTGTGGGTATATGTTTATTTTTCTTGGGTAGATACCTAGGAGTGGAATTTTTGGGCCACATGAGAGCTCTATGTTCAATATTCTGAGGAACTCCCAAACAGTTTTCCAAAGTGGCTGCGCATTTTACATTTCCACCAACAACGTATGAGGGTTCCAATTTCTCCACATCTTCACCAACACTTGTTGTTATCCATCTTTCTTATTATAACTATCCTAGGAGGTATGAAGTGCTATCTCATTTTTTATTTATTGTTCTCTGATGACTTATGATGTTTTAGCATCTTTCCTGCTTCCATTCTTGCCCTTCAAATGAAATTCTCTTCATAGAGAAGCCAGAGCAACCTTTTTTTAAAAGTAAATCACACCTACCAGATTGCTTAAAAATTTAATATCTGACAATTCTGGTGTTGTAAAGGATGTGGAGCAAAGGAAGGTAAAATATACTGCTTTTAGGAATATAAATTAGCACAATCAGTAAAGATTAAAAAGATACACATAACCTGTAACATAGAATTACACTCTTGGGTATCTAGCTTACAGAAGCACAGGTTTATGTACTCCAGGAAACATATGGAATAATATTCATTATTTGTAATTGTCAATAAATGTAAACATTTATTCCGTCCAAAGACAGAATGGACAAACCATGGTATAGTCATACAACAGAATAATACAGAGTAAGGAAAATGAATGAATCACAGCTCACACAACAACTTGTATGAATGTTAAAGATAATGCTGAGTGAAAGAAGCCAGACACAAAATAATACATACTGAATGACTATACTCATATTACAAAATTTAAAAACAGCCTCAAATACATAGATTGCATTAAAACTACAAAGAAAGTTAAGGAAATTACTCTCTTAACATTAGGACTGTGATTATGTCAAGAAAGAAGGGAACAAAGTTTTAATCATGAAGGGGCACATAAGGGGTTTCCAGGTTACTGGTAATCTACTTCTTGACTAGGGTTTTGGTTTCACGGGTGTTCGTTCACTTTATAATAATTTGTAACCAAATAT
Organism: Pongo pygmaeus; assembly: GCF_028885625.2. Taxonomy (NCBI): domain Eukaryota; kingdom Metazoa; phylum Chordata; class Mammalia; order Primates; family Hominidae; genus Pongo; species Pongo pygmaeus. Next base: position 96,934,264 of record NC_072384.2, read on the forward strand.
CTATGTTCTATGTGTTTCTCTGTATGTAATATTTCAAATACAAAGATTAATTTTAAAAATCAGGTTATATTTTTCTTACCCAAAGCTCTCCAACAGTTTCTCATTCAAAGTCTTTTCCACAGCTTATATGATATGGCCTGTGGCTACTTTTCCATTCTTATCTCTTTTTACTTTCTCTAGTCACAATAGCCTCCAATGCACAAAACACGTTCCTGCCTCAGGACCTTCCTTCAGTCAAGCCTCTCCTCAAATGTCATCTCCTCACAATGGCCTTTCCTGACCACCTCATCTAAACTAGCCACTTCCTGACCCTTTTATCTTCTACCTCCTGAGTCTGTTTTTGTTTCTAGCTTTTAACATTACTGACATATTTGTTTGATTGCTGTCTTCCTGATAAGCATATAAATTTGATGAGAGAGGGACTTTGTCTTGATATGCTCTGGATCCCTAATACCTGGAATACAGCCTGGCTCATGGTAGATACCTGTAGGCACGTGCTAGATGAATAAACACGTAAATAATTGCACATGTTGAAACAATTCTAGTCTCATTACATAACAATTCTAGTCCATTAAATAACAAGAAAGCAGGTTTTAGTTTAAAACGAAATTAATTCCAGGTTATTTGGCTGTTACGCCAGAAATAACTGCTGTATCTCCAAGCCAACATCAATTTGGAATCTGTACACGTAACTTCCCTATCTCACCTTTCTATGTTCCCCCCAGTACTTCCAAATCTCTCTAACTTAAATAACTCCAAAAGAAGAAAACTAATCTCTCTTGTTCTGCATAACATTAGTCACTGATTTACTTCCCTTATCAATGCTTAAGGTTCTGTTCTCTTTACCCTCCATTTCCGACATGTGTTTCCTCTGCTGATTCCCCAAGGGGTTCCCCTTTATCATCTACTTATCCCATCCCTCTCCATCTTATTCTTTGTATCCCTCTCTTTGCAAAGTGGTCTTCAATTTTTCTAAGTATTTCTCACATTATTCTCTCTCAGAGAAAATATCATATTTTGGTCTCTCTGTAAGCCCAACACAGTACTTCACACACAGCATGCATTTCATTTACTCTATCTGATTCACTGAGTATAGATATGATTCAAATTCTTGAGTTGAATTTTATAGCTTTCAAAATTTACTTCCAGTAAGACTTACCTTGCTTATAACTTCCAGCATTACCAGGAAGAAAAAGAACTGGAATACCCGTCAAAGGGAGAATTTTGTGTTCTTCAGCATAGGATCCCTCTCCATAAAGATACAACTCATATGCGGGATAGCGTTTTGCCAGTTTCTTTGGAAGTTCTATTTTCTACATTAAAAAAAAGTAGTTTCACTTTAATCAGTTTTATTAATACAATTCAGCCTCATCATATGCAATTCTGAATTACGCAAATTTGAAATAGTGCAATATAAAAATATTACTGATATTAAAACCACACCATACACAAAACAAGTTCTACTTGTAGTTTATTCATATAGAGAATCAGTCTTGAATTGTGTATATTCTGAACCATGCAGTCTTTAGGAAAACATAAAAGAGGACTACCTGAACTTCTAACCAATACAAATTACTCAAAATAGCCACTGACAATGGCAGAAAGCACTGGTATATGTCAACAAGTTACATGTTAACATAATTGGATAAGTATCAATTATACTTAGAAATGATAAAGGATTTCCACCATCAAATCAATTCTTTTTTTCCATTTTTAACTATTTTGTAATGTCTCTCCTTTTACTCAGACCCAACTATCTATTTCAGTTGTTATATCTTCAAAAGAAAGTAAGTTGTTTTATAATGCAGCTTTCTGACTTCTCAACTTAATATGCTTTGGCCTACAATATGTGTAACAAATTAATCTTGACCTTATAGCCATGTCTTGGTCAAGACATGTACACTCTTCTTACCATAAACATTCCAGTGAATTAGTATCTATTTCAGTTTTCATGGACTAGGTGCATGATTTGCTGGCAAACTTTAAACTACCCTGCACTTCATATTATTGTATACCAATAATACAGCAGCTCACCTAACTACTGAGTCAGTAGTTCACCTACATTTTTTTCAGCTTAGTGTAAATTATCTCTTAATGTCATCCTCAAAGGTAGACATCTGTGGTAGTAAAGTATACATACACCCTTTTGCTCCTTTTCTTTTTTTATTTTAAAGGAGAGAAACCTTTAAGAATGAAACCAATTACATTGGACAGTAATGTCTACTTATTTAGGTATACATAGATCTAGCAGTGCTGTACATGTGGCATGTGCTTGATAAAAGAATTTAACTATGGAGTGAATTTCAAAACCTGTAAATGTTGCTAACGACTACTGAAAACCCTCGTTGTTCTAAAAAAAAAAAAACAAAATTCTGATCATTTGTGCACCTTCCTAAATATCCCTTTGTAAACAATCTATGCCAATAACACCACAGAAACATCTGCAGAGACTGCAAGCTTATTAAGATACTAGCAATCTTAGTTATCTCCCCAAATACTCAAAATACAGAAATACTAACCCCACTATTCATTTTATATTTGGTATATGTACTTCAATTCATATTAGTCCCAATACTGATTGTGCACAATACAATCAAAAATGAAAATGACATGATAGTTTACTTCTTTAGGTACAAATTAAATAAAAAGAAAACATAAGAGAACAAAGAAATAGTTTCCTATTTCCTCCCAATTTAGTACACCATTATTCTTTTAGCACAGTGGCTAAACAGAGTTTAGACAAGTCGAAAATTAACTCAGAAGAACAGGAAACTATCAAATATATCTAAAAAGAAATATTTAATTTTCTTGAGACAGAAAAACAAGCAAAAAAATATTTTATATATTTCATAAAATACTATTTTTTTATAGTGAGAAATAATATTTTTTAAAATATGAATGTATACAGAATTTTTCAAAAAGTATGGAGATGGGCAAAGAAGGTAGAACAAAAAAATAAGACAGGAGGCAAGAATGGTGGGAGTTGTAGGCAAATGGCAAAACTCCATTTCCAGACAGAGTTCAAGTTGAAAGGGAATAGCGAAGACCCAGGAGAGGTAATTGACCACATTGACAGAAAAAGCGCAGGCATACAAATAGGATGCTGATAAGAAAACAGAAGACAGTCAAGGGATATAAAAGGAAAATACTTATAGGAGCAGGACTCCAATATAAATGTTTTATTCTATATAGTTTATTTTAAATGAGCAACCCCTCTACCATATTAAGATCAATTACCTTTATATTTAAATATTATCTCCACAATCCTGCCTCTGCTGTCCTCCTTCCTTGACTCTGCCTTAGTTCAGGTTCTTCTCATCTCTACATAAACTCAAAAGGTAAAAATTCTAATAAACTCCCAAGTAATAGAAAAATGCTGATTTAAGAAACTAAAATATGTATTTTATGATATTATTTAATTGTAAACTTAAACTGAAAAATAAAGTTTGATTTCCATAACTAACCAAAAAGAAAAAAGATTTTGATCTAGATGAATACACATAGTTTTTAACTTCACATAGTTTTTAAGTTCTCACAAAGAGGTCTCAGTCAGCCCTTTGCTCACCACCCCCCATAAGAATAGTTATAGGGGCTCCATTAAAAAAAAAAAAAAGGCCTTAAGGACAACTGAATTTTTCAGACTTGTCTCTATCCTTGCCTTCATCTCCCTTCTATAATCCATAGTTCATACTGCTAACACACACACACACACACACACATACAACAAAGGCTTAAGAGAGAGACATCCTTTAAAATCTGGCTCTAATTATTCTTACCTACTTTTTTTTTTTTTTTTTTTTTTGAGACAGGGTCCCACTCTTGTTGCTCAGGCTGCAGTGCAGTGGCACAATCTCAGCTCACTGTAGCTTCGACTTCCCGGGCTCAAGTAATCCTCCCACCTCAGCCTCCTGAGTAGCTGGGACTACAGGCAGCACATGCCATCACACTTGGCTAATTTTTTGAATTTTTTTTTTTAGCAGAGACAGGGTTTCGCCATGTTATCCAGGCTGGTCTTGAACTCCTGGGCTCAAGTGATCTGCCCGCCTTGGCCTCCCAAAGTGCTAGGATTACAGGTGTGAGCCACCTCATCCTGCCCTTACCTACCTTCTTATAACTTACACATGACATGCTTTAAAATGTATTTTTAATATGTTTTTGAATTCAAGATTCAAAAGGATATACATTGAAAAGGATCTCTCCTACCCATGGTCCTTCAGCCATCCAGTTGACCCTAAAAGGCAACCTGTTAACAGTTTGTGTGTGCTTCTAGAGATATTTTACATATATACAAGCAAATATGTTTATCGATTATTTTTTAGTTTTAACATAAATGATAATATATTATAAATACTGTTCATGCAATGTGTCCCAGTGCATTACCACCTTTACATATACTATTTATGCCTGCAATGTTCTTTCAGTACTTCATACACCCTCCATGTCCCAGTTCACTTTGCATCTTCTCTAAAGCCTTTGAACACCCAAGACAAACTTGGATGCTCTCCCTTATATGAAAAGCTCTGTACATACTCTCTTATTGTGAAATTACAAAACTCAGTACATTATATTGTAACTATACATTACATGCCCATTTCTCCCATTGTATTTATCAAGACATAAAGACACAAGGTATAATTTAGTTCTAATTCCCTTTCACCTACACCAAGTAGCTAGATATACCTGGCAAAGACTAGTCATTCAATAAATGACTTTCTAAATAAATAACACACTTAATAACAAAATATATGACTCATATTTTCTTTCTTTTTTTTTTTGAGACAGAGTCTCACTGTCGCCCCACCTGGAGTGCAATGGCACAATCTTGACTCACTGCAACCTCTGCCTCCCTGGTTCAAGCGATTCTCCAGCCTCAGCCTCCTGAGTACCTGCGACTATAGACGCATGCCAACATTTCCTTTCAGAGAGCAACCGTTAGGTTACACATACGAAGATAGCCAAACAAATCACTGTATGAGAGAAACAACTCAGATGTTTCTTCTAAAATTCTGCAATTTGCCTAAAACCATTTGCTACCAAATAAAAGTTTTGTCTTGCTGTCGTAACAGGGCAAGAAGCTTTAAAGGATAAAGTATATTTTGCCTAGTAGGCTTGAGATATGGGTTCGTGAGATGTTCAATTAACTCTGAATAAGTGAATCTGGGAAAACCAGAGGTAGAAGATGAATAGAGATAATCAAACAGTTTTAAATTCAAAACTTCATTTTTGCAAAGAGTTTCAAATTTATGCCCCATCTTTTAAAAAAATGGAGAATAAAACTGAATGTGTTTCAACTACCTTTCTATTTCTGCTGGCTAACTAAAGAAGATGCAAATGAGCAGTAAAAAAGAAGAAAGGCATCAAAAGAAAGAAGAAAACCCAATGACTAGGACATCTCACATCTGGGTATCAACCTGTGAACAATTAGAGAGCTGACTATAAAATATAATTAAAAGTAAGCAATATGTAAAATATCTTTAAAACATTTTTATTCATGAAAGCCATTTGGTTCTCAACAGAATGGCCTCATTTATCCAGAAATCTTACTATGTTCAAAATGACTCATTTCTATAGGCTGGTTTTAATTGCATTTGTAAGATAACATGACCTGGTATGCAAAACAAAAAGACTAAGAATACAATATAAATACTATCATGAATTAACACAGCTTTTTACATCATAAAAACCTGCTAAAAATCAAAAACTTCTGCCACTGTGATTATTACTGTATTAGCAAATTATTAACAGAAGTGTAAAACCCCAAAAAAGCAACTTAAACCAAAATAACTAAACCTAGACTACTCAACAACAATAAAAACCCAAAGAGCTCTTTACCATTAGCTACACTAATTTTCTGTTTTTCCAGTCAATTTATGAGGCAGGAAATGCGTCTGTGAGATCCATATGCTTTGTTCCCAACGCTAAGGAGAACAATTTCTACTTCTGTGAATATTAAAATAGCTTCAATAATTGTAGGAAATCTAAAAATAAATGGGAATTAGTACTGTACTGTTGCAAAATGATTTTAACCAAACTCTTCAATGCGGTACAAAACTAAAGTGACCTACTTCAATCTATTGGGAGTTTCCTAATTATTAAACCAAAAATAAGGAGGGAATTATAATAGCTCTATTTTCAGTTTTTTAAAATACTAAACTAAAAAGATTTGCTTAGAAATGAACAGAGACGACAGTAACATGTCAAAATCTTCTCCTTCAATAGCATCCCTACCAAATGTTTCCACTCTCTTATCATCATAAATGCAAAAGCAAGGTAAGGATCTAAACACAAATGAAATCTAAATTTACTAGAATTTTCCCCATGGGAAAGAATGCTCTTCAGCAATTTAAACCTTAAGCAGTCTTAAGATGAAAATAATAGCAGCGTAATCAAGTAACAGGCTTCCTCCATAATGACTTGTACAAAGAAGCAATCAGGACTTGCATCCTTCACCGTAAAAAAAAAAAACTGCTGTGATTTTAAGAGTATACTAAAAATGTATTTTATCAATATATGTTATCGTGCATATACATTTTATGGTAGGGAATTATTATTATAATAGGTAGTCCATAATTAAGAGAGGCACTTAGAAATAAAAGAATCATTCGAAAAAATTCTCTTAGGACAGTTGTGTAATTTGTCTGCGCCTCTTTTTACAGCTATTCATGAATGAAATTCTAGATCCTACTATGCCGAGCTAACGAAGCCATTGATTGAAAACATTCAAAATGGCATGGAAGCGGTAGGGGTGGAGAGAGAAGGGTTGGCTCTCTCTTAAACTCCGAACCCAGCGAGAAAAGAAAAATAGCACCATGAAATACATTTTGTATGCAACTATTAAGAGGCTCGGCTGCTGAGAGACATGCATAAACACAGGTATGCAAACACACAGGCAAGCCCACACACGCACGGCCCCTTAACCCGCAAAATAAGAAGATCTGCAACATCTTTCCAAGAGAGAATCTAGTTTCCAATTCAATGACTCGCCAGTTTACCCATAGGCAAAACCCTGGAGTCTCTAAAAACAGCCTTGGGAACTATCTAGCCAATATACACTCTGCAGACGCTCGGTCCCTTTCTAGAAATGCGAAATCTAGGGGAATTTAGGTGCGTGGGAAGCAAAGGAAGGTCCTGGGGCACGGGTTAAGGCAAGAACGCGAGAGGGATGGAGCTTCGGTTTAGGGAGAAGGGTTGAGGCTGCCTCTCTGGGCATGAGGGGGGCTGGGCCCGGCCAGTCAGAACAGCTTGTGCCCAGGATTTGGGGCTGGGGAGGAGGCGGAGGGACAGTGGAGTAACCACGAGGACGACCACGAGGATGCTCTCGGGAAATCGTCTAACAAACACCCCACCGTGAAGAAAGGACACAAAGGGTAGGTGAGGGGGGCAGAAAGGGGATGCAGAGTCTCCCCGGGCGGAGAAAACAGAGGCGAGGACGGGACAGGGGGCCCGAGAGGCGCAGAGAGCCAAGGCAGGACGAACCCACAGAAGGAAAAAGGCACCAGGGGCCAGAGTCTTGGAGCGCCCGGCTAAGGAGAGGGCAGAACCTTACCTGATACTCCGGGTACTCAAACATGTAGCTCATACTGCACTTATTCTCCTCGAAGCCGAAGAAGACATCCCACAGCCCCAGGGTTGCCAGGAAGACCATGAAGACATAAAACGCCAGGTTCCAGAGATTGACTGAGTGAAGAAACATGGTGCCGCCGCCACCGCCGCTGCCGCCGCCCCCTCTACCTCCGCCTCCGCCGCGGGGCCCCAAACCCGGACTGAGCGAGCCAGAGACTGTCCGACAGCCAGCCCCGGAGCCGAGCCCCAGCCGCGCGCGCCTGCGCTGATGCCCGGCTTGCCGGCTCGCCAGCCGCGCAGTGCGCCTGCGCGCACCAGGTCCGCGGCGCCTCTGGCCTGGCGACTCCCAGAGCCGAGGGAGGAGTAGGTGTTGCAGCGGGAGCGCGGATCTGAGGGGAAAGAGGAAGAGGGAGAAAGCAGGGTGGGCTGGGCTGGAGGGTGAGGGGAAAGAAGGGAAGTGGGGAGGGAAAGGCGCGAGGAGTGGCTGGCGGGAGGGAAAGAAGAGAGAGAGAGGAGGCATCCCGAGGGGGATGGGCGGAGCGCGGGAGCCCTGGAGCCGGGGGATTGGGCAGGAGGCGGGTGTCAGATGGGTGAATCTGGGGAGGGGACTAGAGCCCAGAGTCCAGAGGCGATTAAGGACCGAGAGCGGACCGAGAGAGGGGAGGAGGACTTAAAAGCCCAGGGGTCATCAGCTGTCACCTCGCAAACGCGTCTCCCTGCGGCAGTTTAAAAACGCTTACCGTTCAATTTTGAAACGGCTCAGGCCTCCGCAATTTCGCTTTTCCCAAAGGTAATAGGGCACACTCACAGCTCTCTGGAGCAGTTAGCTTGAAGAGGGAACAAATGGCTTTATTTTCACTCTTTCACCGCCTACTTGGGCCCAGTAGGTAACAGCGCTTAAAAGCACCGGCTCATAAAAAAAAAAAAAAAAAACACCCGCAAGCCGACGAGATTCTGCCCTTGGTATCAGATGAAAGCCTGAATCACAAAAAGCATCGTTAGTCCTTAAAAAATGTTACCAAAATATCTATTAGCACTGACGTCCCCAACAGGTATCAGCGTAATCAGTTTGACGCTGACTCGCCTTGCTCTCCAGAACCTCCACCTCTTGGGGAATGGGTTTCACGTTAACTGGAGGAGTCAGTTTAGTCCAGCTTCCATTCAAACTCGCAAATGACTTAATTCCTTTTGAAGAATTTCGGTTTTGTTTTGTACAAAGGAGGAGTTAAAAAAAAAAAAAGTAGCTCGAAATCAATCACGTGTAGCAGCTTCAAAACACTAGAATGTTAGGAAAAGGACATCACTCTAAAGCTGACTCAACCGTAGATGGTGTGTATGTGTGTGTGTGTGTGTGTGTAGCTAACCACAGGATTCTTAGAATGGTCTTTGGCACTAAATGAATTTCATTGAATTTGGGCTGATTTTCTGGTATATTTTCCGTGCAGAGGAAGTTTGGCTACAATACATAAAATCAAAGAATTTTAAAACCAAAAGGAAGCTTATAGTTTATCTTGTACAACACCCTGATATTCAGATTACGAAACTATGAAGGAGAGGTGGAGTGATCCTGAAAATCAAGATATTCTTTACCCTGAACAGAAACAGTTGCAAGTCTAAACAAACACAGCTAGCTACGGAATGTGGAGTATTGACGGAGAAAGACAGAAATAGGAAAATGCGGAAGCAGTCTCCTTTTTTGTAAGGAGATAAGTCTGGAAAGACCAGGATAACAGGGGAGCTGTAGGTGGTACTGATCAGGAGGGCAATTAAGTAATATGTCATTGAAATAGGTTGTGTATGAGACGTGTCGTTTTTGTTTGTTTTGTTTTGAGACTGAGTCTTGCTCTGTCGCCCAGGCTGGAGTGCAGTGGCGCAATATCGGCTCACTGCAGCCTCCGCTTCTCGGGTTCAGGTGATCCTGGTGCCTCAGCCTCCAAGTAGCTGGGATTATAGGTGTGCACCACCACACCTGGCTAATTTTTTTTTTTTTTTTTTTTTTTGAGACGGAGTCTTGCTCTGTTGCCCAGGCTGGAGTGCAGTGGCGCGATCTCGGCTCACTGCACCCTCCACCTCCCTGGTTCAAGCAATTCTCCTGCCTCAGCCTCCTGAGTAGCTGGGATTACAGGCACACACCATCATGCCCGGCTAATTTTTTATTTTTAGTAGAGACGGGGTTTCACCATGTTGGACAGTCTGGTCTCGAACTCCTGACCTCTTGATCCACCCGCCTCATCCTCCCAAAGTACTGGGACTACAGGCGTGAGCCACTGTGCCCGGCCTAACTTTTTGTATTTTTAGTAGAGAAGGCATTTTGCTATGTTGGCCAGGCTGGTCTCAAACTTCTGTCCTCAAGTGATCCACCTGTTTCAGCCTTCCAAAGTGCTGGGATTATAGGTGTGAACCATGGAACCCAGCCTGAAATTCTTTATGAGGTGGTGATTTCACTTGGGAATGTCATGTCTGTTATATTCTATTAATAGGTATAGAATGTGTTAAATTTGTAGAATTACACCAACATGACTGGATTATCAAGAAGAACCCATTTTGATCACAAGATGTTAAGAGATAAATGTGATAAAGAGGAATATATACTATAGGGTTTTGACATTGTTGACCATAAAAGAGAATGCATGTAGGGTTTGGGATGGAATTACCAGTGAGTGCAGAGGATTACAAATCCTTTGGGGAAGGCTTTAAGTTATAAATAAAGAGGGGGGAATACATTGAGTCTGGGTGCTAAAGAACATCATGGGCAGAATGTCTCCTCTTTATTTCTCCTAGCATGATAGGAGCAGTATTATGACAAATAAACCCAGGGTGAATCCATACTCCCTCATCTCTATCTCAGTGCTTCTTAAAGTTAATGTGCATGTGAATCACTTGGAGATTTTGTTAAAAAGTAGATTCTGGGCCGGGCACAGTAGCTCACGCTTGTAATCCCAGCACTTGGGGAGGCCGAGGTGGGCGCATCATGAGGTCAGGAGTTTGAGACCATCCTGGCCAGCATGGTGAAACCCCGTCTCTACTAAAAATACAAAGAATTAGCTGGGTATGGTGGTGCACACCTATAGTCCCAGCTACTTGGGAGGCTGAGGCAGGAGAATCACTTGAACCCAGGAGGCAGAGGTTGCAGTGAGCCGAGATCCCACCACTGCACTCCAGCCTGGGCGATAGAGCGAGACTCTATCAAAAAAAAAAAAAAAAAAAGCAGATTCTGATTTAATAGTTCTGGGGTGGGACCCAAAATTCTGCATTTCTGACAAACTACTGGGTGATGCCAATGATACTGGTCAGTGGACTACACTTTGAATAGCACGGACCTGTACTGCCTGAGGACTCTGTTCTGTGGAGAAATCCCTGAACTCCAAGATGACAGAGCTTCCTCTTTTGGTGGCCTTCATGAGTTGTGGCAACTAGCTGCATTGACTGTTCACTCAGAAAGGAGTGGGATAGAGAGTCAATGGATTCTTCATGTTTGTAATCTTTATATCCTAATTTTTTACTGTCTTTTCTCTTATCCATCATTATCCATTCCTAGCTTTACTTTTATATCTAACCTAACCCTACTGAGCATCGCTTCAACCACCCTCTGCCAGAGCTGTCAACTGTCTTGACCGCTTGTCTTTCTATCCCACTCTACTTACAAACTTCCAACCTTGGGACAATATAATCTGGCTCTGAGCTCTGACACTACTGTATCTGACTACTGCTAGAGAAAATGACACAGTCATTTGAATTACTCTTCAAAAATACTTGGCCAGGCACAGGGCTCATGCCTGTAATCCTAGCACTTTGGGAGGCCGAGGAGGGCAGATTGACTGAGCTCAGGAGTTCGAGACCAGCCTGGCCAATATGGTGAAACCCCATCTCTACTAAAAATACAAAAATTAGCCAGGCGTGGTGGCGCATACCTGTAATCCCAACTACTGGGGAGGCTGAGGCACAAGAATTGCTTGAACCTGGGAGGCAGAGGTTGCAGTGAGCTGAGATCTCACCACTTCACTCCAGCCTGGGCAACAAACAGAATGAGACTCTGTCTCAAAAAATACTGATATATGTTTCTGGTCACCACCTTCCTCTTCTATATTTCAGACCACCACTTTTTAAGTTCCCTGCCACTTTTTAAGCTCCCTACATTTCTTCTTCCTTCTCTTTTAGTAGATTTTTAGTACATAAATTTATCTTCATATTACAGAGATAATTTTGATTTTCAGATGCACATTGCTTCAGCTCCTCATTCCTAAGTTCATTATCTTCACCCAGTCTTAATTCAGTTAATACATCTAAAGTGTTTGGCACAATGACTGGCATATAGTAAGCATTACCATGGTACTTTGCTATCCTTAGAGGACATAAAAAGCAAATCTCTCTGGCTATGTTTTATGTTCCCATCTCATGCTCCTTTCTTTTCAGGAAGTTAGTTCTATCAGGTTAAGGTCTCTATCAATCTCTCCCTTTCTATCCTCCCTCCCCAAAGCATATAAATATGTGTTGTTTTTTTTCAAAAATCTTCCTCGTGACTCTCACCTGTAGCTCTTCTCATCTCAGTCAGGATTCCTAAAGATGTGATCAATACTTATGTCTAATTCCTCATCTCCCCTTCATGTCTCAGCTACACTGTAATTTTTGCCCCCCTCCCACTCCCATGAAACTTTTCTTGCAAAGGTAACCATTGACCTAATTACCAAATCCAGTTTACACTTTTCAGTCTTACTTGATCGTTCTACTACATTTGCCACTTCTTTCTTAAAACACTGCCCTCCATTGTCTTCTGTAACAGCATTTTCCACTGGTTTTCTCCTGTTGATGTAGCCTCTCAGTCTCCATCTCATGTGACTTACTTTTTTTACTTATCCCTTACATTTTATTAATCCCATGATTTTATTCCCAGTCATCATTCTACTTTCCAGCATAAAATCCTTCAGTGGCCCCTCAGAGCCTGAACTCTAGTCAGGATTCTTTTGGTTGCAAGAACACAAACTAACTGCAGTTAAAATGGGGATTTCCTTTTTTTAAGGTAAAAAGGAACTTGGGAATCCAGAATAAGCTGACAAGTTAGTACACACGCTGACTTCAGGGTGTACACATTTCCCTCATGGCCACTCCCAACTCCAAATTTAACCGACCTTTTAGCTAGTCACTACTGATTATAACTCCTCTTGTCAATTTAGATCCAAATCCTGCTTTGGAGGTTGGAAGGTGGGATATCTCTCATTGATCTAGGTGATTCTTTTGAACCAGGACTCACATAGCAAAGACTATTAAATAAAGATTTAGAGTAAATAGAACTAGAAAGGTAAATAGGAGCCAAAACCGCAGTAAACAGAGCAGAAAAAGGAATATGAGTTTTATACAATAGGTAAGTGGAAGCTACTGAAATGGGAAGTGTTAAGAGCTAATTGTTCAGGAAGATTCAGCTTACATCAAAGTCCAGCTGGACTGCATGGCATAGAGTCTCTAATTCAGACCAACAAGAACTGTGTATTTAGTCCAGGTAGAAGAATAAAAGAAAAGTAGTTTTTGTTATTCTTCATTATAAAGAACTATAAAGAATATTTGGTTAACTAATGAAGAACAGGTCAGTCAGCTAAAATGGAAAGGTTCCCAAGATTATATCATTAAGGGAAGGAACAAGGTGCAGAACAGTATATATGTATGTTGTCTTTTGTGTGAGAAAGAGAAAGAGAAATACTGGAAGGAAAATGAAAGTAAGTGTTACCTAGAGGCAGAGGAAATGAGGTGAAGGGGACAGGAGTAGAAACAAAACTTCTCTATGGATTTTGTGTGTTTGTGTGTGTGTTATGGTTTGAATGTGTCATAAAGTGCATGTGTTAAAAACTTAATCCCCAGTGCCATAGTATTAGGAGGGTGGGGCTTAATAAGATGTGATTTGGGTCATGAAGGCAGATCCTTCATGGATGGATTAATGTTACTATCAAAGGAGCAGGTTAGTTATTGTGTGAGTGGGTTATTATAAAGCAAGTTTGGCCCCTGGCACCTCTCTCTGTCTTGTGTACTCGCTTCTGCCTTCCATCTTCCACCCATAGGATGACCCTCTCCAGATGCCAGCTCTTGGACTTCCTAGCCTCCAAAATCAAATAAACCTATTCTTTATAAATTAATTACCAAGCCTGTAGTACAGCAGCAGAACATGGACTGTCACCTCTCTATATATCTTTTGACTTTGAACCATAAAAGTGCAGTAGCCAGTAGAAAATAAAATAATTTAAAAGCAATTCTATAATTGAAAATTGAAACAATAAATTTAACTATAACAAATACTTATGATAAAACTATTGTTAGGAATTAAGATTTTTCAGTGCCAGAGAATAAAGATGCATTAAAACTCAAAGAAAGGTTTTCAAAGTTGATACAGCCCAAGTGTCTTATAGGTAGTAGGCTGAGGAATACAGACTACCTATTCAAAAGGACAATAAGAAGAAAGGAATTTTGTACAATGGGGATAATCAGGGGTAATCCCTCAGGGATAATCATCCCCGTCATACAAAAAATGTAGGACTGTAAGGGAAACATTTAGGAAACAAAATTATATATATAGTTATTCTCAACTATGCAAAATGCATAGAAAAATGTCTTCAGGGAATATGAAAAAAATGTTAACACTATTTACCCCTTGGTAATGAGATTATGAATGATCATTTCAGCCTTTTAATTTTTTCTCTGCTTTCCAAAATTGTTTCAATAAAGTTTTAATCAAAACTATTTTATCACTATTACTAACGCAATCACTATATCAAATAAATCGAAATTTCGTTCAGACGTGTTTATAGTTGTGTTTGGGGTTTTTTTGTTTGTTTGTTTGTTTGTTTGAGACAGGTTCTCACTCTGTCACCTAGGCTGGAGTGCAACAGCATGGTCATGGCTCACTACAGTCTCGACCTCCAGGGCCTAGGTGATTCTCTCATCTCAGCCTCCTGAGTAGCTGGGACTACAGGCATGCACCACCACACCTGGCTGATTTTTTGTTTTTGTTTTTGTTTTGTAGAGACAGGTTTTCACCATGTTGCCCAGGCTGGTCTTGAACTCCTGAGCTCAAGTGTTCTGCCCGCCTCAGCCTCCCAAAGTGCTGGGAGTACAGACTTGAGCCACTGCACCCCTCCTACAAACATATAACATGTTGTATCATATTAAAAGTTTTAAAATATATGTCATTATATGATACATTAAAATATCTTAAAATGTATAGATACTTCATAATGTTTAACTTATTATGATTTTGTATTCAGCATTTGAGAAGAGAATTTCCTGATTTACTGGGAGAATAGCCAGTTACATATCACTTTTGGTACCTTTCTTACACTTGAAGAGTGACAAGAGAAAGCCTACAAATTGGTTATAGCATTTGCATTGTAATGTCCATTGCTTCTTATATTTTATTCCTCCATGCATAGTTCATTTTCGCTTTTGCTTAATTAGATCCTTTGGTAGTTCTTTCAAGAAGGGTTTATGGGTAAACTCTCCTAAAATATGTACATCTGAAAATGTTATTATTTCACCCTTCTGTGATAATTTAGTTGCATATAAAATTCTGGATAGATGGTTCATTTCCCTCAGTACTTTGAAGATAGTTTTCTATTATTTTCTGACATCTGTTGTTGCTGATAAAAAGTCTATTCACAGTCAGATTGCTATTTTTTTTGTGTGGAAAAACTGGTTTTCATCTCTGGTCATTTAAAAGATTTTTATGACATTCTGTGGTTTTCCATATGATATATGAAAAAGAGGAAATATTTAACTGTTTAGGGGGAAAGGGACCCTGGAGAAGAGTTAGTTATGTATGCAATGTTGTAATCGGGACTCAGTGAGTACTTCTTGGAATATTGAGTGAATGAGTTAATGGATAGATAGATGGCTGCAGCAGAAAGAATTGAGAGGGTGATCTTCCACAATTCAAGGTACTGACAAGCTTTTTGATCATTCTTCAGGTAATGTTTGTTTCTGATACTTTCTGAAAAGCAGGCAGCTTCATAGTTCACTCAAAACTTACATATGGTGTTAAGGCCATGTTTAGCAGTTCTTTTATTTGGATACATGTTCATATGTTTTTATTTCTTATAGTGTGTATCTCATTTTTAAACAGTAGATAAGTTCCTAAGAATTATATGAAATTATAATATTTATAAATTGAAACCTCAGTGAAGATATAATGAGTACTGGATGAGGAGATACGAGTTCTAGAACTTTCAATTCTGCCAAGCAGGTATGATTTGGGGCAAATTCCTCTATTTCTCTAGGCCTCATTTTTTTCATATGTAAAATGAAGGTATTTGACAAATGGTTTCTGAAAGTTTATGACTTACATTTTAAATGAATCAAAGCTATTTAAACTTTAGTTAATGTAACCTTTCATGAAGGAAAAGACCATATTAAAATCATTTGACAATCATCCCTCAACTGAAATATTTAGTTAAATCATTAGAATATTAGTTTCTTAGAAAACCTTTTACATTTACTCATTTTATTTACTGGAGGCAAAGACTATTTTCTTAACACAGAGTAACCACCTTCATATTACCTAGATTTTATACACAGGAAGAAGGAATCACGCAGTCTGGTATGGAAATCTAGTTGTTTTCTAAAACTAATTTCACTAAACTATGCTGATCTCAGTGCCCTTCCCTCACACTATAGGTTTTTAAATTAAGCTTTATTTTATTCTTTTCCTTTAAAAAAATCCCAAATATGTAGTAGACTGACTCTTAGAAGCTTACATTTATTCCACTCAATTGCTTTAAAGCTCTTTCTCAAACTTGTTTGTTATACCTCCTAGTGCCTTATATATAATAGGCATTCAATAAATATTTGTTTTTAACTTATTTGAAAATAAGCCAGATTCTACAGAGTAGAATACAGAGTACAATAATAAAACCTCACCTTTTCTTTGATGCTTCAAAGCTTAAAAAGAAAATAAGAAAATATAATGCTAGCAACTCTGTGGCTGCCAGCCCTGTTTCCAAGGAAACAGAGAGTAGATCATCAAAAACAAAATAAGAATTTTCAACCCGATTACCCTTTTTTCACTAGTTCAGTCTCCATTGCTATGTAATGAAAGGCAATATAACATCAGCCTTGCAATTCAGATTTTTAATTCTGTTTATGCCATCTCCCACTATTAAAACCAGCCAAAAAAATTAATCTCTTGGGTTGAATGCATGTTTGCTTGCAGAGAGCTAAACTCCTTCACAAGGAGGAAGACTACCTTGTCAATATAAAGCACTATGTATATGTACTGAATAATCTAATATGTATTCATCTCTAAACTGTCAAATGTTTACATTATGGAATCTCAGATTTTATATTTCTTGGGAATAATATAAGAAAGCAGTGGGAATTTATAAGTAAAGGATAAAGACTTCTAAAATGAGGCCAAGTGCAGTGGCTCACACTTGTAATCCCAGCACTTTGGGAGGCTGAGGTGGGCAGATCACCTAAGGTCAGGAGTTTGAGACCAGCCTGGCCAACATGGTGAAACCCTGTCCCTACTAAAAATACAAAAATTACCTGAGCATGGTGGCGGGTACCTGTAATCCCAGCTACATGGGAGGCTGAGGCAGGAGAATCACTTGAACCCAGGAGGTGGAGGTTGCAGCAGTGAGCCAAGATTGTGCCATTGCACTCCAGCCTGGGTGACAAGAACAAGACTCTGTCTCAAAAAAAAAAAAAAAAAAAAAAGACTTCTAAAATGAAATATTTTATTTAAAGAGATAAAAAAGGGTGGGGGACAGAATGCAAAAAGGATAGGAAGGAGTCAAGGAGAAATAATTGGATTTTCATTCAAAAGAGCAAAACACCACCATAACTTTGTTCTTTGTTCCACATATTTATACCTACTGTGGATAAAATTATGATCCTGAAAAACAACAGCCATAGATAACAAAATCTTGACTTAGCATTATTATATTACCTAGTAATGTTATATGTTTCATAAGGGCAATATTACTTTATTGGAAAATTTTAGTTAAAGCCAGAGGATTTTCTTTGGTGTGAAATGCTAAATCAAAATTTATTTTAATGGAAATACAGTTTAATAGGCTTTAGATGACATAATTTCATATAATGAATACAGAAATTCAGATAATAGCTTTAAAGGGAAAGAATGATTAATTCTTTGGAATTAATTATTTGGAATTCTTTCTTATGTCTATTTTCTGTTTATATATCTATTTCCCCCCAAAGAATTCAAACTTTTCTTTTTTTTTTTTTCGTTGAGACAGAGTCTCACTCTGTCCCCCAGGCTGGAGTGCAGTGGCGCAATTTCGGCTCACAGCAAGCTCCGCCTCCTGGGTTCATGCCATTCTCCTGCCTCAGTCTCCCGAGTAGCTGGGACTATAGGCGCCCACCACCACGCCCGGCTAATTTTTGTATTTTTAGTAGAGACAGGGTTTCACCGTGTTAGCCAGGATGGTCTCAATCTCCTGACCTCGTGATCCGCCCGCCTCAGCTTCCCAAAGTACTGGGATTACAGGCATGAGCCACCACACCCGGCCCAAATTCAAACATTTCAAAGGCATAAGCTGTGCAAGGGTCTTGGTCACTTTTTATACCTAAACTCGGTGGAGGACCTTGTAATTGAAGATACTTCATAATTATTTTTGAATACTTTTTAATAAAGGTTTTAGCTACATTTGGGCCTCTTGCTATGAAATACAAAATCTGTGATACTCAAATATATTTTTAATTGTAAATACTAATAGCCAAGGTAGATTATTTACTTTAAACAACTCTTAATACATGAAGTTTTTGAAAAAGACTAGCAGAATAAAATATTACTTTGGAAAATTAGCTTAGCTAATGAAAAGGACCTAATGTTATAAGAGAATACCAATAATGAGGTTATGTTAAAAGGGGATACTGACAACATGCGGAAAAAGCATGTACTTGTCTTGAGAATGGTAAGGAAAAGATGGTGGGTTTGGGCTAAAGCACATATTCATATATTAAACAGAGTGGAACTTGATGAGACCTATGGAAATATTAGCAAAGGATCTGGAAATGTGTTTTTATCTATAGATAAGGAGGTTGGACTAAATCAAGAGTCAGCAAACTTTCTGTAAAGAGCCAGATAATAAATATTTTTGGCCTTGGGAACCATAAGGTTTCTGTTGCAGCTAATCAACTCTGCCATTGTGGCATGAAAGGAGCTATAGACAATAGGTAAATGAATGATTATACTTGCATTCTAATAAGATTTTATTTACAAAAACATGTTGTAGGCCAGATTTGGCCTGTTGGTGATGCTTTGCTGACCCTTGAAGTAAATGGTATCTAATTCTGTATTCTACATTCAATAGTCTACATCTGTGAATGTTAGCATTACTCAACATGGATTTTCTGATTTTCCAAACTCATTAGACATTTGTCAAGAAATGTGACTAATGGTGAAATTAGGAGACAAATTTAAGCATTAAATATAATTCAAATTTTAGTTAAATGTATATCAATTTAACCAGAGTCCATTTAATATCATTGTGCATATGTGAAATACTGTGACATTGCTTGATGCAGTGTTATGACTAATTTTATTAATAGATCCGTTCTAAATAACTACCTAATATATTTTTATGAAGCATATTCAAACACATATGGATATAGCAAATCTCTCTATGGAACTTTAAGGCAATATAAATGCTACTAATTTTTAAGAATCTTAGATTTCCTCTTACAGGGATGGGAACCAAAGTAATAGTCACTGAAATGTTAGCATGTTTATAGAACAGTATCAGAAAACTAAACTTGCACAAAATTCTACTTTTGCCATTCTTACCATATGAGTATATCATCTACAAAATTCTTAGTGTATTTCTTCCCTGGTCCTAAGGCTAGGCCACTGAGGAAAAAGATATTATTTTTTAGAACCTTTCTGTTAAAAACATGGTTAGTCAAGGGTTTCTATATACTTGAGGGACGAATGCCTGTTTAAGACACAATCTCAGTAAAAATGGGATAATGATGGAAGCAAATTGACACTTGTAAGAAGGATTGTTGTGGGTGTCTTGTTTTCATTGATTAGTTAGCTTTTTAATGCCGAATTACTTTTGACTTAGTAAGAAGCAGAGGGAGTTTTCAAGGAATTCAAACTCCAGAATAAACTCCAACTGATAGCATAACATAAGGAGGCCTGGTTCAGTTTTTACCTCTGACCCACTATTTTTATTATTTGAGAAGTTATTTAATTTTTCTGAGCCTCAGTTTTCTCATCTGCAAGATGGGAAGAATAATTCTATCCTAGGGGTTGTTGAAAAGATTACAGATATCTCTGTGAAGTGCCTGATATGTAATAAGCACTGAAAAAGCTACTATTACTGTGAGCTTTATAGCACTTGCCTATTTATAGAAAAGCTAGTACTTGCCCCAGTAAAGACTTTCCTGCTACCAAAACAGAAAGAAAAAGGAAAAATTAACAGTTCATTGAACACATGGACTGCTATCTTTCTGTTAAAGAGGCTAGCATGGTGCATTGCCCAAAATTGACATTCAGAAATATCGACTTAATGAAAGAAGGTAGAAAATCTTTAAGGAGAGATGAGTACATGTTATATACAGACAGCTGAAAGATAGTGAAAGTTTCTCTTAGGGATTAGGGAATCCCTCCAAGGAAAACACATTTCAATGAAGGGACAGAGTTTCTGTGGACAGTTGATGGTGAACCTGTTATACCTATGCCCTAAGGCAGCTGTCCAACACATTTCAGTTTGGTGACTCTTCCTGAACTGTATGACTTTTTTCTCTCTGCCACTGCAAGGCCTGCTGCAAAACCTACTGCTGCTGTTGTGCACTTCAGAGCTTCTTTTCTGGGCAGTTGGCTGCTGCTAAAGCTTTGCTTCAAAGCCCCTGAGAAATGAAACACATGGGAAGATTCCAGGCTCACATTGCCAGGTGCTACAGAGACTAATTCTGATGTGGGTACACAGAAGGGTTCCTAGCTCTGCTGTTCTCAAACCCACAAGTCAATGGGTCATATTATATAGGCTCCAAGAACTCCCCTCTGGCAGATTTTGCATGACTAATAACCATTTAGATCTTTAAGGAGACACAGAGCCAGAAGGAGTCTATCTGGGAAGAATTAGCCTGATTTTCAATGTATTTTTTCCCCTGTGTCTTGTGGGTGGGTTACATGGACATGGGCTTTAGGCAGACAGGTATGTGCAGACACCCATGTCTGCTCAGGCTAGCCCAGCATTTCCTACCCTGGTGCTTCTGACTTACCCTGATGGTTACCTAGATGGAGCGTCCTTCCTTAGCTCCTTCTTTCTCATACTGATGCTAATATGGGTTCCTTCAAGCAATTCATGAAAATAATCCAAAAATATGGGTCAGAAAAGGGTCAGATTCTGAGGACCTCACAGGATGCCAAAGTTTAGTTAGCAACAGCAGAGTGAAGAACAGAAAAAGGTCAGGAACCAAGTCAACAATCAGAGACACCAATTCTGAACAGAAGAGAAGGAAAGATCTAGAGTCTGAGAAACAAAATGAAGATGTTTGCTGGTAGGTTATGCCAGAGAGACAAGAGCAAAAGAACTGAAAATGTGCTTGTAATTAAGTTGGCTATAGGGCATTCCACAGAGGTCAGGTGCCAGCATCTCTTAAGGCTCCAGGTATGATCCTGTGGCCCTGCCTGTTACCCATTCTCATCCATATCTACCTCATCATCCTAAAAATAGGGAGTCCCCAGGAGTTAATAGTGCTAATATGTTGTATAAAAGTGGGTGACAGCCAGCCGGGCGCGGTGGCTCATGCCTGTAATCCCAGCACTTTGGGAGGCCGAGGTGGGCGGATCACGAGGTCAGGAGATCGAGACCATCCTGGCTAACACGGTGAAACCCTGTCTCTACTAAAAAAATACAAAAAATTAGCTGGGCGTGGTGGCAGGCCCCTGTAGTCCCAGCTACTCGGGAGGCTGAGGCAGGAGAATGGCGTGAACCCGGGAGGTGGAGCTTGCAGTGAGCCGAGATCGTGCCACTGCACTACAGCCTGGGTGACAGAGTGAGACTCCGTCTTGAAAAAAAAAAGTGGGTAACAGCCTTCAAACAGATATTTGTACATCCATGTTCATAGCAGCATTATTCACACTAGCCAAAGGTAGAAGTAACCCAAGTGTCCATGGATAGATGAATGGATAAACAAAATGTGTTTTTTTTAGGGGTTAGGGAATCCCTCCAAGGGAAGTATGTGCACACACACATAACCACCCCCCCCCAAACACACACACACACACACAATGCAATATTATTCAGCCTTACAAAAGAAAAATTCGGACACATGCTACAGCATGGATGAACCTTGAGGACATTATACCAAGTGAAAAAAGCCATCATGAGAAGACAAATACTGCATAATTCCGCTCATATGAGGTACCTAGAGTAGTCATATTCATAGAGACAGTAAGTAGAATAGTGGTTGCCAAGGGCAGGGGTGCTGGGGGAGAGTTATTGTTTAATGGGTACAGAGTTTCAGCTTTGCAAAATGAAAATAGTTGTGCAGATGGATGGTGGTGACAGTTGTACAACAATGAATATGTCACTGAACTGTACACCAAAAAATGGTTAAGATGGTAAATTTTATGTTGTGTATTTTACAATATTTTAAGTGGATGGTGGTCTTGGAAGATTATCACTTTTCATAGCAGTGGGTAACGTGTTAATTATACATGAATCCCATCCTCAAAGCATTTTCAGTTTAGTGAGAAATTCAGTGATTCTTTCTCTCCAGAAACAGAAAGTATAAAAGATATTTTCATGAATTTTTAGGAATTGCTTTCAAGTGGAAGTGCCTTCTTTTTGACACTACCGAGAAGCCAAAGCTTTTTTGCCAAACTGATCGTTTTCTGAAGAGTAATTGGTAGCCCATCTTACTATGAGAGAGAGCAGGACAGGAAAAGAGAGTAGATTAAGACAGTGTGTCATACAGAGCACAGTGTGTTCAGGAAAAATCCAGAAATAGAAAGAGAAAAAAAGGAGGAAATGGAGAGAGCAAGGAATGAAAAGCAGAAAGCAATATAAAATCAGAGGCAAAAGAAGAAAATGTAGCAATAGCTCTTTGCTGATCTCTGTGAGCCCCCAGCAGCAAGTAGGGCTGTGAAACTTTAAGGTACAGTAATCTGTCAGCAGAAGAGCTCAATGGAGAAGGCATTATGGAACAAAACAGGACTAGAGAGAAAAGCTGAGGCATGATCCTCAGCCACTTCTGACCTGTGAGCTGTTATACCCCTCTGTAGGAGAAAGAAGTCCTAAACGACAACCGCATACTCTCTCTAGAATCGCACTCCCTAAATTTTCGCATGCATCAGAATCACCTAGAGGGCTTGTTAAAATAGAGATTAGTGTGCTCATACCTACAGAGTCTTCTTTAGTAGGCCTTGGGTGGATGGGAACTGAACATTTGCATTTCTAGGAAGTTTCCAGTTGATGCTGATGCTAGTGGTTTGGGGACCACACTATGAGAACCATAGCTCTAGACTTACAGAGATATAGGATTTAGTGATTGGATGTTTAAGTTTTCTGATTTTTTCCCCAAACTCCTAAAAAGGAGGTCCAAATCTAAGAACTGAAGTAAGGGACTATATTGAAAATATTTAAATATTTAAATCCAGGTGGACTTTGTCTACCAGTTGTCTCTTAATGCAGTGATTAAGGGTATGAACTCTAGAGTCAGACAGAACTGGGCAACATCACTTTGTAGCAGTATGCCTTTGGGCAAGTTACTTAACCTTTCCCTACCCTATTTTCTTCATATATAAAAATAGAACAATATAATACCAACCCAGTGGGGTAGTTGGGAAGAATAAATGATTGATGCACGTACAAGAAGGAGTACCATGGCACATGGTATATGTAGCAAGCATTTCTTTTTGGCAACCCAGCATCCATCTCTACTACTTTTGTACCAGCCCTAATTAACTGTACTATTTTGTACAGCCTTTTGAAATTTGAATCTTAGGAACAAAGCCAAGATAATAACCTGCCATTCTGATCCTCCCAATTTACCAAGGAAACCACTTCATCCTGTGACAGGTGATTTATAAGCAAAAGTAAAGGGATATATATTGCCTTTATGGAAATGTTTAATCCTTGAGTATTCCCTCCAGTGGTTACTAGAGAGGTAGAAAGATAACTCCAGGGGTTGCCTGAGTGAATTAATTAGCTTGCAATTGTAATATTATTCAATATCTTGTTTTCATAGCATTGCATAAGAAGTGTTACAAAGGAAGCAAAGAGTTTCTCTCCTTTAATTTGTGATAAAAAGCTGAGGCTAGCTGATAAGATGGAATGCACATTTTTTATTATTTGAAAACTCAATAAAGATAATTTGGGAGAAGAATAATATTCATTTCAATAAAACTGAAATACATGACCAGTTTCAGTTCTCTTCTGTCAAAGGATGTACCTATACTCGTTGAGAAATGATTGAGTTAATCATTTCCCCTAAATAGATCCAAACGGAATGCTCTGGATCATGTCCTCAAGGCTAATCTGTATGCTGTAACCTCTTAGGAGAATGCAAACCTTGGCCCTCTGTACACCCCGCACTCATCCCTTAACCTCTAAGAAGACAAGCTCTGACATAGTTCCATTACAGAAGTGCACCCCCCAGGGACCCAAAGACACACAAATGGGCTCTGCACCCTTAAGGTTGGAGTTTTTGTTTTTTAAATGATTCCTTTTTTGGTTGTGCCTTTTGAGTAGCTGCATGTAGCAGACACTTTTAGATGCTACCCATCATCCTCTCCTTTCCTTGTGAACGGAACTTTCTCATCCACATAGTGATGTGCTTTGTAAGAAGCTAGTCCCAGTTTCAGTTCTGTGAATGGAGGGTGGGGGTATTTCATATCTTCGATTATGTGTGAAGATATGTGACAAGGGCTTATGACACAATTCTGGCCATGATTGAAAAGAGGGGAAGTCTAATGGGGACATTTGGGAAACCTTTCCTCACTCTTACAAGGGGCACATAAGAAGGAGGTGGCCTCTTTTTCTGTTGGGTGTGTTTATGTCTGAATGTCAACTAGTTGCGTGTCTCTTATAAGGTACAGCTGTCTTACAACTAGGAAGGGAACTGAAGGACATTTATTTAGGTTATAAAAATCCTAAGACCTCGATGGTGTCATTGAGCTGCTGAATTCAGTGACCCTAGCTAGAAGCGTCTTCTCTCAGGACTCTGAGATAACAAGTGAGATAACAAAATTTCCCTGTTGTATGACTTATTTTAAGTTAAATTTTCCATTACTTGCAGACAACATTATCCTAACAGTCATATCATATTATACCAATCCTTTGATTAGATGAAGTATTCAGAATTACAAAGAGATATGACAAATCTTTTGAGGGTGATGAATAACTTTATTATCTTGATTGTGGCAATGGTATCATGGGTGTTTAAATATGCTGTGACTTACCAAATTATACACTTCATGTATAGTTTGTTGTCTATCAACTATACAGTATCTCAAAGATGACTTTCTCTAACTACAATGCAATTAAATTAGAAATTAATAATAAAAACTAGGAAAATTCCATTTGGAAATTTAAAAACATTTCTAGAAATTCATGAGTAAAATTAAAAAATGATAAGTTTAGCAATTCTTTAGAATTGAACAATGAAAACCATGTATAACAAAGTGTATTTGTGCTGCTAAAGTATTACTGAGAAGTAAACTTATTGTCTTACATGCTAAGACAAGAAAATGAGAGCTTGATATTATTAATCCAGGTTAGAAAAACAGAATTAATAATGAGGAAATGGAATGAAATAAAGACATTATGAAATTGAAAACATACATTTAATAGGAAAGATCAACAAGCAAAAGCTGATTCCTTGAAATGACTAGACAAACCTGAAATAACCAAAAAAAAAACAAAAGACAAAATATATAAAACAACAATTTTCAAGACACTGGACATCAAGGGACAAAGGACATTAATCCCTGTGAGATCTGTGAGATGGAAGACAAATGAAGAGAGCCCCAGTATTGCCCCAACTCATTATCTTCAGAGTTTCCAGGCTGTAGTGCAGGGAGGAGGTAGAGCCCAGCAGTTTCCCTGAGTTGCTAAGAAGTTACTTTCCCCTGTGAATATAGAGCTAACAGTTCAGTGAGACCAAAGCAGCTAGAGTTTGCATGACAGAATACAGAACTGAGAGGGCTGCACAGAGAACCTAAGACATCTGCACATGAGTGTGAGGAAACTGCCTGAGGTCAGAGACGGGAACGTCTGAAGGCATTAAGGGAAACAGCACCTGGGGTCCACAGAGGGCCAAGAATAGTGCCTGCTCCCACCAGCCAGTGTGGAAAACTTATAATTCATTAAGTTGAGTATGCTGAAGGGATTGCAGAGGAACATGAAAAAACTTTTGAGGGTGATGGATATGTTCAGTATCTTGATCAAATTGTATACTTTAAATATGTGCAGTTTATTGTTTGCCAACTATATCTTAATAAAGCTGTTGGCCGGGCATGGTGGCTCACGCCTGTAATCCCAGCACTTTGGGAGGCTGCGGCGGGCGGATCACGAGGTCAGGTGTTTGAGACCAGCCTGACCAACATGGTGAAACCCTGTCTCTACTAAAAATATAAAAATTAGGCAGGCATGGTGGCATGTGCCTGTAATCCCAGCTACTCAGGAGGCTGAGGCAGGAGAATCACTTGAACCCGTGAGGTGGAGGTTGCAGTGAGCCAAGATCACACCACTGCACTCCAGCCCAGGCGACAGAGTGAGACTCCATCTCAAAAAAATAATAAATAAATAAAAAATAAAGGTGTTAATTTTTTATTATTATTATACTTTCAGTTCTTGGGTACATGTGCACAATGTGCAGGTTTGTTACATATGTATACATGTGCCATGTTGGTTTGCTGCACCCATCAACTCATCATTTACATTAGGTATTTCTCCTAATGCTATTCCTCCCCCAGCCCCCCATCCCACTACAGGCCCCGGTGTGTGATGTTCCCTGCCCTGTGTCCAAGTGTTCTCATTGTTCAACTCCCCAAGTGTTCTCATTGTTCAACTCCCACCTATGAGGGAGAACATGTGGTGTTTGCTTTTTTGTCCTTGCGATAGTTTGCTGAGAATGATGGTTTCCAGCTTCATCCATGTCCCTGAAAATGACATGAACTCATCCTTTTTTATGGCTGCATAGTATTACATGGTGTGTGTGTGCCACATTTTCTTAATCCTGTCTATCATTGATGGACATTTGGGCTGGTTCCAAGTCTTTGCTATTGTGAATAGTGCCGCAATATACATACATGTGTATGTGTCTTTATAGTAGCATGATTTATAATCCTTTGGGTATATATCCAGTAATGGGATGGCTGGGTCAAATGGTATTTCTAGTTCTAGATTCTTGAGGAATCACCACACTGTCTCCCACCATGGTTGAACTAATTTACACTCCTACCAAAGCATTCCTATTTTTAAAGCAGTTAAAACTAAAAAAAAAAAAAAAAAAAAAAAAAATTTAAAAAGAAAAATAGCCTCTAGAACACAAATTTACGGTGCATAACATTCCTTCAAATATTTATTAGTTTATATGAACAACTTTATACAATAAATTTGAAAACCTGTGAAATAGATTAATTCCTAGAAAATTTTAATTTACAAAATTGACCTAAGAAGAATGGGGCAGGCCGAATTGTCCTATATCTAATAAAGAAATTAAAGCAGAATTTAAAAACCATTCTAAAAGAAAAACACTGTGCCCCAAAAACTTTTCAGGCACATTTTAGCAAATATTCAAGTGGAATAAATTTTAAAATGCTATATAAAAAGCTAGGAATAAATTCACATGTACAATACTCACTATAAAGATAAAACACACTAAACTCAACAATTAAGAGAAAAAAAAGACAACCACAGTGGAAGAGTAACACAATTATCTCAATTGATAAATAAAAGCAGACAGAATATCAATAAAGATAAAGATGACTTAAACAGCCTAATTTCAATTCTTACACAAATATTGCCAGAGAAGGGGGAAAAAAAGGCTCCTTGGTTCATTTTATGAGGTTAAAATACCTTGATACAAAATTTAGTACAAAACAGGAAAAAGTACAGATCAATCTCAATCATAAATATAGAAGCAAAAATCTTAAACAACAATAACAAGCCTATCAATGTATAAAAAGATACTTCATAACTGGTTAGGTTTTTTTTCCCAGAAATATAAGATTGATTTAACATTAAAAATGTAAAAATGTTTTTAAGATGTTAAGAAGTATTTAAAAACATAGTACATTAACAGATTAGAAGGAAAAAATATGTGATTATCTCAACAGATGCAGAAATTTTTAAATAAAACTTAACATCCTATTCAGAAAAACTCTTAGCAAACTGTGACTATAAGGAACTTGCTTAATCTGATAAAACTTCTACAAAAAAAAAAACCACAAGAGATTATACATTTAATTGCAAAATGTTGAAAGTATCCCTATTAAGATGAGGGATAAAATAAGGATATTCACTACCACGACTTTTTATATTCTCTATTTTATGACAAGGACATTCACTCTCAAGACTATCCAACATTAAACTGGAGATCCTAGCCAGTGTATTAAGATAAGAAAAAGAACTAAAAGGCATATGAATCAAAAAGGAAAAAAACAAAACTGTCATTTATACATAATACAATTTCCTATGTGGAAAACCTCAAAAGATCTCCAGATAAACTGTTGGACTTAATGAATTTTATAAGGTTGCTGGATTCAAAAATCAATATATAAAAAATGAATTACATTTTTAAATAACAAAAACATATTAGAAAAAAAATTTTTTTAAGTATTATTTATAATAGCAACAAGGCAGAGTACCTAGGAATAAATCTGGAAAACAAATGTGTAAGTCCTTATAGGAAAATTTTAAATTTTTATTGAAAGACCTTAAAGAAAATCTAAATAAAAATTGGATGATAATCTATGATGCTCGTGGATAAAAAGACTTAATGTCACAGAAGTGAAAACACAAATGGAATACAAATATATTTTAAACTACTCAATATTTTTAGTAGTCAGAGAAATGTAACGTAAAATCACAATGAAACACCATTAAACCTCTACCATATTAACAGAAATTAAGAACTCAGACAATACCAATTGTTGGAAATGATGTGTAACAATGGAAACTGTCATATAGTTCCAGTGGTAATGTAAGTTGGTACAGTGGTTTGGTAGTACATAAAAAAGTTGAACATGCACAGACCATAACCCAGTATTTCCACTCCATAGAATGGAAGCTCTTGTACATGTACTCAGGAGACACTGTACAAGGATGTTCATAGTAACATTGTTTGTAACTACAAAAAAAAAGAAAAAAAAAAACAGAAATAACCTAAATGTTCATCAACAGTAGAATGGCTACATAAAGAGTAGTATATTTATACACTATACCATGGTGAAAATGAATGAATTACTCTTAAATGTATCACCATGGAGAAATCTGAAAAACAACCTTGAGAAAAAAAGAAAAGAGAAAGCAAGTTAAATAAGAATATAAATAATTTATGTAAAATATAAAAAACAGGCAAAACTAAATGACATATTGTTTAGTGATACATACATATGCTAATATTATGATGAAAAATAAGAGAACAAGGAACACAAAGTTCTGGTTGGGGTTATACCTGTGAGGGCAGAAGGGGTGTGGGCATATAAGGGGTTTCTAAGGCACTGGTTATGCTTTATTTTATAAGCTCAATTGGTGTTCATTTTATTCTTTTTTTTTTTTTGACACAGGGTCCTGCTCTGTTGCCCAGGTGGTACAATCACAGCTCACTGCAGCTTTGACCTCCTAGGCTCAAGCAATCCTTCCACCTTAGCCTCCAAGTAGCTGGTACTACAGGCACATGCCACCAAATCCAGCTAATTTTAAAAATTTTTTGTAGAGGCAGGGTCTCATTATGTTACCCAGGCTGGTCTTAAACTCTTGGGCTCAAGCAATCCTCCAGCCTCAGACTCCTAAAGTCCTGGGATTACAGGCATGAGCCACCACACCTGGCCTTGTTTTATCCTTTACACTACTCATTTACACTCTATTTTCTCTTCTGTAGATATGAAATATTTCACAACAAAATATCTTTTCAAAGCATAAAAACAAGAGAGATTGCTAATTACTGAGATACTTTAGCCAATATGATTGAGATAAGAGCTCAGTTCTATAAAAGAATTCACTCTCCAATGAACTGGGTGGCCCCATTGCTGTTTATTTCTGAATAATCAAAATCTTTGGATTTTTTGAACCTGTGATGAGGGCTTGGGTGCAGGTAGTGAACTTTTGGGCTAATCACAGGGAGCAGGATTGTGAGACAGTAAAGCAGACTGATAGAGGGAAGGAGAAAAGTCAATAAATTATGTATTATTTAGGTCGTTTCTGTAGACAGTAGGGGCTCAATTCCACCAAAACCTCTGAGAAGCACAAAGAATGTCTCCTGAATTCATGTTGAAGAACAGGAGACTGTGCACTGACTGACTTTAGCCCCCACTGGTTGAGAGTTGCTCCCAGGGGTATTAACTCACCGACACTTCTGGGCTGCGCTTGCACTTGGACTAGGTACAAGGCTTCCGAAGAAACCTAGAGGCAGAAAAGGCATTGTGCATACAATGGTACAGGAAGTAGATCCTACCAGCACACATGGAACTGTCCACCACAGCTGCAGCTGCAGCTGCAACCAGAGGTAGGCCAAGGGTGCACCAAAGAATCTGCCACAACCAGCATGACAGAGCCAGGCATCACATTTGAAAAGCATACTCACAACGCACAGGTTGCTTGTTTTACATCTCAAAATTGCTAAGAGAGTAAATTTCAAATGTCTCACCACAAAAAAAAAAAAGTTAAATATTTGAGGTGATGGATATGTTAACTAGCTTGATTTAATTATTTCACATTGTATTAATAAATCATAACATCACTTTGGACCTCACAAGTTCATACAATTATAAATTGTCAATTTACAATAAAAAAATTTTAAAAATGATTTGTGCAAATTCACCCCCTTGGAGATAAAAGTGGCAATGAAAAAATGTTTAATTATTCATCAGAACTATCAGAACTTATTTTTCCCGCTCTTTTTTTTTTTTTTTTTTTTTTGAGACAGAGTTTCCCTCTTGTCTCCCAGGCTGGAGTGAAATGGCATGATCTTGCCTCACTGCAACCTCTGCCTCCCAGGTTCAAGCAATTCTCCTGCCTCAGCCTCCCCAGTAGCTGGAATTACAGGTGCATGTCACCATGTCCGGCTAATTTTTGTATTTTTAGTAGAGATGGGGTTTCACCATGTTGGCCAGGCTGGTCTCGAACTCCTGACCCCAGATGATCTGCCCATCTTGGACTCCAAAAGTGCTGGGATTACAGGCATGAGCCACCATGCCCGGCCTCCCACTTATCTTTTAAGATGCTGCTTAGGTTCTACATCTTCTAGAAACCTTCTCCGGCTCCCCCTGGCTAGATTAGATGTCGCACTTCAATGCCTCCATAACTCTTTGTGCACTTCTTTGCCACTGTACTTATCTGATTGCATTTTAACTAGCAATATATTTATCTATCTCTTCCACCAGACTGTTTTAGCCTTCTTGGAATGCTATGTTTTCATTTGGCACATAGGAGTTAACTAAATGTTTGTTAAATGGATGAATGAAGGAGTAGTGAGTGAACAATTGATTAAGGAAATAAGAATGTAACGCGAACCAGGAAATAGTAGGAGGAGACAAAAATAGGGAGAAACGAAGGAACAAAGCACAGGAAATTCAGTCTGAAATTAGATTTTCCTCATTTTCATATATTTTTCTGAATTACCAATATGCTTTCAATGCATCTTACTTGAATATTTTTTTTTCCTAATTTTTTCAGAGCACCACTGAAGAAAGGCATAGCAGGTGATATCCACTGGGACAAACACATACTACCTCAATTTTTCCTTGAGGTTTGAAGAGATAGGCACGGGGTTAGACAGATGGAGATCAACATATCATTTTGATTACTTGTAAAGCAGCTATTGGAAAATGCCACTTATGTCTGGGAACAATACTACATCCCAGAATTAGACTGACATTCCCACTCAGGTGTGGACCACTGCTGGCAATCTGTGTGAGGTCTGGTCCTATAACACTGGCTTAGAGACAAGGGTGCTTCCTGTGGGCAGCTGGTCCCAAGAGGAGGAGAGGAGGAAGCATGGGGCTCCCAAATTCAGCAGGTAGGTCACTCCCTTCCCTAGGGTAGAGTGTGTGGATGCAGAGGGGTCAGGAGAGTTATACTAACTGATGTCCCTTCACACAGAAGAAAACCCCAGAAGTAGGGAATAAATATTGCTGTGAAAGATACTCATTTTATGATTAAGACAAAACAAGTTACTCCCACCAGGATGTACTTATTTTTACAGAAAGGGGAAGCCAGCATGTAGAGTAATTTTTACAGTAAGCAGGTTCAAGTTCAACAGCAGGAGAAAGAGGCCAGAAGTTAAAGAAACAATATATGTTCACTTTCACACTAGAGAAAGATCTAAATATATAATTTAACACTTTTAACATTTTTTAAATAAAATAAACTTTTTTGGAGGAATAAGTATCACATAGTACAAATTTCAAAATGTATAAAGTGTGAACATTGAAAAGTCTCTCTTCTATCCTGACAACTATTTTCAAAAGTTATTTTTCTAATTATATATCATCAGAGATATGTTGTATTTCATTTGCCTTTTCCTCTTGATTTGATGAGTTCAAGGTCCTCAATTTACAAATGAATTTTTGGAGCATAATCTGCTTGCAAGTCATTTGGAATTCAGATTGTATGGCAAATTTCTGTTTCGGGTTTCTTAAGGTAGTTCACTAACAGTACCCCTAGGCGTTGGAGGACACACCACTCATGGGTCCTACAGCTCTAGCTTTGTTCTGAACTACTAGGTTAGAGGGGGCAATAACTATTGTGCACATAAGTATCTTTAACTTATAGAGACAATCTATTAAAAAGTTGAAAATCTGTTTAATTACATACAATGGTACCTTTTCTACCTCTTGGTTGCAAATGATACAACTTGAAAAGGAAATATTTTTCACAGTCGTTTTTTACTTCAAAGAAGTATGAATATTTCTTTTATAGTATATTTCAAAACTAATTCACCATCATGATATGTGACAAATATTTTGATTGGGAAAAACAGAGTAGGGATATTTTAAAGATTCTTATCCCAGAAATTGAGACAGCTACCCATCAAGTAATTAAGCCAAATATTTTCTTTTCTCACTCACTCAATTTACTGACCAGATACGTTAGGGCAAGGAGTATGCTTGGAGAGGAGTCAGACAGTCTTGAGGGATGAAGCAGATGTGGAAATGAGCAAGGTTCATGGAGTGATACAAAGAAGGAAGTAGTAAATTCTACCTGGAGCTGGGGATGAGGGTTGGAGAGAGGAGGGCACTCAAGAGGCCTCAGTGAGTGTAACCCTTGAAAGGAGACCTCCTTCTATAGTTCCTACAAAAAGCATAGGCACAGAGCAATGAAACAACCTGCTGTGCCAGGGAACTGCAGCTAGACGGGGCTTTTCTGGCATAAGGAATATGGGGTGGAGTGTGGCAAGAGGTGAAGGTCTGGAGGCTTCTGACCTTCCAGGATTCATGTGGATGCCTTACATCTTAGCCCATCCATCACAATCCTCTGGAAAACTAAAAAAAATTATTATTCTTTCTTCTATTACTAATTAGTTTTGTTTTAAGCATAGCAACTTATTGTTAATCATTCATACAGGAGGTTATAAAAGGAAAAGTCAAAGCTGTTCTTGCCACTTCTATATCTAACCACCTAGTCCTACTCAGCTGTAGAATATGTTACAAAAATTCACAGAAAGGCTTATAGGTATCAAGCATTATTTCTTCTGTCTGCTTATTATGTATTTATATAAGACTATTGACTTATTTATATTAATTTTGTATGCTACCTCTTTACCAAATTCTCTTATTATTTCTATTAATTTCTCCATTTACTTTTGTTTTCTTTTTTCTCTCTTTTGAGACAAGGTCTTGCTCTATCACCCAGGCTGGAGTGCTGTGATGCAATCACTGCTCACTGCAGTCTCAACCTCCAGAGCTCAAGTAATCCTCCCACCTCAGCCTCCTGAGTAGCTCAGACAACAGGCAAGCTAATTTTTAAATTTTTCTGTAGAAACAGGGTCTCCCTATATTGCTCTGGCTGGTCTTGAACTCCTGGGCTCAAGTGATCCCACCTCATCTCCCAAAGTGCTAGGATTACAAGAAATGTGGGCCACTGAGCCAGGCCTATTTTTTATTTCCTAGATATGTAATCACATCATCTGGAAAGAGATAGTTTTTTATTTTGCTTCCGATTCTTGTGTAATTAAATGCTTTCTCCCAGCCAGGGCAACATGGCAAAACATCTACAACAACAACAACAACAAAAATAGTCAGGCTTGATGGTACAACTGATATCCCAGCTACATGGGAGGCTGACGTGAGAGGATCACCTGAGCCAGGGCAGTGAGCCATGATTGCACCACCGCTCTCCAGCCTGGGTGACAAAGCAAGAGCTTATCTCAAAAAAAAAAAAAAAAAAAGCTTTCTCTTAAATAATTGTATTGGCTAATCCCTGTTTCCAAGGCTTAATAGTAATGGACATGGTGGTCATCTTTGTCTTCTTACTACTTTTAATAATGTTTTTCCAGCCAGGTGCAGTGGCTCATGCCTGTAATCCAGCACTTTGGGAGGCCGAGGCGGGCGGATCACCTGAGGTCAGGAGTTTGAGATTAGCCTGGCCAACGAGGCAAAACCCTGTCTCTACTAAAAACACAAAAATTAGCTTGGCGTGATGGTGCGTGCCTGTAATCCCAGCTACTCAGGAGGCTGAGGCAGGAGAATCATTTGAACCCAGGAGGCAGAGGTTGCAGTGAGCCAATATTGTACCAGCCTGGGCGACAGAGAAAGACTCCATCTAGAAAAAAAAAAAAAGTTTTTCCATTAAGTGGGAAGCTGGCTTTGGCTGAAATAGCCATCAATTTCTATTAATTGAGTATTTTTTAACATGAATGCATGTTGAATTTTGTTTGCCAAATACCTTTTTGGCATTTATGGTGGCAGCAATCTGATTTTTTTCCTTAGCTTTATTAATACGATTAATTGTATTAATTGATGCTCTACTAAGGAACCACTCTTGTATTCTTGGAATAGATTTTATAATAATACTTATATATTATTATTAAATATTGAAGCAGTGTCATTCTCTGGGGTAAATACCTTAGGTTCGTTATCTCATGTCAAGGGAATTGAGGACGTGAACACACAAGAAGTGAGTTTAAGAGCAGAATTTTAACAGG
This sequence comes from Pongo pygmaeus, assembly GCF_028885625.2. NCBI lineage: Eukaryota > Metazoa > Chordata > Mammalia > Primates > Hominidae > Pongo > Pongo pygmaeus. The sequence goes on from NC_072384.2 coordinate 96,969,148, forward strand.
CAAAAGAAAGAGAAAAGAGAATAGATCTCTCTCTTGTAGACCCCTAACTGGATCTTCCAGTTTCGTGGTGAAGCGCATGAGGTTTTATAGAGGAGCTTGAGGATGTGGTGTCTGATTTACATAGGGCCCGAGAGAGATTGGTTGGACTAGGTGTGACGTTTGCATAGCACATGAGAAAGCTGGCCATATCACCCTAATCTTTTATTATGCAGATGGACTCTCCACATGGCTGGCACCATGTTGTCTGTTCCTTACTGTACATATGGTTGACAAAGAAAGGGGAAGATGGAGCCTCCATATTGAACATGCTTGGCCCCCAGGTAGCCTTTTTCTATTGGCACAGCTGCTGGTATTTACCTATGCAAGCTTTTAGCTTGCTTATCTATGCTTGCAGCTTGATTTTTCAGGCTGCTTTTTGTTAGAAAAGAAAGGATTTGGGGGCTGCTTTTTATAAAAAAGAAAACCTTACTTTCTTACTTCACTATTGCCTAAATAGTTCCTTTTTAACTCCTATATCAATATGCTGTTGGTTCTCTTTGCTAACTTTTAAGATTTTTTACGTCTCATAAGTGAGATTAGTTTATGGTTTTCTTAAAAGATTTTAGAAGTTTTCTTACTTTTCCAGTACTCTCAACTGGATAAAATAGCATTCCAATGATCTCATCTTTTATGGTTTGATAGAATTCCCCTGTGAATCTATCTTTTTAAAATAATGATTCCTCAGTTCTACCCCAGTTCTACAGAATATGGGGGCCCAGAATTAAAAATATTTTAAAAGTCTTCACCTGCCACCCCCATCTCAAACCCATCCCTCATCCATAGGCTCTGCATTTTAGAAACACCATAGGATACGGAAATCTATTTGGTGTTTTTAAGCGACTACAAAGTACACTAAAACTGTAGTGTTCAAGATGCATTAGGGAAGGAGACAAGATTGGGCGAGGAAAGAACATGTAGAAAGCTGTTTGGAGTAATACAAAGTGAGAAATGGTGATATCATGAAACTAAGCTATAGCAGAAGTGATGGACAGGAGAGACATATGAGAAAGAGATTATAATGACAGAAGCAATAGGTATGGCTACCGATTATATGTTGAAGAATAGAGGAAAATAAAGGACAAAGATGACTCTAGTATATGCACAAAGAGGAAACAATCCAAATGTCCATCAACTAGTAAATAGATAAATAAATGTGGTATAGACATACAATGGAACATTGTTCAGTAACTAAAAGGAAGTACTGATACATGCTACAGCATGAATAAATCTTGAATATATTATGCTAAGTGAAAGAACCCAGTCACAAAAGATCACATGTTGTACGATTCTGTTCATATAAAATTTTTAGACTAGGCACTCCTTAGCTACAGAAATTAGATTTGTGATTGCCTAGGATTGAGGTAGAGGAGTAAAAAACAGGGAGTGACTGCTGATGGATATGGAGTCTCTTTTTGGGGTATGAAAGAAAATAAATCACTCAGCCAAAGGGAAAAGTCAAGCTGAAACTGCATCGGGCAAACCTGCTCCTGTTTTATTCCTAAATGAGATAGCTACAAAGATAAAAAAGCTATTAGGTTTGTGCGAAAGCAGTTGTGGTTTTTGCTTTGTTTAAATGGCAAAAACCGCAATTACTTTTGCACCAACCTAATACATAACTCCCTCACACTTTGCCCACAAGAAAATTCCTTGTGAGACTCAAAATTTTTACCCTAAAACAGTTATGCTGTATTTTACCTTGGCAATGTAAATTGGTAGCTAATCTTCACAGGTGCTGGATAAAGAACTGATGTCACAGTCATTCCCCTGCTCACCTGAGACAAATGCATATCTGATTGCTTCCTCTGCCTTATTGTTTATGTAAAAATCACTGAGCCAGACTAAGGCATAAGTGACTATTCTTCTACCCACCTCTCACATGTAAATTGTGTATTCAGTGAAAGGCTAATCAGAGACTCAAAAGAATACAACTCATTGTCTCTTATTTACCTCTGATCCCTCCTGCCTTTCTGGAGTGAACCAATGTACATCTTACACATATTGATTGATCTCTTATATCTCCTTAACGTGTATAAAACCAAGCTGTGCCCTGACCCCTTTGGGCACATGTCACTGTAACTGCCCAATGGCTTCACCTTGCCCGCTGCCTGGCCAGAGCCGATTTATCAAGACAGGGGAACTGCAATAGAGATAGGGTAATTCATGCAGAGCCAGCTGTGCAGGGGATCGGAGCTTTATTATTACTCAAATCAGTCTCCCCGGTTAGGTGTCTTTCACTGTCTCAGTCATAATTTTCCAACGGCAGTTTCATCTTCAGGACCTCTAGAGGCTTTATCATGGGCACGTCCTTAAACTTGGCAAAATAAACTTTCTAAATTGATTGAGACCTGCCTCAGATACTTTCTGGGTTCACAGGAGCGGTGAAAATGTTCTAAAATTAGATTGTGATGATAGTTGCCAATCCTGTGAATATACTAAAAACCACTGAATTGTAAACTTTAAAACAAAGGTGAATGGTATGATATGTGAATAGTAATGTTACGTGAATCGTGTCTCATTAAAGCTGTTTGTTTGAGACAGAGTTTTGCTCTGACACCCAGGCTGGAGTACAATGGCACGATCTCGGCTCCCCGCAACCTCTGCCTCCTGGGTTCAAGCAATTCTCCTGCCTCAGCCTCCTGAGTAGCTGGGATTACAGGCACGTGCCACCACACCCAGCTAATTCTTGTATTTTTAGTAGAGATGGAGTTTCACCATGTTGGACAGGCTGGTCTTGAACTCCTGACCTCAGGTGATCCACCTGCCTCGGCCTCCCAAAGTGTTGGGACTACAGGTATGAGCCACCTTGCCTGGCCACTTTTTTTTTTTTTTTTAAAGTGAAAAAGAAGTTTGAAGGAAAGCTACTGAACTCAGCTTTAGAAAGGCTATAAATAGTAATTGGAACTATGGAAGCGGATAAAGTACAAAAGATGAAGACAAGCACAGAAAGTTATAGAATCACGGGTACATTCACACTCTAGCGCATTATCCTGAAATTCCATATTGAAATAAACTGAGCTCTTAAGTTTTTTAATACAAGCTGAAATTTCCCTTTGCTTTTCACTTTCTTGTTAAAAAGATACTTGACTTCTTTATCACAACCAATATTCAATGGATTGTTAATTTTAACAATTTAATTGTCATTCTCACATAGTAAAAGAATAACAAACTTTGTATATATATATAAATGCAACCCATTGTCTCTTATCTACCTATGATCCCTCATACCTTTCTGGAGTGAACCAATGTACATCTTACACATATTTGTCTCTAAATATATATATATATATTTTATATATAAATATATTGATTGACCTCTCATGTCTTTATATATAAATATATATAATATAATATTATATTATATATATATAATATAATATTATATTATATATATATAATATAATATTATATTATATATATATAATATAATATTATATTATATATATAAATATATAATATATAAAAACATGAGAGGTCAATCAATATATATATTTATGTATAAAAATATATATATTTAGAGACTGTCTATATATATATATTTAGAGACAGAGTCTCATTGTTACCCAGGCTGGAGTGATCACAGCTCACTGTAACCTCAAACTCCTGGACTTAAGTGATCTTCCTGCCTCAGCCAAGTAGCTAGGACTACAGGCGTGCGCCACCATGCTGGCTAATTGTTTAATTTTTTTGTAGAGACCAGCCCAGGCTGGTGTCAAATTCCTGGCCTTGAACGATCCTCTCGCCTTGGCCTTCCAAAGCCCTGGGATTACAGGCCTGAGCCACCCTGCCTGGCCGTATTGTTAAAATCTTTATCTGGAAATGATGTTAAAAGAGTTACTTTCAAACACCAGTGAGAGGAAAACACTTCTCCTCTATGACTGGCTTCTCTCTGAAGGTTTATGAAAGTTTGACCTATTTGTAGGACATGGGGGTAATTGAATAGGGTGTACATTAAGATGAATGAGTTTAAAATTGTCAGATTAACCCCAGCCTCACAATGAGTCAAACAATGGAGAATAACTTGTTTCATGGAGCTGAAGCTTTTGTTGTTTTTGTTGGTTAAAGCTTCAAATTGACTACATGGAGGCTGCAAGCAGACTCTCTAGCAAATTGGCATCCTGGGGAGAGCCAGGTACTTTGAAAATTTCTAATTAGGAGAAGTTAAAGGTTATATAAGCCCAGCTGCCAAATTGACTGCCTGACCTTAAAATCCAAACAGAATCTACCTTCCTTTCCTTCCTTCTCCTCCTTAGCCAAGACCTTACCAAGAAATGAATTTTAAAATGCAAACGGGAACTTCTGTGATAAACCAAGTCTAAGAACTAGAAGGAAGCTTATTAGTTACAGTTGAACAGACTCTAATGGCTATTCAAAGTCTTTAAGCATTCACAGCCTTAAGTAGTCACACATTTGGCTTCAGTTTCAACTAATCCAGCTAGAGGACAAAAACATTCAGTAAATTATATAGTATCCATAGAACTTTTGTTCCTTAAGCATATTTACTGCATATATTAGTATGTTCTCACACTGGTATAAAGAACTACCTGAGACTGGGTAATTTATGAAGAAAAGAGGTTTAATTGACTCACAATTCTGTAGCCTTAACAGGAAGCATGACTAGGAGGCCTCAGGAAACTTACAATCATGTTGGAAGGTAAAGGAGAAGGAAGCGTCTTCCTCACATGGTGGCAGGAGAGAGAGGGAGCAAAGGGGGAAGTGCCACACACTTTTAAACCATCAGATCTCGTGAGAACTCACTACCATGAGACCAGCATGGGGGAAATCCACCCCCATGATCCAATCACTTCCCACCAGGTCCCTCCCGTAACACTGGGGATTACAACTCAACATGAGATTTGGGTGTGGACACAGAGCCAAACTTATCACTACATTTTTAGAAACAGGATAATTTTGGTTTGGAGTTATAGATCCTATGGAAAAATCTAGTCAAGACCACAATGAATATGACTTAATTTTATAAATGATGTTTATACTCCTGCCAAAAAAAAAGAAGCCAAGTAGATCATCGATTTCTTACAAGTTATTTTACCAATTGTGGTTTAGAAAATATTTCTAATCCAATTGTCACCCATCTTTACCTCTAGAAACAAATGTGGTCACACACTTTACCTGTAGAAACAAATTTAGGTCACACATTGTATAAATTATAATGGGATTCAAATTTTATTTTCTTTAAACGGTAGCTATTTTTCTTCAAAATGGTCCTGGTTATTTCTGGGAGTCCCTGAACATATGCTTTCCTCATATTCACAAACCAATCTATCAGCTTTAATCACTATTAGAATCATCCACCCACTTAATTAATGGGTAGTGACTGCATACTATGTGAGAGGATATGACAGAGTCCTACAGAAATCTCTGTCCTGGCCCTCTTGGAGCATCCCTAGTATTTTTTCTTGTCTGCTCCAGTTCTCATCTGTCAACATGAAGTCCTGGCAAGTAGCTGGAAGAAATTTTTATCACTGCCTTCACTGAGGAAGTCCACTGCGAAACACTTGACCAAGAATGTGCTGAGAATACTGTCTCCCAATGTCTCCAAAGCCCCCATCACATGTGCCAGAACAATACTGGATTCCATAGGGAGGTGGGAAAAAATGGCCCTCTCCAACTCTGTGTCACTCTTTGACATCTGGGCCCCAAAGCAAGTCCTGTTCATGAAAAAAATTTCTGTAGTTCTAGGGGCTCACAACCCACCCAATGGCCTCAGTGTCATTTTATCATCTCCATCATTCTCATCACCCCTCTTTCCTGCCCCAAGCTATTACCAAGCAAAAGCACCCAGCCATGTCAATGAGAGAAAATGTATAGTGGGTGCTGGTGGTTGTGTTTATACTAGGGGTGTCTGGACGCCAGCTGAAATGGCCCGTGACATTGTGTAGCATAATTCAAAAGTTTGGCCAGCAATCCTGCATAGAAAATGCAACCACTTGAAGGTTTTGCCCAGAGCTATGGCGATAAAGCGCATAGCAGCAGTTCAGTGAACTTTCTCCATTCTTCAGCCTGCCCAAAGCACTGGCTGATGTAGCCAGATATTGTTGCCCATGGCTTTGATTATGTAGAAGTAGATATGAATAATAGGGAGCTTGAGGTTGTCTAGAGCTTGGTGTGGTGCTGGCTCAAAATAGCAACTAATTCCTATGTAAGTTGAAAAGAGCTTGGTATGGGTAACTTCTAGAAGATCCCAAGCCAAGTAGAAAATGTGATCAGGAAAAGGATTCAGCCCTTGAATATTGAGAAATCATGTTGTCACAGAGAACACATGACAACTTCCACAGGCAAACAAAACATAACAGATACCAGGCCGTTCAGAAACTGTTACTAAGGGACTTGCTCTTGGAAGGCTGAGGATAAATTAAAATAAATCCAACCAACACCAAATCTGACTTGACACGTAGGTGAGGCAGAAAGCTGAAAAAAAAAAAAACTTCTAGAATGGGAGTCTTGGAGAATTTTAAATGGTCTCATTCAAAAGTTCCTATTCTATAGTAAAAAAGAGTTCAACATAGGGCTATGATATTTCTAAAACAGGACTTGAATGTGGATCAGATAGCTGAAATTTTGAAATTTCTAGTATTTTGCTCAGTTTTATTCTTCCCATCATTTAAATGACCTCAAAGGAAATATTTACGATCACTAAAGATTTCCAATGCCCAAGAATAGGTCAATTCTCAGCCCAGGGCTTGACAAATTAGCAATTAATTATTGTTTTTATTTTTAAAATATTTATTTAAAAGGTAATGCATATTTGTTTTAGGTATTTTTTTAAAATACAGAAGTAAATACATAAGATCAGAAAGGTCTCTTCCAGCCACGTGTGGTGGCTCACGCGTGTAACTCCAGCATTTTGGGAGGCCGAGGTGGGCAGATCACCTGAAGTCAGGAATTCGAGACCAGCCTGGCCAACATGGCGAAACCCCATCTCTACTAAAAATACAAACATTAGCTAGGCGTGGTGGCGGGCACCTACAATCCCAGTTGCTAGGGAGGCTGAGGTAGGAGAATCGCTTGATCCTGGGAGGCAGAGGTTGCAGTGAGCTAAGATTGTGCCATTGCACCCCAGCCTGGGTGACAGAATGAGACTTGATCTCAAAAAAAAAAAAAAAGTCTCTTCCACTCCTACCCCAATCTCTACTCCCCACAGATAGCCACCATTACATTTGCAATATATCCTTCTTGTCTTACATCCTGATGCATTTACATCTTCTTTCTAGAATGTGGGTTCATGTTATGTGCAATTTAGCTTTTATCACTAAATAATTTAAATTGGATAGATCCCACTATATTGATGTAACATTATTTATCCAATCCCCTTTTGATGGGTGTTTGGATTATTTTCAATTTTTGATTATTAGAGATAGTGCTGCAACTAACATCCTTACACATTCATATTTATGCATTATGGAAGCATTCTGGGAGATAAACCCCCAGGGGTTGAATTGCTTGGCCAGATGGTATATGCATTTAGAATTTTGATAAATACTCCCAAAATTACCTCCAAAATGTTGGCACCAATTTACACTCCCACCAATGATGACTAAGAGAGCCTGTTTCCCTACATGCTCCTCACACTTTGTATCAAGGCACTGACTAGTTAAATAAAGGAGCGTGTCTCTCACGTCAGAAAGACATGGTGATAAAGATCTTGCCTCATTCTCTTATTTTCCTTTATTTTCTCTTTCCTTTTCATAAGTGTCACTTAATCCTAAGGGAAGAAAAAAGAAATACTTGTTTGATTTTCAGGATGTTCCTCAAAGGTACATGAATTCTGCAAGTTATGAACACCAATCTTATAAGCACCCACACCTTACAAATAAACTGCTAATTTATATGTAAAAATTAACTATCCTGAAAGTGGGAAGATAGTCCCTTTTAGATGCTAGAGATGGAAAAATATACTCCTCATGTCTCCCTTTGACTATTCATTGATTCATGCATTCACGTATGTATGAGTCCATGCATTAGCTCATGCTTGCATCCATGTATTCACTTATCTAAGTCAGATAAGTTCTGGGTACCATGCTAATCATTATGGTTGTGGAAGTGAAATACAGTCTCTGCCTTCAAGAAGATCACAGCCTAACTTAGTGGAAAGACAGAACAGAAAACCAGCAGTTATAGAGTGAGAAAGTGCTACTTTCAGGTTCATGCAGAGCTCCTGAGGAGCAACGGGGTAGGATGAGCGCATATGCGAGAGTGGGCTGCAGACAATGCCAGAAATCTGGTTCTGGGAGTGACCAGGCAACTATCACATCTAACCCAGCTGGGGAGGAGGTGAGTAAAAGACCTCAGGACTGGGAACCCTGAAGGGTACTCTTTGGCTAGAAGTTATATGCAGCAGAAAGGTCCATTTTGTAAGTATTGTTTTGTTTTACTCTTAGTTTTTTAATGAAAATTCCTAAGTGAAGAAAATCTCAACCTTGTCTTTGGATAGGATTTTCATCCCATCTATTAAAACTGCCAGAGATTCAGTGCCTCTGTACCTGTGGGTTGGCAGCTGAACTGTTTTACCTTGATGACATAGAGGAGCCCCATGGAGATGAGGCAATCATGGAAGCTATAAGAAGCCAAGAGGGTGAGAAAAGAGTCAGCTCTAGAATTAACAGTCATCTCATTTCTTGGTATTTATCCTAAGTATGAAATTTATCCTGAGTCAGAGCTGTGGACAAATATTTGTCCTCAAAGATGTTTACTGACAATGTACATGGGTCAAACTTTGACACAATCTAAATGTCTGCCCAAAGGAGATAAATACATTATGGTAAGTCCATGAAATGGAATGATATACAGCCATGGAATGGAATAATATATGGCCATTAAAATCATATTTTCAAAAATTGGTAAGATAGGAAAATTTTTGTAGTGAAATATTAAGTCAAAAAAGAATGATAGAGTATGAACCTACCTTCATACCGATGATGAATTTTATATATGTGTATCTCTGTATACACATACATATATACATACAGTTGCATTTACATACAAATACTCACAAATATCTATCTATATTTTCTGTTAGGGTAAGGTAATTATGCTACATTAAAAACCTGATGATCTCTGCTGCTTACAACAACAAGGCTTATTTCTCCTTTCTACTGCCTGTCCATCTTGAGTCATCAGGGTTGCTGTAATCTTCATAGATACTCTGGAATACATAAAGATGACAGACGCTTCATCTCAAGACAAGCTTCCATGATTGCAGAAATGAAGAATGGAGAACGTGGAGACCCACGAGCAGGTTCTTAAAGCTCTGGCCCAGAAGTGACACTCATCAATCCTCCTCATGATCCATTGTTCAAAGGAAGTCATATGGCCTCATCTGTGTTCAACAGGACAGGGAAGAGCACCAAGTATTTGTGAGCAATATTACAGTCTACAACATCTATATATCTAAATATTAAGGAGAAGAAGGTAGGGATGAGAAAGAAACTCACTAGAAGAAGTTATTATCACAGGGTGGTGAGCATACAAATAATTTAAAAATTTTCATATACTTCTCAATATTTCTGATTTTTATAAGCAAACATGTATTACTTCTACTGCTTGTTTTCTTTATGTCTCTGAGCGATATGTTAATATAGTCTGTAAATAACTGAAACACTCTAGAAGTAAGTATAATGTAAAACAAAATACCCCCTTCGTATCATATCACCCGACTCTAATCCCAACCCCCCAATTCCCACTCCTAGAGGTAATCACTAACTATAGCCTGGTGTATATACTTCCAGATTGTCTTTGTATATGCATTCACAAACATAAATATGAATATAGATGAATTTCTCTTAGGAAAGAAAAAATTAAAAACAGCATGAAAATTAATCAATATGCAAACTACTTTAATAAACTATTTTCTTATAGAGAATGTGTAATTCATCCATATCAGTCCAGTGTTCTTAACAGCTCCCGCCCAACTCATGAACTCATCTGCAAGCAACCCATGCTGTCCACTTCTCTGTGCATTTCCTTTCCTTCTGGGAGTTTTTCAGCTTTCTGCGTCTGTCTTACCTGCTCTCCATTGCTGACTTTTCACTCTGGAGTCTCACTTCACATTGTTACTACCTTGGTTCCCTGACCCTGGCTGGGGGCCATGTTTTCCTGTGGCCCAGTGACTTCTAGCCAGCACTGCCTGCTCACAGCCCTGGTGCCAATGTCACCAGCCCAGCTGCTCACCTGCCTGGGAAAGGTGTGTGTGATGGGGATTGTTGGCTTTACTTGACAAGACTAGGAGCTAACTATTTGGCGCCTAAGCTTACTATACTTAAGGGAAGCCTGAGATAATGACTCACGTGGTGGGGTGTTGGAGTGCATATGGTTTGAACAAACATATCCAGTATTATGATTTTCATTTGGAAAATAATAAATAAGCCTTCATTTTTGTAAAATTAAAGCTGGGAGACAAATTATAGTAATATTGTTAACGACAGGGGAAACTGGGTATGGGGTAATGGGAATTATCTGTGACTCTCACAATTTTTCTTTGTCTAAAACTATTCTAAAGTTAAAAGTTTATTAGTAAAAATCTCTAAAGCTTGCAAAATCTTATTGACTGGTGGGGATACTCAGAAGTCACAGGGATTCCCAATCAGGGGTACAGCCTTTGAGATTGTGTGTAGAAAACCCAAATATATAACTTTGTTGGCAACCATTACATGGACTAAAAATTCAGAAATAATCAGAAAAGTCATGTGAACTGGAATCTACACTGATAGAGGGAAATCCTCAGTGTGAACTAGCAAAGGAATGAAATTTAGGTTTAGACGATAGGTTTCTATACTTTATTATTTATATCCATACACTTTCAAAAGAGGTATGAAAATTGCTTATAACAAAACTTCATATTCAATGGAATAGTTAACAATATTGGGAAAAGGCAGAATAGCATTTTTCAAAGTATGTTCATAAAATAGAGATGTTACACGAAAAATAAAGTCTATGTTCAAATAAACTTGAGAAATGTTTAAACCAAATGAAAACAGTATTTCCTCCTTTCAGAATTTTGCTTCCAATGAACATGGTGAATAAACCAGAGAAGGAGGTGTATACGATCCTCCCTGATTGCAGCATCCTTTCTGCAATGATGAAAATGTTGTATAAGCTGTTAGCCACATTTAGCTATTGAACATTTAAATCGTAGCTAGCGCAACTGCACAACTGATTATTAAATTTTAATGTAAATTTAAATAACCCCAGTAACTACAGTCAACAATAATTTATAGTACATTTTAAAATAACTAAAAGAGTATAATTGGAATGTTTGTAACACAAAAGAGATGATAAACGCTCGAGGCGATGGATACTTCATTTACCCTGATGTAATTATTACACATTCAATTGTATGCCTGTATCAAGATATCTCATGTACCCCATAAGTATATACACCTACTATGTACCCATCAAAATTAAAAATTAAAAATGAACAAATACATAACCACACGTGGCTAGTTTAAATTATCCAATATGTTTGGATAGCACAGAATGAGAGCACACAAAGGGCCAGAATTTCAAAGAACACACTCTGGGAAGCATTTATATAGAGCAGCTGTTCTCAAACTTTTTGTTCCCAGGATTCTTTGACGCTCTTAAAAAATAATTGAGGATCCCAGAGAGCTTTGTTTATGTAGGTTATATTTATCAATATTTATGATATTAGAAATTAAAACAGACATTAAAAAAATTCATTAATTCATTTAAAAATACCGTGAGCTGTTTTCCTTGAAGTGACAGGCTCACTTCATTTATTTTCAGGAAAATACCTGCCAGATACCCTAGTCTGAGTAAACATCCTTCATCTTATCGTTGTGTTTCAAGTGAAAAGGTGTTCCGTGAAAAAGCAGCCAGTTCAGCTAGCAGCTCCAGCAATCACACGGTGCTGGAACCATTCTACGTTCAGTATGCAGCACAGGGCTTTATATGTGCTTTCATTTCTTCAAGGACTAAGGTTTAATAAAATTGATCATTTTTACTGCATCTTTTTTTTCCCTGCAAGTATGTGACAGTGTAGAATATAATGATAGCCAGTACAGTTCCAGTACACTGACATTTGTGCCAAGGCACCAGCAGATTTACCCACTACAAAACTTGCTTTGGCACCATCGGTGAAAAAGGCAATTCCTCTTAGAATTATAATGAAAATAGATTCTAACTTGTGGACCCTTTCAAAGGGTCTCTGGGACACAAGGGAAGGTGTGCAGACTACTTTTGAGAGAAGCTAATATAGAAAGAGTGTGGGGGCTGGGGGAGGGGATAAGGACCAGGAGGCAATACATTCCAGGAACCTGGGCCTTTAATGCGTTTGATAAGAAAACTGGTGAGAGTTCAAACTGTTTATTACACACACTTACCTTAGGGAGACATGGAAAAGTTTAAATAGAATCGATCTTTGAAAGTGAGTAGTTGTAGCAAACAAAATGGGGGTACCAGCCATATCCCCTGAAACATGACTAATTATAATAGTTACCCATTTAAGAACAACTTAATAGTATAAATTAATATAAATTAGCTAATATGGTTCCCAGGGCTAATTCTTTACAGATGAAATAAACTGGAAAATGAAATGAGAGAGAATGTCATTTTCCATAGTATTGGTCTGTAAAGTGTGGTACTTTAATTTTCTATGGCTCAGAAGCCATTTCAAAATATGATCAAATTCCTTTCCATATTCATTCTTGAGTTTCCACTTCCTGACTTTCTTCCTGTCTTATAATTCAGGAGTTATAACTCCAGGATTTATTTTCCCTCCCACATTAGTGGACTTCAAATCCATTAGGCACCTCTCTTTGTCTCCACACCACACCTGGTTTCTCCTCTTCCTTTCAATGTGATCTTAGAGGCTCACATTTTGAATGATTTTCCTACTCTTATGTCCATCTTATCTCCTTTCGATTTTGTCCAGCAGGCAGTATACTATAATATAATATGTAATGGGAAGTGGGAAGCAAAGGTAATTTAATCAGAGGCTGGTTTTGCCTATCTTTGACTCCCCCTTCACTACAGGGCAAAGTTCTCTTGCTACTTAGTTACACAGTTACTTGTTATAGCATCCAGAGATTTTTAATTAAAAAGGCTTTACTTGGGCGTTACCAATGATAGGAACACAATTTAACAATGAAAGAAATCATTTGTGTTCGTATAACACTTACCCTGAAAGAATTTCAAAGTGCTCTAGAACTATTACCCAGTTCTAATTTCCATAGCCAACACCCTTGCCTTGTTTTCTAAGGGAAAGAGGAATTTCCAGTATCTTGTTCCCAGTTGGAAAATAAAGGGTGCGTGCTTCCCAGTCACAGACAGGCAAGGCGAATCCGGTTACTCCCTTTCCCTTCCCCAACCGCAGCTCTTGCAGATTGTAACCCTTTGCGTTCTGTGGCTGGGATAAAGCGCATTCTGATTCATAATTGGTCCCTCAGGGTGCCTGTTTTGCAGCCAACCGATGTTCCTGGATCTTGAAGGGTTAACAGCCTGAGTTGTCATTTAAAAAAAGAAAAGAAGAAGTGTGCAATTATGTTAATTGTTGCATTTTTCTGTAAAAAAGAAAGTGCAATTATGTTAATTTTCTCAAAATGGGGGATGGGGAATGCTCAAGTAAGGAAAATATTTGCAGAAATATGATACCAATGCAAACCGGTACAAACCAGTTCTTTAAAAAACTAACTATACAAATAATCGTATGCAACAAACAATGTAGGACTTAATTTCATACAATGGCAACAAAAGCTGATCCTACATTAGGAAAGAAACTCAACTGATAGAAATGCTGTCATTAAGAATCTGAAAAACAGTTCTCACAGGTTTATGCTATCTTCTCGATATAGTTTGGATATTTGTCCTTGCCCAAATCTCATGCTGAATTGTAATCCCCAATGCTGGAGGTGGGGTGGGAGGTGTCTGGGTCATTGGGGTGGATCTCTCATGGCTTAGCGTTCTCTCTCTCTCTCTCTCTCTCACTTGCTCTTGCTCTGGCCATGTGACATGCCTGCTCTCCTTTTGCCTTCCACCATAACTGTAAGCTTCCTGAGGCTTCCCTAGAAGCTGAGCAGAGGCCAGCACCACGCTTCCTGTAAAGCCTGCAGAACCATGAGCCAAATAAACCTCTTTTCTTTATAAATTACCCAGCCTCAGATATTTCTTTATAGCAATGTAAGCACGGCCTAATACACTTCTATATCAAGTCCATAGCAACTTAAAAGATTTATTCCAAGAGGAAAATTAACTGTGAATTTCAGAAGAGACCAAATGTGGAAATGGAATTGGTTGGCAGAAAATATTAGATTTCCTCAAGGATGTTACTGAAATTGGCTCCAGGAATGGTTCCACAAAGGGCCATTGGCAGGGAGAGTGTACCAAGGAGTTTATGTGTTACTTCACAGATAAATTTCACAGCATCATCATCATCTTTATTTATTTATTTAACCACAAGTTTGGGACAGTGTATAATACAGTGACTACCAGTATTATTCCAGGATACTGACATGATTCGTGCCAGTTTTGCCCATTATAATACTTGGCTTGAACAGTCTGGACTGCCCTGCCTAGTGTGAGGAGGAGGATCAGAAAGGAGGATGATGCACAGCCTGACCCAGTGTTTTTAAACAGCTAAACATGCCCCAGTAGAAGACACATTCTGAAGAATTTCCTCTTCTCAGCTCTCTGAACATATCTCATTTATCTGGGACTTGTACATGGACATCATCCTTTGGACTCTCCTGGTCACTGATCTCACAGCTCATTCTACTCTTAAGCCTTTGCCTTGTCTTTCTCTCGGCTGTCACATTAATAGCTACATCTTAACTACTGCCACAATTTCATCACTTTTACTATTGTCTTTCCATTTTGAGCTTTCACCCAGGCCCCCCTGTCTATATTCAACCTGTAGGCAGTCCTCTCATCTGCTGGCCTGGCTTCAAGGACCATTAGTGCTTAAATATTCAGCAAAGTGATATCACCTGGAAATGTTGGTTAATACTGATTTTGAAACCTGGGAATTTTCTCAGAAGGAACCGGATACAACTTATTTATACACATGTGCCACTCGTACCTTCACTTATTGAATCATTCAGGCACTGTGTTAGGTACTGAAGAAATATGTGTGGAGTAGAAAAGGAGGCAACAGATACATGTAACCTAAATAAAAGCCAGGACCCACATGGCTTAGTCTCTTTGTGGGAAGCCCAGTTTAGTTTCCAAATGCTAATTTAAAATATACTTCAATATTTATTTAGCTTCTCAAGAATATTAAAGGAGTCTCAATTCAATTTGCCATATTTAGAGACTTTGATTACCAAGAGGTTCTCATGTGCTAATCTTCCCAAACTCTTTCCCACCCCAGTGGCAGGACCCTTTCTCTGAGTTCTCCATTTGTTCATAGATTTGGCTGCTTTCACCAGACCCTTGCATTTTTCTTCCTCATTTTCATTCCTGCTTTTATACCACTTTTTATTCTTCCACTCCAGAAGAAAAAATTCAGAATTTGACAAACAAACTATCCTTTGGTATGTGGCAGGAAGGAGGTAGGGGATGAGGAGCATCGGCACAGAACATTTTCTCTCTATCACACAGACGTCATCACATAATTACAACAGAAAGTGATATACCAGCTACGTTGCTAGTGGCATCTACATTGCTAGTGATATACCATCTACATGGCTAATGGTAGATTTAATCAAATGACAGAATTGTGGGCAATTTTAGTTCTGAATTTATGTTGGTTGTTTTTGCAATAAATATTTATTTTAAGACGCTGGAATGCATAATGAGGATGGGGAGGTAAATCAATCATTCTATTTAATGCTACGTTAATAGTGTTCAGAACCAGCTCTAAGCTCCACAGCTAAGGAGTAATGAAGAAAATTTGGAGACGCTACAATAAGAACCATCAAAATATTAAGAATTTAAGAATATATCCTTTTAGGAACAATAAAAGGAACTGAACTTAGCTTAAAGATTTCTTCAACTGTAAAACATGGAGATTTGATGCAGTAATTTTAAGGTCCCCCTAATAGGGACTTTAAAATTTTGAAGTGGAGATAGGGGGACTTTAAAATCAGTCTTGTGTTAACTCTACATTTACTACATATTTTTCACATAACTTCCCACGATCCTACATTTGTCATGCTGCAGTTAAAGCCCATTTACTCTCTTGCTCAGAGGAGAATGGGCACATCTCCTTAACCTCTTCTGTCTGGAAGAAATTCTTCTTACGGTGGAAGGACTAAGATGCAGTCAGCCTTCAACCATGATTATTCCTCAGCATCTTCATATGCCGAGTTCACTGTTTCAGATGCTGTGGGTGGTTGGCAGTTTCTCTGTTGACTAACGGATCTAGTCTCAGAACAAAAAAATGTTGGAGCTGGAAGGATATGAGAAATTACTGAGTCAAATCTCCATGTTTTACAGTTGAAGGAAGCTTTAAGCTGTTTAAGTTCAGTTCCTTTTACTCTTCCTAAAAGGATGTATTCTTAAATTCTTAATATTTTGATGGCTCTTATTGGAGCATCTCCAAGTTTTCTTCATTACTCTTTAGCTATGGAGCTTAGAGCTGGTTCTACCGAACAGTATTAACATAGCATTAAGTAGAATGATTGACTTACCCACCCCCCACAATCCTTATTTATGCATTCCAACGTCTTAAAAAAATCTTTATTGCAAAAACAACCAGCATAAATTCAGAACAAAAATTGCCTAAGATTCTGTCACTTGATTAAATCAATATATCTTTTTGAGACATGGTCTCACTCTGTTGCCCAGGCTGGAGTGCAGTGGTGTGATCAGGGCTCACTGCAGCCTCTACCTCCTGGTCTCAAGTGGTCCTCTCACCTCAGCCTCCTGGGTAGCTGGGACTACAGGCATATGCCACCACGCCTGGCTAATTTTTCGTATTCTTTGTGGAGACGGGGTTTTGCCATGTTGCTCACACTGGTCTCAAATGCCTAGGCTTAAGTGATCCTCCCGCCTCGGCCTCTCAAAGTCCTAGGATTACAGGCATAAGCCACCATGACTGGCCAATATTTTAATTTTTTCTATGTTATCTTATAGCCCTTGTCCATAGGCATATTCAATGTTTGCATAGTTTTTGCATATAAACCAATTGTAATTCTACATTTTATATTTTCACTTAACATTATGTCATGCACATCTTCCCTTTAACTACAACTTTACCATTCCTTATACTTTCCTCCTATAACATTATAGAGTAAGTCCTGACATAACTTTGCTTGTGATCATATAAAATGACACCTATAAACAATATGTGAATTTTTCATTGATATCATTTGAGATTATAACCATAAACATTTAACTGCAACTTGCTTTTTCAAACCATACTTGATATTTCTTAACCACATTTATTATTATTTTTATTATTATTATTTGTTTGAGACGAGTCTCAGTCTCTCGCCCAGGCTGGAGTGCAGTGGTGCGATCTTGGCTCACTGCAACCTTCCCCTCCTGGGTTCAAGTGATTCTCGTGCCTTAGTCTCCTGACTAGCTGGGAGTACAGGTGTGTGCCACCATGCCCCACATTAATTATTTTTAATAGCTGCATTTTTTTCATAGTAGGGATATACTAGAATTACATTCAAATTTTCTTGAGTTTTTTCTACTACCAAAAAATGCAATAAATATTTTGGCCCGCGTGTCTCCACTTTTCTAAAGGAGTAATATTTAACTCGTACATACCAGAAGAGGATACTGGCTAGCAGTAAAACTCTTAGACCTGGGCCCCCTACTAGAAGACAATTGCCCTAGCCCTCCTCCAGTCGGTCTCTCCCCATTGGGCAAGGAGTCTGTGAGCCAAAGGGGATGCATCCAATTGTAGCCTGTGACCCCCTTTTTGACTAGTTTTATACCCAAGATGATGAAATTGCCTACTCAGAGGTCCTGAGCCCACTTACGGGCTTGCATGGGTCTCTATCCCAGCTCTGTGCTCTTGAGGGAAGCCTGCGCCACCATTGCAAACACCTCTAGGCCTCAAGTGTAGACAAGGAGTGTTTGAGGGTACAGACAGAGCTTGGTCATGCAGGCTGGGGGTTTGTATGACTACATGCAAGACTCCTCTCAGTGAGGGAGGAGGATAGGAGTAGGAAGAAAATGAGTGTGAGTCATGAGCCACAGGTTGAAGATGGGAGGCTACCTTCCCGGTGCTACCATGGTCAGAGAACGGCAATAATTTTATTTTATATTATTTTTTGAGACAGGGTCTCGCTTTGTTGCCCAGGCCGGAGTACGGTAGTGCAATCTCAGCTCACTGCAACCTCCACCTCCCAGGTTCAAGCGATTCTCATGCCTCAGCCACCTGAGTAGCTGGGACTACAAGCGTGTGCCACCACACCCGGTTAATTTTTGTATTTTTAGTAGAGACAGGGTTTCCTTATGTTAGCCAGGCTGGTCTCGAACTCCTGGCTTCATGTGACCCACCCACCTCGTCCTCCCAAAGTGCTGGGATTATAGGTGTTAGCCACCATGCCTGGCCAGGGCAATAATTTTAAATTTGAATAGTTCTTGCAGGTTGTCATGAAAGGATGTTTGTCAAAATATGGTGATAGAACATATTTGATTTAACAGATTTTTAGCTTGAATTTACAACAAAGTTTAAGTATATAACAGCTGATATGCAAGTCTATATTTGTAGCCTGCCCAGGGCTTGAGAATGTTAGGGTCAGGCCTACTAGTCGGTGTCTCTTTTGATGAGTATTTTTTTCTGATTGGTAGGTATCTGTGTCATACTAGTTGTTAAATATTTTAAATATCACCTTGCTTATTTCTCTTTCTCCAGCATAGATTCCCTAAAGTATGAGTGCTTGTTGAAAGGGTATGTATAAGTCTAATGTTAATGGATATTGAAATCTTATCAGATTTTATCGTTCGTATTTAGCATCCCTGAAATTGGGATGCATCTTATAATCAAAGAGCAAAAAGCATTGTGTCATAGTTTAATTGGCAGTGTTTTTCTTCCTTAGATAAAATATGGGTCCATCCTTCAATTGCTATCTTAGATTTGATGAAATAAAGTATTATCCCCATTGTAGCAATTCCTATACCCACTACCACTGTAGGAGAGTTCCTGTTTTTCAGCCAGCACCATTTATTATCACTGTTTTCAATATTTTGGGTGAAAAATAGTATGCCATTTTCTTTGATTTGGATTTCTCTATCATTGATGTTGAGATTATAAAATATACTTTCTGAGTATTTAGATTTCTTTTTCTGTAAAGTATTAATTTACATCCTTTTCCTATTTTTAAAATTGTGTTTTCTGTTTTTCCTATCACTTTATACAATCTCTGAATATATTATAGATATTAAACTTTAAACTATCACTTTTATTAAAAATATTTCCCTTTCTATCATTTGACTTTAACTTTATGATGATATTACCATCCAAAATTTTACATTTTTATATAATCAAATATATCAATCTTTTAATTTATTACTTCTGCTTACAGTGTCTCCCCACGCAAAGGATGTACATGAACTGGAGATTTAAAAAAATCTTTGAACAACATCAAAGGATATTCAGTGAAAATAAATCTCCTTTTCATCCCTAACCCTGGTTTTCCCAGTTCTTCTCACTAGAGGAAACACTGGTAACAGTTTCCTTATTGCCTATAAGGAAATATTCTCTCTATATATGTATCCCCCTCTCATGCTTGTTTATATTCACAAATGGCAGCAAACTATACTCACTGTCTATTCTTATTTGTTTACTTAATAACATATCTTTATATACAGACCTATATCATTCCTTTTAAAAATTCCATGATTTCCTATTGCATTCTATTGCCATAATTTATTAAACTAGTCTCCACTGAGTTTCATGACGTTAAACATACATCTCTACACTGAGACCCACCATGGTTATTAGACTTTTATGTTATCTGTGAAGCCCTTTCTTAAGTTGACATTGAAATAAGCCTTGATAAACTTTAAAGTATTGAAATCACACAAAGTATGTTCTCTGGCCATATGGAATGAACGTAGAAATCAGTACGAGATGGAAATTTGGGAATTTCACAAATATGTGGAAATTAAACAACATACTCTCATACTCTTTTTTTTTGAGACAGCCTCTTGCTCTGTTGCCCAGGCTAGAGTGCAGTGGCATAATCATGGCTCACCGCAGCCTCTATCTCTGAGGCTTAAGCAATCCTCCCTGCTCAGCCTCCTGAGTAGCTGGGACTACAGGGGTGCACCACCATGGCTGACTAATTTCTGTGTTTTTTGTAGAGACGGGGTTTTGCCATGTTGCCTAGGTTGGTCTTGAACTCCTGAGCTCAAGTGTTCTGCCTGCCTCAGCCTCCCAAAGTGCTGGGATTACAGGCATGAGCCACTGAGCCTGGCCAAAACAACATATTCCTTAATGACCAGTGAGTCAAAGAAGAAGTTACAAAGGAAATTGGAAAATATTTTGAGAACAATGAAAATGAAAATGCAATATACCAAAACATCTGGGATGTAACTAAAGCAATGCTAGGAGGAAAATTTATAGCTGTAAACACCTATATTTAAAAAGAATATTTTATATTAAGATTCAATAACCTAACAACTTTAAGAAAATAAAAAAAGAGGACAGGTGCCGTGGCTCAATCCTGTAATCCCAGCACTTTGGTAGGCCAAGGCAGGCAGATCACCTGAGGTCGGGAGTTTGAGAGCAGCCTGGCCAACATGTTGAAACCTTGTCTCTACTAACAATACAAAAATTAGCTGGGCATGGTGACACACACTTGTAATCCCAGCTACTTGGGAGGCTGAGGCAGGAGAATCTCTCAAATCCTGGAGGCGGAGGTTGCAGTGAGCTGAGGTCACGCCACTGCAATCCAGCCTAGGTGACAGAGTGAGACTCCATCTCAAAAAAAAAAAAAAAAAAAAAAAGAAAAAGAAAAGGAAGAGTAAACTATACCCAAAGTAAGCAGAAGAAATAAAATAATAAAGATTAATTACAAATAACAAAAATAAATGAAATAGAGAAGAGAAAAACAATAGAGAAAATTAACACAAGTTGGTTCTTCGAAAAATCAGCAAAAGTGACAAACTTCTACCACGACTAAAAAAGAAAAGGAGAAAAGACTCAAATTAGTCAAATCAGAAATGAAAGAGGGGACATTACTACCAGCTTTACAGCAACATAAAGGATTAAGGAATACTATGAAAAACTGTATACTACAACAAATTAGATCATCTGTGTGAATAGACAAATTCTTACAAAGACACAAATTGCTGAAACTGACTCAAGAAGAAATAGATAATAGATCTCTAACAAGTAAAGAAATTGAGTTAGCAATAAAAGCAAACAAACAAAAAAACCCACAAAGAAAATCTCAACACCAGATGACTTCACTGGTAAATTCTATCAACTTTCAAAACAGAATCAGAACAATAAAAATCTTTTTCAAAATGGAAGAGGAAGGAACATTTCTGAACTTATTCTTTGAGGCCAGTGTTACCATCACACCAAAACAAGAAAAATACATCAAAAGGGGCTGGGTGCGGTGGCTCACGCCTGTAATCCCAGCACTTCAGGAGGCCGAGGTAGGTGGATCACATGAGGCCAGGAGTTCAAAACCAGCCTAGCCAGCATGGTGTCACCCTGTTTTTTTTTGTTTTTTTGTTTTTTTTAAATACGAAAATTAGCCAGGTGTGGTGGCATACACCTGTAATCCCAGCTACTCAGGAGGCTGAGACATGATTGCTTGAACCCGGGAGGTGGAGGTTGCAGGGAGCCAAGATCATCTAACTGCACTCCAGCCTGGGTGACAGAGCTAGTCTCTGTCTCAAAAAAGAAAGAAAGAAAGAAAGAAAGACACATCAAAAGAAAAGAAATTGATATCACTTATGAATATAGTTACAAAAGTCCTCAACAAAATATTAGCATATAGAATCCAATGACATATAAAAATGATGATACACCATGATCAAGTAGGATTTATCCTATGTATACCAGCTGATTGAACATATAAGCCAACCCCCTTTCTTAATAAAAACACTCAAGAAACTAGAAATAGAAAAAATTTCTTCAAACTGATCAAGGACATTTGTGAAAAACCCATGGTAAACATTGTGTATATATATATTATATAATACATATATATTGAGATAGAGTCTCGCTCTGTCACCCAGGTTGGAGTGCAGTGCAGTGGCATGATGTTGGCTTACTGCAACCTCCGTCTCCCAGGTTCAAGCAATTCTCCTGCCTCAGCCTCCCGAGTAGCTGGGACTACAGGCACCAGCCACCACGCCCGGCTAATTTTTTGTATTTTTAGTAGAGACTGGGTTTCGCCAAAATTATATTTAATAGTGAGAGACTGGATTCTTTCTCCCTAAGATCAGGAACAGGGTAAGAATGTCACTCACACCACATCTATTCAACATTATACTGGAGGTTCTAGCCAGGGAAATTAGGCAAAAAAAGTAATAAAACCTATAAAAGTAATAATCCTATCCAGATTGGAAAAGAAGTAAAACTATCCCTATTTGCAGATGACATGTAGAAAATTTTTCTTGTATGTAGAAAATTTTAAGGAATCCAGCTGGGTGCAGTGGCTCATGCCTGTAATCCCAGCACTTTGGGAGGCCAAGACAGGTGGATTGCTTGAGCCCAGGAGTTCAAGACCAGCCTGCACAACATGGCAAAACCCTATCGCCACAAAAAAATACAAAAATTAGCAGGGCGTGGTGGCGCACGCCTGTAGTCCCAGCTACTTGGGTGGCTGAAGCCAGAAGGATCACCTGAGCCCAGGAAGTCGAGGCTGAAGTGAGCCATGGTGATGCCACTGCACTCCAGCCTGGACAGCAGAGTGAGATCTTGTCTCAAAAGAAGGAAGGAAGGCAGGAAGGCAGGAAAGAAGAGAGGGAGGGAGGGAGGGCTCTAAGGAATAGTTTTTCCACTGAAAAACTATTAGCATTCACAAGTTCAGCAAGGTTGCAGGATACAAGATCAATTTTTAAAAAACAATTGTACTTCTATATACTGGCAATGAACAATCTGAAAATGAAATTAAGAAAACAATTCCCTTAACAACAACATCAAACAGAATAAAATATTTAGGAATAAATTTAACAAAATAAGTGCAAAACTTGTATACTGAAAACTACAAAGCACTGTTGAAAGAAAGACCTAAAATAAATGGAGAGACATCCCATGTTCATGGACCAGAAAACCTAATACTGTTAAAATGGCAATACTTCCCAAATTGACCTACAGATTCTAAATGTAAGAGCTAAATCTATAAAATTCTTAAAAGAAAACATAGGAGTAAATCTTCATGACTTTGAAGTAGACAGTGGTTTTCTAGATATGACACCAAAAATATGACCTCTGTGCCTCAAAGGATACTGTCAAGAAAAGGAAAAAACAATCCATGGAATGGGAGAAAATATGTGCAAATTCTATATCTGATAAGGGACTTGTATTCAGAATATATAAATAACGCTTATAATTCACCAATAAAAAAACATGATTTAAAAATGGGCAAAGGATTTGAATATACATTTCTCCAAAGAAAATCTACAAATGTCCAATAAGCACATAGAAAGGTGCTTGACATCTTAATCAGCAGGGAAGTGCAAGTGAAAACCACAATGAGATATCACTTCACATCTACTAGGATGGCCACAATAAAAATAAATGGGGAATAAGAAGTATTGGCAAGGAGGTAGAGAAATTGGAACTCTTATACCTTGCTGATGGGAATGTTTGGCAGCCTCTGTGGAATAGTTTGGCAGGTCCTCAAAACGATAAACACAGAGTTACCATTTCTACTCCTAGATATATACACAATTCCACTCCTAGGTATATACACAAGAAATCAAAACATATGTCCATAAAAAACTCTGTACACAAATGTTTATAGCGGCATTATTCATGATCGCTCAAAAGTAAAAAAACAAAAACGAAACCCAAATGTCCATCAACTGATGAATGAATAAACAAAATGTGGTATATCCATATAATTAAATATTATTTGACTATAAAAGGAAATGAAGCACCTCTATATGCTGATACAGTTTGGATGTATGTACCCTCCAAATCTCATGTTGTAATATTAATATAGTCCCCAATGTTAGAGGGGGGCCTGGTGGGAGGTGTTTGTGTCATGGGAGCAGATCCCTCATAAATGGCTTGGTGCTGTCCTTACAATAATGAGTGTGTTCTTGCTCTGAGTTCACATGAGACCTGCTTGTTTAAAAGAGCGTGGCACCTCTCCCCTCTCTTTCCTGCTCCCACTTTACCTTCCACCATAACTGGAAGCTTCCTGAGGCCCTCACCAGAAGCAGCTGCCAGCACCATGCTTCCTGTACAGCCTGCAGAATCATGAGCCAAAATAAACCACTTTTCTTTATAAATTACCCAATCTAAGGTATTCCTTTATAGCAATGCAAGAAGAGACTAATACATATATTAAGACATGTATGAACCCTGAAAACATTCTGCTTAGAAACCAGTCACAAAGAGCCACATAGTGTATTATTTCATTTATATGAAATGTCTAGAATTGGCAAATTCATAGAAACAGAAAGTAATTATTAGTTGCCAGGGGATGGGGAGAGAGAGAGAATAGAGAGTGACTGTTAATGGGAACAGTTTTTCTTTTTGGGGTGATGGATATATTCTGAAATTAGATAGTAGTGATGGTTACATAACTTTTTAAACTCACTAAAAACCATCGACTTGTATCCTTTAAAAGAGCGAATTTTATGTTATGTCAATTATATGTCAATGAAGCTTTTTTTTTTCTTTTTTAATGGCTGCTGGTTTTGAACCATGGGCCATAGTTTACCAACTCTCTGTTGTAACCAATATTTACAGACCCCGAAGAAAGGCCATCCGATATTGTTTAAAAAAAAAAAAAGGCGACAAAAAAGAAAATAATAGTAACATCAAGCAGTTTGTTTTCTTTCCAAAATATATATAGCATAGTCGTAAAGATTATTAATTCTGGAGCCACTTGACTAGATTTGAATCCTACATCTGGCACTAATTAGCTGTGAGTTCTTGAGATAATAATATCTACCTTCTAGAGTAGATGTAAGAATGAATAGCATCTACAGGGGCCGGGCACGGTGGCTCACGCCTGTAATCCCAGCACTTTGGGAGGCTGAGGCGGGAGGATCACGAGGTCAGGAGATCGAGACCATCTTGACTAACACAGTGAAACCCCGTCTCTACTAAAAATATTTTTAAAAATTAGCCACCTGTAGTCTCAGCTACTCGGGAGGCTGAGGCAGGAGAATGGCGTGAACCCGGGAGGCGGAGATTGCAGTGAGCCAAGATCTCGCCACTGCACTCCAGCCTAGGTGACAGAGCGAGACTCCATCTCAAAAAAAAAAAAAAAAAAAAAAAAGAATGAGTAGCATCTACTTTCTAGGGTTGTTTTAAGGATGTAAAGCACTCAGAACAGTGCTTGGCACATCATAAACACTCAGTGAGCATCAGCTATTTTTACTATTCACCCCAATTAGAAAGCAGCCTGAGTAATTTAATAAGGTGAGGTTTTTTTTTTTTTTTTTTTTTTTTTTCTGAGACAGAGTTTGGCTCTTGTTGCCCAGGCTGGAGTGCGATGACGCAATCTCGGCTCACCACAACCTCTGCCTCCCGATTCAAGTGATTCTCCTTCCTCAGCCTCCAGAGTAGCTGGGATTACAGGCATGTGCCACCACACCCGGCTAATTTTGTATTTTTAGTAGAGACAGGGTTTCTCCATGTTGGTCAGGCTGGTCTCGAACTCCCGACCTCAGGTGATCTGCCCGCCTAGGCCTCCCAAAGTGCTGGGATTACAAGCGTGAGCCACCGTGCCTGGCCAATAAGGTGATTTTTATTTGCAGTTTAAAGGTTTTTAAAGGTTTTTTTAATCACAACCAGCATCTTAGCAAGAATGTCCCCTGCTCCACACCATACAGGACACTCTCAGATCACGAGGCTGGCGGCAAGGAAAATGATCATTAATATACACTAGAAAATATGTTCTTATCTCTAGGAACTATTGTTAGCACCCTGAAAGGCTTTTCTTTTTCAATATCTGAATGACATTGTGGTAAATTAATTGGTTTTCTCAATCTAATTTCTAGTGTTAGCTGTAACATCACAAAGCAAGCACCCAGATGGCACCAACTGAGCCCTTTATCATCATTTTTAGCACTGATGCCAAAAGGGAATGGGCTCAGCAGCCTAATCAAAATTTACATGCTAATGGGTAGACCCTTGTGAATGAAGTTAAGCAGAAAAGCAATAAATTACCAGGTAACATTCTCCTAACAAAATTTTTTTACAAGTTTTAAGTAATAATAAAACAGTAAGGAGTAAATTTCAGGCCTGAAGAAGAATGTGAAATAAAACATGGAATGGATAAATCATTTCTGAAAAAAAGAAATTCAAAAGGGAATTAGAAACCCGTTAGCTTTCTATTTATTTAGTTAAAAATTGAGATTTTTCAGGAAAAGTTAATGTTTTAAAGCAAATTTAATTTTCACCTAAACAGCAATATAGAATTCCAATAATTTTAGTCTTTTGTCCTCTGCAGAAGGCCCGCTGGGAAGTATTCAATTTTTCATTGTTATCACTAAGACGTTGTCTGAGCCACACTCTCCTTTTGTTCATCCTGCAGCTCGTCGCCATCTGTCATGTTTTCTGGAGAGCCTCATAAACACATTTAGGTTAAACCATATGGTCATAAAACCTGTCATTCTGTCATAGCCAAGGTCTGGTTAGTTTTTTAATAGAAATGCACTTGACCGTTTTTACTTTGTTAAAAGCTTCATCCTAATCCTGGAACCGAATTTCAGCCTGACAGTACATCAGCTCTTAGTATCCATCTACTTAAAGTAAAATACCTGAATAATAGATGTTTTGAAGTAGCTAAATGTTCTCATTTATTTTGCTTCAATTCTATGATAAATGGCTTTTCCTATTTGTCATGTTGGCCTCCTCAGATCTTTACTTCTTCACATCCAATGCTTTTTTTTTTTTCTTCAGTCATTCTCAACCACCCACTCCCATGGTTATGTCCTTTGCTTTGTCATCCTCAAAACTATACCACCTGTGAAATCTTTACTTTGAGCACTCCACATCAAGATCACCAACTCTGGGGCTACAATTCAATAATGCTGTCTTATCCTGACCCCCATTGACTACCACTTTTTCAGTATCCATCACCTCCCTCATGTTTTCACTTTCTTCCTTACCCAGTTTAGAATCCATGATCTACATAATCACATCCATTAAAAGCACCATAGTTCCATAACCCTCTCTCCCTTTGGACTTACCTAGCAAAGCTCTATACCAGGTTAAATTCCACTGTCTTCTCACTCTATGCCTACACCCAAACATCTGATGAAAAAATCCACCAGGATGACTGGTATCATTTTAGATTTATGATCATAAATCTCGAGTGTACTAAATCCTACTCAGTAACCCTCCTCTGTTACTCTAAAATGTTCTCTCCAGGCTGGGCGTGGTGGCCCACACCTATAATCCCAGCAGTGTGGGAGGCCGAGGCAGGTGGATCACCTGAAGTTGGGAGTTCGAGACCAGCCTGGCTAATATGGCAAAACCCCGTCTCTACTAAGAATTAAAAAAAAAAAAAATCCGCCAAGTGTGGCGGTGTGCGCCTGTAGTCTCAGCTACTTGGGAGGCTGAGGCAGGAGAATCGCTTGACCCCAGAGGTGGAGGTTGCAGTGAGCCGAGATCGCACCATTGTACTCCAGCCTGGGCAACAAGAGTGAAACTCCATTTCAAAATAATAATAATAAAATAAATAAATAAATGAACTCTATCTTGCCAAATTCATTGGTCAGCTTCTCTGCATTTGACTTCCCAGAAGCAATTGAGACAATAGAAATCACTGACACTCCCTTATTCTATGACCCTTTATTTCCCAGGTTTCAGGGACATCTTGGTCTCTTGGTTTTCCTCCTGCCTCTGACCATTATGTCTTGTCTTCTCTGCTAGATCCTCCTCCTCCCCTTCCTAACCTCTAAATGTTGGAGTGTCCACAGTTCAGGGCGCTTCTCTCTATCATTTATTCCTGAGGGAATCTCCTCTCATTTGTCAATACTAAAAAAAAAAAAAAAAAAAAAAAAGTGCTGAGACAAATCTCTAAGCAAGAGGATTTTATTTGAAAGTAATATACAGAAAGTAGGCTTGCAATAGGGACATGCACACAGAGACCAGGGCAGTTTCCAGTGTGTCCAAAGAACAAAGGAAAGGGCTGGAGTTTTACTGGGAAAGGAGAAAGATGATGTAAGTTGTTTTGAAAGAAAGTTAATTGGCGATAGCAGAGTGGGAGCTGGTGAGCTCTGATTGGCAGGTGGCAGCAACTGCTAGGTAAAGTTCGTCTTGAAGTCATAGCAGGCTGTTTCCTTGGAGTAAACTTGCAAGACAGTTTTTGGAAGACGTTTGTGACCAGAGTGCTTTTTCCCAACAATGGCTCCTTGACTCTATTTTCATTGGGTAGGACAGGAATGACTCCAATCAACTTTCACATATCTACAATTTCATATGATCCCAGCCCTGGCTTCTTCCCCAAACTCTACTGTTTACTTGACTCAAGCCATCAGCAAATTCAGTCAACTCTACCTTCAAGGCATATCCAAAATGTGTCACATTCTCTTCATTTCCCTTGTTGCCGGACAATCCAAGCCACTATATTTACTTGTCTAGGCTATTGCAGTGGCTACCTAATTGGTCACTAGGGTTTCTCTCTCTTGTCTCTCAACAGTAGCCAGAATGATCTTTTAAAAATGAAATCACTGGATAAAGAAAATGTGGCACATATACACCATGGAGTACTATGCAGCCATAAAAAGAATGAGTTTAGTCCTTTGCAGGGACATGGATGAAGCTAGAAGCCATCATTCTCAGCAAACTAACACAGGAACAGACAACCAAACACCACATGTTCTCACTCATAAGTGGGAGTTGAACAATGGGAACACACGGACACAGGGAGGGGAATATCAAACACCGGGGCCTGTTGGTGGGTTGGGACAAGGGGAGGGAGAGCATTAGGACAAATATCTAATGCATGCGGGGCCTAAAACCTAGATGACGGGTTGATAGGTGCAGCAAACCACCATGGCACATGTATACCTATGTAACAAATCTGTATGTTCTGCATGTGTATCCCAGAACTTAAAGTAAAATAAAAATAAAAAATAAAAAAAAAAAGATGACAGAAAAAAAAAAAAATCAGACCACAGCCATTTTTCTGCTTACATCTCTCCAGTGGCTTTTGTCAGATTCAGAAAAATATAGAAACTCCTCCCAGCTCACAAAATTTTATGTGTGGGCTCAGATTGCTGTTAATCTTCTGCCACCCTCCCTTTCCCTTGAGTCTCCAGCCACAGTGGCCCCATTTCTGTTCCTAGAACATAACAAACTCATTCCTGCCTTTGGATATTGGCACTAGCCGTTCCCTCTCCCTAGAATGTTCTCTCCTCTGATCTTTGCATAGCTGGTAATTTCTTGTGGTTAGGATCTGAGTTTAAATGTTAGTAATTCTTAGGAACCCCACCTATAAGAAATATAAATAAAGTTCACGAATTTGCTGGGTACTTTCAACTCAATGTAAACACAGGTAAGCTTTTTGTGCTCTAAAAGTACTGCTTCAGTATTTTTACTTTTGAAAATTATAAAATTCTTCCAGAATGTAAATACACAGTACTTCATTAAATTGACATTTAAAAGTAGAAAATAGTATCCTAGAAGTGGTGTCCCCCAGTGCCTAGAGAACCCTGTGAGGCTGAAGTACTGTGTTGCCAGAGCTTGCCATGTGACGGTGGGCCAAGTGCCCCATCTTTGTGAGCAGGAGTTCCCACCACGGGGAAAGTAGATACAATCACCTCTTGCTTAAGACAAGAAATATACATGTGTATGTCCACATTTTGGTTTGATAACAAAGGAATTAAAGATGCCTTGATCTGTGCAAATCTTCTGCCCTGGAAAAATACATAACCAGGGCACATGTGTTCAGCATTGCCTTCCAAAGTTCTTTCTCAACCTTATAAGTTCTTGTTCTGAGGGCATATAAAGTATGTTTATGCAATCCCTTGTGAAAATAGATGAGGCAATATGGCTAGTGTCATAAGCAATACATTGATGAAGAAATGATTCAGAAACAAGAGGAAGGCAAATAGGTGAGCAGTGGGGTAGAGGAGCATTGACATTCTAAGTGGCGCACTTATTCCCTGGGTTGAGTGGCACATTTGGTCTCCCTGGAGCTTGGAACTATAAATACTCTAGTAGCAGCCCTACCCAGCCCCCACCCATTGTGCCAACTACAAATGCCCACACATTTCCAATCACTCCCTAGAGTGCCTGAGAATTAATGAATGGCACAGCCATTATCCTGGTGCTTTATATTTTACAGCAAATGTACCTTCAGGATGAAATTTGCTAAAGAGACAATTCATATAGTGCTTTTACCCACAATGTTTTTATGTTAATATCCTTTTAGCTTAATGCTTTTGTGCTTTGCAAACTAATTCTGGAACACATTAAGTGTGTTAAGTGAGGGATACTTACACAGGGATCTAAACCTACCAAATGGAATTAGTGTGAAGGAACCTTTGACAAGCAGTTTGAAGACAAAGTGCCACATCAATGTTCAAAAATATAATTACCGCAGTGGAGGCCATTATCACATTTCTCTGCTTATGAGAACACAATTAAAATTAGGGATCTCTACATTTTCCTGAAAAGGGTGAGTTCAGTCAGTCAAGCAAGCAATTTCCTTAGCAATGACTGGGAAGAAGGTGTATTAGTATAATGTTACAGCCTCAAAGGACACCGTGATAGACCAGGGTGGCGAGTAGCTTCCAAAAATGGCTCCTAGTAATTGCTGTTCCTGCTGTTCACACCCTTGGGGAATCCCTTGCCCTTGAGTATAGATTGGACTTAGTAACTTGCTTCTCATGAATAGAATATGAGAAAAATGATGAAATATCACTTCTGAAATTCAGCTGCAAAAATCTGTGACTCTGTCTTGCTCTTTGTCTCCCTGGCTTTTCTCAGCCTGCTTGCCCACAAGGCAAGCTGCCATGTTGTGAGCGTCCCTATGGGAAGGCCCATCTGGCAAGGAACGGACGGCAGCCAACAGCTATCAAGGAACTGAGGCCCTCAGTGTAACAACCCATGAGAAGAATCCTGCCAACAACCACGAGTGAACTTAGAAATGGATCGTTCCCAGGCCAACACCATGATTACAGGCTGTGAGAGACCCTGGAACAGAAGACCCAGCTAAACTAGGGTTGACTCATAGAAACTGTGGGTTAGGAAACATTTGTTGTTTTAAGCCACTAAGTTTTGGGGTAATTTGTTACACAGCAATAGATAACTAATATACACAGTCTGCTCTAAACAACAGGAAGCACTCACTTGTGGTGTGACTCCTGCTTTACAGTCTTTAAGACTGAAAAGCACCCAGATTTGTATATTTGAATAAGGAGGGAGGCAGGGCTGAGTACAAAACCTCCCTTAACATTTCTGGCAGAAAAAAACAAAACATTATATGGCAAGATGGCATCGAAGAGAGAACATCTAGAGGCAGATGTGGTATCATCAGATCACTATCTTCAAAAATTCAAGTTGTATAACTTTTCTAGGATTCAGTTTCTTCCTGAAAGAGCTGGTGATGTGACTGGGCTGGACTGTAATAACTGCTAACATTCTATAATACTTGATTTGGGGAACTCAGGCAGGCACCACCCCCAAGTCTCTTCGTCAATAGCTGGAAACTCCATCATTAGGAATTTGTTCCTTAGTGCTTCCAGAGACTGTCCCTGAAGTTACTACTCAAGATGAAAAATTTTGGATGGTGAGACAGATGCGGAAGGAAATTCTATGGATATCTTTAAGGATAGTGCAGAGATGGAAGTTCTTGTGTTGCTATAAAGTCCCTGAAGGGTAATGGTGACAATACCAAAGATAGGCATGGTTGGTTTCACAATTCTGAGGACCTAATAAGCTTCCTCCTTTTTGATATATGTGAACTATATAACTGATCACATTTCTCCTCTTACCTTGGCTGTAAGGAAGCTGAGAGCAAACACAAGTTCAGTCATAGAAACTGTTTTAAATTTTATGGTTCCTGTATCTGTTTGTATTCTTTTTCTCTGTTCTCATTTTTCTATTTCTAGTTTATCATGTATTTTGTCATAACCCAGCTCAAATCCTTTATGGGCCAGCCTGGGCAATATAGTGAGACCCCATCTCTATAAAAAAACAAAATTAGCTAGGCATGGTGGTGCACACCTGTAGTCCCAGCTACTTGGGAGGCTGAGGTAGGAAGATTACTTCAGCCCAGGAGGTCGAGGCTGCAGTGAGCCGAGATCTCACCACTGCCCATCAGCCTGGACAACAGAGCAGAACAAAACAAAACCCTTTATGGAAAAAAGTTGGAAGCATAAATACATATAATAAACACAAGCATATATGTTTGAATTTTTTCTCTAATTGTGATAATACAAACATAAATCGTGAATCTGGAGATACACTTTTATCTTGATTATTTTCTAAATTTAAAGTTAATTTGGCTTGAGGTGGGTGCAAAGATTTAAATTAGCATAATTTAGAAAAAGCATAAATTGGAAAAATTAAACAAAACACAAATTGCAACAATATTTGTACCGTTTTTATTTGTAAAAATAACCATCTGAATGCTTTTCCATAGTATATTACAGTTAAGTACTTCATTACGTTATTAGAGCATTCAGTAGTTGCAAAAGTATTAAACTGTGCTTGAGAAGATTCAGATTGTTTCAAAGTCATTCACTGAACTAAAAGTCATTTTCCCCATTTTTACAGTCATGACATTTACCAGAGTCATTCAACTCCAATTTACATAAGAAAACATTATAGACAAAATCCCACTGAAATCATCAAACAATATTTTATGCTGTTACAAATATGTTATGCAAAATATAACACTGGCACCAGATTTGTATCATCGTGCTTTACAAAGATATATTGCACATGCTAGAGCATAAAATATGTAGACAAAACTACCAAATAAAAGATATTTGCATTGAATTTTTAGCTCACATAAGAAACGCATAGAATTATGTTTTATACAAACACTCAGATTGTCACTATCTTAAAATGCTTTTCCCCTATAATACTGACCTATGGTTTATAGTTTCGTAAGACGAAAGCATTTTAGCACTGCAAAATCAAACAATTCCTATAGAAAACTTTAGCATTTTCATATTCATTTCAATGCAAGTACAAGGGGAAATAGGAAAAAAGACACTTTATACATTCAAAGAAAGGTTGAAATGAAAACTCACTGGTATCATATTGCTCTGATAACACTCAAATGAAAAAATACAAAACATTCCACAGAACATTTTCAGAATATACAAATATAAAAAGGCACTCTAACTTCATATTACAAGACAATAAAAGGGATGAGTTCTTCAACCAACACAACATATAAGCACATCAAGTTGCTCAACAGTACAAAGAATAACTAGTGCAGCAAATCCATTTGATGTTCTTGTTCTAATTTAATAACAAAATGATAAACCAAGCAGTGTTTACTGCCTAAAGTACCAAAACATACTATGGTGCCCTTTTAGTAGTGATAAATAGAAATACCCTGAGCTATTTACTGTAGAATCATAGCAGATTTTAGGCAATTTGGAGATAGTAATGTATTTACCAAAGACAGGCAGACACTGGCAAATAAGTAAGTGCAATGAAACATGATCCTTGTGGTTGTGGTTAAAATACAGTCTAAAAATAACACAAATAAAAGCACTAAGCAACTAAGACTCAGTTAAAAACACATTTTTTTTTTCTTAGAAAGCTATGGTGCAAACATAATTTTATTTCTAAGAGATGTAATCAAAATACAGAAATGGATAAAGTCATTTCTTTAAAAAAGTTTAGCCTTGGGGTATGGGAGAAAGAGAAAGAGAGGAAGAGAAAGAGAGAGAGAGAGATCAGTTGATGTAATGAACAGTTCATTGTGAGCATGATTTCATTTCGTTCCTTTGTCCTCCTATGAGTAAGAGAGTGGGGAAAAGTCAAAACGCAGCTCCATGGAGATAACGTCTCACGGTGAGTCACTGCTTTGCTGAAATGATTCTTGTACTCTCTGCTACACGACAGGAAAAATGTTAATGCTGCTTTGCCATTAAAGCAAGCATTTCATTTCCTGCTTGAAATGCCAACTGAGCAAGATTTTCATTCACTTCTAGAAAAAGACACCGCAGCATATTGTGCTTCTTCAACACTGAACCTATCTTAATTTTCAGTGTTTTGGTAAAGATAAGGTCATTATTGCTCATTAGCAATTTATCTGCTTTTTAAAAATTCATCTTCTCTAAACAAACGAAAAGGACAGAAGGTGGGAAGCACAACACCAAGAATTCAGAAAACAATGGTGGTGGTGTGGAAAATTTTCAGTGAAATCAATACCAGTTCAATAAATCCTTTGAACAAGTTCTTATTTGTAAAGAACTCAACAGGAGTTTTAATTAAATCCAGGATATTAAGAGTAAGATTAAAGTTTTAGAGCTAGATGAAAAATATAATACAGTTATCTGTCTTTGATCCAGATATGATAGAACATTATTTTTGAAATATCTCCCATACACTATAAAATAGCAATCTCCAGGGTGGAAATGGAACTCATTATAAAATGTCAGAGAGTACTGCTCTAATTCGACACATTTCTTTTCTGTCTCTTCCTCAAGTAGAAAATAGCACTTGAGCTGGTGATTTTTATTTCTCCTTTTGGCACATGTGCCCACACACTGCCATCATTTCCCATCAGGTTACTGAGACTACGTGAGCTTTTCAGTGTACTTAGGGTAATTTCTAGATATTTCTTTGGGCTGCCTTTGTGCATATGATCCACTACACATTTGAGTTTTCATCTCGCAGAAGAGCATCCAGACTGCAATGTCTTCTAAACTCTAAGCTGGCTACAGACTGTGGCTGAGCAGTAGAAGATGCGTAGCCCTCTCTAACCAACGTGGAAGAACCTGAGGGTCATCTGGAAACCTTAGCAGTGGAAATGCTGGGTTTGACCCTTGGGCTTTTGGCTAGCCCAGGGTCAAGTGTTTTTTTTTCACTTTTTTTTTTTTGTTATTCTAAATAAGATACACAGTAATTAAAATAGAGAACAAATAATGGATGTTTCCTCACCATTTGTTTCATTTCAAATAAATATAAACACATTTACATCAAAAGTATATGGACATTTTCTCTAGTTTGGCAAAAAAAAAAAAAAAAAAAAAAGGTCAACGCATCATCAGTTACAAATGTTAAGTGGTCAACTAGAAATCTGTGTCCTAACAAATATAAAATACAACAAAGACTGGTACACAGAAAGATTACATTTAACTCCATAAAAAAGCTACTTCAGTTCTCATTTGCATTTTGAAGGAAAAAAATGTGTATCTTCCATTTTAGACTGAAGCATTTTGGTCCTCATGTGTAGCTGGCTGATGAACTACATACACACACACACACATATATATATACACGCACACATATATGTGTGCATGTGTATGTGCATAATTTTTAAAGAGTATCATTCTTCTTTTTGTACAGCGGTTCCAGGTGTGGAACGGGGTCCATTTGACCTAGAAGCTTTGGCAAAGGGAGCAGACACAGTATTCACTACGTTGATTTCATCATCAAGCAAGTGGCAATCAGTTTTACATGCTAAATCACCCATTTCTACTTTCTGCTTTCACTTTTTTTGTTCCTTTTTGCAGTCACACTTTTCACTCACTTGACATGACCTTGACTGAGAAGCTCATTTTACTACTGACGAACAATGCTGATGATTCTGATGTTTTTTAAAAGTTAGTATTTTGATTTAAGAGTAAATTAACAAAGGGTAGTTTCATACTAATTTTGCATATTGTGTCAAAAGTTTTGGTGCAATATAATTTTCACCTGAAATGTTATTAGATAAATTTGGGTTCAATCACTTAAGTGAAAATTAGTCACAGGCTTGTTATAGGGAACACTGTGTGAAACAAAAAAAGCAACTTCAATTTTTCAATTCATCTGGCAACTTTAACAGAGATCCTCAGAAAGAAGTTCTGGATATTTAAATGCTTACTACAGAGAGGATATAAATAGTTGGACTCTCTAAAAAGATTATTACAGGCATTATTTTTGAAGATGAACACCTTTACCTTTGGCTTCTAGTGAGGAAGTAAACATCAAAGTGAGAAGAAGTTTGAGGCATTTCCTATCTGCCTCTTCCCTTCCCTCCCAGGGGACATGAATGTCACACTGATATACTTCTGAGAACTCACTGCTAAATACATGAAAAGAAAAATTATTCATAGTGAAGAGCTGCCTCTCTGTTGCATTATCCCCAAAGAACAGGAATTAAATACATCTTTTATTCTTTACTTAAAATGAGAGGTAGACTTTCACAGAAGTATCTTAGATTTAAAGAAAATGTGAAACAAAACAAAACTGGGGCCATCTGTGTGACTGTTCCACCCAACAGCCTCACTGCCCTCCCTCGATTAATTCCTTCTCTACTAGCTTCTGGAAGCCCAGGCCCCAAATTATACTTGAATACAACATAAACCTGGAATTCAAGCTTCTTTCCTTTCCTCCAACACAGGTGATCAAAGAAAAGCTTCTACAGTCCAAAGTCAAAACGTTTCCGAATCAGAATCATTTTCATTGTACCCATCCTCCGAGCCTACGTTGTTACTGCACAGGCTAACCATGCTACCCAGATTGGAGAGGGTCGTCCTGCTCAAACTGTCTTTTTTTAAACAAACGAAGTTGACAGCCGTCATTGTACTGGAAGGAGAAAAAGGCATCATGGTAGCCAAAATGAGGGCCAGGCAGTCAGCCACGTCTTTGTTAGGAGCGCAAGCCAGGGCCGGGGTATGACCTGGGCGTAAATGCAGACAAGGCAGTGGTTAGTCCTGGGGAGTCTAGAGGAGGCACGAGCATTCCACAGTACATCTCGGATGATCTCACAGGCAGAGATGTATGTTGAGTTAGAAATCATGCCAGGTAAAACGAGGAGTTACTTCTTACAAGTCATGCTAGGGGTGAGGCTAGAGGGGGAGGGAGGGGGAGACATTTTATGGAGGGCTTTTTATTTTTGTTTTCAGCTCATATGACTATGACAAGCACGATATTATCCAAAGTTAGGCAGGATTCCAGCCTTCATTTAGTGAACACAAACACGAGGGGGTGGGTGTGGGACACAATTCCACAATAAACAGCAACAGGACAATCAGGAAGATGTTTCCGGGTGGGTGTGGGACACAATTCCACAATAAACAGCAACAGGACAATCAGGAAGATGTTTCCGCCTGAGAGCACACACATACCATGAGCCTCAGGCCTGGGCCTGAGAAGGACTCTCATTCTGAGAACAATGACTTTCCATTGTTAGGTAATTGTGTGTCCAATTAGAAAAGATATTGAAAATTAGATGACTGCAAAAGTGAGTAATGAAGTTTTGTCACTTTATATATGCTTCACAGAAAGTAGACACCAATAACTGGTTTTAGAAAAATGGAATCATTTCAGTAGATCAGAGACAGGAAAGCACTGGTCGTTTGTGATTAAAAATGTACAATCATTTAGGAGAAATTTAACAAATTTTTTTTTTTTTGACAGGGTTTCACTCTGTCGCCCAGGCTGAATTGTAGTGGCATGGGCCTTTATCTCACTACAGCCTTGTCTTCCAGGCTCAAGCAATCCTCCCACCTCAGCCTCCCGAGTAGCTGGGACTGTAGGTGTGTGCCACTACTACCAGCTGATTTTTTCTTTTTCTTTTTTTTTTTTTGAGTCAAGGTCTTGCTATGCTTCCCAGGTTGTTCTCAAACTCCTGGGCTCAAGCGATCCTCCCACCTTGGCTTCCCAAAGTCCTGGGATTATAGGTGTGCGCCATCACACCTGGCCTAACAGAATATTTAAAAATGGCTACTCACCAACCAAAGTCTCAAATCTAAAATGTAATGGATGTGAGAAAATTACTATGCTTGTCATAATTGAACCATGTTATTCTCATTTAGATTCAAGGGATCCAATCCAGATAAGAAAACTGTCTTATCTGGTTCCTTGGGGAGGTAGATTAAGTCTTTGACTTGATTATTTCCTTATCCAACTTTTATTCTACTGGCCTGAAAAGGGTTAGCTGCCTTCTCAGCTGGCCAAAGTTTCCACTACACAGTGAGTAGGGCACTTGCTCAGTAATTCAGAGGAATGGCTCAATGAAACTTAACGTTTTGTTGTTTTGTTTATCATCACTCGACCTGCTCTCCCCACCCTGCCCTTTAGGACATCATTCCTTTTTCTGGTATGAAAACAAATAAGAATGAACAGGTAGTTTAACATTCCATTTCACGAAAGTCAGTGATGAGTAAAGGAATTATGGTTGTACTGCTATATAAAATTGCCCCAAACGTTCCCAGGCCTTTGGGATGCAGGTACGCACCAACCCAGGGCTCTTGTTCCTAAGGTCACTATCAGCTGAACAAACCTTCAATGCAGCAGTTTACACCAGGAAAAGCAAAACTAATTTATTCTATTCTCTTTGACCATTTTGGAGAAAAACTGTGGGCCTCTGCAGGCCAACCCTAAGTCTACAGTAGTGTTAAGAGAGTGAGGGAAGATGAGGCGGGAAGACCAAGGAAATGGAGTAATAGGGAACTTTCTGCACTT
Source organism: Pongo pygmaeus (assembly GCF_028885625.2). Lineage (NCBI taxonomy): Eukaryota > Metazoa > Chordata > Mammalia > Primates > Hominidae > Pongo > Pongo pygmaeus. Next base: position 97,007,855 of record NC_072384.2, read on the forward strand.
CCTAGATGAGTCAAGTGGGGGACAGAGCAGGGTACATGCTAGGATATATGGGGCTGCAAAATCAAAACTAGTAAGAGTTAGCTAATGATATCAGTATGGCTGCTTACTTCTGAGAAATAGGCATGAGCTGCTAATTCCAATACCTGTAATAAGCAGTTAATTGAGTTACATTAATACATTATAATACTTTAATTAAATGCCACATCTTAAAACTTACATAATTCATAAATATCCAGAAGTTCCTTTTTTGCTCCCCAAGGTTAATAGGCATCGTGCTTAAAATGGCAGTTTAGTACAATTCTAATAGCCATTCCTTTCAAAATTTCTTAGGAAGCAGAGTAGAAAGCTTCTGTTAAGAATTAGTTCATTAGGAAAGGAACATTATACAGATCAGGGGAAGCTTCAAGCCTAGACATTAATTAAGAAATTTTACTCTTGTTCCTCAAATTTCCATACTGGGAATATGAGTTCTGATCTGTACTTAAAAAAAGAAGTTTGATCTCAGAATGAACTTAAATACAATCAAAGATCCAGGTTTTTATTTGAGCCCTTGAGCATGCATTAATGACACGTGTAGTCCCTAACTCTTCAGCATTTGCAGTTAAAATTTTGAGTGTCAACTTGAAACTCTTTTAGTGTGTCTAAAATATTTTAACCACTGTGCTGAGGAGTTAGAGACCAGCTGCTGGCATTACATGCAAAATGGATAGCACTAGGTGGCCTACAGGTAGACTATGTGATTTACAAAAAGACAGACAGGACAAGTTATCCTTGCTTGATTTCTCACACACGGGACTTCCAAGGGGGACAGAATTCTTCAGTGCCTTTTATACTAGCTCCTATCTTTCTCATTTCCTCTGGCTTCAACTAGCTTATGGAAGGTACCTGCAGTCGCTGTTGACTTTTTCCACTTACCATTTTCATCTACAGCAAGTACACAGGCCCCTTTGGCCAGCAACTCCTCAACTACCACCTTTAAGCCATTGCGCGCAGCGACGTGGAGGGGTCTAAAAAACACAAGACCAAGCATCAGTTGTGATACATATTTGGGTGAGAATGTAGAATTTTGGTTAGCCCATGTCGCTAAAAGGAAGAAGTACTTAGACTCTACAAATAGTACATGGATGTTTTTACTTAAGAAAAAAAAAATGCTGACCAGATCTTTTCCAGGTGCTAATGGTCCAACTGTTGTTGTATGTTTGGCCCAGATCTTGCTGCAGATATTACAAATATTCTGCATCTCAAACAATCTCAATGACAGTAAATAGGAAGACAGAGGAAGAACTCAAGCTTTGTTGTGTTTTGCAGAAGGCCCTTTACTGCTTGATTTCTAACACAGCATTTGAATCACTGTTTCACACAGTTCAACAATATGACTGGCATTAATATCACTCATATATATGTATAATTTCAAACTTCCTTGTTACTACTAAATGCACACAGATGTTTTACTGAATTTATAATACCTTAAAGAATTATGTCAAACTCAGTATATTGTGCTATATACTGCTTAAGAATCTTTTTTTTTTTTTTTTTTTTGAGACAGGGTCTCACTCTGTCACCCAGGCTGGAATGCAGTGGCACGATCACAGCTCACTGCTGCCTTGAACTTCTGCTGGGCTCAAGTGATTCTCCTGCCTCAGTCTCCTGTGTAGCTGGGACTACAGGTGCAAACCACCGTGGCTGGCTAATTTTTTAATTTTTTGTAGAGAAGGGGTTTCGTCATGTTGGCCAGGCTGGTCTCAAACTCCTGGGCTCAAGTGATCTACTTGCCTCAGCCTCCCAAAGTGCCGGGATTATAGGCATGAGCCACGACACCCAGCCAACAGTCTTCTTCTTCTTCTTCCTTTTTTTTTTTTGTGGGGGGGGACAGTCTCGCTCTTGTTGCCCAGGCTGGAGTGGTGCAGTGGCACGATGTCTCAGCTCACGGCAACCTCCACCTCCCAGGTTCAAGTGATTCTCCTGCCTCAGCCTCCCAAGTAGCTGAGGTTACAGGCACTTGCCATCACGCCCAGCTAATTTCGTTGTTGTTGTTGTATTTTTAGTAGAGATGGGGTTTCACCATGTTGCCCAGGCTGGTCATGAACTCCTGGCCTCAAGTAATCCAACTGCCTCGGCCTCCCAAAGTGCTGGGATTAAAGGCATGAGCCACCACGCCTGGCTTAAGAATCTTAAATGAAAAAAATTCCTTTGCCTTTAAAACAAATGCATAAATAATTTCCTAAAGTGGAAAATGAAACAGCTTTTAGATCTTTCACATCAAGGGTTACACTGAATTATATTAAAATATAATCAAGACAAATAGCTTAGAAACTCTTCAAATGTATTCTGGGAACCTGATTTGCAAAACTGTCATTTTCCAGTCAGAATACATAATGCTAACACATAAAACAAATAGTTTCCCCAAATATGTCAGTCCATAAAATTTTTCTAACAGCCCACTAAATTTATAATATTACCCCAGAAATATCACCAAAGAAAAACACAGACTTCACAAAATTAAATGAAGACATATCAAAAGAAGGATTCTAACTAAAACTGCCCAGCTTGGTCAGCACTTGTAGGTATGTGACTGTCACCTTCATGCAGGGGAAGCCAGGACTGCATCTTTCACCACTGTGCTCCCCAGACCTAGTCTGGCACACAGCAGGCTCTTAATATTTATTGAATAAATGACTATGACCCTGGGTTCAAGTCCAACTTTAGTAGTTACACTTACGTCTGCAGTGCATTATTTTTTGCATTAATAAGGCTCTCGTCTTGTATCTTGTCAAGTATTAACAAGGCACATTTTTCATGACCCTAATAAAGAAAAAGAATGATAAGAAATGCAAGACAGAGACACAGAAAAGTTACTGAGAAATTTCTTCATTATGATTTAAATTGAAAATGAATGTCGTCTGCCTAAGAACATTCTATAGGGCTATTTTCTGAGTAATTTTTTTTCTTCTCAAAAACAAATGGGCTCCAGACACTCTAAGAGTCCTAATAAGGTCTATTAGAACTTGGTTAACATAAGTCTGATCTAAAATATTAATACCGCTAAGATAAATTTTAAAATTAATCCCGGAGAGGTAAAGCAGATGCTAGTTCAGCTAGGTCAGCTGGTAACTAGGGAATAGAAACCGGAATACTGTCTGAATCCTACAACATTTAGCATACATCAAAAGTCCCGCCTCGTATTTCAAGATGTCAGTTACTACTTCAATTATCCATTTATCCTTGGAATTCCCATTACATCTATTATCTATATCATTCATCATCATTAATTGCCTTATATTGTGAAGAAACCCTATTTCAGGAAAAAATCACTCTTTTCTTCTTCAACCAGTGGAAGATATCTCTCTGTACCTTATGAAGATAGATGGTTAATAATTTTTGAAAATGAACTGATGAGTCAGAGACCCTTTACAATTTCAGGCCTGGTACCCTTTTAAGGGGTCATGGCTTCCTAAGCCCTTGCTAATCAACATGTGGCGTGCAGACCAGTCCCATTAGTATTACTGGGAGTTAGAACTGCTGAATCTCAAGCTCTGCCCCAGACCTAATATATGAGAATCTGTTTTTTCACAGAACTCCAAGATGATTCGTTTGCATGATAAAGTTTGAAAAGCATTGCACTTATATTCACCAAAATACTATACCTTGAAATAAACTTTATAAGGCTGAGCACTTTTTGTGGTTCCCATGGGCTTCCCAGAGCATGAAGTGAGAAAATGCAAGCAATGAAAGGAATGGCTGAGACTACTGGTACCACATAGGTAACACTGATAATATTTTAACTACATTGAAATAAATCACCGCCACGGGTGCCAACTGGCTTCATACTATAGTGCCTTATATGGGAGACCCTTAAATATAATTTTAGAAATGTCCATGGAGGTTTCATTCTGAGGCACTGCTGTTGGAAGGTAAACTGTTGTGACCTCGTAAGAGGGCAAGTTGGTCTAAAAATATATCTGGCTGGGTGCGGTGGCTCACGCCTGTAATCCTAGCACTTTGGAATGCCAAGGTGGGTGGATCACGAGGTCAGGAGTTCGAGACCAGCCTGGCTAACATGGTGAAACTCCATCTCTCCTAAAAAATGCAAAAATTAGCTGGGCATGGTGGCGCATGCCTGTAGACCCAGCTACTCGGGTGGCTGAGGCAGGAGAATCACTTGAACTTGGGAGGTGGAGGTTGCAGTGGGCCAAGATTGCACCACTGCACTCCAGCCTGGGCAACAGAGTAAGACTCTGTCTCAAAAAAAAACAAAAAAAATTATATCCTTAGACTCAATAATTCCACACTTAGGAATTTATCTTAAAGTAATGAGTAAGGATGTTTATAAAAGATTCCTCTGCAATAAGCATTATTTATACAGGTTGAGTATCCCAAATTCGAAAATCTGAAATAAAAAATGCTACAAAATCCAAAACTTTTTGAATATTGATATAACACTCAGATTTTTGGATTTGGGATAATCAACATGTATAATACAAATATTCCAAAATCCAAAAAATCCTAAATCTGAAACACTTCTAGTCCCAGGAATTTCAGGTAAGAGATACTGGACTTGTACTAGCATATAATTGAAAACAAGCTATTTGTCTAATAATAGGAGATGGGTTGAATAAAAGATGGCCCATTCCTAAGCTGAAATACGACATATCTTCTAAAATACCATAAAACACGATGTTTAAAAGATATTAATATTATACGATTCAGCAACATAACCAAGTTTTGTAAAATCATATATATGATATAAAAGATAAATTATATATATATGTAATTTTATATAATTTATCTTTTTTTTTTTTTGAGACGGAGTTTCACTCTTGTTGTCCAGGCTGGAGTGCAATGGAGTGATCTCAGCTCACTGCAACCTCTGCCTCCCGGGTTCAAACGATTCTCCTGGCTCAGCCTCCTGCATAGCTGGGATTACAGGCATGCGCCACCATGCCTGGGTAATTTTGTATTTTTAGTAGAGGCAGGGTTTCTCCATTATGGCCAGGCTGGTCTCGAACTCCCGACCTCAGGTGATCCACCTGCCTCGGCCTCCCAAAGTGTTGGGATTATAGGTATGAGCCACCGCTCCCGGCCTAAAATTTATCTTTTATGGAAGAAGGAATCTTGAGCAACATGTGAACACACCACTATTTGAAAAAAAAAAACACATTTTTTGCATTGAACTATACACCAGAAAAAAGGGGGAAGGGTAGAAATACACATAGATCTATTTATTTGCTTCACAGTAGAGTATTTTTTGGCTGTGTTACTACAATGTCTTCAAATGGAACAAAATGAAAACAAGTAAAACTGCTTATACTTTACAAGCCACCTAACTAAGGTCCTAACTTTTATGTGGTACCAAAATGTGGTACAACAACCAGAGAGACAGATACAATGGCAGCATCAAGACAGACAGACTACAGCAAGAATGCAAGTGGCAAATGCCATGAAAAGCATGTCCTCATCATTCGTGTTGATGAAGATATGCTTCTTCAACACGAATGCGTTGTTGGGTCTGTCCTTTCCTTCTCACCCTTCCACTGTCAGTTGACAAGACCCTGGGAAAATATACATCTTAATTAAGAGCCATGCTACACAGTTCTGAGGTAGAATTTCAGTGTTATTATTACTGTTATTATTATAACATGAAGCAATAATATTTTAAATTCATTTACATACTTTACTACAAGCCAAATGTAAGGGTGTATTCAAGTCCTTATCCTTTACAGTCAGATCAGCCTGGGCACTGTTCACCAAAATATCTGTAGAAAAAGCCCAAAAGAGGGTTACTTAGATGAGATGCTAATTACATGCATTTTGAAGAAGTTACTACAAACACAATAACATATTTAAATTAGTACAGTTCACGTAATCATATTTAATGTATTTAAAGAAAAAAGGGAGTAATTTATTCTCATATCTGTGCTATCCAAATCCAAGGTTAATAGGCACTAATTTTAACTGCTTTTACAGTTCATTATTTCCAGTTAAAATGATTCTGTTGTTATACCTGGTTTCTAAATGTTCAGAATTTCATTGCAGAAGGGTTGGCTCTTTGACAAGGTCCACCAAGAATCAAAAAACAGGGAACTGAAAGACGCTTGAGCAGGTAGAATCAGGTGACCTAAGTAAAACTGCTAATGGCCCTTTTCCACATGTATATACTATGAGAACAACTGATTTCTTGATTTGACATTATTTTGTTTTTTGCATGGGCATAAGGGCAAAGTCCATACAACAAGCACATACCCACAGTGCCTGCCTGCCCATTCTCAGCAGCCATCATCAGTGCTGTTTTCCCTGAATTATCTACTGCGTTCACTGGAGCATTGTGTCTCAGAAGAAGCTGCAAGCACTCCACATGATCAGCAAATGCTGCCGCATGAAGGGGTGTCCTAAAGATTTAAAACAAGTATCACTTTAGTTTCCTTTAAACTTTATTCTCGTTAGTTACTGCCCAAGAAACATGTACATGGTGTTGTCTTAAGGATTTAAAACTTCTCAGTTTATAGACATAGTGATCAGGCCCCCTCCCTCTAAAGGTCATCCAGGGTAGACACTGAAATATCACCTATGGGACTGGAACCCCCTAGATTTGGGGGGGGTGTGTGTGTTGGCCGTGATAATTAAATTAGTGTCTTTACTGACTCTTTAATCTTAAGTTCCAGTGAGTCTACTTTTATCTTTGAGATAGATACTTTAAAAATTAATGCTTAAGTCTGTAGATAATTGGCAGATTAAATGAAAATTTTAAAAACCCATCACATCATCTATTTTGGTTGCTTAATTTCTTTTAGAGGATAATTTGGCATTATTTATCAAAATTTAAAAATATCAACCCTCTAACCAAGAAATCCACTTCTAGGTATTTATCTCTCAGATACACTTGGTCATGTGTACAGACACATATTTTATTTATTTATTTATTTATTTATTTATTTATTTATTTATTTTTGAGATAGAGTCTCACTCTGTCGCCCAGGCTGGAGTACAGTGGCACAATCTCGGCTCACTGCAACCTCTGCCTCATGGGTTCATGCCATTCTCCTGCCTCAGCCTCCCGAGTAGCTGGGACTACAGGCGCCTGCCACCATGCCCGGCTAATTTTTCATATTTTTAGTAGAGACGGGGTTTTACCATGTTAGCTAGGATGGTCTCTATCTCCTGGCCTCATGATCCACCCACCTCGGCCTCCCAAAGTGCTGGGATTACAGGCATGAGCCACTGTACCCTGCCCAGACACATATATGAGAATGTTCACCACACCACACTTTGAAACAACAAAATACTGGAAATGATCTAAATGTTCTTCAATAGAGGGCAGGATGAGCAAATTATAGCATATCCATTCAATGAAACAATACGTAGCTTTAAAAAGAATATGGTAAATCTGTATGTTTTGGTATGGAAGGATCTCCAAGATATACTAAAAGTAGAGCATTGTTATAGAATGCTACCATGTGCAAAAAGAATATATGGATATATACATATATGTGTATATATGTTTGTAGATATGCATAAAAAATATTTAGGAGAACATAACATTTGTAAATAACAGTGTATAGTACCTTTCTCTGTGGAAGAGGCTAGGGATTCTAGGCTTAGAGGGGAATTTCTTTTAATTATACATGCTCCGTAATATTAAAAACCATGCTTATCCATTATTCTTTCAATTAAAAACATAGATGACTGGCTACTCTGCAACCGCAAAGCAGAGGCTAAGATTCATCAAGATAAAAGGCATGCCATTTTAGATTACTTACCTGCCTTTGTCGTCTCTACAACTGACGATACTGGAATCTATGGCCCCAAGCAGCAATGATGCACAATTCCCATGATCATTGATTCTAAAATGAAAATGGGTTTTAATGTAACAATCTCACTCTTTTAAATTATATCACCTCCTAACCCATCTTCCTATGTACTGTATATTTGACAATCTGAAGCATTTAAAAAATTGAAAGTAAATATTTGTGGTACATGTTTCAATGGCATACACTTTGTAACCCCTAGCATTACTTCAGAACCCCTATATCCAGGTAGAAGTTTATTGCACTTATACAAGGCACCATGTTAGGCGTTTTGGAGATATCAAAGTGGAACAGACATGCTTCCTTCAGATTTAAAATCTTTCTGAACTTTGGGAGGCTGAGGCAGGTGGATCATGAGGTCAGGAGTTCAAGACCAGCCTGGCCAATATGGTGAAACCCAGTCCCTACTAAAACTACAAAAATTAGCCAGGCGTGGTGGCGCGCACCTGTAGTCCCAGCTGCTTGGGAAGCTGAGGCAGGAGAATTGCTTGAACCCAGGAGGCAGAGGTTGCAGTGAGCCGAGATTGTGCCACTGCACTCCAGCCTAGGCGACAGAGCGAGACTCCGTCTCAAAAAACAAAAAACAATAAACAAAATAAAATCTTTCTGACTCTTTTTTACTTATACTTTATTGATCTACTTTATCCCTCCAATATCTTTCCAATCAAATGACTCAGTTTCATATAAAGGCCAGAGACAATGTAAAGACAAAGAATCCTCAGGTCTTGGGCCCCCAGGCTAACCATGGAAGCCCAGTTGAACACAGACTCCCAGGCTGACTATGGAAGTCTGACTTAAAGTCACTGCATCCTCTGAACTATGGATCACTATTGAGACTGGAGCAAAAATTAAATTTATCAGAAAAGAGCTTACAACATATGAAAGACAAAGAATTTCAATATATGAAAAGTTGTCCCAGTGTGAAATGTCTTTCTAACCATCTGTAGGCATACTGTTGTCAATGCTGACTTATTTTTAGAATTTGGCAGGCAAATGTGGGTTATACCTGAAGAGTTCTTCACATGGGTAATGCACCTCTCACTCTACCCCTTCACGAGATTTCCCGAGGATGGATCTGTGCCACTTTGGAACTGTGGCATTCCACAAAAATCTCCAGGAAAATCATTAATATTATGCTATCAGATCTACTTGTCTTTAGCAGCAAAAGTGGAATATTTCAGTCTTATCTGTAATCTAAAAGATTTTTTTCCCTACAAAGCAACTTTTCTATGTGTAGTTAAAATAATTAAAGCAACACCATTAACTCTTAGCGTTTCTACTTACATTGCACAGTGCAGTGGAGTAAAGGGATTACCGATAAATTTGCGAAAACATTTTTGCTCCAAAAGTACCTCTATACAGTTTTCATTACCTGCAAGAAATAAAAATAATTTAGGGAGTTTCCAAGAAAGAAATTTTGTTCAACTCAATCTGCTTTTTCATTAAGTATTGAGTTTTTGGTTTATGAATTTTCCTGAATTGGCTGAACATTCATTCTCCATGAAATAAAATTAACAAAATGCCAAAATGTTATTAACATATTCACAGGTGTTCTGAGACTTAATGAACAAATAAAACATGAAGGCCATATGGTCTGGTGAAGAGAGACAGAGAAGATGACTCATTTGCAAGCAGAATATATTCTGTTTTACTCTCAGCTCTTGAAAGATAGATGCCTCACACAGGCATACTTCAATCTGTCCACATTTATAAGAGGAAATGTACCTTTCACCCATACAAATACTTCCACTTACAGTTATGCATTCTAGTGGAGAGGCGAAACTGTGATTAGTAGAAAACAGTATTTGAGATAATGCATGTGAAAAGGTTTTGACTACAAAATACTATATGTGTTTTAAATGGCCCCAAGAACAGTTCTTGGCATATCATGGGCATTCAGTAAGCACTATTCAAATAAGTAGATGAATGAATATGTGAAATCATTTTCAACAAAATGGTAGGTAGTTTCCAAATCAACTGAATTCGAGTTAAGTAAGGTCCTAGCTATCAGCTTACTTGTTATGTGATCCGAGGCAATTTACTTGGGATCTCTGAGCCTCAGTTTCTCACATATTCAAAACTGGACTAGGAATACCTGCCCTACCTATGTCACAGGATGGTGAGAACTTTACTCAATAAAGGGCCTCAGTGTGGTTTGTGATGTTCTATACAATTGTAAGACAGATCTTCCTGCCTGGTATTGTCTCCCAGGAAGAAGGGTGACGGTTCCCCAGCCTGACTAAGCATTCCCTCATTACAGACCTGGTTAAAACAAAAAACAAAAAACAACAACAAAGTCTCTGTGGTTCTCAATTATAATGTGGGAAGGCATTGCCATTTTGCTTTGGAACACAGATTGTCCTGAAACCTCTTCTTGGTTGAACTCAGTGCTAAGTTAGTGAAAGTTCCCTTATGATCTACCTCAGAATGATGTAGATGGGACAATTTGAAATATTAAAATACAAATCAAACTTTTCTTGTATCTAAAAAGAGAATAGGCAATATTGCTTTTAGACAGATTAAAAAGCATATGAAGTAATAAATATAAAAAACTGGCAGTGGCTGGGCATGGTGGCTCACGCCTGTAATCCCAGCACTTTGGGAGGTCGAAGAGGGCGAATTACTTGAGGTCAGGAGTTCAAGACCAGCCTGGCCAACATGGTGAAACCCCATCTCTCCTAAAAATACAAAAAAAAAAAAATGTGTGGTGGTGCCTGTCTGTAGTTCCAGCTACTCAGGAGGCTGAGGCAGGAGAATCACTTGAACCCAGGAGGCAAAGGTTGTGGTGAGCCAAAATCACGCCACCAGCCTGGGTGACAGAGTAAGACTCCATACACCCCCAGAAAAAAAAAAAAAAAGCCAGCAGCTCCAGGCAAGTTGTATAATTTAGCCTTCCAACTAACTACATGGAACCCTCATTGAAATAGTCCCAGACACCTCAACTCTTCCAAAGGATCTAGCTTAGGGTAGCACCCACACATAGCATTCCTTAAGTGGGGACTATATGAATCCCAATTTAAGAGTCTGTACAGGTAGGACTGGAGATAACTGAGCTCCTTTCAATATTTCAAAGTGCCTAGTAAAAAGGAGTCTGGGAAGATGGGAGCTTGAAACTCAGTCCTGGACAAAGGCTGCACTGAAAGGGTGAACAGCTTAGGAGAAGACTGCTCCTCCTCCCCTGCCTGTACCTGGAGAGGCCTAGGAACACAGACACCTCTCACCCTGAACCCTGAGGAGAGGATCTGGTCTGTGTCAGGTTTGCGGCCCGCCATTATCATCAGCACTCTCACTGCATCCTTCTCCTCTTGTAGGTTCTCCAGTGCCAGAGAGCTCCCATAGCTTGATCCAGATGGGGGTCACCCACTAGTAGGTTAAAAAAAAAATCACAATCCTCCAATGGCAGTAAGGGAACAAAACCAAGTTGAGGAAATAGAAAATTTGGCTCTTACTGAGGCAGAATGAATGAAAAAAAGAGGACTGTAATGAAAACACAGTAAGAGGTCTTAAATTGCTATAATTAGAACACACACACACACAAAAACACCTTTTGTGGAACTATTAATAGTTTCTAAATTAAAATTTTAATTGACTAATTGAAAATGTAAAAAGAAAATTGTAGAAGCAAAGTAAAAAATACATGGGAAAATATCCATATAATCTTAGGGGTAGGAGACCTTTTGAAGAGAGACTGGAAACCTGGAAACCATAAAAAATCTGATAGATTCAAGTACATAAAAGCTCAAAATCTCTAAGTGGAAAAAAACATCCTAAACAAGGAACAAAAATATTCATATTTCTAAGACATTCATATCATTAAACATTCATTCATATCACATTCTTATCACTAAGACAAGGTGCTCCCACAAGAAAAGATAAATAGCTCAATAGGAAAAAAGTGAACAGTGGATGGAAAAAGTAATTTCCAGGAGAAGAAATACAAATAGCCAGGGTACTATTAGATAGGGAAATGCAAATTGAAACAAGAAGATACCTTTTGCCCTTCAAATTGACAAAAATTTAAAAAGGTGTTATTCTGGGTTGGCAAGCATGAGAAAAAACACTAACTTTTATACAAATGTTTGGTGAAATAATAAATTTTGATATCCTTTTTTGCAAAATAATATGGTATAATTTATTGAAATTAAAAAATATACAAACCCTCTTACTCAATAATTTTATTTCTGGAAACTTATCTGACAGAATTTATGGTACCATAATATGGACATACACATTGCTGCATTGTTTGTAATAGGAAAAAAAAAACAATCTGAATGTCAATCCACAGAAACCTGGTTGAATAAATAATAAGTTCTGGTATACATATTGCTATGAAATAATATACAACCATTATAAGATCAATCCATATTGATACATATTGACTTGTAAGAATATCTGCAATACAATTTAAACACCAACAAAAAATTATAGAATGGCTGCTATTTGTTCTATAATTCCAGTTTCAAAAAATATACACATTAATTTATAATTATTTATATTCTCAAAGGAAAAATTATGAAAGATGCACACAAAATTACATTAGAAAGTAGGTTTAGAAATGGAAACAATTTTACTTCAGATATTTCTGTACTTTGGAACTGGTATAATTAGCATGCATTTTTAAATTAAGTGAAATACAAATTTTAAAATCTCCCAAATAATAAGTACAACAAAATAAATAAGGAATATGAAACATAACAAACAAACACCAAAAGATGAACCATGCATCTACTAGTAATCAATTGTGACAGGTTATTAAATTATATATATATATTTGGTTTTAGTTTTATTATTTTAATCCCTTGTGGGATCCTGGTTATATTATATAGATCAGAAACCCTGAATAAAACTGGTCATTTAAGCTTATCAGTTGTGATTATGGTTAAGTGTTAATGATTAACTAAAAGGGGAAAGTGGACTTTTACTCAGTTAAGGCATCACAGCAGCTGTGGAGGGGTGAGAACTATTAAAAAAACAAACAAACAAAATACACAAAAAAGATATCTTGGATGCAGAAAGATTAGAAACCATGGTTTGCAGAATTACACAAGGCTCTCACCTCCACTGAGCTCACAGTGGTCTTGGGGTAGGAAGTCTAGTGGAATCAGTCAAATGATAAGCAACTCACCATTGTAACAAGCCCAGTGCAACGGCGTGTAGCCTTGGTTATCTTTGAAACAACAGTCCTCCTCAGAAAGAGCCATTTGGAGCAGCTCGCTCAGCCACGTGGCGTGGCCACGAGCAGCTGCATAGTGCAAGGGCGTCCTCCCTCTGGAATCTTTACAGAGAATTGACACTTCTTGTTCCAGCAGCATTTGCACACATTCCTCGTGTCCTGTCATAATCTGATGCATTGCAATTAAAAACACAAAACAAACCTCAGAAGACTAAGGAAGCAAAGCAGTTGGCTAAGTGAGGTTGGGCTTAGAGCAAGTGGACATATGCCTGGGTCTTTAAGGAAGGCAGACTCTGTCCTATTTCAAGGGCAGAAGGCAGGACAACCTCAGCAAAATTCATAACAGAAAAATCTGTGAACATCAGCATTTTCCAAATATCTCTTGCCTCTCCTGACAACCGTGAAAGATATCATGATGTGGCCAGGCGTGGTGGCTCACGCCTGTAATCCCAGCACTTTGGGAGGCCGAGGCAGGAGGATCACGAGGTCAGGAGATCGAGACCATCCTGGCTAACATGGTGAAACCCTGTCTCTAAGAAAAAAATACAAAAAATTAGCCGGGCATGGTTGTGGGCACCTGTAGTCCTAGCTACTTGAGAGGCTGAGGCAGGAGAATGGCGTGAACCCAGGAGGCAGAGCTTGCGCTGAGCTGAGATCGCACCACTGCACTCTGGCCTGGGCGACAGAGCAAGACTCCATCTCAAAAAGAAAGAAAGAAAGATATCATGATGCAGCAGTATATATCAGTTTTAGAATCAGGAAGGTCTAAGTGAAATCTTGGCACCCCTGTGACAGGTCAGTTCACCTCTCCATCCCTCACTCTATTCACCTATATATAAGAATAGTAATAACAACTTCACAGGGTGTTGTGAGGACTGAGATAACAGATGCAAAGGCTCTCAGCTTGTTGTACAGCCCACAGGAAGCAACCGAGAAATAAAAACTACGATTGTGACAATGATCACATAGCGTTCCTCTTCTCTTCATTTATCAGTGTGCTTGGTACCAGCCCAAAATAGCAATTTTATGATTTCTGCTTCTGTTTACTTAGTTTATTTGGCATGCTTTAAAAAACAGTTCAGAGGGTGCAAGTGGCTCATGCCTGTAATCCCAGCACTTTGTGAGGCAGAGGCAGGGGGATCACTTGAGCCCAGCAGTTCAAGACCTGCCTGGGCAACATGGCGAAACCCCGTCTCTACAGAAAATACAAAAATTAGCTGGGCATGCTGGCATGCACCTGTGGTCCCAGTTACTGGGAGGAGTTGAGGTGGGAGGATCACTGAGCCTGGGAGGTGGAGGTTGCAGTGAGCTGAGATCATGCCACTACACACTCCAGCCTGGGTGATAAGAGTGAGATAAAAAAAAAAACCAAACACTTCAACAGATGTGTGCAAATAATTGTCCACAGGGTACATATTTTGGCATTATTTGTAAGGACAAACAATTAGAAATAGCATAACTACTTAAAACCAGGTAATCATTGAAATAAACTATGACACTTGAACACAATGAGGCATTAAAAATCATGATGCAGAAAAAAGTGAAATGAAAAAAGATCCTTGATATACTAAGAGAAAAAAGCAGATTCCAAATGATATCTTCAGTATTCTCTTTTTAAAATCTAAAACAAATCTATATATAGAAAAAAGATTGGAGATAATATACACCAAATAGTGGTTATCTCCAGGAGGTATAATTACTGGTGATTGTGATTTTCTTCTCTGGGCTTTTAAAAAAATATTCTGCAAATTTTCTATGATATACATGTATTTGGTAGTCAGAAAGCAGAACCAATTTCACCAGCAGTAGGTGTTCGTGCATTTATGATCACAATCTAACATGAAATCTTAAGAGCAAAACCTCCCATTATTTTGCCTTTGCCAAGGATTTTGTAATTTCTTTTGGACTGAATAAGGTTAATTGGTTATGTTCGGAAACAATTTTTGCTAAACAATTTTTGCTAAAAATTCATAGGAGGAAAAAAAAAGAACAAGCTCATTAAAAAAATTGCTTGACTACAGCTGAGAAACGTGTACATACCCCTCTGTGTAAAGCTGTGCATCCTAGGATGTCAACAGTGTCTACGTTGGCTTCCTTTTCAAGTAACAATGAAACAGCATCAATATGTCCATATGCTACTGCAAGCATCAGTGGTGTTCTAGGGAGAGATAAAGCAGGCTTTTAAAAAGGAGATTTAAAAAAATATTCATCACTACCAGTAGGAGGACATTCTCTTTCTCTCTCCCATTCTCTTCCCCTCTCCTTTTGACAATTTCTTAATATTTTCTAAGTGTCCCCAGTTTGCTATACGATATGCAGAACAAGCTATCTGCCTCTGCTCTAATGGCCACATGGAATGTTGTTAGTGGAACGATCCCTAGGGATGAGGCAGGGGAAGCTTCCTTTTCAAAATCTTCATGTTAATCCCATCATTTTCAGACCCATGTAGCATTTACCAGATATCAAGGGCAGGGAGTATGTGTATGCAAAAGCCCCTCTTGCTTCCATCAGAGCAGCTCTACTTTGTAGTATTCTATGTTGGACTTCTGCTAAAGATTTCATTTACACAAAGCTTCTTTCCCTAAAGAAAAGTCTGTCAAGTCTCAGGGAAAGAATGAAGTGTTGTGATGCAAGAGGGAGGTGAGATTCTGACTATCACACTAATTCGCATGCCTGGGGCTAGTCACTGCTGACTTTTGCTCTGCATTTCCTATTTATAAGAGAAGATTAGGTGGGGAATATGCCAACAGAAGGAAATTACTTTGAAAAAACAAAGTTGAGGAAGAAAAGGCATCTGAAGGATTTTAATAATAGAGATAACCTCATGAGGTCTGTCCTATTTATTAATTAGAAAATGGCAATGGTGTAGCAGCTTCAGAAGAAGGTAAAAATGGGCGGAAAGAGGGAACAAAGGAGAGAATATAAATAAGAGCCAGGAAGCATGGCCACAGCCCTTAAAAAGGTGATCCTTTCATCAAGACATGCGCACACCCACCCCTTCATGCTTTTCTTGGGTATATGCACTGTAACTTAAAGCCACCTCATTATATATTGGTCCTGGTCCAAATATATTCCCCCAACTTCTCGGTTCCGCAGTCAGCCTTGTAATGATTTAACAAACCAACCAGGTAGCTGCTGTGATTGAAATGTCAACCCAAGTCCACGTGTGAGCGCACTTACTGTCCTTTGGCATCTTTCACATCGACCGCCTCCGGGTTGTCTGCAATTTCTAGCAACAGCCTTAAACACAGTGTGTGACCATTAATTACTGAAAAAGAAAATAGTGGACAGTGTTTTAACAGAACAACACTACACATATCTCTTCCAAATGACTTTTTTTTTTTTTTTTTTTTTTTTTTTTTTTTTGAGATGGAGTCTCGCTCTGTCGCCAGGCTGGAGTGCAGTGGGGCGATATCGTCTCACTGCAATCTCCACCTCCCAGGTTCAAGCGATTCTCCTGCCTCAGCCTCCTGAGTAGATGGGATTATAGACATGCACCACCACGCCTGGCTACTTTTTTGCATTTTTAGTAGAGACAGGGTCTCATCATCTTGGCCAGGCTGGTCTCGAATTCCTAGCCCCAGGTGATCCGCCAGCCTTGGCCTCCCAAAGTGCTGGGATTACAGGCATGAGCCACCAAGTGACCTTCTGAGACAGAATCTTGCTCTGTCGTCCAGGCTGGAGTGCAATGATATGATCTTGGCTCACTGCAACCTCCGCCTCCCGAGTTCAAGTGATTCTTCTGCCTCCCGAGTAGCTGGGATTATAGGTACGCACCACCACACCCGCTAATTTTTGCATTTTCAGTAGAGACGGGGTTTCACCATGTTGCCTAGGCTGGTCTTGAACTCCTGGGCTCAAGCAATCCGACTGCCTTGGCCTCCCAAAGTGCTGGGATTACAGGCATGAGCCACCGTGCCTGCCCCAAGTGACATTTATTTGGACTTCAAATCAGTGGTTTTCCATTGTTGCCACTGGATCCCCCTCGGCTTCTAGCTCAAGGTAGTTTCAAGGCAGAGTGCCTCTGTGTTAATCTGTCTTCCCCCTTCTTCCTAGCAGAGTGCATTGATCCCCACCTTCCGCTTCTAGCTCCTGTGTTGAGGGTTTTTTCTTACACTGAGGGTCCTTTCTTATCTCCTGTCATGGGACTAATAATCTCTCCCCACTAGTCAGCTCCCCTTTTTGTTCCTCTGAGTCACCCAATTCCATATAATCATCCTGTATCTACCCTGCCTCCAACCCTTTTAAAAAGAAGGAAGAAGGGAGAGAAGGGAGTGGAAGGAGATGAGGGGAGCAGGAGCAGGATGGAGGAGGAAGAAGGGGAGGAAGGAAGTAGAGAAGTGGAGGGGAGAGGGGAGACGGGCAGAAAGGGAGTAGGGAGCTGGGGCTGCCTCTTCTCCCAGGTCGTTTTACATTCTGAGGTAGATATTCAGAAGAGGTATTCCTGCAATAGCGCTGACTGATGGGGGTGGCAGAAAACAAAACCTCACGCCGGCAGGGTGTGCACGCTCCATCCGCTCACTGTTGAGTATGGGTCCCTCAGCTCCGCGGTCCCCGAACCACAGGTGGCGCTTTCTCTGACTTCCCAGGCATCCTCGTGCCTGGCCGAAGTGTGACTGGGCTCCCTGGGAGCCCTTTCCTAGGCCAGGCCGGGCCTCCCCCTGCCTCTCCTCGCCCAGCGGACTGAGTGGGGGCCAATGTGGGCAGGAAATGCGGCCCCCACGCGGGCTGGCCTGGACCGGCTGGGGCGGGAGTATGGGACGCACTCCTGTGCACACCAATACCAGGCTGCTTTAGAAGGCTGTGGTGGTCCCACAGGGGCTGGGAAGCAAACCTGTGTCGATAACCTCGGGGTAAGCTGCTTTCTGCCAGGCTGTTGAACGCAAACCAAAGCCTTATGATAGGCATGACTTCCCACTCAGGGAGTAAGATGAGAGCAACCGTGGTTAAAATTTCAAACGTGAGCTTCTCTCCTCTCTAACAATGAGAAGGCCACAAAGTACATTGCATTTGCCACATTATGGATGTGGAGAGAGAAGGGAATAGACGCCGCTATGTGAGGTTGATAAAGGCTCTCCTAAGAGCTGCATTTTACAGACCTTTTATTTGCTTGCCAGCCACGAGAGAATGCTAATTTAACAATGACACATTTTTTCAGGGACAATACATACATATTAGAATTAGCTTGCATTCATCAACAGCACTCAAATGAACTACAGGAATAATGTGCACATTTTGTAGACCATTGCATTCAGCTAATTCTCAGCAACATTCCATTTATGTATCTCGGGAGGAAATTCTGTGGATTGGAGTACAGGTAATATGTGGTTGCTGCTGCTGTTATGTTTTTTGTTCTTACAATTACACGAAATCTGCTACCATTGGTGAAATAGGCAAGAAGTTTAATGTATGGCTAAAAGGAAATGACTGGCAAAGGACTGACAGCTGAATACTGCAGACGGCAGGTTCATGAACATAGAAAAACAGCATATTTTGACTGGTTTCTCTTTCTGTAGCAATTTAATACTCTAAATAGTCATAATCATAATAGTTCAAGTGACATTTGATATTTGGCTAAACATAAGAAGAAAAAAATTATCTAACATCATATAACTCACCCAATGTGTTAGATAGCAAAACAGTTTCTACAGTTGTGCTTTTTTTTTTTTTGGTACAGTAGCTTTTTGAACTTAGCTAATAGTCCTCAGGTTTTTTTTGTTTTGTTTGTTTGTTTGTTTGTTTTTGAGGCAGAGTCTCGCTCTGTTGCCCAGGCTGGAGTGCAGTGGCGTGATCTCGGCTCACTGCAACCTCTGCCTCCTGGGTTCAAGCGATTCTCCTGCCTCAGCCTCCTGAGTAGCTGCGACTACAGATGCGCACTACCACGCCCAGCTAATTTTTGTATTTTTAGTAGAGATGGGGTTTCACCTTGTTGGCCAGGCTAGTCTCGAATTCCTGACCTCAGGTGATCTGCCCTCCTCGGCCTTCCAAAGTGCTGGGATTACAGGCATGAACCACTGCACCCAGCCCCTCAGGTAAATTTAAGTTCCCCTGAAGTTTGTAGCCAAACTTAAATTCTCATTGGCTTCCTACATGCTACATTTCTTTTTCCCCAAATTACCTTCTAGCAAAAAGATGCTAACATCTTTAGCTCTGCTGCCAAGTTCAGCTTTGTCTCAGACCAGCTCAGCCTCTTCCTATGAGTGACAACCATTTTTCACACGACTCGAAGACTACAACTGTCACTCCAACTATCTGTGCCAAAACTTCTGATGCTCATCCTGGCTCTTGCTCCTCATAGTGCTCTGAGGATTTGAAACTCAAAATATTGGCCTCTCAAAAGAGTTGAAAAAGATTTTGGGTAAGCAGATCCTCAAAGCACACGCTAAAGCTTCTGCACAGTAGACATTTTGTGAACGGTCCAGTGACAGTGTCTTTTTAATGAATGACAGGAGGAAAATCCAAGCTGACTGAGTCTTCTTGACCACTAGGGGGCTTCATTGGACCACAACCCATATAAATGAGTGAAAATGATTGTTCTTCATTGTTTACCTGTTTATAAGGGTGATTTTCCACAATCAAAGTAGGCCCTTTGTAATTGTCAGGAATTATATAATAACGAAAATAAGATGCTTCTCTTAATAATAGCAACTAATCTTTTAAAAAGGAGGACAAAATTTAAATTTTATAATAATAACAAGAATGGCTGGGGAGAAAAAAGACTAAATGTGATGAGAAATAAGAATTTATAATTCAACCACACCAACTATTACTAACCTTATGGCTAACGTTTTTTTTTTCCAGAAACAATCATTTCCAAGTAAGTAGGCAACATTTTGGTTTTTTCAACCTCTGTATTGTTTTTCGTCAGTGACTTGGAAATTTAGGGACATAGATGTAAATAGTTCTACAAGGTCTATCATTCTGGGAAAATTTTCCCAAGTAACAAGAATCATAAAGTCTTTTGAAAAAGTACCTTCACTTATTTGCTTCCTCAATACACTCATTTCACCAAGTAAGACAGTTATTTATCTTTACAAAATGTTATCTACTACCCTAATCAAAGGCTGATATCACTGGATTTCCTGAGCCAAAGATATCTATGCCTTAGCTGAGCTAGAGACTCTTCCATATTACCCTTATGTCTGTGTATATATCTAGAAGTGTCTTGACACAGGTTTTCATGGGCATGGGAGAAAAATCCCAGAAAAGGCAAATGACTTTCTTTTTGATATATACATGTACTTTTAAAGTGTCTTGATTTTTACATCGATGTGTAAAGAAGCTAAGAAACATCATTTAGGCTGGCAGAATGATGTACTGATTGCTGCTTTATGATTCCTTATATGAAATAGCCCTGAATACATTAATATGAATATGAAATAGCAAAAAAACCTGCTATTGGTTTTATGCTTTCAAATACTGTTTGATTTTGACGTATTTTGTTCTATGTAACTTGTTCTGAAGATTGCATTACACCTTGCCCTTTGTTCAGAATGTTTTGTGGTAGCTTTTAGCTAAAAGTTCTGAACTCTCTTTTGAGTTAACAAGGCCAGAGCACCTAGCCAGAGAACACCAATCACCTCCAAGAGGATAGCAGGCCAAAAGCACGTTAGAAGTGTGGAAGTACGTCTGATGTGGAAAGAAAATTGATATTTAAAAAACTGGGATGAAAGAAGATGCTGCTTTCCTTCTATGAAAACTTACAAACAAGCCACAAAACTAGGTAATCAGGCCCTTGACAAGACCTACCTGAGGCATGAAGTGGGGTTCTTTTGGTTACATTGTCTTTCACAAATATGGATGCACCCTGATTGATAAGCGCTTCCACACATTCTGTGTGTCCTTTAAAGGCAGCCAGATCCAGAGCAGTGCGGCCTTTCTCATCCCTGATGTCCAGGTCCACCAGCGACTGCAGAAGGACTTCCAAGGCTTGATGGTGCCCATTGTAGGCCTGCAAAGAAGAAACCAATGGCTCCCATGCTTGCTCGCTCACCTCAAATCCCGCCACAGTCCACAGGAGGGACTGGGCTTCCTGGGCCATGGATAGAGACCACACCCAAGAGCACGTCAGAAAAACACTTGGAATAATTATTAAAACACAGGCAAGCTGGAGAGTTAGACTGAAACACTATAATGCACAAACCTCACAGTTCCATATGAGTTTCGTGTTCTTTCTCTTTTGTCACATAATTTGTTCCAAAGGCACTGAATGTATTAATGTATTCTTATATTTATATCTACTGATCTAATCATCTAATATAAACTAATTTATATTAGCTGAATGAATTACCATATTCTTTTACCTGTCAGTTCAGTCCTAAACATATTGGCATAATCAGAATTTTTTTTCCAGGAGTCTTTTCTGATAACAAACCTGGGGGAAAAATTACTAAAAACATTGTGGACTTTGAGATACAACAGAGACATATAGATGTTCTGTTATAGGCCAACTCTTTACTAATTTCTAACTGTGTGACCTTAGGTGAGTTTCTTAATTTCACTTAGAGTTTGTTTCTTCATCTATAAGATGAGAGCAATCAAAGCTGCCTCCTAGGGTTGCTGTGAAGATGAAATTGCATAGGCTTTGCATAATATCTTGCATGTAGCTAGTGCTTCTTTTCTCCTTTATTTCTTCCCTTGATTGTAATGAAAAACATTTCATTATAGAAACAATTATGGAAATACACTCCATGTAGCAGCACTAAGTTCAGACCTTTTATGAGGTCCTAAGCTATGTTAAGATTAAGAGGCTTGTCAGACACGGTGGCTCACGCCTGTAATCCCAGCACTTTGGGAGGCCGAGATGGGTGGATCACTTGAGGTCAGGCATTCGAGACCAGTCTGGCCAAAATAGTGAAACCTTGTCCCCACTAAAAATACAAAAATTAGCTAGGCATGGCGGCGGGTGCCTGTAATCCCAGCTACTCGGGAGGCTGAGGCAGGAGAATTGCTTGAACCCAAGGTGGAGGTTGCAGTGAGCTGATATCACGCCTCTGCATTCCAGCTTGGGTGACAGAGAGAGACTGTCTCCAAAAAAACAACAAAAAAAGAGGCTTTATACCATCAAAAAACAAAACTAAAAGTCTGAAAGATAATTTTTATTGAGTCTGTAAGTTAAAAAATGTATTAGCCACCCCCCACCCCACCTCTCCACACATAGGCAAAGGACACTGAAAATAAGAGAAGGGAGCTAAGGTTATATGGGGTGAAAATGGGGATGGGGGGCATGGTCAAGAGCAGCTGAGAAAACTGTTTATTGGTGGCCTGACTCTGAAACTACAGATGATAGTTTAAGAGAACATTTTGAGAAATGGGGCACATTCACAGGTTTTGTGGTAATCAAAGACCCCCAAACAAAATGTTCCAGGGGCTTTGGTTTTGTGACCTACTCTTGTGTTGAAGAGGTGGATGCTTGACCACATAGGGTTGATGAGCATGTAGAGGAACCAGAGAGCTGTTTCTAGGGAAGATTCTGCAAAGCCTGCTGCCCATCTAACAGTGAAGAAAATTTTTGTTGGTGGTATTAAAGAAGATATAGAGGAATAGAATTTGAGAGACCACTTTAAAAGGCATGGCAAGATTACAACCACAGAAGTTACGGAAGACAGGCAGATTGGAAAAAAAGATTTGCTTTTGTAACTTTTGATGATCATGCTACAGTTGATAAAACTGTCATTCAGAAATACCACAATATTAATGGGCATAACTTGGAAGTGAAAGAGGCCCATTCTATACAAGAGATGTGGTCTGCTGGATTGCAGAAAGGTCGTGGAGGTGGATCTGGCAATTTTATGGGTGGCAGAGGAAACTTTGGAGGTAGAGGAAGTAATTTTGGCTGTGGTAGAAACTTTGGTGGAAGAAGAGGCTATGGTGGTGAAGGTGGTAGCAGCAGAGGTAGTTATGGAGGAGGTGATGGTGGGTGTAATGGATTTGGAGGTGATGGTGGCACCTGTGATGGTGGTCCTGGTTCTAGTGGTAGAGGGGGCTATGGTGGTGGTGGACCAGGATATAGAAACCAAGGGGGTAGATATGGTGGTGGGGGATATGGTGGTTATGATGAAGGAGGAAACTTTGGTGGTGGTACCTGTGGTGGTGGTGGGAACAATAATGATTCTGGAAATTACAGTGGGCGACAGCAATCAAATTTTGGATCCATGAAAGGGGGTAGTTTTGGTGGAAGAAGCTCAGGCAGTCCCCACGGTGGTAGTTATGGATCTGGTGGTGGAAGTGGTGAATATGGTAGCAGAAGTTTCTAAAAACAGCAGAAAAGGGCTACTGTTCTTAGTAGGAGACAGCAAGGAGTTGTCAGGAGAGCTGCAGGTTACTTTGAGACAATCGTCCTAAATGCATTAGAGGAATGGTAAAAATCTGCCATTTTTTTGGTAATGGTAAAAATCATCCATAGTCAGAAAAGTTACTGCAGCTTAAGCAGGAAACCCTTCTTGTGCAGGACTGTCACAGCCACTGTTTGCAAAAAGTCCAGCTATTAATTAATGCAATGTAATGCCATTTAGATGTACATTCCTGAGGTATTTTATCTGTTGTAGCTTTATCTTTTTCTTTTTCTTTTCATTACATCAGGTATATCGTCCTGTAAATTGGGGTAGTGGTAAGAGGATTAAAAAATTAAGGCATTTTTAACTTTCAATATTTGTGTAGTTCCATTTTTCTACATTTTAATACAGAAACTTTAACAAAATGCAGTTTTGAAGGTGTTTCCTTGTGAGTTAACAATAAAGAAGATCACTGTTAATTACTATTTTGTATGAATTTTATTAAAGTTAACTGTAAAGAAACAACTGCTGACTTACAGTTTATAGGGAATCTATTCTCCCCATTTCCAAACCATGATCTGAATGGGCACTGACAAGTGGAGAAAATAGATATTTGTATGTTTGCAATGTGTGTTTTAGATAAATAGGACGGGGTATTTAAATTAGCATAGTTGTGAATTTAATAGCATTAAGATCACCTTCAAATGAAAAACAAAAACTCAGAATTCACAAAAAAAAAGAAAAGAAAAGCCTGATTCCAGTGTCTTCAGTAACCAAGTCTCCTCTTATGTCACTCGCGCTTCTTATTTTTTTTACTGCAGCTATTACTTAAGACACAATTTGTTTGAAAAAAGGCTCAGCACAGACAAAAGACTAATTTCCTTAATATATAAAGAACTCTTGGAAATCATTTTAAAAACTAGGAAAATATGCAAAAGGCATGAAAAGGCAACTCACAGAAAAAGAAATATAAAAGGTCAATAAATATGTGAATATGTGAGGAAATAAGTAAATTTTTAAAATATGATTTTTCACCTACCAGATTGGCAATGATTAAAGTTTGGTCATGCCCAGTATTAGATAAGACACTGAAAAAAGCAATCATACACTCTGTTGGTGAGAGTATAGATTGGTGTGACATTTGTGGAGGGTGGTTTAACAAAATCTATCAAACTTTTTAAAAAGAGAAATGAAGTTGCAAACAGTACTTAAAGCATGACCTCATTTATATACAAAGCAAATATATCTCATATATATAGGCTTCTATATTCATGGAAGATTTGTAGAAAGATACAAAAGAAGCTATCAATAGTACTTATCTCTAGAACTAGGAAGTAGAGTAATAAATGCATGGACTTATTTTACCTTATCTTTTAAAATATGGTTTGAATGTTTCTTCCTGAGTGTGTGTTAACAATGACAATAATAAAAACTACATTGAAAAGGAGACATAGGAATTAGGAGTACAGATACATTAAACATTTTTTTCTCATCACATTATTTTTGTGAATGATTTTGATTATGTTACATATTAAACCTATATATCATTTATAACAGGTAGTATAACAACACATGCTGATGAATCCCAAAAGTATATCCCAGTCCCACTTCTCCCTTGACTTCTCAACTTGTATG